>NW_023596136.1:27794707-27850427 GCF_011947565.3 Pollicipes pollicipes | reverse complement strand
GCGTCTGGGAAACCAGAGGTGCGGGTTCGATTCCCAACGGTGCCCGCCCTTCCTGCCAGGGTGAGAGGCAGGCGACGCCATATAGCCTCAACCGCTGAGTGCGTCGTAAAGTCCCAATGACACCACGGAACATTGAAGACAGCACAAGGTACGTCTTCACTCCTGGCTTGCTCGAACTCTAGGAAAACGTACATCCTCGTCACCGACGCCAGCAACTGTGGTACCGGCGGCGTTTTGTCCAGGGAAGTAGGACGGGAAACAGAGTAGTATCTTCCCTCGCCCCCCCCTCAACTGCCCATCTTGTTGTCGCATTCTGAGCAGATCGTTAAGCCATCTTGAGCGAAATTATTGCGTGACAAGGCGAGATCTGACTATCGTCGATGCTGTATGGCATTTCCATCACTATCTTCACGGAGCTAAGTTCCTGAAAAGGACCGACCATGCCTATCTCAGGTGGCTCAGATATCTGGAAGATCCTGAGGGACAGCTAGCCCGCTGGTTGGCAAGACTGGACCAATACCACTTCAAAGTCAAGTACCGGCCAGGATCATCACACGTCAGCGCCGACAGTGTGAGTAGGCGTCCATGCCACAAGGACTGTGGTCATTATGGCAAGCAAACCACGGCAGCAGCAGACGGGCGCTGCGTGATCGCCTATACGCAGGTCGCCAACTGCACCAGCCACGGAACGCCAGATTACGGAGATGTATCAGAACCAGACACTGACATTTCGGAAGATGGGTCATGGCGGCTGTCCAAAGTGTCGATAAAGATGTCCAAACTAGCATCGCCGCTTTGAAAAGTGGAAATGAGAGGCCCACCTGGGACGAAATCTCTGATGTCGCTAGAGATACGAAGCACTATTGGTCGCTGTGGGACCTCCTCAGGTTGAATGAGGTAGTCCTTCAGCGACGATGGGAGTCAGTCGATGAACGTTACCAGCGCTGGTTAACCATCGTACCCCGGAATCCTCTGCCTTTGGTGCTGAAGCAGGGCCATGATGTCATTACAAGTGGACATTTTGGCACGAAGAAAACGCTACAGCGGCTCAAGGAGCGATTCTGCGGGACTGGTATGCGGCAAGACGTAGAGGGGTGGTATAGAGCCCGTGAGTAAGATATAGAGGAGTGGTGCAGAGCTTGTGAAGTCTGATATGCAAAGAAGAGACCCAAAAAGCTGCAACATGCACCACTGCAGGCATTCAGAGCTGGCGCACCCGTGGAAATGGTGGCCATCGACGTCGCAGGCCCTCTGCCTATGATGTAGTCCGGAAACAGGTGCACCCTGGTCGCCATGGACCATTTCACTAAATGGCCGGGGGTCTATGCCATTCCGAGCCAAGAAGCAAAAATTGTTGCCAAGGTACTAGTAACTTAATTCTTTACGCGGTTTGGCATGCCGAATGAGCTTCACTCAGACCAGGGACAAAACTTTGAACGTGCAGTCTTTCAGGAGTGCTGTAGCCTGTCGGGTATACGGAAAACCAAGACAACACCAATGCCCCCAGAGTCCGACGGCAGTATAGTAAAGAAGTTTATCTGGACACTGGGGCAGCAACCAGCAAAGTTCTGCGGAGACGACCACGACCTCTGACACGACGAACGCCCCAAGCTGATATGTCATACAGGTGGGCCGAACTTGAGTCTGGTGGATACACGGCGGCCAAGCTTATGACCGGCCAGGAACTGCGCCTGCCAATGCACCTGGCGACTGGCATGCCTCCTGAAGACGACACAAGCAAGCAGTGCCGGAATACGCGCGGTCCTCAAACGTCGCATCGTCAAGGTGTACCACCGTGTGCGGGACAACCTTGGATCGCCTCCGGAGCAATAAAGCTTGGATGTGATACAGAATCCTCCCGAGCCTGTCCTGAGCCTGGGTGGCAAAGTATGGCTCTGTAACCTGCGGAGAAAAACAGACCATCGCTCGAAGCTCTCTTCAAACTGGGAGGATACGTATTCTGTGGTTGGCCGGATATCGGACGTGACGTACCGCATGCAAAAGGAAGGAAGTTTGGCGCAACAAGGTCGTCCACTTCAACCGACTGTGGAAGATGTGGGACCCACCGAGGTTTTTAGCTAGGCGACGACTGGTTCCGCTGGAGGGCCAGACGTACATGAAGGTCAGGGGACCATGGCTCCGACCACTACCCTGCCGGCAGCGACCTCAGTGGAAGGGTCTTCGGGTCGTCTGATGCCGCCACGTGCGCGGAGGAGACCGACATGTATTGAAGGTTCTGTATTAAAGTTCTCTTCCATGTCAAGATGTTCAGGGCATCACCATGCATCTTTGTGCATTGTGTTTCTCTTTGCATCGGTTTGCTGTGCCTGCTTCGAGTGCCGCGTTTGTCCGCCTTTGTTCTCATGTGCGGGGAGGTCTCTGCCGGGTTTTGGGCTGTGTCGCCGGATGGATGGTGCCCAGGGCGAACCGGCGGCGGCGGGGGACGAACCCTCGAAGGTCCTCGGGGGCTCGGATCTGGAGGATTGGCTTGGCACCCAGGTCCATCGCATCCGTGCCGCCGTCAGGCGCTTGCACCTCTTGATTGGTACCTCCATTGCCCGAGATTTCGGGATGGGGTGATGGCGCCGGACGTGTTGCTGAACCGCGCACTTGGCGGTCACTCTTGGGCGCCCCTGGCGTACAGCATCTGTGAGGAGATTCGCATGTGGCGGGCGGTGGCGTCGGCGTGCGATATCCCGTTGGGTAGGGTCATCATTCTGATGTCAGGAAACGATGCCTGTTCACGGCGTGAAGCTCGTATCCTGTTTAATCTGGAAGGTGGACCGAAATGCACGAGAAGTGGTGGCGGCGCTTCGTATCGTCACTGATGACGTCACCCCGTGGGGCCCACCGCTGAGAGTCCGTCATGGCTTAACCCTGGTCTGGGAGCAGTGCCCCGCTCTTCACTTCGAGAGGTGGCTAGGGTGGTGTACCCGCGGGAGACAATGCTCGTCCCTTTGGGCGGGGCGCTCACCAGAACGTGCGGAAGACGAAATGCCATCACGCAGTCGTCTGTTGCGTGGTACAAGAGTGACGGCGCCCATCTTTCCGCGGTCGGAAATGAAAAGGCTGCAGGCAAAGTACCCCTGTGGTTGAGAGCTCATGAACATGCCTAGTGTGTGTTGTTTTTTGGGGCGAAAACCCCATTAGGGAGGGTGACAGCGCTATACCGCGGTGCGGTGCCCATGTGCGGTATTGTGGGCGGCGTGCCCGCGCCATACGCCGCACATCGTGCCGCTTGTCATGGCCGCGCCCCGCTCGCCGGCGCTGCGGGCTACCAAGCCCTACTGAGCCCTACTGGGGGCTCAGTGGCAGTGGGGTCCGCTGCTGCCCCGGGAGATGTGTACATATAATCATATTGTGCATGCAGTGTAGCAGTATGGTTGGAGCGAGTGAGTTGGAGCGGTGTCTGGCAGAGCGCATGATTCCCAGACTATAAATATTCGAAGGGTGATATGACCTAAATGAGCTTGTCCTGGCGCTAGGTAAATAGCGGTGGCATTGAGCAATGACCTGATTGCGCGGTGTATTCTTCCACGCTTCCCGGACATTGGCGGGCACGCAGTCACATTTGTAACGTGCAACCAAACGTTGTATTCGGTTACGCAGGCCAGCGCTTGTTTGTATTACCGTCAAGCTTCCCAGAAACAAGGCACGGAATACCGAGACTACAGCCAACCCCTTCATTCTTGTAAGCACGCTAGTGCTTGTTTGCTTTGCGGTCAAGCTTCGCGGAAGCGAGGGACGGGATGCCGTGACCGGCAAACAAGCCGGCAACACAGCACTGAATCTCGGCGGTCCCGCTGCGCCAACACCAGCGGCCGCGCTCCACCTGTGCTCCAGCTGTGCTCCAGCTGTCCCGCAGCCGGCGGCGGCGGCGGCGGCGGCGAGCTCGGCGCCACGCTCGGCGCCTGTTCTCCGGACGAGCGATGCCACTGGACATGTCGCTGTTGGCCGGTCGCCCGGCCCGCGGACAGCGCGGCCGGCCGGGGGCGAGCGGCACGTGCGGACCGCATCGAGTGCCGGGTGACGGGCGGGCGGCCGACGGCCCTCCGGTCGCCGGCCAGGCCGCATCGAGTGCCGGGTGACGGGCGAGTGGCCGACGGCCCTTCGGTCGTCGGCCGGGCCGCGTCGAGTGCCGGGTGACGGACGGGCGGCCGACGGCCCTCCGGTCGCCGGCCAGGCCGCATCGAGTGCCGGGTGACGGGCGAGCGGCCGACGGCCCTTCGGTCGTCGGCCGGGCCGCGTCGAGTGCCGGGTGACGGACGGGCGGCCGACGGGGGCCCGGCCGGCGGTCCTTCGGTCGTCGGCCAGCGCCGCAGGACGGGCGGGACTTGACCGTGCGCTGGACACTCTGTCGCGGGCTGCTTCTGGGCATGGTGATGACAATGATGGCGCTTTTTGGCCCATCGACTTCCAGGCCAGCCGTGGAAACACGGAAACCATTCGGGGGACGTGGTGCTGATGATAGCGGCGAGGCCCTGGTCAGAGCGGGTCGCGGCTGTGCGGGTGGTTACGTTTGCTCCGGATCTAGGAGGTGCGAGACCAGGCTCAGCCTCCGTGTCCGATCGTCCACGAAGATCGTCCGCACCACGCCGATTATGCGTCGGATAGCCTCCCTGAAGTGCGTCGGTGACGCGGGCGTGCGCGGCCGTCCGCGCAGGGATCGACACCGGCGCCCGGAGCGTGGTCGGATGGCGCGGCACACTGGGTGTTCTCTCGGACCGCCGCGGTGGGAGCGTCGGCCGCCGCGGCCGTCCGCCGGACTGGAGAGGGCGGCCGGGGTGGGCCGAGCGCCGGTGGACGGTCGCCCAGTGGGCCGCTGCACGGGCTTGGCGGCCGTTGGTCGGCCGTCGGTTGGCCGTCGGTGGCCTGACCCGGCCGAGACGCGCTCTCGCGCACCCCGTGCCGGACCGGTCTGTCGTGAGCTGGTCACATGTTCTGGAGCGGCGGGCGGTCCTGGAGAGGCCACCCGTCCTGGAGCGGCGTGACTGCTGGAGGCTGCAGCTGTCGCGCAGCGGCGACGCTGCTGAGGCTGCACCGGTCGTGGGGCGCGGGCACTGAGGACTGCGCTGTCCTGCAACGGCAGACCTGTTTGTTGTGCATCTGTCCTCGACTGGCAGGCTAGCTGAAAGGCTGCAGCGGCGCTGGGGTGGCGCGGCCGTTAAGCGATGCACGTTTCCTTGAGCGGCGGCAGAGCCGCGGGTGAGGTGCACCTGTCTCGGAGCGCCAGAGCTGTCACTGAGCGTGCACCTGCTGTGGAGCTGCAGCTCCGGCTGGGAGTCACGTCCATCGGGACCGCTCCGTCCGCCTTTTCCTCACCGTGTGCCACGCCCCCCCCCCCCCCCCCGGCCAGGTGGGCCGCGCCGCGCCGCGCCGCGCCGTGCCGTGCCCGTGCCCGTGCCCGTGCCCGTGCCCGTGCCCGTGCCCGTATCATGTCGTGTCGTGTCGTTCCGTGCCGTGACGTTCGGTGTCGTGTTGTGCCATGCCGCGCCGTGCTGTGCCGTCCCGTGACGTGCGTGACAGCGCGTGCGCCGGCAGCCGGGGCGTCGTCGTGTCTCGGTCCGGTCCGCGAGTCGCCCAGCCGCCGTTGTCCGCCTCCTGCAAGATGGCCGGCACGATTTTCCCTCTGGGAGCGGCGACCCTGCCGACGGACGGGTGCGGGCAGGGCGGACCGGGCGGCCGGATTGGCAGCCGCGCCGCCGGCGCCGTCAGCTGGCCGCCTGGCGGGAGGTGGCGAGCACTTGACGCCGTGCTGCGCACGTGGCACGCGCGGGGGTCAGGCGTGCGCTGGCGGGGGGCGCTGGCTGGAGCGGGATGCACGGCCTTTGGGTGTGCGCTGGGGCCGGAGTGTGGCGCGGAAGCTGTGGGTGACCTGCTTGGCAGGTCAAGTGGCAGAGGAAAGGTGATTGTAAGATTGACTGCGAGAGCGTGGAATGAGACCACGTGTATTGGTGGAATCACCAGTCAAACATCGCGGTTTGCTGACGAAAAGTTATGATGGTAATCCTTTTCAAGGGCATTGCATTGTTCAGCCCTGACCATTCGTCAATTGCTAGCATTGCAATGACATGTAGACAAAGCCCCTTGCGTGCTGGGTGATCTCTGTTTCTGATATTGTGTTGGCGTTACGTTTATCTCACGACATTACTAAGCCCTTCGGCTCTTTTGTTTGTACACAACCGTCCCGGGGTCGCCATGAAGGTTCATGGTATACATCCATCCACACGTTATCAGCGCGTGGGCATAGTTGTCCTCGGCGCGCTGTAACCTCTTGTCCGGTACTGATAGTCACGCATCCCTCCACAGGTCACCAGAACGGTCACATGGGGGTGCCCGGCGGCGGCAGCGGCCTGTGGCGGCGGCCGCAGTCCCAGCAGGCCCCGCCCTTCGGCAGCAACGGCGCGCTGTCCCACCACGACAGCTACCAGTCGTCGGCAGACCTGCTCAGGTAGGACGGCCCCTGCTGTGCCGCGGTCACGGCTCCCGCGCTACAGGGGTGCCACCTTGCCCCGCTGGCCAGGCTAGGGGGCGTGCTGTGCGCCTGTGGTTGTTTGGTACGGTAGTGCAAGCCGGATCGGAGGCGGGTGCTGTCTTTCACTGGAAACACTTCTGCATAATGTTGTATTGTGTACAGGATTTGCCGCTGTTGCCTTCATTGTGCAGAAGTGTGCACTGTGCACGCCTGTCTTCGGCTGCGAGATTTCAACAGACTTCTCAGCTGTTGCTATTTCAAGACCTGCCCTCGCAGCAGTTCTGCAGAAATGCATGACCGTTTGACCAATCCGTGGCTTGCGTGTCTAAGGCCATTATAGGCATGCACAGACACACACACACACACATACACACACACACACACACATATATATATATATATATATATATATATATATATATATATATATTGGGACTTTTAAGCCGTTGTGGAGCCGGTTGCGTCGTAAAGCCGTTCGTAAAGCCGCGTAGATCCTCACTAAGGACGTAAGTGCGTCCAGAAGTTGCCTGCAGTCGTCCAGAGGTACGGCCACCATTCCTCGGCGGTGCTTCTGAGATAGGGCCACCACTCGTGCGCTGTCTGCTTGATGTAAGGCCACCACTGGGCCGCAGTCGCCTGCACGTACGGCCACCACTCCTGGGCGGTGCTTCTGAGGCATGGCCACACGCTGGTCCACAGGTAGTGGCATAGGTCGGCCGCGCATATCCACAGGTAGAAGAGCCAGTCCTCGAGGCACGCCAGCTGCTGCTGCAGCCAGTCGTCCATCACGCAGCCGCGGTGGCGGGGAAGCTAGCTCCCGGCCGGCATCGGGTGGCGAGGGACTGCGAGTTTGTCGGCCTTGCTAACGGAGCGCGCTGCCATTCTGGGAACGCCGGTACTTTATCGCGATCTTGCGCTGGAGTGTACGGGGCCAGCCGCCGCGCAGGCATCGTTGGCGCATCGTGCGACTTCCATTGCCAAAAAACGTGGGTCACGCGGTACTCTGCAGCTCTCTGGGATTTCTCTGGCGCTTATTGCGTGACTGATATTGGAAAGGAATAAAACCTTACTGCGCCCTGTCTACCGGGAACTTGTGAAACCAGAATGTGGAGAAAAGCTCACGTAAACAATTTAATCAAACGCCCACTTTCTAATTTTGGTCTTACTGATTCTGCTCAAATTTGACGCGGATTCACCGGATTTGACTTGAATTTTGCAACACATCTAACAGGCTCGTGCACATGCCTATTGATGAGCTTCTCTCGCACAGTTTTCCGCCACGCCGCCTTGCTCGTTCAATACCCGGGCGTGCCAAGTGGCCCGCCGTGCACACTGAGGACTGGAACGGGATCTGGTCGACTGGATCTGGCCGACTGGGCTGGATCTGGTTCGACTGGTTGCTCGCTCGGTCGCGCTGGCGGGGCCTGCGGGGTCACCGCCGGGCTGCCGACGGTGAATGGCGACGTGAGGCCGGGGATCCCCGAAATGACGTTTGACGGATTTATGGATGCTCGGGTGTTGCGGTTGGCATGGGTGGAGTGGCGTTATCGCGATCGTATCTGACCGGCTGGTGTTGTGTTTCCTTCATTACCTCGACGATGGGCTTAACAAAGATTGGATAGAAAGTGGGGACAACCCCGCGAACCTCATCAGACAGCAAACAACCCCGCGAACGCAAGGACTGAACCCTTCACCAGCTGTTGAAGCGGTTGATTGCGTCAGTGGTCGGGCCGTACGCCGGAGCGGATGGTTCCGTGGGCGGGCGCAGCTCCGTCTGACTGCCATGCCAGCTGGGGCGGCGGCGGGTCGCTTCTGAACAGCTACGCCCCTGTCTTCCCGGATTTGATGGCCGGTTTTAGTTCTGACAGCCTAAGTGCGCGGCCCGGCTTAGTGCCGGGCGCGTGATTGACAGTGTTTACTCGATGGTTGAGCGTGTCCGCGTCCGGCCGCGGCCGCCGAGACGGTGTCCACCTGTTCTTTGGATCGCGCAGTCGGCCGCTCGGGGAGTTCGACCATCGTCACATGCACCCCCGAGTGCAGATCCGTCCTGGCGCGATCGCGGACTGCCGGCCTGTCGGCGGCGGCGCCCGCCTGGAGCGGCTCGCAGCGCCCGCTGCGCCGGTACAGCGGCCGCGCCGACCCCTGCCCGTCTGGTCGCGCGCCGAGGGTCGTGGCAGCGGAGCACGCGGCAGCTAGCCGGCCGGCGGGCAGCGCCGCTGCAAGCCGTCCGCCCGGCGCCGGAGCCTCGGGGTCCGGTCCGCGCTGCGTTCCGAGGCGGCTGCTCGGTGACAGGTGACTGCGACGCCGGCGTGCCCGCGCCCGGACTGAGCCGTTCGAACGCGGCGCGGCCGGACCGCGCCAGGAATGTGTTTGGACGTGAGCCATGCTGACTGCGGCGGGTTGCGGGGCGGAGTGACGGTGGGGCTGATCATGTGCAGATGCCGGCGCCGCCCGCTCGAGCCCGGGCGGCAGCTGCGCGGCGGACGTCTGTCGGTCGGCCGCAGCTGGCCCCGACTCACACCTGACCTTTGACATTACCCGACGGTTCGCCGATTCCGGGAAGCTTGCTCGGTCCATCCACGTGGTGTTGCCGTGCCCGGTGCCCCCACCCGGTCCCCTCCAGCTGAGCTGGCTGCCGGCTGCAGGGCCGCGACGCCTCGGCGACGCTGGGGTCGGCGCCGCGCCGCCCGCCGACCCGCCGCTCCACGGCGGCCGACCGGTGTCCGGTGCGGCGCTGCGGCAGTCCTGTTGTGACGTGGCGAGCGGGGCGCGCCGGGCCTCGGTCGGTGCGGCGCCTGCGGCAGCGGCCGCGCGGCCCTGGGTGCCAGTCAGAGGGGCATTGTGTCAATGACATGCATACGTCACGTCCTTTGTCGCTGTGACAGTGTGGTCAGTACATGAAGCATTATGCATTATACCCTTGTCTGGCATTTTCTACATAACCGTTCGCTGGTCGGCTACCGGTGGGTGTTTATCACATACCTCGCCGGACAGTCAGGCGCGACAGGGATGGACACCATCATCGCCGATTGACCAGGCCGTCATGGCGCACCTGGAGCACGTCCGTGCCAGCGCTCAGACCCGCGCCTGGCACCGGTGCTGCGGCGACCTGTGCCGGCCCCGTGACGAGGTCGGCGTCGCGTGGGTGGAGGGGGGCGCTCAGTGCCGCCGGGACTGACCTCGGCGGTTGCCCGGCCAGGTGACGACTCCCAGGACTAATGACCCCCTGGGGACATCCATCACCGCGCCGACAGGATGCTAAGCACCTCATTAGAGGCGCGTCAGGGCGCGTGGTGGGGGACGTAGAGGGAACGTTCAGTGTCGTCGCTGTTGCTTGTTAGCTGCTGGCGGACATGTCAGGGCTGTCGGCTGCTGTGCGTTCGTCCGAAGTTGCCGCCCTTTAAGTCGACATGACAGCGCGAATTGGCTGGACTGCCGCATACAGACGCCCGCCTTATTCAACAGGCGTCGAGCCCTGTCGTTCAGTCGCAGCACACTTGCCCCGGGATTCCCCGCGTCTGGACTGCCCCGTCGTGTGGCGCTGTCGTTCAGTCGCCGCACACTTGCTCCTGGGATTCCCTGCGTCTGGACTGCCCCGTCGTGTGGCGCTGTCCGTCTGCTGGCGCGGCCGTAGCCGCCTCAGCGCGCCGCGGGTTCACGCGGGATGCACTTTCGCCCCACCTCCGGGGCCCGGTTCTCCCAGCGTCATCGATCGCACCGGCCGCCTCCTTAGCGCGTCTGGGTGATTAATAAGGCACCGGCCAGCCTCGGTGGTGACGCTGGTTCGCTGGGAGTGCGTCACTGACCCCCCCCCCCGCGCTGCTGACGCGCGCGTCTGTGACGGCGGCGCGCACGGCATGACAGGACCCCGCCCGCCGCCGGGGCGCGCCGCTCAACGACGGACCGCAACTGGCCCAGCGGACGGACCGCAGCTGGCCCAGCGGACGGACCGCAGCTGGCCCAGCGGACGAACCGCAGCTGGCCCAGCGGACGGAGCGGTGTGGCCGAACACGCAGACGTGGGTCGGCGCTGCGTCACGGGCCGTGCCGTTTTAATGCCGGGACGATGGCGGAGCGGACTGGTTATTGTGGGGCGGTCGAGCCATTCAGCCTGGTGGCAGTGTGCTGTCGTCAGCCGTTCTCGCCGTGCGGCAGCGCCGAGCTCTGATTACAGGCTCGCAGTCCGTCAGTGACGTATCCACCAGGAGCAAAGCCGGTCATTCTCGCCGGTCAGGTCTGTTTCGTGGCCGGCGTATATCGCTGGCCTTTACCGAGATTGCAGACGCAGAGTTGTGGTCCACGCCGCGTCTACGAGCCCGCTCGATATTCGTCACGGATTGTGGCATGCACTCAGGTCCTGATAAACGGGTAACCTTCGCTACCAGATGCTGCGAATTGAGTATTTGATAAAGCCTGTTCATTTGGTCACGCTTGCAGCGCTGCAACATAGTATCCTGACACGGTGTCAGCTGTTGTCATGTCGGATTGTATGCACTCTGTTGGCACCGGCCGAATAATGACACCAAGCTGAAAAATTTCAAGTTATGACAAAATGAAACGCTGGGGAGTAAGAAGGGTGCCATTTGCTGTGACCTTTTAGAAAAATTCACAGGGTGGCAGAATGCCACTCCGGCGACCGCCTGACTACACCAGTGCGCCCTCAGTGTGCCACTTCCATTCCCTGAATCTCTGACTGAACCGTCGCGGTCCGAATAGCCCCATCTACCTCGCAGGTCGACTGTGCCGCCGCCCGGACCTGTGGCTTAGAGCCGCGCACGCCGGGAGCTTAGCGGAAACTGGTTTTGCAGTGTAAACTGTTCGTGACTTCGAAGTACATCTCGGAGGTTTTCGAGTTTCTGAATATCGCACTCGGCAGAAAGCACGAAGTCTTGATAAAGGCCGCAAAAATGAGGATGCTCATGTCCTATATTTATCCGCCATGAGCCGTGGCCTTCACTGATCTGTGTCAGGTGACATTCGGCCGGACGGCCCGGGCCGGACCGACCCAGCCTGTGGCCGGGTTTTCGCGCACCATTGCTTCGGAACAGAGACTCGCCTAGGGGAAGTGAGAGGGTGTAGAAACGCAGCCAGCGTGACCCCCGCCGAACCGACAGCTGTCCACCACTTTTTTGGAAATGCGGCGGTGGTGAGCGGTTGCGATGCACTGCGCTGCGAGGCACTTTTTCAAGCCTGAATTTTCTGAGGAAAGTGGTCATTCGGTGTCAGTCTGAAAATAGGAACAATGGTGCCTTGCAATCGTACCCTGCTTAGCGCTAGGCACCAAGCACCAAGCTCGGAGCTACGGCTATAAACTGTGGCGTACACGGGGCTAGTGCTATTTTCCAAGTGCCGCTCATCTTCTGATCGATATCATTGTATCGACGATAGTGTTTCGATCGCCTGCTGTACCGTCTCCGCCGGCCTTGCGCGAGTGCTGCCGGCGGCAGTCCGGGTACACTGGGTGCGCCGACAGCGGCGGTTCCAGCGCAGCTCTGCGCCGCGCCGCCGACGCCGCCGGCCTACGCATGCGCGCGCGCGGCCGCCACGTTGCATCAGACTCACCGGACACCTGGCAGGCGTGACCCGTGCGACCCCCTCTGCGGCCGGACGCGCGACCCTTGACCCGCGGCAGCTGACGAGGCGCGCTCTCTCGAGTGACGCGCCCGGGCGCTGGCGTCGGGTTCGACGTCCGTCACGTGCAGCGCAGGCCCGCTCGCATGTCCTCGCCCCCCCCCCCCCCCCCTCCTCCGCTCCCGGCGCCTGCCCCGGCACCTTTGCAGCCGTGGTGATGACGCTTGAGGAAAACGGCCGGCCGGCTGGCTACGCAAACGGATCTGGGTCACGGTGCGAATGAGTGGCTTGTGGGATGGTTTTTGGTTGGACGATGGTCGTGGATGTGCTCGGCTGGGCCGGAGGACAGCCGCCGCGTGTGGGACGAGGTGTTTGGTGTGCGCTGGTCGGCCGGTTGGACGCACCGCATTCGAAATGTCCGGGCTTGTCAGATGGTTGCTGGTTGCCTCGGTTGGGGAGGGGGGGGGGGGGCCGCGGCGGGGCTGTGGTGGTGCGCAGCTGTGGGTGATGTCCTCATAGCGTGGTGATAGCGATTGCCACGGTATTGGAAACGTTTCCGTTCGTTCAAATCTGTCGTGTTATCTCCCATGTCGGCGCGTCAGCTGCGCTATCTGTCTGTCTGTGTGCAGTTTAGGCCTTCATTTGCACCATATGTCCGTCTTCATAAACATTTCATCTCCCCTCTGAAGTATACGCCGATCTTGCGTTATAGCAGCAAGTGGTGACACGACGTTCCCAGTCCAGTTTGGTTGGTGATGCAAAATTTTCTGAAGCTGGGTTCACATGTGCTGTGTTTTTAGTCATATGGGGCAATAGGGAGTTGTCTGCAAACTCCCACGTGATTGTTCGTGCTCCGCAATCTTATGTGATACATTGTATATGTACTGAAACACCGCTCAAGCTTGGGAAACCCATCCTAGACATTACTTTTAGCCTCTGAATTTTGCGTAGATCGCTTGATTTTTGGGGAAACTCGTGAGCTTCCCGGAAGTACGTCACGCATTAAGTTCAACGAAAACCGGCGTCACAGCGGTTTGTCCAGTGGTGGACGGCCAACGCGCCATCACGGCACATAAGGCCCTCGTCCAATGAAAACCGGCGTCACAGTGGTTTGTCCAGTGGTGGACGGCCGACGGACCATCACGGCGCATAAGGCCCTCGCCGCCGGGCTCGAGCTCGAGCTGTGCTCCGGTCAGCCGCTGTCCTGGTGTCGGTCAGTGTGGCCGCCTAGCTGGCCGGTGGGGCTCACGCCATCACGGCACATAAGGCCCTCGCCGCTGGGCTCGAGCTCGAGCTGTGCTCCGGTCAGCCGCTGTCCTGGTGTCAGCCAGTGCGGCTGCCTGGGCCCGCCGGTGGGGCTCACGCCATCACGGCACATAAGGCCCTCGCCGCTGGGCTCGAGCTCGAGCTGTGGTCCGGTCAGCCGCTGTCCTGGTGTAGGTCAGTGCGGCCGCCTGGCTCGCCGGTGGGGCTCATGCGCCGCGCCCGTCTCGCAGGGACTTCCCCATGCGACCGTCGAGCGGCTTCCAGGAGCAGCAGGCGCTGATGAAGCTGTGGTACAAGTCCTGGTCCCCGGCAGAGCGGCTGGTTAGCCTGAGCGGCATGGTGGAGCAGCTCTCCGACACGCAGGTGAGGATCAGCGGCATGGTGGAGCAGCTCTCCGACAGGTGAGGATCAGCGGCATGGTGGAGCAGCTCTCCGACACAGGTGAGGATCAGCGGCATGGTGGAGCAGCTCTCTGATACGCAGGTGAGGATCAGCGGCATGGTGGAGCAGCTCTCCGACACGCAGGTGAGGATCAGCGGCATGGTGGAGCAGCTCTCCGACACGCAGGTGAGGATCAGCGGCATGGTGGAGCGCTCTCCGACACCAGGTGAGGATCAGCGGCATGGTGGAGCGCTCTCCGACACACGGTGAGGATCTGCGGCATGGTGGAGGCATCTGCGATACCAGGTGGATCAGCGGCATGGTGGAGCAGCTCTCCGACAACAGGTGAGGATCAGCGGCATGGTGGAGCGGCTCTCCGACACACCGGTGAGGATCTGCGGCATGGTGGAGCAGGCTTCAAACTGGTGGACTGGACTCGGTTTTGACGCACAGACCGTGGGGGAGAACTCAGTCCTCAGAACTCAGAACTCAGAACTCAGGGAGACCACCGTCGCGTGACTGCATTGCTGGTGGATGTAAGGTTGCGCCACCGCTTTCAGGACACGTATTCTGTGAGCGCTGTGTATCGATGTTTGTGTCGCCTTCGCTACTTATGGTATAGCCCGCGGCTGAATCCGTCAAAAATTGACTGAATAAGGTTGATGTAACGATGGGTTGATGTAGGATTGATGTAACGATGTAACTCTGTAACATTGTGTCACGATCGGTCGCGTTTGCCAATTTCCAGAGGACTAGGCTCGAAGTTTGTTGCTGTTGCGTGGGCAGCACGTGTCGCCCGCTCCGCGTACTCCGTGTTAGCCCTAATACCCCCGCCGGCCGTGTTGACCTGGGACCCTGATCTGATCTGATGTATACCTGACCTGACCCGACCTGACCTGACCCGACCTGACCTGACCCGACCTGGACCGTGTCGCCGGTAGGTGACGTTGCTGCGGAACATCCTGCAGGCGCGGCTGCAGCACAAGCCGGGACTGCTCATGAAGGAGGCACGGGCTAACAAGCCAGGTGGGGTGACGCGCCGCGCTGGCGTCCATACCGTCGTCGCGTCACACAGGTGGCATGGATCATGGCATGTGGCATGGCATATGCCGCACAGGCCGCTGCTGCAGAGGGCAGTGCGACTCTATGGATGTGAACGCAGATAGGGCGTGCATCTGGCTGTTGTCGTCCGGAGCACTGGGTCGTGACCGAGTGACTTCTGTGATCCGCCTTGGCGTGCCTTGCGGTACTTGGAACAAAAACGCGATGCAGCTCTTCCTAGTCTTGAAGGATGGAATGAGTCGCTCGTCTTGTCCCTG
The DNA here is from genome assembly GCF_011947565.3 of Pollicipes pollicipes. Classification (NCBI taxonomy): domain Eukaryota; kingdom Metazoa; phylum Arthropoda; class Thecostraca; order Pollicipedomorpha; family Pollicipedidae; genus Pollicipes; species Pollicipes pollicipes. Next base: position 27,835,416 of record NW_023596136.1, on the reverse strand, counting down.
ATCTAATCTCAGATGGCACGTTGACTGAGGACGATCTTTGGTCCCAGTGCCTTACATATCGCCGGTTTCAACTGGAACAGGGTGCGTGCTGCCCCTGTAAACAGTGCAGAGGCGTACCCCGCCCCCTCCTGTGGGCGTGGTACTGCGAAGTACCCGTCGCCCCCGTAAACAGAATCGTGGCATGACGCGGACCACTGCAATGAGACATGGTACCCAGCTATTCGGCGGAGCGCTTCGATACGCGGGCGACGGATGTGATCGGTGGTTCGCGCGACGACTGTCCGGTTGACGTGGCGACTGTCCGGTTCACGCGGCGACCCTGGTTCGCGCGGCGACAGGGTGGTCCGCTCGGTGGCCTGAGGCGAGGATCAGGAGCCGGCTGGATATATCTGTCCGAAAGTGGTCGTCTCCACCCTGCACCCCGCATCCGGCACTCCACAACCCGTGACCTCTGGGGGTTATCCGCGGGCCGTGGCGTGGCGGTGTGACCGGCGTGATGCTGGTGGTGACGGAGCCGTGGCCAGCGCCGGCCGCCGGGACCGGCTGTCGGCGGGACGGGGGACCGCGGTCACGGCTGGCGACACCAGGACCGGCGATCCGCTGCAGCGGCTGCAACGACAGCCGCCGGCCAAAGGCTGGCAGCGGCGGCGGCGGCGCCGTAAACGGAGCCGCTGCCAGCCGCCTATGGCGCTCGACGGCCGAGACGGCTCGGACGTCTCAGCGGCTCGAGCCGGCGCGATCGGTGACCTAGGGTGGAGCGGGGGTGGAGACGAGGCGGGGCAGGGGACGGGGGAGCTCTCGCGACGGGCGCGGCTCGGCGCCGGCGGCGGCGCGGGTAACCGTCCGGACGTGTCTCCGAGCCTCAGAGAGACGGGTCAGCGTCGCCAGCCGGTCAGAGCGCCCGCTGGCCGTGACCAAGCGCGTGGCTGGCCAGCCAGCCAGCCGCCGACCGCGCCCATGCCGTGCGTGTGGCGTGAGCCGCCACCCCGCTGAGCGGGACGCCGCGCCGCTGGAGGTCGCGTGGTGCTGAGGGCGACTGACGGCCGCGGGCGCCGGGCGCCCTCTGTTTACCGGCCGCGTCCGGCGCCGGCGTGTCCCGTGCGCTCCCCGCCGACTGGTCGGGCGCGAGGGCCGGTTACGAACGTCACTGGTGCGTCCTTGGAGCCGGCCGCTGCCGGGTGCCCCGAGGCGGCACGCCGGCGTGGCTCCGCTGACGCGTGCGGGCTGTGGCCGCGGGATTCCCTGCATTAGGGGAGTCGTCAGCGGCGCTAAATCCCGCATGCAAACGTCCATGTGGTGATGGCTTTTGCCGTGATCTACGTGCACTTCATGCGGCGGCTGGTGCTGGTGTTAATGTTCAGCCTATGAATCCGGCGCGGAGCGTGAGCGTGGAGCTGCGAGTCTGGCCACGTGCTTCATGAGTACGTTTATTAATAATTATCAAGACTTACTGAAACAGCAGTAGTTCTATCATTTAGATGGTGCAAGTGACCCGCTAATTTTTTTTTTGGTGTACACAAGGTTTAAATGGACGAGGCAACGGATGTTTTACCCATCCGGATCATGTGCTGGGTGGAATTCACTGTTCACCGTTACCCATTGCCCTAAAAGCGTACGCGGGTGACTTCCACCCGCGTTGCAGGGCTAAATAGGAAAATCGCCGATAATTGATGAGAAGGGTCCCATAGAGTCGTGATGGCGTCGGTTTATCGCTTTCTCCGGTGCTGCCTGTCCGCAGAGAAATGTTTGCGTCCATTGAAAGTGCTGTACCGCTAGTGTCTTGGCACCAATACCTGGTGGTGTGTTGCCGTGCCTGACAGCAGCACCTGCCCGTAATCGCTGGCCTTATCCTGTCCTGCTCTGTCGTGGCATCAGCACGTACGTCTTTGCCCTTACTCTTCGCTCCACGATGCCGGTGCTCCTGATCCGTGTAGAGGTGATATACTGCCATGGTACCAGTCTACGTGAGCTGGCTATGACCTCCGTGTCCCTTGTAGGGACGGCACCTGCGCCTTCTCATCCCCCGGAGACCCGTGTCGGGTCTTATGTACGGCCGGCGCCTGCGCCCTACTGACCGCACCATCCGCTCGGCAGAGGTGGTGTACCGCCAGTGCAGCGTGTTGGATCTGATGTACGGCCGGCGCCTGTGCCCTACTGACCCCACCATTCGCTCGGCAGAGGTGGTGTACCGCGAGTGCAGCGTGTCGCCACCGGAGCAAGCGCTAGACTTCCTCCAGGACCACCTGCCGCTGCTGGCGCTCACCAACCACGAGGCCAAGCCGCTGTACCTGAACGGCGTGCTGCGCGCCGTGCGGGCGGCGATGGCGGCCGGCGGCGCCGCGCGGCTGGAGCAGGCGCGCCAGCTGCTCGGCCTGCTCGCCGTCCACCCCGTGCTCACGCGCGACGACAAACGGTACTTGGCAGCGGAGGGGCGGCGCTGGTATCGGCCGCAGGGACGGAGTTTGTTTTGTTTAAGATTAAGTCCGCGCGTTTTGATTGGATGGGTTTCTGGGATCGGCGTGCTCGCTGCGCGGTGCTGGCTGCCCGAGCCCTGCCGTCGCTACCCGATCGTGAAACTCCCGGTCAACGGCGAAATGTCACGATGAAGGCGTGCAGCGCGGCAGTGCTCAGCTCGGCCGCTGTGGCCTCCAACGTCACCCGACCTTTAGCGCGGCGGTTGGCACCGGCCGCTGGCCATCCCAGGTGTGAAAAGCGAGCTCCAAAATTGACTCGAGCCCACCCTGCCCCGAGTGGGTGAATCGAAAAGGAGGCGCTCTAAGCAACTGATGTGTGGTGTCGAACGGCTTCGCGACGCAGTGCTGACGCGGCTCGCTGTGAAAGCACCTGGGGAATGTGCGGAGGTGGAATGTTGAAGGCGCTGTAGCGGTCCGGCTGCGAGCTGCCAGACATCGGGAAGAAAGCGCTTTGATGTTGGGTTTTAGCGAGCATGCGGTGATGGACAGGATGGAAGTACCTGGAAGCGTTTGATGCGTCAGCTGGAAGTCTGGATGGCTGGGTCAATACTGGTCCGGCTGCTGTCACCAGTATGCCGGCGGGACGCGTTGTCCGTGTCAGTTGCCGGGCCCTAATGGTAAATCTAGACTGCGTTGTGCGATGAGGAGCGTGTGCCGAGACTGCCAGCTATAGGCGATACAGCGCCTGGAGATCATTAGCTCCGATCGCTCCGACGTTAGATCTCCACGCTCGCTGCCATAGTTACAGCGCTCCGTTTCTCTCACTTACCGCGCCCGTAACGCTCCGTCGGGCGTTCCCCCCTCCCCTCCGCCTGACCGTCTCGGACCGCTCACCCCCCCCCCCCCATCCCTTTGCCACCAGGATCGTGCACAGCCTGTTCGCCGAGTTCGCCGAGGCGAGCGGCGCGGCCGAAGCGGCGGCGGCAGCCGGCGGCGCCTCGCCGAGCCGCGTTTCGCCCGACCGCCGGCCCGGCGGCGCCAGTGGCCGCCTGCTGGCCACTGACCAGCGGCGCCACAGCGCCTGCGCCGCGTTCGGCGGCGAGCTGCGCGTGCCCAGCCCGGCCTTCAGCCCGCCGCAGCCGGACGCCGCCGCCTGGCAGGGGCGCAACCTGCTCAGCCCCAGCCACGGTGCGTGGCGGGCCGGCCGCGCAGCCGCGTGGCGACGGAGGGCAGGACAGGGGCTGTGCCCCGGGCCGCGGCCGGCGTGGTCACCACTGCCGCTCGCGCTCCCCTGTGTCGTGCGCCTTTGCTGCGCTTTGCCGCTCTCAGTTGCTATCGCTGTACAGCAGTCATTCCGGGAGAAGTTGTTTATCCGCTTTGGCTGCGAGTCGTCCTCGATGTTTGCTCCATCACGGCACAGAATTGTATGGCGAATGCCTTCGCCCTTTGAAATCGTTGATGAATTCGCTGCCGGTGTGCGCGATGGTGAGTCACGCCGCCGTTGTCGCCGTCGCGTCTCCGTTCCGCACGATTGGCGGAGCGTGCCGCCCGATCGGCGCCGCTCCCCGCCTCGTCCGCGGCGCCGCCCGTCTGACGCGGCTCCGTGTCTGATCCCCAGCGCCGGACAGCTCGTTCAGCCAGGAGCAGCAGCAGCAGCAGCAGCAGCGGCTGCGCTCCAACAGTCTGACGCCGCCGGGCACGTACGGGCCGGCCGGCGACCTGAACCCGGTCAGTGGCGACGCCGTGCGCTCCAGCGCACGTCGATGCGCTCAGTGGAGACGCTCTGCGGAGGTGGAGATTTATCGTGGCCGGTTCTTTGGTCTCTCCTGGCTCTTGGCTGCGTGTGGGTAAAATTATGAGTGGATGGCGTGGTGATTTGGATTGTTAATGCCTGGGAGCTTTTCTTCCGACCGCCCTGTCGTGGTTTATTTGCGTTGCTCTCAGGGAAACTGAAAGCTCATCCAGTTGTGACACATTCGTTTTTAGTATGCATATTGACGGCAATTCAGCTGCCCTTTCACGATGCCAACGTCCGCACATTTTGCCCCGATCACGATTCTCTTTGGTTCGGTTTCACATTGGCTTCGTGATCCACATTCGGGCATAATCATTACGGCTACGTTTATCTCCAAACCAGTCACCCGATGTTTCCCTTGGGATCGTCGTGGCGTCCCCGCCTCCCTGTCCCGAAGTGTGCTGACCGACCCACTCGACCTCCACTCGTCAGCGGTGCCCGCACGGGGGTGCCCGCCCTCTCCCTGTGACTAGCGCCGAGTCCCCTCAGTCACCCCTGGACGACGGGTCCGGACGTGAGTCGGTGTCGGCGATCCGTGCCGAGGCGAGCAGGTGTGTGTGACGCGGCCGCCGCCCGGCAGGGGGACCTGCTACTCAACAAGCCCCGCAGCTCGTCCATCCACCTGGACCACAGTCCGCTGGGACTGGGGCCGCCGCCCGCCGCCGGTTCCCGCTCCGGCTCTGGCTCCGGCGCGGGCTCCGGCGCCGGCTCCAGCGCCGGCTCCAGCTCCGGCTCCCACTCTGGCTCCGGTCTGCAGCAGCCGGCGCCGTCCCGCGGCATGTCCATCCTTTCGCCCGTCAAAAAGGTACACCTGCACCGCGCGCCCGGCCTTGGGCGAGGCGTCTGCTCGTGATGCGCTCAGGGGGTGAGCGGTATAAGGGTTCAGCCGCGTCTCCCTCCCCTCCCCGCCCCTCCGCCTCCCGACAACCGCACAGCCGCTCGATGAGAGAGAGAGAGAGAGAGAGAGAGAGAGAGAGGAGAGAGAGAGAGAGAGGAGGAGAGAGAGAGACGAGATGAGAGAGAGAGAGACGAGAGAGAGAGAGAGAGAGATGAGGGAGAGAGAGAGAAGAGGGAGGGAGGGAGGGAGGGAGGGAGGGAGGGAGGGAGGGAGGGAGGGAGGATGGGAGGGAGGGAGGGAGGGAGGGAGGGAGGGAGGAGGAGGGAGGGAGGGAGGGGGAGGGAGAGGGAGGGTAGGGAGGGAGGGAGGGTGCGTAGGCGTGCGTGCGTGCGTGCGTGCGTGTGTGTGAATTGAGTACTCGGGTGTCTGATGAGGATCCAGTTGTGTAGCAATCACGCGAAGTTGCATCGTATGGCGAGCGGGCTTCCATCTCTGAACACAGTGCATGTTTCTCATGCTGACTGGGGGCTCAAACGATACATCTTCCACCTCGCACGTGAGTGCCTGTGCCTGCGCGGCTGTCAAGAGCTGGAGATGCCGTCCGCACGTCATACCGTGACGTCACGCCGCCGTGGTGTGACGTCACGTCCCGTTACCGCCGCAGAGTTTGGGCGGCCAATCCGCACCGCCTCGTCCAGCCACAGCAGCCTGAGCGACATCTGTCGGGACACAAGGCGTTCTCGGTGCGCGGGAGCGGCACCCACCCAGTAAGTGCAGGCGGCGGTGGGACGGGCCCTCACGCGGCCGGTATTTGCCCCGGGTTGACGTGATGACGGCTGTCTGCCTGCGAACCCCGCGCCGCGAGCTGGCCCTGCTCCTGCTGGAGACTGTTATCGTCCTGTGTGCATGAGCGAAGGGGTCCGGAGAGTTTCATTCCCTGTGTCGTGGGCGTTTGCGTTGTTGACCCCTGGCGATCATGGATGTGCTTTGCTGGCCGCTTCGTACTTCGTGCGTGTTGTGCGTTTCACCAGGACAGGACATTGCCACCCGGTGTAGGACGTGTCCAACGTGAACAGGCAAAACAATTAAAAACGGTGTTTGGGAGCGGTCCGAAGTGTGAAAGTTCGAGTGCATCTGTGTGCTTTGCGTAATGTTCGTGTTTTTACATAAAGGTGTTGCGGACCGATTTCACAACCGCGCTGTTCGTCACCTTACCGTGATCAATTGTCGCAGTGAATTGTGTCGAATGTATTCCGAAACGGTCAGGTACCGGTCGTCCCCACCTTTCTTTGCAGCCAGCGGCTCGCGCTCTCTTCTCACGCGCCCTCTCCCCCAGTCCTGTCACGCGCCCGCCTCCGCCCGCAGCCGTGCCCAAGTGGCTGGCATAAGCTGCGCCTGCACAAGTACACATGGATCTTCGCCGGCATGAACTACGAGGACCTGTTTGATGTGTCGATGGAGAAGCTGCTCTCGCTGGGCGTGACACAGGGCGGCGCCAACAAGCTGCTGCGGAACATCCAGGAGCTGCATGATCGGCCGCAGAAGCTGCGCGACCTGGAGCAGGTCAGCCGGCAGGCCGGTTCGGTCCGGTCCGGTCCCGGTCCGGGGAGGGGAGGGGCCGAGATAGGCGCTGTCTCCGCAGACACTTCGGCACACCCGCCACTCTTCTCTACAGTAGGGTAGATGGTAGGGTAGGTGTCCGTTGCTGTACCCTGCTGTAGGGTAGAGTAGTGGATGTGGCGGGGAGGGGAATTGAAAGTGATTGGTGTAATGATGTTGAGATAGGGAAGTAGAAGAGCTTCCAGCCAAGAGCCATGCGCAAATATAGACTAACCGTGTTGATGGGGTAAGGCACTATGTGTATTCGGAGCATGTGTGCTTATGGCGAGAGAGTAACTGTAGATGATAATACGTAGACATCGTACTCACAGGGCTTGTGCCCCATCGATGACCTCGCTCAGTTTGACTGAGTCTTGGCGTGTCGCACTCCGTCTTAGCCCCCCAGCCGTCCGAGGCTGCGCTGGTGGAGAGCCTCGGTGTCGCTGTCCCACGCTCTGCTCCGGCGGCGTGCTGGGCCCGCCGCCTTGCCACCCTCGCCACTTAGTGTGCCCGTCTCTCCGCAGGGCCTGGCCGAGAACAAGATCTTCCTCAGCAGCGCGCTGGAGGTGATGCAGGTGATCGTTGTGTCTCCGATGCGCGCGCACAAGCCGCGCCTCTCGCCGGCGCCGGCGCCGCCCACCACCTCGGCCGGCACGCCCGTCATCCGCGTCACGCGCTCCGACGAGCCGGACCAGGAGGCGGCGGCGGCCGGCGGCGCCGACGGCGAGGCGGCCGGTGCCGAGGCCGACCTGCAGGCCATGATCACGCGCGTGCTGGCCAAGATGTGCACGCAGCTGCTGGTGACGCAGTCGGCCGACGACGAGGCCATCCAAACGTTCCTCTGGGTGCTCGACGAGGCCACGTGGCACGAGGCGTTCACGGACGCGCAGCGGCGCAAGTTCGTCACGTGGAAGCGGCAGATCAGCCTGGAGCTAGGGCGGAGACAGGTGAGTGGGGCGGGGCGCCGGGAGGCGGGGGAGCGGGAGGCGGACGAGAGCGAGGGCCGGGTGCCACGGTGCATGTGATCGCGCATCGCTGACGCCGGGTGCCGTTTCGTTTAGAACGTGGGTAATAACGCGCTGTGTGTTTGGTGTGGTATCAACGCTGGGTGTGAACCTTTGTGACGAATTGAACGCGATGTATTTTTTTTCGGTGATGGCTGTCGAGGACTGCTCTACCGCCACGGCCTGGACTGGCGGCTGCCATTGCTGTGGTCCCGGTCTTCCCCGTCTGACGCCGCCGAGTGGCCACCTCACCTCCACTGCCCGTTCCCACCAGGTGTTCCCGCCGCCGTTCCGGCGCCACTCGGACGCGCGCCAGTACCACTCGCAGCGGCGGCACAGCGACGCCCGCGGCTACCGGCGCTTCCCGGCGCCGGCGGCCGGCTCGGGCCGCGCCGCGCCCGCGCCGCCCGCCGCCCCCTTCGGCGGCGGCTACCCGGCGCCCAGCATCGGCTACTGGGGCGGCGCGCCGACGGCCACGCAGCAGGCGCCGGCGGGGCGACTCGGGCGCGCGCCGGCGCCGGCGCCTCGCTCGGGGCCCGCCTCGCTCGGGCTCAGCTTCCCGCGGCGCACCAGCCTGCAGGAGAGCATGCTGGAGGTGAGGTGACGGCCGTGGGCGGGGCGGGGGACAGGCGGTGAGCGGGGCTGCCTGGTTAAGGTGCGGTGGTAGTGATAAGTGGAGGGAGTATGGCTGGTCAGGGTGGAAGAGAGCGACAACCGTTTTGCTAGATGCTCTGTATGGCTATTGCGGGGCGGTACTCTATGTAGACTTGGCGTGGCCGGTGAGCCGGTTTGTGTCTTTGGCTCAGTGACTAGCCTTGCGCACAGGGTAGTTTATTGCAGCCGGTAACATCGGCCTGCGGTGTTGGTGTCGTGACTGTGCGTGCCATACACGTAGGCTGGTTAAGGCCATACGTGCAACTGATCTTGTATGCAAGCTACCCCTTGAGCTAGGATTGGTTCGTGGCTTGCAATCTCAAACATTCGCTGCCACTATTGCGTTTCCGTGCCCACTGTGACACACCTGCCGCGTCCGTCTGTTGTCGCGATATCGCAACCGCCTCCTCCACACGCGTCCCGGTCCTCGCTCGGTTTGTGACGGCCCGTCTCCCGGCAGGTGCCGCACCTATCCGGCGGCCTGTACCGCACCAACTCGGGCGACATCTACCGGCCGACGGCGGGCAGCCTGTTCTCGGCGCCGCCGCCGCCCAGCTACGGCGCCGTGCGCCACGGCCTGGCCGCTCCCCCGCTGCAGTCGATCCCGGCGGCCGCGCCGCCGCCGCCGCCGCCGCCCCCACCACCGCCGCCGGCCGTCGACCCGGCCGGCCGGCTGGACTCGCTGGAGAGCATCTGCCGGAGCGTGTGCGAAACGGCGCTCAAATAGGGCCGGCCGGGTGCCGACGCCGACGCCGACGCCGGCGTCCGGCCGGCTCTGGCCTGGGCGCGCCGCGATCTCGGAGCGTGCGGGGACCTGGTGGTGACCTGGCGGCCGGTCGCGCCGGCCTGAACCGGAACCTGTGATAGCGTGTCCGGTAGCGACGCCCGCCGACGCCACGTGCAGCCGCGCTGGAAGCGCGCCCGCTCGCGGCGGAGTGCCCAGCGGCTGCGGGCCACGGACCGTTGGAAAGGCGGCCCGGACCGCGCTCTGAGACGTACCTGAGGACGCCGCGAGGCGGCCGGGTCGGGCGCGACCCCGCCGCGAGTCGTTTCTGTTGCTTCGCGCCGACTGTGTTGCGCCGGTAGGATAGTCTGCTTTTTGAGGCCAGGACTGCCGCTTTTACGAGGGAACGTGTTGATTTGCGCGGGCGTTTGGCTCCCGGCTGTTTAACTGAGCTTACTTCGTGACGGGTGTGGCTGCGTGGGTGCCGCTGCGTCGCGAGAGAGCAGCGTCCGCACACCTGTCCGCCCTGGCGTGGTGGTGCGCGGGGCGGTCGGGCGGTGCCGCGACCGAGTGGAAGCATTGTGACTTCGCCAAACCATGCGCTTTTCCTACTAACAATCGCATATTCCACGGCATGCGCGGTGGACAGGGCGGCGCCGGTGCGCTGCGCCCGGCCGTCGCGCTGCACTTTCTCTGTTGCTGCCCGATGCAGTATCTCTCTGTTAGCCGTTATACGTCTGTGTTACGCTTTCGCTGTTGGTGAGAGGGCAGGCGGGTGACTGAGCGGCGGTGCGGGCCGTCTCTCCGTGCGTACGTGTTTAAAGGGAGCGCGCGCTGCGCCGCGGTCCGCGCCGCCAGTGTAGCGATAAGCGAGGCGCCGCGCGCCGCCGGCGGCCCGGGACGCCCGATCGGCATGGGGATCTAAAACTCCATGAGGTGTAGCTAGTGCAGCCGTCGGGGAAACCCGTCCTGGGCGTGGGTGCCGTCGGCGTCGGAGGCCGTGCTCAAAGCAGGCGCCACCTCCGCCGGGCGCCGGCCGCCGGCGCGGAGAGTCTGGGCCGAACCGTGGCGGGCGTGACGGCGCGAACGGCCGCGCCGACACGTTTTGTACTGTCGTGATGGAGCTGGATTTGGCACCAATACATTCTCTTGCTACGTCGGCTTTGATGCCCGGTGGCACCTTCCGTTGCTGCGTCGCGGTGAGCCATTGTTATTCTCGATGTTCCGTTCAACGTTTCCGTATGTGTGCCCGTGTTTTCCCCGCCCCGTGATTTGGCTACGTGTGGTGCGTAGAGATTTAGGGCTGCCATTTCGGCGGTGGCTACCCAGACCCACCTCTCGCGCAAAAACATTTCTCTTCGCGAAAATTCGCCCGGCGAAAAGACATCCGGTCCACCAGCAGAGACTGGTCGGCACAGGAAATCAAACTTTGCACCTGAGTCGAATCAGGGACAGAATCACTCCATAAACTCGAGCCCAGTGCGATTTGGTAGCAGCGACTTGCGTCGTGCGCCGCTTTAGCTTGGTTTTGGGCTACGACCTTGGATGCCGCCCTCGGGCGAATTCATCGGCCACGAAAACAAACCACCTCGGCATACGCCCGGGTAAGAACTCGGATGGGAGGGGCCCAGGTTATTGGGCTTTGAGAGTCCGTGTAAGACAGTCCAGGGGTGCGTGCATGCGGATTTGTCCGTCACGGTCGTGTACTCAAAAATGGTGCGGGGATGGTGTGTGCCTTGAATGCGGGAGATCTAACGCGGCAGGACAGCTCTAGCAAGGGGCTCAGCCGTGCCAAGCGTAAATAAACCCTGTCAGGAAAGCGCTTACAGGATGTAACAATATTAGTTAGATTATGGCAAAGCACTTTGAAGTGTCCTCAGAGCCAGGAATGTTTGTAGCAAGTAGGGTGTTATGGTGAAAGCTGCTTACATTATCTAGGGCTGTATATGTGTGTTGTCCGGTCATATGAGAGTTGTCCAGAATGTTGAGCTGTGTCCATACTCAGTAACATTTCAACCCAAAGCTAAAATGATTAGATAGGTGGCATATAATCCTGGGGCCTCTTGTTTCCAAATCTTGATTGCAGTCCACCAATATTTTTATAAAGTTCCATCCCTGATTTTCACTTGTCAAGATTATATGGTAAATGGCCTCACCTTCCCCTGGTCTCTTCTCTTCTGGTCTTCTGGTATGGTCCAGTGGTCTCTTCCCCTCACAGCTTTGGCCTCGCAGGCTGAATAACATGTGTATTCTCACGCATTAATGCCTTAAGGTCTGAAAGAATATCTGCCCCTATCAAGTTTGTGTCAAGGTATGAACATGCACTACATCCACTATAACAATGTATACATTGAGCAACCAGGACTGATCAATGCTAACCACTTCCATTGCTTATTCTGTATGAACTAGCAAGCAGAGGTTGGAGAAGTTAAGTCCAGTTTATAGGAGATGCAAACTTAATATGCATGTTTGGACTTGGTGCTTACTGGTGCTATAAAATTAAGACAGTATTACAGAATTGTTAGCTTTTGTTATCACTGTTTTAAATTGCTGATGATTGCACTTCTACTGTCAGATCACATGCTTACCTCACAGAGCCTTTGGTATGCTCCCTGAACTTGTCTTCACAGTTTAGTGGTGTGATTTCATTTGATTTTGATTACCATTGTCTTGATAGCTCAGATATTTACAACTGCTCATGTTGAAGCCATTTTAGGTGCTTACTGTTTGCTGGTGACTGGGATGGCTGGTGGTATTAGCAAACTTAAGGTCAGATGACAGGAGAGGGCAGGATGGATGGCGACAATATTCAACATCATGTTTAACTTTCACCATCAAATTTCCCCTTTGCTGGGGATTTCATGATTTGGTGGTTGTGTCAGATCTTACTGAACAAACACTGCATAATTAGGACTAACCATAGAAACTCAACTATAACTTCTCAACTATGACTACATAGCTATAACTTTAACTATATGGACTATGACACCAAAAATCCAACCATTCAAAGGATTTGGACTAAATCTTTTAAAAGATAAGTAATGAAAAGCATGCACTAGAGTGAACATCTGGATACAGTTGATAGCATTGTGATAAAACCAATGCAAGGTACCCCAGCATAGTTTTGATTCCAATATAACACTTGATTTGCCTGGAGTAAGTATCATGCCAATAATGCATCATGAACCACTTAATATGCCAATTGCAAGACCATGTACCACACATACCAGGATTAAAGCTGAGAAGCAGTCATACTTCAGAAGCTGCATCACTTAGGTGCTCTCAGTGCCATAGGATCTTATTTATACTGGTTTGAACATTATCCTGCACTGACATTCTTCAGTTCTAGAGGAGAAACCCACCTCCTCACCCTGACACTCCCGCAGTCCCACTTGCAGATGGCAAGCCCTCCTTGTCTTCCAAACCCAAAATCACTTCCTCACCCCATTGCTTGTGCAGTCCTATTTCCGGAGAACAAACCCACCACCTCACTGGGAACTCCTGCAATCCCATCTCCAAAGTGCAAGCCTACCACCCCACCCTGATGCTCCTGCAGTCATTCTTCTTGTGGCTGTGGTCAAGCAAACTGGTTGGTGCATTTCAGCGGACCAGTAGCCAGCCGGCAGGTGGTGAAGCTGTGCACCAGGTGGTGGGGCCGTCCCGGCCAGCCACCAGCTGCCATGGAGCCGTCTCCTCCATACACTGAGTCACCAACAGTGGAGGACATTCCTGTCTGCTGCGACTTCACCACCTGCTGCTACTCAGGGCTTTGTGCTGTGCTCTGTTTCTCTGGCATCGCCATCACCTTCATCTTCAGGTGGGCAGGATGACAGGACCAGGGGACAGGTTGGGACGTCCGCACTGTCACGTATTTATTTCTGGTTTGCCAACTGCCAGGCTGTTGGTTGTTGTTTGTTTGACCCGAAATTTGGTCTTCCATGATTAGGTTATGTTTTGTGCATGATCACAGTTCATCATGTATGGACAGGGCATAAGATGTCCAAACAAATAACCCCACTCTGGCGTGACAACTCTACACTAGAAGTTGGTTGTATTGTGTGCCAAGACCTCGTATCTCACCAGCTGACCTTGAGCCACCGCTGCGCCGCGGGCCTAGCTGGGGCGTGTACCGGCCTTTGCGTCACAATGACCCCGCCTCGGCCGACAGCTCGTCGTGGCCGGGGCCGATGTCGCTGGACATGATGACGGCGCGCCAGACCTGGCTGCTGGGACCCGTGCTCATCCTGCTGGGCCTGCTCGTCGCCGTCAAGACCATGATGCACGTGCGCAAGCAGCGGCTGAGCGCCCTGGGCCGGCGCAGGCGGCGGCGTCGACCGCGCGGCTCGCTGGCGCTCGAAGAGGTCGACTCTGGCCTGGAGGTGGCGCTGCCGCCGCGCGGCCATGACCTGCCGCCCTCCTACGAGGAGGTGATGAAGCTGATGCAGGAGGAGCGGCGGGGTCCTCCGCCGCCTCCGCCGCCAGCGGCGGCTGCGGCGGCAGTGGCATCCTGAGGCAGACCGGGCCGCCGGCTCCGGCGCGCGAGCCGGGCCGCGGGCGGACGGCACAGAAGTACCTGTGAGACGCACAGGCGAGGGCGGGCACCGCCGCGCGCGCCTGCTTTTTGCAATAGCGAGTCGATAGAGCAGGTGTAGTGGAAGCGTTTGGAGGCGTTTTTCCGTGGGCACAGTGCATTAGTGTGGCCCGGGCCGCGCGTTACGAGCGCGGAGCGGTCCGTTCATCCTCTCCGGTTGATGTTTTGGACGTCCGAAGCGTGGTCACTAGCTGTCTAGTGTCCAGTGGGCACTGTGTCAGATGTTGTCGGTGTGGCACGTCTAGAGGAGTCGCCAACTCCGCGTCGATGTCTAGCACACGCCTTTTCCACTATGTCGGGTCGGAACCAGTTGCTACTCTCCCGGCGTTGGTCGGCGTCTGCTGGATCACAGCTAGTACCATCACTAACGCTGACTGGTGCCTGTGAACATGACTGCGCTGTCTTATTGTCGCCGTGTGCTCATCGGCTGATTATGGTGTTCGGCAGTACCCTCTGCCCCGAGTCTGACCAACCACGAAGCTGTTGAGCCTCCTTCGACGGTGCACACCCTCGAGTTCTCTCCTATCATTGCTCGCAACGCACATTTGCCATATCCCCAGGCCGGTCCCCGTCGCGGTGTGTCTTATCCCCAGGCCGGTCCCCTTCGCGGTGTCATATCACCAGGCCGGTCTCCTTTGCGGTGTCATATCACCAGGCCGGTCTCCCTCGCGGTGTCATATCACCAGGCCGGTCTCCCTCGCGGTGTCAGTATCACCAGGCCGGTCTTCCTCGCGGTGTCATATCACCAGGCCGGTCTCTCTCGCGGTGTCAGTATCACCAGGCCGGTCTTCCTCGCGGTGTCATATCACCAGGCCGGTCTCCCTCGCGGTGTCATATCACCAGGCCGGTCTCCCTCGCGGTGTCATATCACCAGGCCGGTCTCCCTCGCGGTTGTCAGTATCACCAGGCCGGTCTCTCTCGCGATGACATGTCTCTAAACTGGTCTCCCTCGCGATGCCATACCTCGCACTTCCGTCTCGTCTTTCCTTCCCCCGACCTCCCCCCCCCCCCTTTCTCGCATGCATATCAGCTGAACGTTTCTCCTACGGCTCCCACCACGGCTCCTGACGGGGGGGGGGGGGGGGGGCCCTGCACCTCAGACCGTGGCGCTGACCGTGCCGCCGCCGGCGTCTGTGCGCGCCCACCAGGCTGCCGGGCCAGCGCTGCCCCGAGCCCGGCCGGCGCGCGGTCGCGTGCGCGATGACACTGCTGTCGCGCCGTCGCCGCTCGGCGACCCGGGCCGGTACGGTGCCTCGCCGCGCTCCTGTGGTGTCTGCCATTCGAGAAGCACCAGAGCGCTTCAGTGGGTGGCGGAGGGCACTTCTAGATCTGACCATTGCCAGCAGAGGAGTGGGCTTCGTTTTACGAGCTGCCGTTCGCGACCAGGCGGTGGGTGGTGCGTAAGGCCCCGCCGCGTGCGGTGGCGGGTGCCCGTATTTGTACTTCGCTGTAATGCTCGTGCGCCATGCGTCTCGCACTCTCACCTCGCACAAGGCAGCCAGACGGCGCCCCGCGCGGCGCAGTCAGAGGCGGCAGTGCGGCGCACCTCTCGCTGGGCGTGCCCGGTGAGACGCGCCTGTGTTATGTCGGCGTGTCCCGCCGCCGTGTCTGTGTTTGCTTGTGCAGTGTTGAGCCGGTGTCTCAGCATCCAGCTTTACCGATGTGTTGATCTAGCGATAGGTCGCGGTGGTGCAGCCCGCGGGCGGGCGAGAGTGGTTTTTCGGAGCTGCCTGTTTAGTGTGTTGTTATGTGTCATCACTTCCAGACTAACAGACGCATAGGTTTTGTATTTAGATCCTGTCGCGGTTTGATGAAGACTTGTCAGAGCCAGTTGTGCTGGATGTCCGCGTTTTGAGAACTTTTGACGGAGGACTGAATCTTGCGAAGCACGTTGGCTCCGAATACATCCGCGGCCGGGGGAAACGACCGCCATGGGTTTCATTCCAGGTAGATAAATTTGGTGATTCCACATTTGACGCATACTCACGTGCACATATAGTTAGAAGTGAACCGTGGATCGGTGTCTATTTTTGTAATAAATGGCGTGGATTATCACTCATTGTATATTTGCACCAGTTGTGAGAGACTTTGTCGAAAAAAGCTTGCTCGTCGCTTGTGCGGCAGCCGACCTGAACCGCCTGAATCCGGTCTGATGGGTCGGGCGCGATCGCCTCTCTGCCTGGGATAAGTTCGCTGCATCACGACGGAAGACCACTGGTGGGGCGGTACATACCAGCCAAGCAGCCCTGAGTCAGTGTATTCCGCGTGCAGTGTATCGCTGTGCTGACGACTGCTCACACGCACACGATGCTTAAAACGGTATCAAGGAACATGCCAACTGGGTGAAAATATTGATTGCAAAAATGAGTATTGCAAAATGGCAAAAGCCTCTGACAGGACCAATTGCATCAACCCGAGTAAACCATATAAACACCGTCCAATTGATGGCAATATGAGCATAACAGTGATTCGTTGAGACAGCTTCTAACAACCAACCTAGGCTCAGTGCTAAATCAGCTCAGTTCCCCTCTCCCCTATCAAGCCCTTTAGGCTACATGCGCCACTCATTTACAAAGTAAACCAGGCTGGAATTACGCCGTGATACGGCCCAGGTTCCCACACAGCTCTTCCCCGGCGGCAGCTGCGTCACCCACAGCTGAGGTAAAAATACCATTCCGTAACGGCGGCAGCTTCTCCCACAGCTGAGGCCACAGCACCATTCCCCGGCGGCGGTAGCCTTTCCTACAGCTGAGGTAAAAATACTATTCCCTAACGACAGCAGCTTCTCCCACAAGTGACGCCACAGCACCAGTCCCCGACAGCGGCAGCTTCTCCCACAGCTGAGGCCACAACTGCAATCCCCCGACGGCGGCAGTCTCTTCCACAGCTGAGGCCACACCACCATTCTCCGACGGCGGCAGCTTCTCCCACAGCTGCGTCCGAGCCCGGCCCACCATCGGCAGCAGCTAGCCCAGCGCGTGGGGCGCCGCGCCGCCGGCCGACAGCCAGGGCAGCCGGTCCAGGTCGAGGTTGCCGCCGCAGAGGACGACCCCCACGCGCCGCAGCTCGGCCGGCAGCTGGTCCGACAGCGCCGCCGCCACCACCATGCCCGCCGACGGCTCGATCACGTGCTGCGCCGGAGGGTGGCCGCCGATAGGTCAGTTGGCGGCGTACGTACGGTGAGGGTTGACACGCTTTGAATGCTGAGAGACCGTGGAAGAAGCCCGCGAGGATTATGGACACCAGACCCCTCGACCCAGGCACAGATGCTCTGGCTAGTGCACGGGGCTTCCGGAGAAGCGTGCTTCATTGAGCTTGCCTGGAGAATGGATCGAATTCACAACGCGTTCAGAAACCTCAGAACAACCAGACGTGTGGCATTGGTCACAAACATGAATACTTTGGATCGGTCCATCATCCAGACCGCGTGGCTACCTCACAGCTATAAAAATGCTAGCTTAGAAAGACTACGTGTCCACCAACCAGGAGCGAGGGCGGCTGGCCGTTGTCCCTGCTCCAGGCTCGATCTCCGCACGCTGCACGCTTACTCAGCATAAAGCCCCGCGTGAGCGGCCGCACCGCCCATGGCCCAGCCAGGTGCAGGCGTGAGCACATATCCATACACCACGCATCACCGTCGACGTCAGCTCCAGCTGTTCACACAGGGCTTCCGCACACCCACCGCACACGCTCCCCGGCGAGTCACACACCGCCCACGCCGCTCCCGGGCCTGATCGACACCCCCGCCCAGTCGCACCCTGCGGCGGAGCACTCTCCCGCCATCGGCCCACCTTGGCGCGCTGCCAGAAGCGGCGCGTGGCCGCCGCCATCTGGTCGTCGGTGACGGTGAGCACGGTCGGCTCCACCAGGCGGCAAAGGATCGGGAACGTCAGCCGGCCGCACTGCTGCGTCGTGCAGCCGTCGGCCAGCGTGCTGATGAAGCGCGGCGGGTCCAGCCAGAGCCGGCGGCCGGCGCGCAGGCTCGGCCCAGGTGCTTGCCGTCCGGCTCCACGGCGATCACTGCCGGCACAGGTACACAGCGGCGTCACCAGCGCAGGTCATGGCAGGCCCCAGAGCGATCACTGCCGGCACCGGGTCACAGCGGCGTCACCGGCACAGGTCATGGCAGGCCCCAGAGCGATCACTGCCGGCACCAGGCCACAGCGGCGTCACCAACGCAGGTCATGGCAGGCCCAGCACGATTGCTGCCGGCACCAGGCCACAGCGGCGTCACCGGCACAGGTCAAGGCAGGTCCCAGAGCGATCACTGCCGGCACCGGGTCACAGCGGCGTCACCGGCACAGGTCATGGCAGGCCCCAGAGCGATCACTGCCGGCACCAGGCCAGAGCGGCGTCACCAACGCAGGTCATGGCAGGCCCAGCACGATTGCTGCCGGCACCAGGCCACAGCGCCGTCACCGGCACAGGTCAAGGTAGGCCCCAGAAAGATCACTTCCAGCCTCTGGTCATTGGAGATCGCTGAGTGCGCGTTGCTGCAGGATTCAGGCTCAGCCCACTGACTTGAACGGTACATACTGGTGGAACGTGCCACGTATGCTCTGTAGTGGTCACCATGCATGCGGCTGATCCGCACCACATTATTCGGGGGGTGAATGCTGCTCACTGCAGGCTGAGGACGAAGGCTGAGTGGGGGGTGTTATTACCTTCAATAAGTTAGAATATAACAAAATCCTAATCAGACTATACCACTGCACACCCGAGGCAAGTGTTGATCATCTCAGGCCACTACATATTACATGGGGATCACTGGAAATATGGGGTCAATTTAAGAGACGTGGACGGGGCATGTCATGGTCGAACGGGCCTTACACGACATCGCTCAAGTAACAGGCTATACCGACTGGTGGTCAGCAGTGATTGGTGATGAACACAGAGGGAGAGATCAGCTGTTTCAATGCTCGTCACGCTGATCAACATACGACAGATTCACGACTGCTGTCTGCTTATGAACAGGAGACATGGACATTGGAGAGGAGTTATCCGTCGGCGTATTTTGCGCAGAGTGCATAGATATGGACGACAAAATTGAGTTTTGCGCACACACTATTGTAACTAGAACGAAGCAGGCATCTTACGTCTGCCTAAAGATCACCTAACGTGCCCACAGATCACCTAACGCAGCTGTGACGAGCTCACCCTTGCACTCTGGCCTGAGTTCGTTGACCGCCGTGGCGATGCCGGAGATCATGCCTCCTCCGCTGACGGCCACCAAGATGGCGTCCAGGTCCGGCACCTGTCCGCGCAGAGCGCCGTCAGGTCCCGGTCGCCGGATGCCGGGTCGGGGAGGGAGAGGGGTGAAAGGGGAACGGGCGCGACTGCCAATTTCTTTCGAACCTTTCCACAAGTGCTTTTATCCACTTCTGCCCATTCGCGGACTGTGATATTATGAAGGAGGAACGAATGCACTCTGATCGTATTGACGGTTAGAGGCTTATTCAATCACACTTAAGATGCATTTTGAGAAGCCAATCCATTAACATTGCATAATACCACAGCCTCGCATTCACCACGAGGGCAGCCGCGAACACCAAACTCTGCCTCCTTGACTACAAACCCATCTTTAACGTAAAACACCCTACGCCAGACTCAAGGGGTGCCCGCCCTGTAACAGTGGCTGGCGGCTCCCAGCCCTGCGCCGACGTGCCAGGTCAGCCCGCGCCCGACCGGGGCCGCCGTCACCGGGGTCGACCCGTCACGGCCGGCTCGCACCTGCTCCAGCAGCTCCAGAGCGATGGTGCCCTGGCCGGCGATCGTGTCGTGGTCGTCGTACGGGTGCACGACGGCGGCCCGTGTCTCCGCCGCCACCGCCGCGCACGTCTCGTGTCTGCCGAGATCGAACGGCGCGTCAGTCGGCAGCATTAGCGGACCGAGCAGCTGACGAGTGGGAGCGGCAAGTGCGGGTTTCACTGCCTCTCATCGAGCGGACGCGTGTTTATTCCTGCATCAGATGACGATGTGCTGGGCTCGCTACAAGCCCATTTGTGGGCCACTCAAACACAGTTTGTCTACGCTGAGGTCCGAGCGGCGATAACACGGAACGTTTACATCCGCCGTCGGGTTAACGTCACGTAACTGAGGGCTTCTGCCTACGTGACCCGCTAGCGAAGAGATGCTTGGGGTGAAGACGCCCCCTGGAAGACAAGTGTGCCGTGCTTGACTTATGTGAGAGAAGAGTGAGAGGGCGCCACGTGATGAAGGAGGAATGCGCTGGTCGTTGGATATGCCTAACAACAGGACGACGTCTGGAAAAGGTGCCGGGTGGAGGTTCGTTGATGCATGCGCGGTCTATATGGAAAGCCCAGACTCGGGAGATGGCCAACACAGGACAGTGGCTGAATGGCTGAGATGTGATAGCGGGTATCAAGTCCACGGACACGAGGCAAGAGCAGCAGGTGCCATTCTCTCGCCGCCTGGTGTCGCCAGTGCTCGCCCGGCATATTCGGAGCGGGGGGGGGGGGGGAGAAGGGGTGAGACCGATAGCTGGGGGTGCAGGTGGGGGGACCAACGGCAATGACGACCACAGCGAACAGCCCGGCGGCGCCCGCAGTCCGTCACGCCTTCCGCCTACCTGGACAGCGGAGTGGGCTCGCAGTAGATGAGCTCGGCGCCGTACGAGCGGATGGCGTCGGCCTTGACCTCAGAGGTGCCGCGGGGCACCACCACCGTGCAGGCGAGGCCGGCCACACCTGCGGCGCGAGGAAGCGTCACCACCGGCACGGCGGCAGACCAGCCCAATGAGGCGGGGGGGGGGGGGGGGGACCTGCGGCGCGAGGAGGCGTCACCACCAGCACGGAGGCAGACCAGCCAGATAGGGAGGGGGAAGGGAACCTGCGGCGCGAGGAGGGTCACCACCGGCACGGCGGCAGACCAGCAAGATGGGGGGGGGGGGGGAACCTGCGGCGCGAGGAGGCGTCACCACCGGCATGGGCGGCAGACCAGCCAGATGGGGTGGGGGGGGGGGAGGGCAGAAGAAACCGCAGAAGTGCCAATGTTTTGCGTGCACATTCCCCATCTTTTACAATTTTATTTGACAAGCTCCATTGTAAGAATGGAAATGATCACCTCATATGTGATCATGTCATTTTTTTCTGTGGTCGCGGAATCTGCAAGAGGGAGCCAATGACAGTGAGGTCATAACTGTTAGATGCCCCAACAAACAGCAACACAAGGTACCAGCTTAATGTTCCATACTTTGGTGGCCCCTACTGAATACTAACGTGCAGCATAAGCGGTGGCCTGTCCATGATTGCCGCTGCTGTGGGTGACAATGCCAGACACCAGGGGGTTTCTCTCCTTGATTGACAGTACCTGCCATCAGAGCACACACATACAAACACACACTGTTACCAAATCAGCTTCAATCTTGCTGTCCTGTTACATACTGTTCTCACATAGATTTAAAAGTATGCACGCCAGTCTATGTACACTTGAGCAGCAGCTGATGATGATGACTCCCACACAGCAGCATATTTTCTGACAGCACATCTGCCAAGTTGGTCTCTCAACTTGTGTCACCTTGTGTTCAAAGCAAAATGCTTACAATTTACCTTTCTCAATCCCTATCATTGATAACAAAAGTCATGACAGCAGGATGTCTTATTGTGAGAATTGCTGACACCGCTTCCGACGCAGGTCATCCCATGGGAAAAATCCTTTACTGACTATTGCAGCATGCTCTGGTAAGGACATACTTCCATAACTATTTTGTGGCATGAAACCAATGCTTAAGATTTATCATTTTCATGAAACCCTTGCTTGTAAAACTTGCTTCTACATTCATTTAATCACAAATTGTTTGTATGCCATGGATTTATTTTTCCTAACTTGTATATTTTGTTAACTATGGCATTTGTATCACTTGTATTCCACTTCTTTCTTCAGTTTTGTACCAGTTATTACTGTTTTGCAAATCATTTGACAACCAAAAACACCTGATAAATATTGGTGCATTGTTTTCATGGTCAATTTGGTCCCTAATGTAGCTTTGTCTACAACACAACAAAAAAGCAAAAGTTATAACTGTCCTTTAATGTTGTAAGTCATACAACCAACATGATCATTTAACAGTTACATGCTAACAAACCACTTACACAGTTGCATGCCCCTCTGGCTTTAAAGGAGCCAGTCTTTTGTAAGTTCTCTGCCTTGAAGAACAGCTGCTGTCCTGACTGCTCATTGAAATACTGACTTGTGATGACAGGTGTTCTATGAACATGCAGCTTTTATGCGCTGGTAAGCCAGACGAATATCTTCCAGGCACACTTTACTCATTGTGCCCATTGCAGTGGTTCCATCTGAATAATATGCCATGATTAATTGGTTAAACATTCCATTATCATCACACACAGAGATTTAAGTCCATTTCATACTTCGGTCCAAGTGCTTAAACCAGAAAACATTTTTCCGACTTTATTTTCTGCTTAAAATATGTGGTTAGAAAGGAAGCATGAATGCTACGAAAGAAGCTGGGTCGAGATCATTATATCCTACAACAAAAAATGGTCAGCAGTCGGGCCATTATTCAATGTTCCAATAGCTGCGAGTTAAGAGGTGGCTTCTCCCAGTTACTCTCACTTTTATGTCACTAAGCCTGGCATAAAAATAAAACGGACCCAAAGCTTTGCATACGAGACGTTATTGCGAGTTACGAACCGTGATATGGCTGGTTTTCATATCAAGTGCGCCATATTTTCATGAAGCTACCACATTTCAATTGCTGCCAAACTTTATGTTGTGAAGGTTTTTCGTTTAAGCCACTTAATTTTAATTTCTTCTTTCAAACGCCTTTAATCACTTCCGTTCAGTTTGCCTGCAGTTGCTGTCATGCGATATTTTGTGCCCAAAATCCTATTATGAAGTGCATCTATAGCATCAGAAACGCATCCAAAATATTAAAATGACGCAAGTTCATCGGGAAAAATCATAAGCCGGGAGAAAATTATAATGCAAAAGTACAACGTCCGTGCGTACGAACTCACGAAACTCGAAGCACGAAGCTCGAACAATGCCGCTCGAAATACGAACGCCGTTGTTCATAAGCATTTCTAAATATGCGGATTTGGAGCGGATGGCATTTATTTAATGCCAGCATGTATGCGAAAATAAGCAAACGTTGACCGTCTGGTCAATGCTTGCATATTTTGACCGACCGACATTGACCGTCGGCTGACCGGTGACTATCAGATCCTGTCACAGACAAAATGCCGTTATTTTCCGGGTATATATTGATGCGTTGAGGGGACCCCGATACAACCCGAGGCGGTGGTGTTGCCATCCTATGCCGGGGAACCCTCGCCATTGGCGTCCGCCCAATTACAAGCACAGGAGGTGCATGCGAGCCGCTCATGGTTTCATCTTCGGACGGCAAGCATCGCTTCTTTTACTGGGCATCATCTACCGTTCACCGTCTCAGCCGGTGTCGGACGGTCACTACATACTGCTGTGAGCCTGGGCAAGCCGACCTTCTACCTGGCCGACACGGGCAGTGAACTTTTGCGTGCGGACAGCTCGGGTGTGGGTCGTTATAGCTCAATTTTGAACGACCTCAGTCTGTTCCAACTCATCAAAACACCTACGCGCTGGGACCCGACGGAGACTCTCTTAGATGGCATCATCACCAACATTCTTGACCTGGAGTCATCTGTCCAAGCAATAAATGGAGCCGACCGCCGACCATTTGACCATTATTGTCCGCGCACCATTCAGTCGCTCCCGCTGTCGCCCGATACTCTTCACCAGGCGCCCGTAGCGCAAGGTAAACTGGGATGTGCTCTGCCTTGATCTCCAGCAGCTGGACTGGAATCCTATTTACCGGAATGAGGAAGTGGAGCAGGAAGTGCCCGAGCTCATGCCTGTGTGGTGGCGTGTGGTGGACGCGCCTTGCCCCTTTACAACTGTATCTCCCCGTCATCGTTTCCACTGTCCATGGCCTGAGCACAGCCCTGAACCGCGACAGTTGATGCGGCAGTGTGATGACGCGTACCGAGTATGTCGCGAGTCTCGGGGCGAAGCTCACACAGGCTTACTGACGCCTCCGGAACCGAGTGAAAAGCCACTTTGCGAGGTCGAGGCGTGGTTTCTTGTGCGATGCCATGCTCAATGGCCGTGATAGTTTCTCGCGAGGCATCAAAAACTTCGTTTTTCAGCTACCAAAGGGAGGTGGGGGTGGCACTGAGAGCCTGCCCGTAGAAAAGGCCGACGAATTTAACCGGCCCTTTGCCTCCGTCGGTCCACGCTTTGCTGATGAAATGGCAGCGGTTAGCTTTGTTGGTCCCCCTCTTTCACCTGGACCACCGTGTATGACCACTGTCAGTCGAAGAGTGCGTCCTACGTCTTTGCCCGAACTATCGAGGGATGTGAGCGAACTGCCATCATCCAGGGCGGCGGCACTTGACGGCGTGCCACTGCATGCCTTACATGAGTGTTTCCCTGTTATAAAATTTGCTTCATCTCATCAACATCTCGGCCGCATCTTGTGTTTTTCCAGATTCCTGGAAGGCTGCCTCTGTCATCCCTCTTCACAAATCTTGCCCTCGTGACATTGCTAGCAATTTCGGGCCTATATAAATATTGCCTGGACTCTCAAAAATACATTAAAAAGGTGTGTGCATGCAGCTATCGTCCTACCTCGTTACCCATGATCTTTTAGCTCCGACACCATACGCTTACAGACCTTGCCACATAACAGAGGACGCTCTGGTCGATGCCGTCGAGTGGGTGGTAGGTCGGATTGACGCGGCACATATTGTTGCCGTCACCTCCACTGGTCTAAGCCGTGCCTTTGATAGAGTCGACTTTGATGGTGTCTGTCTGACAAAGCTGCAGTGCTATGGCATTGACCTGGAGTGGTTTGGGAGCTATCTTACTGGTTGGCGGCAGGTGGAGAGAGGTGGACGTCTCTCTCTCTTCCGCTGACTCACGGCGTCCGCCGGGGATCCTTGGTCGGCCCCATCCTCTTCAGCACATTCACGAACGACCTTCCATCATACCTCCCTCACGAACGTCCAGTGTCCTATGCCAACGCCACCCAATTGCTCGATTCTACTCATCCAGACCGACCATCCGTTTTGAAATCGCGACAAGAGGAAATAAAACAAGTGATTCAATCCTGCCTCACGTCAAACTCCCTTAAAATGAATCCAACCAAAACAGTTCTTCTCTTTGTTGGCGGTCTATAATCCCTGATGTCTCACCTTTTCACCTTGACGTCGCGGGACACAAATGAAGCCCTGTCTGTGAAGACGCTGGGGTTTCTATTGAGACTACACTTTCCTGGGAGATGCACATGTCCCAAGCTGTCAAAAAGTGCAACTCCATCCTGTTCTGCTTGTATAAAATTTGTCATCGCCTTACGTCCCAAATTTCATGAGCTTCTCATCCAGTCGCATGTTTCCCTCAACTTCTATTTGCCTCTCTTCTTGGAGTGGGGCTGCAGCGTCACACCTCAGCAGGGTGTATGGAGTGATAAATGTTGGGCCAGGTTTGTCACCGATGCTTGTCGGGGAGATTCAGCGGCGACTGTTCAAGCGCTGGGCTGGCGCGGTGTTAGTGACCTTGTTACCCACCGTGACGGCTTCGCTGAGTATTCAGGGCTCTTAATGACTTGCGGGCCCCGGTGGTGATCTGGTCCCTGTTCACCGCACTTGCCGCTTGCCGCAACTGCTTGCCGCTTGCCGCACTTGCTTGCCGCGCTTGCCGCACTTGCAGCGTGCCACCCGGGTGGCAGCGGCGGGCGCGCTGATCTGCCGGCTCTTCGCCAATTGGTGGCACGCAGGGCCTTTTTGTATCACGCAACCTCTTCCTGGGCCGCCTGCCGCCGACCATCATTGCCTCTCGCACCTGCAGTGAATTCCGCACCAGGCCGGAGGATTTAGACAGTTGCGTTGTGTGATCATCGCTTGCAAGCCGTTGTGTAACTGTGTAGACGAGTTAGATTTAGATTAACGATGTCGTTTTGACTAAGCTGTGTGAGAGATGGTTGGTAACGTGCAAATATGGTCGCGTTGCTGCCGTGTTTTAACATTAAATTACTACTATTGCACTTGTACTGAACCAAACAGTAGGCCACTTGTTGGGATCATTCGTGAATGCAATGAACTGAACTGAACTCGGGTAATAGCTAATTAAGTGTTAATGTGGCTTCGGGAGGGAGGTGTTCTAAGACAAATCGACCTCTGCGTGTACCAAATCAAACCCCATGACATCTCAGATTTGGCTACTGTCTGGCCTGCGCATGGTAATATAGTGTCTACAATTCGACTGTGAGTTTCAAACTAAGTCTGGGGTACGTTTTTAAGTGTGGCTTCGGACAATTCTGGGCCGGATGTGAGCCAGGCTCTAATCAAACAACCTTCAGAAGAAAAACATGTTTTTTAAAGAGCACCTTAAAACGTGACAGAACCTAGCTCAGCGTAACCTAACGTGAGTTAACCAATGAACGACATATGTTGTGCTCTGGATGACGTGAGCAGTATTTCCTCTATGGCTAACCTAACCAAACCGAACCCGTTCAAACACACTTTTATACCGGTGCGGTACGAAAAGAATGGAATGACCTTTCTCGCGCGAAAAAAGGTCACGTGCATGTCGCATGTTTATGCTCATGCATGGTCGCATGCTCATACGCAAATGGTCGTACGCGGATGTGCGTCAAAAATGATGTTTGTTTGACAGACGTACGAAGGCTCAAGTTCACATGTTTGAATGGCGTAAGTAAGGAAATGTTCGAGCACAAGCGTTTGGTGGCGAGTGTTCACCAGGGATCGAGTTAATTGGATAGAAGTGAAGCCGCATTTTTTTGCGTAAATATGCTGCGTGGAAATGAAAATACTTAGATGCAAAATAATAGTGCACAGTATGCATATGTAGGATACAAGCTATATGACGTTGCCTGTTTCTAACCCTGGCAAGAAGGGCGGACGTCGCGAGGAATCGAAACCCGTATCTCTGGACGTACAGCTTAGCCACTACACTACCGGTACCCCGTGGTTACTATTTATCCGAGCCTCGTAATCAAGGGTGGGAATCTCCATTTGAATTTGGATTGTGCATCTGCATACGAGCTCGTGCACGTTTCTGTCTCCTTTGTCACATGAACTTTACCTCCGAAGGGCGTTTGGTAGGGCTAGTATACAACCAACATTTGCGTGCAAACAATTGCATGATAGCGTTTTTCTGTTCGATGTTGTCTGCGTTTGAACGTGTCTTTTCGCGTTCGAACATGTCCGAGGGCGTTAAGTGACCAAGTAGTCGGTGTGCCTAAAACCCAAATTATCACGGTGAGCATTGAACACGTTCGTTACAGCCTTTTTTCCACGACGAACATTTTTTTTGTGAGCTTTCCTCCAACGAACATTTAACAACACAACTTAGTATATACAAATTAAGCACATTATCAACTTATTGCATCATGAACTTTTGACGTGAAGAACTTAATTCCTCATATAATCAAAGCTGATCGAATACAGACTAACCACCCTTATCCTACGAACATTGAAGGAACAAAATTTTTACCTGCGTGCTTGGGCCTGCAGCCGTGGTGGGGGAGACAGAATAAGTTGCATCAGTATTTACTCTAAACATTCAAGCATATGACAAAGATTGTTATATCTGCGGACGGCTACAACCTTCAGCTTCACGTGCCGCAGTAAAGTTTTGGAGACTAAATGTTTTCTGAATGCGCTCTTTCCAAGTGAGACAACCTGCCCCACCACAGAGTAAATTGTATCACAGATGACAATAAGCAAAGCTTGTGGTGAAGATGTGCTCATGTCTTTTTTTATGCAGCGTAAATTGCATTGCAGGCAAGTGGAATGCGCTGCGATATGTAGACCAAGTGTTCTCATCTGCGGCATTTTACATTACGCCGTGCTTAACATTTCGTCAATGGTTGGTTAACGACTACCGCATACGTGGTTTCGGCTGCTCAGGTGGAAACAATGGATTATATAGGGAATGCCAATGTTGACATGCTGCCTAGAAGTCAATAAGTTATGACAATCATGCCAGTTCGCCATTTATAGGAAGCCAGTCAACCACATATTGTCCGTACATCGTGACTAACGCAACATACTCATGCCCAGCTGATACAACATGTACCGTCCGACATCTTAAAAGAAAGTTTGCGCCATCTTTAAAATCATTGGCTAGCAGATTTCAAATGCGTTTCAATATGCGCTATGCTTGTAAATAGTCACGACTAAGGTCCGGCTCGTTTTGGCCTCTACCGGGCGTTTAACTGCGAATTGGGCCATAATTCAACATGCATTGGAAGCGCATCAGTGGGGCTGCCAGTTTCATACATACCCAATCACTGAAGCTTTCGGACGCCTGCTATATCGACACAATACTGATTTCAACCCCCCCCCCCCCCCCATGCCGGGCAAGCAATCGGGATCACGGCATCGCCCCTGCTGACACTATTCTCCCGACCGACGAGCAAGTCACGTGATTCCTACGTTTGCACGTGACACTAAATCGCTGGAGGGGGGGGGGGGGGACCCACACAGGTGGACTCGCACGGCGTGGGCTTCCAACTTCTTGGTGCTTGTCGGATCGTGTTCAGAGTTCAGCGCGGGGCCGCAGCCGGCGTGGGCCGGCGACTTGTTGAAACTTGTCTGAGTATGTCCAGGGGTCAGCGCTGGGCCGAGAAGGACCCACGCGGCCTAGGCCGGCGACTTGGTTGAATTTGTCGGAGCGCGTCGAGGATTCATCGCCGGGTCGCATTTGTGTATAACTTAGTCGCATTTGTGTGCTTCCCTTCCAATGGAATTTTCGATCCAGAAAGCTTAGGAGTGCTTTTGAATTAGTTATTGAACAAAGCCCACTTCTCTTATTAGGCAACTTAACACGCGCCCGGGTGGCCGGTTGGATACCCTTTGTTCGGGTGGCGGTCAATTTGACCCTCTAAGATCTCAGGAACTAAGAGAACTAGAGACACCACATTCACAGGGTGTGTTAACCTGTACGTGAACCCACTTAAGTCAAATTTTGAGGTTCCTAGGTTAAGCCCTTTGTGTCAAGTAAGGTCAAACAAAGTTAAATTCCAAGCTGGTCTCCAAGGGGTCCCTAGAACCTAGATAACTGCTCTGAGGAAAATGCTACATGCTCATCTCAGGCCAGTGACCTTGTTTGATCTTTTAGAAGTCATGGTGACCAAAATCATACAAGACCGCTTTGAGCTTTGTATTTGGATAAACGACGAACATTACGCTAGGCAGTCTGTTCCTAAAAACCAAATTTTGACCTGGGCCATTCTAGGTCAGTGACATATTCTGACCTTTAAGAAGTCCATGGAAAATGCATAATGCGGTTCCTGTTATCAATAAATTCGAAAAGAGCACCAGGAACTACCCCATGCAGCAAGCGCTGGAGTAATAAAACCAGTTGGTTTTGACCTTGGTCTGACATTCAAACCTGACCCTAGGTCGATTGGATTTATGTATTCAATAGTTGCGTTGTCTAAGAAAGTAGCTCAGAGTTGTATGACTTCGCCTAACACCTCGCTGTTGGATCAGATTGAGCGACTCCCTAGAAATTGCCCTCGCTGAAACCATGGCCTGACTTTGACCTGCCACAGGTCAGCAACCTTTCAAGGTGCACCTATTTTTGTGTTAGACAATCCGCTAGTCAATTGCCCATAGCTATGCAAAATTTGGTGCTGCTACGCCGCGCCATTCCGAAACCATTCCGGAAAAAAATATTTGGGGGAATCAATTTGACCTCCCCCGAGCGCGTGTTAACACGCGTCCGGGTGGCCGGCTAGATACCCTTCGCTCGGGTGGGGGGGGGGGGGGTCAATTTGACCTCCCCCTGAGATCTCTGAAACTAAGAAAGCTAGAGACACCAGATTTACAGGGTGTGTTGATCTGTACGTGAACTCGCTTAAGTTTAAGTTTCAGGTTCCTAGGTTATGACCTTTGGGTCAAAAAAGGTCAAACAAGGTCAAGCTCCAGGTTGGTCTCCAAACGGCCCCCAGAACCTAGATAACCGTTTTTAAGCAATAGGTCACATGTTCATTCAAGTTCAGTAACCTTATTTGACCTCTTGAAGGTCAAGGTGACCAAAATCATACAAGATTGTTTTGAGTTTTACATTTGACTAAGCGAAAAAGATTACGCTAGGCTGTATGTTCCAACAGCAACAAAATGTTGGCGTGGGTCATTTTAGGTCAATGACCTATTCTGACCTTAAGAAGTTCATGGAAGATGTATAATGCGGTTCCTGCTATCAATAAATTCGAAATAAAAACCAGAAGCTATCCTATACAGCAAGCCCTAGAGTAACAAAACAGGCTGGTTTTGACTTTGGTGTGATCTTCACACCTGACCTAAGGTCAATGTAATTTGCTCATTCAACTGTTGTGTTGCTTAAGAAAGCATCTCAGAGATGTATGACTTCGTCTAATACTCCGTTGTTGGATCAGATTGAAGGATTCCCTAGAAATTGCCTTCGATGAAACCATGGCCTGACTTTGACCTGCCATAGGTCAGCGACCTTACAAGATATATATAAATTGTTGATGCCAAACGATCCGCTATTTAATTGTCTACAGTTGTGCAAACTTTGGCGCGGTTATGCCGCGCCTTTCGAAAACCATTCTGGAAAAACCTTCGAGGAGGTCAATTTGACCCCGTACCCGAGCGCGTCTTGAAGGAAGTTGTGGAAGGGAGTTGTATTATTTCACATTGTTATGGGGTTTTGAATCGAAATAGCGATCTTGAAGATCATTCGGTGCGGCTCACTGCCCTGCCCTTCTGAAGACCTGACTACTTTAGTTACTGAGTTACACGTCCGCGAACATGGGGATACTTTTCGGGAGGGTATTTCAAGGCCACCTCGGCATTTGTGAAGTCATAATAACGTCATTCGAATCCTGTCATTCCATAAGTCGTGTGGCGATCAAGGCCAAGAACAATATAATGGTCGAGTCGTTTATAACTGGCGCTCGTGAGCACCACTTCCAGACAACGGCCATCAGTTGGGTCTCAATCAATGTTGTGCAAGGTCACGAAAACGTAATCAGGCAATGACATATCGAGGAGCATGTTTATATCAGATTAGATTAGATTAGATATTAGATTCATTTAGATTTAATTTTCTTAAATGATCGAACTCGTACTTTTCTTTCATCTTCCTATGAGACTCGCTCTGCAGTTGATCTAGCTGTTTCATCGCACTAGTTAGCCGCTTGGCTTCAGTTTTCAGTCGACGACGATCCTAGTCTTAACGACTACTTTCAAGTTGTTCTCTACCTAACTTTCCCTCGGCCTCTGCCTCCTCCTCCTCGTGTTGCCTGTTGGTCTCTGAACAAGGCAGAGTGGGACAGTCTTCGAGAGGCGGTGGATAATGAAGCAGGTGAAATGGAAAGTGATGGCATATCGTATCTTCTCTTTATGACCTGTAATGCGGCAGCGCACAATGCTTCGATTACAAGTGCCCAAAGACGAAGACCAGGCACACCATGGTGGTAACCGGAATGCTCCCATGCTGCAGCTAAATGTAAAATAGCTTTAAACCTATTGCAAAGATGTACATCATCTGAAACTTGCTCTGTCTATGCTATACCTAGTCGACATTGTAGGGCCGTCCTTCCTCGCGCCAAAAAGCATCTTAGCGGTTTTTTATTTATACTTCAATCGTTCCATACCTCTATCACGGATCTGGCGAATCATTAGATTTTTTACTAGTAAACGAGACCCGATTGTTGTTGCCTTTCCACATCCAGTAGGCAACGACAGATATGCAGGCTCAAGTGAGGTAGCTCTCTAGTTCGCGAAATATTGTGCCAGTGCATCATCATATTTAATTTACTCAGTGGAACAGCATTTTCCTTAGCTTCTACAGATTATAACATGGCCTTCACGCTCCAAGAACTCTCACTAGTTATCACCCGGTCAGGAAATTCTTTCGTCGGACAGGGCGGAATTCACTATGATTTCTTCAGAAACCTTTCCCCATATCGCTGGAAATTTTGGTAAGATGTATAAGCCAGGCATGGAGGAACGGTACCTGTCATAAAGACGGGTTTCATTCAATCATCATACCTATTTTTTAAGGCAGGGAAATCTTGCACGGATCTAGTTAGCTGTCGTCCAATTGATCTCACAAGCTGTGTATGTAAACTGTTAAGACGACTTGTAAGCTAACGCCTTCGCTATTTTCTAGAGCTTTCCTCCAAACTCGACGCATTCCAAGGGGGGGGGGGGGGTTCGAAAAGGACGCAATTCTGGAGACAATTTAATTAGGACCACAAGCACTATTCAAAGAGGATGTGAAGAAAAAAACAATGCTCAGTTTCAGTGTTCCTGGATTTACAGCTGCATTTGACACAGCTTATACTTCGACTCTCTTATATCTCATACACAAAGAAGAATCGAGAAAACCTGTCGGTTTTCTTTGGAAACTACTTACAGCCTAGAGCATTTCAGGTCCGCTTCCAAAACTTGCTCTCTCCTCCCACAACCACGAAATTCGGTATGCACAGGTGAGCGTGATTTCATCTACGCTTTTCCTCGTAATGATTCACGAAATCGCTGAAAACTGGACCACGTTTTTTGGTATACATGCAATTCAACTTTTGCCGATGACATAGCGGTTTAGTGTCTTCATCAGTCTGTAGACAGAGCTGCTCAAGTCGTTCAGTTGGCGCTCCACAACATTCCAGAATGGTGTGATAGATAAGGCTTGAAAATATTGGTGGATAAACCAATCAGCGTAGTTTTTACAAGAATAATCTACCGATACCTCGGCTCCTATATCCAGTTACCATGAACAGAGAAGCAATGGATGAACTTAGGTGCTACATATTTCTCGGTTTACCTCTTGGTTTCCACGTAACATTTAGAACATATGCTAACCAGATTAGGATAATGGTCCAACGTCATCTCAGTAACCTTTGCGCTCTGTCTCCCACACAATGGGGTGGAGACAAAAACACCCACCCTTCAATTTCGAATACTTAATTCGATCAACACTAGAACATCCCCTTCTGCACATACATACCTCGCTCGCTTGAATCAAGAGTGTGCTGATGCTGTTCAAGACGCTGCGCTGCGTCCATGATAAAAACTTCAGATTCCAGTATTATCACACAAAGTCTGATTTGTCTCCATGATTTTAGAGACGTGACCAAATTTTATCCCATTCTAGCCACGTAGCACACCTCGTGCAATGTAAATCAAACCAACGTCAGCGCTCCAGGAATAAAGGTTGAATCATTTTGTGAGCGAGGTACAAATTTTCCAGAGTCGAATCCATTCCGATTCTGCCACAAGCTATGTGCATTAATTCCGCATCTCATTCGGTTGGAGGATTAAGTGGACCAAATCCTAATCCGACTACGACCGCAACGAGGTCAATTCCGGAGAAGAGTTCAAGTTCGCCAGTAAGGCTCGAGTGCAAGTCTGATGACCAAAGCACGAGGGCACGAGACATTCTTGGAGTTCTGCTGACCCCAGACTCGTCCTTGACGTCGGGTAGAGTCAGAATTGACTTCGAAAAGGGTATGTTTTTAGCTGTGACAGGATGAAATCAATTCATTTCAAGCACTTCGTGGGAGTCTGAGTTTGGATTGACTCAATCAAGTTCGTCTGTAAAGGAACCGAGCGTATTTCATCATTTGATATTGTTAATGTGCACCAAACGGAAAATAATCATAACTTTTGGATTGCTTTCAAAATCGTGTGCCGTCAAGGCATTCATGATAGCCATATAACAGGCTACTAACACCCTCAAACCGTTGTCACCGAAGTCAACATCAGAAGCCATTGCAGGGCAAGCCATATGTGCCTTCCAGAATCTTTGTCACCTCGACATTGCTTGCGCTGGGCTGCTCTGAGTCAGTGACGGGATCCACCCCACGAGTGGCAAGACAATGTTGGATTCAGCGTTATGGGTGATAAGTCGGTGTCAGAATTAACCCCATCAATTTTGCTGAAGCCGAATCATGCACAAATCTGGCTGACACCAACTTTCAGGGTCTCACGTCCACATGTCCACCACCAGTAGTGCTATAGTCGGCCGCAAGGGGTGCTGTCAACGGCCGCCAGGGGCGCTGTAGCTTGCCGCCAGGGGATCTGTGATCGGCCGCGGGCTGTACTGTGGAACGAATGTTACCACTAATTTGGATTAGACCGATTCGTGAGGTGATCAGAGTCAGGCTGAATATTTTCTTATACTTGTTCAGTCACGAATAGGCCTCAAGCATTTGCGTTTCAAGAATGTCTAGCAAATCTGCACTCCATCCGTGACCGGTGGCGAACTCTCCGGCCATGCCAGGCGACGTTGGAACGAGCCGCTAGCTCAAGCGTGACGCAAGGCAGACGGGATCGTGTGTCACTGCTGGTAAATGTTTGGGCATCGCCCATCTTGTCTTGTCTGTCGAAAGAGCAAAGATGCGACGAGCACAACCATAATCTTGCACAGAAGGGCAACAAAAACGACAGCATTGGACGACTCCAATCGAACAATGTCATAACCCAAATCTGAGTCAGGATCAGAACGAGGTCTGGTGCACACCCTGATGGTTCCATTTCCGAGTCTCCATTACCCCTGTTGGCCCTGCAAGGCCACCGAGCGCAATTCAGCTTCGGTCAGGAGTTAGGGTATTGGATTCCTCTGGACTCTCGTCCGAATCATTCCGCGCAGACCGCACTTGTTCCACTGCCACCACCCGCCCGCGCTCCGTTTCTTCGTCTCTCCCTCTCTTTATCTCTGCCTCCATCGCTCTGTCTCGGCAGGCAGCTTTGAATCCTGTTCGCTGCCCCCCCCCCCCCCCCCCCCCCATCCCCGCCGCAGCGCCGGCGTGCGCAGCCGACGGGTCTGGGCGCAACCGGACGGCCGCAGCAGGGTCGCCCGGACCGCCTGACCCCACCGCAGCGCCCTCACCAGTTGGTCTGAGCGCCATCGGACGGCCACGGCAGGGTCACCCGGACTAGCGTCTGGCCGACCCCAACGCAGCCCCCTCACCGGTCGGTCTGAGCGCCACCGGACGGCCGCAGCAGGGTCGCCCGGACCGCCTGACCCCACCGCAGCGCCCTCACCGGTCGGTCTGAGCGCCATCGGACGTCCACGGCAGGGTCACCCGAACCAGCGTCTGGCCGACCTCACCACAGCGCCCCACCGATTGGGCAGCGATGTCTTCAGCAGGAGCATGGCGATAGCCGAGCCCTGGACGGGCGTCTCCACGCCCATGGCCGGCGGCTTTGGGGGAGGGGCGGGAAAGAGGGGAGGGGGGGGGGGGGGGTGGTTGAAGACGCTCGATGCGGGAGTGTGCTAAGCCGTGGAGAAGGTGGGGTGGGAGGGAGGTTATGTTTACCAGAGTGCTGACTGGATTAAGGGAGAGCGATGGACTGCAGCAAGTTTCCTTGTACCCAGTGGATCAGGCTTGAAGTTGGAAGGAAGTTTTGTGACTCTCGCCTGTGGCTGCATAAACTACCTGCAGCGTTTCCATCGTAGTCGGTGAGGGCAAAATCGAGGTGGTACGTTCGTTTTAGCTGACCCCATCAGCAAAAGATTTAGCACTCAGCGAAACAGATTAAACAGAAAGTTTGCTTATTTCCTGGCTGCTATAGAACGAGTGGAAAAATCCGATCAAAACAGTTACTTGGTCTCCACACACCACCACACACACACACACACACACACACACACACACACACACACACACACACACACACACACACACACACGCGCGCGCGCGCGCGCGCGCACGCACGCACGCACGCACGCACGCACGCACGCACGCACGCACGCACGCACGCACGCACGCACGCACAGCACACACACACACACACACACACACACACCACACACACACACACACACACATCACACACACTATGGGCTAACACAGGTTATGATGGAAGTACACATAACGCTTGCTCGTCTTCCGCAAGAACATTCTAAGGCCACAGTTTGGTAGAATTATTCGGCGCAACGAGAAAGCCCTGGCAAGAGAAGGATACATAACGGTTTAGGTGAAAATACTGCAAGACTAAATGGCGCTTCTAGTGCTAAAGTAAGCCCACTTTTAATGACCCTTACCAAAGTGACACTACCGCTGTGCAGTATGATGCTGGCTAACATAACACGTCGGTATGCGCTCTTCGGCTAAGCTTGCCACGGCGAGCGCTTACCTCCAGCAGGTGTAGCAGGAGCATGGGTCGGACAGAGCATGAGGAGTACTCCCAGTGCGGCAGCCGCCACCGGGCCAGCATGCCGGCTCCGCAGGACGCCGGCAGCACTGGTAGAGGCGACACCGGGCCGCGGCACGGGGCCGTCCTCATCAGCTGCCAAGCGCGAACACCCAGAGTGGCATCCTCACCATCGGCGGATGGAGAGGGTGCCATTTGCCCTCATCCGGCTGCCACGTGCCGTCGTCGCACACCGCTGAAGGTCACGCGGCCGGTCAATGGACGGTGGTGACAAGGCTGTTCAGGTAGTGGGAGGACACACCAGTGAACCTCCCTACGGTCGGAGGGTGTGGGAGGCCCGCCGACGTGCCCGAACGCTCTTCCTCCTTCAGACAGGAAGCAAAAGGTCATGGCATATGGCAGCGGGGTGGCTGAACATGAAAGGCAGCGCGCCCACGGCCATCTCCCCCGGCCGGGAGTCTCTAGCTCGCGTCTCTGGTTCCGACTTATGGGCAGACACGCACACCTCCCCACGGCTTATCTTCCATCGTAACTTGTCCGTGACCAAACACACCACGGCCAAAAGGCTCCGGACGGTTCATCAGTCATTGGGTGACCCGTGATAACCCAAACGATGTCACTAGCCGATCACTAGACAACCGGGGTGACAGCATAACTAAAAAGTGCGAAACGGGTAACAGTTGCGAAAAAGCAAAGGCATCTTAAGACAAAGCAAAACAAACGGAGGAACTAGCAACAGTTAAGTCTATGACAGCATCCACGGTCAGCCAGTGGTAAGTACACGCAAGCGGACGGTTCAAAACGTGCAAATCAGGACACGTGGTGCATCGTTGCAAAGTTCAAAACATGGAAAGCAATATATGCCGGGGGAAAATAAAGCCATCCTTCACGGCCTGTTGCCCACTTACCGATTCCAGCGAAAATATGAACTATATTAGACTTGCTGCATGTTCAGCACGATGACCATTGTCTGGCAGTCATCTCAGTTATCAACAATTAAAAGCACTTTTCTGTCTGACACGATGACACGATGTGGTCGGCTCTAAAGTTTTCCTTATGTTAAGCTTACGTGTAGTTGGGCGTCGAACACAACGGCGAGCCTGACGTACTGAAAAAACTGCTTGTGTTAAGCCGTAACGCATGCGTGCGATTTCTCTCGAAGAAATCAGATCTCCTCGGATGAGGTCGCAGACCATTCCCTTCTTCCCCCCCCCCCCCCCCCCCCCCAGCCACTGATCCCCCTCCCCCCACGGCGTATCGGTATCGCCGATCGGCCGATATCGCAGCGGCCCGGGGCGAACGCAAACCCGGCAGCGCTTTCCTGCCATTTCAGCCGATCCCTGCAGCATGGCTTTCTTCACAACTGTACCGACATGGCCGTCGGCGGATGGAGCGATCTGTTCCCGGATGCTTTCAGGACAACATCGCCAGGGCATTGTGTCGCGTGGGTTACCCGTGGGAGAGGCCTGATCCGTTCGGTCGATCCACAGCCTACGGCTTGACTAATACACTGGTGATGTGCGCAAGCAAAGTACGTAACAAGGCGTGGCGCAGCACTCCGTTTACGGCCGCTTGGTTCGGTCAGTGCAGGCGGAGTTCCGTCATAACTGGCCAGCAACATAATGAGCACCGTGCCAGGAAGCCTGCCATCAGCGCCAGCGTCCTCCCCAGCGTTCCCTTGATCGCAACGAAGCCCGTTGAAAGCTCACTTTGGGGTTGCTCACCAGCGTAGGGACGGTCGGAAGGGTGTCGTAGGCCATGCCCCTGACGCTGGAAAACAGGACCAAGCTGGACCAAGGAGGTGTTGCAAGGAGTGTTGAAGTCGACCTGATGCTGCCCGCCAGCCATGGTCATTACGGCCAGAGAACACTGACGTGTCCTCGGCGCAGGGTGCCATGGTATGTTATGCCCACTCCGAGCTCAACCCCCCACCAGCTCAGCCCAGCTCGGAGGCCAAGAGTTCCACGTGCGTCCCCCACTCCGAACGCGGTGTCCAGGTCATGACAAGAGCGACGTATGTTTGTTGGAGAGGGGGGGGGGGGGCTTGGAGCAGCTCTCCAGCTGATAGTGAAGTTCAAAAGTGTGATGGTGTGGCTACGCAGCTGATATAGCCTTGCTGGGGTCACCGCCAAGGCAAAGGGGCCCTGGACTCCCGACGACAGCAGCTACGCTGGCACCACAGCACGCGCCAGAGACAACACGAGGCATTCGCCACTCTGACGTCACCGGAACAAAACTATGACGTCAGTCGCCATCAATTTGATTCTGAGGCCGTTCGCTTCAGCGGCAATCTAATCGGATGAGGGCTAACGGCCGGCGAAAGCTGCAAATATATGCATGAGTGAGCAGATATGAGGACCAGGAGAAGCGATGCCCGATATTTCACGATGACGGCTGGATAAAAAGTAATAAGATAAAAGGTGGCACATAGCATTACATGTTATATTGCACATTGCCTTATTTGGCTGGTACAGATAGCTGCGACTATCCAGTTAGATTCCTGCTTCTTTATTTCATGAAAATACAAGCAAATGTGACACATTAATATACATGGATTCCAGTGAGCACTGGCATAAAAAATCACCTAGGAGTCCGCGTCATGCACCGTAAACGCATCGTCCAACAGCTCAAGCGGCGTCCTACAAGCAAAACGCGTACAAGGGAGTTGTCGTTACGACGATGCCGTACAAGGGATGTGCAAGCACTAAACAACTGCCCAAAAAACATCGCGTCGGTTTACCATGTATGCAGTCTACATATGTATACGATAACCAGAACGACTCATATACGTCAATTAAGTGGAATGCGGGTGCGGACAGAGTCTAGGTGAGCGGAAAATGGCAAACACCCGACGAAATCGTTGCGTTTCGTACCTGGCTTGTCCTCGTGCAGCAAGTTGCAGGTGAAGCGAACTACGATCGGCGCCGACTGTATACACCCTACACTATACAGAGCAGAGGTCTCATTCTTGGCACCCTGGTGGGACGGCCTTGACCGCACGCGTTTGCTGTTAGGATGCCTGCCGTGGCACGCAGACATACAGAGACATTTACCGATGGCTGGCGCCTGGAGGTTAGACGATTGCCCATACGACCCGGAGCGGAGTCGTGTCCTCGGGGTGGGTAACCAGGCCGTAGGATCTAGTAGGTCGTCCACGCGACTCCACCGCCGCCGGCGCTGGTTGGTGCAGCGTTTATCCCAGGACAGAGCGGTCACTCTCCAGTTACTGCCATCGTCTGGGAGAAGGACACCTCGCCACGATAACACGCGCTAGCCTGAGGTTAGAATGAATGAGGATATCCACTTCAAACTCGCCATTAGTGTGAGTGGCTATTGCCTCTACGAAATTTGTTCAGGTGGTTTGCAATTTTGACGCGGTATGTGTGTGTATTCTATATGGTTGTTTTTCCAAAAATGTAGGTTTCTTATTTATGTGTTAGAAGCAAACACAAACTGAATCCGACATTGCACTTTCGTAGATCTCATTTTCTTTCATGGGGCACCCTTATTTGTATGCACTGTGCAGTGCGAGAATACGCTTCGGCTTGCACTTCGTCTTCAATGTGGATGTGAAATCGTGAAAAACCGTGACGCCGCCATGTGGCTGGTCTACACTGCCGATCTCCTTGAAACGATTTTGACCACGCTGTCTCTTGATCTAGACACTTCCCGCTTTGGAGCTGTGTTGTGGGCTTGATACTGAAGTAATATGGTGGTAACTGCGCGTGGTGGGATCTATGGTGATAACTAGTGGTGGTAACTACGCGTGGTGGGATCATTAAGTCTCCAACACAGCAGTGCAGTTGCACAATGAACATGAGTTGAGGGAATAGCTAAACTTGACCCCCCCCCCCAAACGACCCCTAAAAACGGGTCTCCCCCCTGGATTTGACTCACTACCCTCTCAAGTTTGTTGTGGAGGTGGGAGCTGGACTGGATAAGAAACAGATGAAAAGGAAGCAACTGAATAAAAAACCACACCACTGCTCGGCCACGCTTTCCCGTTTTGTCCCGACGGAAGATGTCGTCGGGCATAAGTATAATCTTGTTCGGCTTTGATGGTCGAAGCCAGGTTTCGGCTTTTGACGTAGGGCCGACGCTATGCTGCTTTAGATGTTGTTTCGCGCGTACAGCTTCGCTAAAACAGAGTGTAAGTTGATGTGCTCCACCGCTCGGGGCTGCCACGGAAGGCCCCGATCGCAGGGCGGGCTGCAGGGTGGAGAGCAGCGTTCAAGTCGAGTATGTTTGACACGGCTTGCTTTCGAAACTGTTTCGCTGAAACTTTACGTCGAAGTGTAGGTCTGAAAATTTCAAGGGTGCTTCCGAAATTAGATCCGTCACGCTTTGGTGAGCTAATATGCGACTGGTCTGTTTTCATTCACCGATGATTCACTGGTAAGACCTAGCCTTGTTTGTTTACTCAGCCTTGTATAAGTCATCCAGGCAGATTAGTGCAAATTATTGCAGCCTATAGAAGTTGGAGCCTCGCTGAATGATGTCATGCCACAAAACTAGATAAGAATCAACAATACATGAATCTTGCAATAAAAGACATACAGCGTGCATCAAAACCTGAAAGTACCGAGTGGATAAGGTAGAACCGGAGATTAAAAACTGTAACTAGCTGTCAGCTGTGCTTAATTGTAGAGAACATTGCAGTTGTCTTTTTCTTGGTTCCTTTGGCCTTTGAAGCATCTCTTACAAACTTTCTCTAATGCTTGTATAATTTTGGGCTTTTTTCGAATGTTCTGCTTGCACTAAATCCCCACAAGGTTGGGGGGGGGGGGGAGTAAACTCACCGCCGGGGGGCCAAGCAAGCCATTGGGGGGGAGGAGGAGGGTAGTGGCCCACCCAAAAGGATACAAATCGACACCCGTGCCTGCCACTGCTACACGGAAACAGCAGCCAGGGCAGC
>NW_023596136.1:27742017-27794607 GCF_011947565.3 Pollicipes pollicipes | reverse complement strand
GCTCGCCACGCCTCCAGCGTACCGTCGGCGCCGGCCGGCGGCGGCCCGGCGCCGACACCGAGTACTCCGACAGCGAGCGGTCCTGCATGGCCGCCGACCGCTCGTGCGACACTGACGCCCGGTCGAGGCCGGCCGGCTCGGCGGCGCTGACCGGCCCGTGGTCCAGTCCGCGGCGCCAGCGTGCGGCTGCGGCAGCGGCGGAGGCCGCCCCGGGAGCGCGGTGGCCATCCGCGCCCGAAGCAGCGCCGCCCGGCCCTGCACCGAGCGGCCCAGGCTGTCCCGGTCCGGCTGCCAGCCGCCGTCGGCCGCCGAAAGCCTGCGCACATCGCCAGCCGGGTCACGCCGGTCACACGGGTGGCTGGTGATGCGAGCTGGGTCACGCGGTCACCGGGGACAGAAGGCCGCGACCGACCGGCACCGGCGTCGAGCCGCGTTCACTCGGCTAACCCATCACGGCGATCACCATCTGTAGATAATGTCATATCACATCCAGGACACATAAAACGTCTCAGACACTGATGAGCCCGAATTCATACTTTTAGCGCTAATCATTTGTGGTGTGATTGTGCGGGTTGTGCGCCCTCGCCCTCGCTGTCTTCCGAACTCTGTATCTCACTGGATGCCGGGAGGCGTCACGTGACTGCGGGTCTCCCGATTCGCCGGGGGTCAAGGGTCGGCCGCTGAGGCGGCGGTAGGGACCCGACGCTCGCAGGTGCCAGTCGGTTTTTGGATGAGTCCAGGCGAATACACGCTACGTTCACTTCCACCACTAGAATACACGGGCTCACACGACGTAACAGCTGTTCCAGCGTAACAGCGTAACAGCATTCCCGTTACTGTAAGCAACGTTTAACATCGTTGCCGCCACTCGGTCGCCATCGGCCAAGGGAATGAACCAGTTTTGCGCCAGCCACGCCACGGTCTGCCGGTAGCCTGACCTGGGGTCCTGGTAGCCCGCCAGGACCGCAGTGGCGGCCTCAGCCACGTCCCCGCCTCCAGTGGCCATCCCTGCGGCGAGACACGCAGCTCTCATGGTCCGCCTGCGCGCGGCACGCCAGGGTCGCAGCTAGCCAAACACACCGGCAGGCGCGGTGAGCACGGATACATGGGAACACCGGACAGAGAATACGCTTGAAACACAAACACGGAAATCATTGTCCAGACATGGATTAGGATAGACAAATGCTTGGAGACCCGAATCGTTGCAGACAGGGTGTCACAATCAACTAGCTTGAGACATGTGGGCACCAATATCTGCATGGACTTACCCAGGTTGACTCGGGACTGGCGAAACACGGTCTCGGCAACGGGCATTCCTGATTGACTGGCACGCAGTGGTGTGACGGCGTCGCCGTGCTGTGATTGGTCGACAGGCGCCTCCTCCGACAGGTGGGTTGACAGCACCTCGTACTGCCGCTGTGGGATATGACGTCAGCAA
The DNA here is from genome assembly GCF_011947565.3 of Pollicipes pollicipes. Taxonomy (NCBI): domain Eukaryota; kingdom Metazoa; phylum Arthropoda; class Thecostraca; order Pollicipedomorpha; family Pollicipedidae; genus Pollicipes; species Pollicipes pollicipes. The sequence continues at coordinate 27,793,169 of NW_023596136.1, read as the reverse complement.
GTCATGTGCAGCCACAAGTCACGTTTACTGCCGGTCTTTGCGTGACGCGTAGCTAGTCAGTTGACAGGTACAGTGTGACAGGTGACAGTGACAGGTACAGTTGGCTACCCACACTAGTGATTTAACAACTAGTTACACAAGTAAAACCTTTTTAGTTGATACAAACACGAGAGCAGCCCTCAGCATAATAAATGTAAAAACCAATGGTAACCAATGACAACTTACAGATAATATGCACTTAACCTTGATCACAAGTTTTTGGAAGGGTGAGCCGTGAACTTGCAGAAAAATATCCAAAACCGACATTTTAGGGATACAGCAGAGATTTGCTGTAAAAAAACGCCACTCCGAGGGAGGAGTACATTTTTAGCAGACTCTCAAACAGATACAGAGTTGTTCCAAACAGCAACCCTGTCAATCCAGCAAAAATTCCGGTATAACTAGCAGGCCTCACGGCCAACCAGTGACATCATTCATTACGCAAAGCATGCATGTGAACATGTTTTCTTTCCACCACATGGTGTATTACCTTGTGATTAACTAACTAACCAATGCCTTACTAACTAGCTAGCTATTATATATATATATATATATATATATATATATATATATATATATCGTGCGCGCGTGCGTCTCACGCGTGCGAGCATGCGTTTCGTGCGCGCGCCGCGTGCGTGCGTGCGCGTGAGCGTGCGTGCTTGTGTATGTGTGTGCATTGTGCATGTAAATCTACATACGTGGTCAGTGTTAGTCATCAGCCGGTTGACCAGTTGATCTGTTAGTTATGATACGTCTTTTGGACTCCTGTGATAGGAAGTGTCACTGCCTCAGGACAGTTTCACATGGGCTTTACATAAATGAAATGCTTGCAGCCTGGACTGCCTTCTTCCCCCGATCTCACTGCACCTTGATGAGCGTGAGTCGATCGGTAAGCTGTCTGAGTGCGCCGGCTCGCTCGCCCAGCCGCTCCACGCTGCTAATCAGCTTCACGTTACGCAGCTTCCTGCGCATATCCTCTTCCCTGAGTCGTGCCTGAAGCTGCTGCACCCGTGACTGGCGCTCCTCTTCTGACGAGCTGCAGGCAAGCAGGTTACCATGTTCAGCTTCTGCCTTTCAGGATAAGCCCTACCTCATCAATGTATGCATCTGGCAACACACTCCAATCCATGACCTGGAGCAGGCTTTCACACAATGTTTTCAGGAGTTCAGGCAATGGCCCCTCCATGGAGAAGAGTACTGAGCTGTGAGGGATGAGGCATGTGTTCAGCACAGTGCAACATTTCACAACAGCCAGCAACATGCCCCAGGCACTAGTGTAGTTGAAACCATTTGTATATAGCATCCAACATGGGATTTTCAACCTGGAAACTGAAACCTCCTCACATTGGCAACTGAAAGATCAATAAGAGGGTACCCCAAAAATAAACCAATCCTGAGACATTTAAAATTTTGAGGCAATATCACTTAAGCATCAGGGTGATCAATCCATGGAACCATGAAAGGGGTGCCCGTAGTGCAGTGGTCAACGCATCTGCGTTAACCACTGCGCATCTGGGGAACCAGAGGTTCTCAGTTTGATTTCCCGCCATGCCTGCCCTTCCTGCCAGGGTGAGAGGCACACAACACCATATAGCCTCAGCAGCTGAGTGCCTCATAAAGCCCCAGTAACACACACACAATCCATGGAACAGCCTCCACCACTAGTGATTGAGTACAAAAAACAGCAAACAAGAACTAGCAACTAAAGACAAACAGCTAGGTGTCCAATATGTGAATAAAATGTATGATTCACTAGAATGTGTTGGACACAATGAGATCAAATGTCACAAGCCCAAGTGGCCTGAATCTGAATACTTCAAGGTACACAAAACAGGGTTCAAGGTAGAGTGGACATTGCATCCCACCTTGGCCCCAACAAGACCTTTTCAAAATCTGTCATGGTTTGCAGACTGCATTGAATGTGCCTTGCTAAGCACTATTTTACCTTTCTGTTTGCTATTTCTTATTAAATCAATGCCTCCATCCAAATGTAAGGATGCTTGGCAATTTTAAATTGAGCCTAGTCAAGGTGATCTATTAAGGGTTCCTGTTTCACGCCATCACTAAAAACAAAATATTAGGTGAGCAAAATGCATGACCTTTACATTTCCAAGCAGGCAAATAAAATATATGTCATACCTGCACCCAATCAGGAAAATCTGGAAAACATATGCTGGCTTACCTCTGCTCGATGATCTTCAACTCGTCAGGAATGCTCAGCATGATTACTTAATCGGTCCGGTCCAGAACGGGCACAAATATACGGGATTCGAATAACAGCCAAATAGCTAGGTACCAATCTAAGTAAGGTAAGGTAAGGTAGGTGCTCGCATACCGACTTCCATACTGCAAGAAAGCTGCTTCAAGGTAGATGCTTGCAAGCTCACTCCCATACAGCGGGTGCGTTTCGGGAGCATGGCCGCCATGAGCAACCAACAGGGTGTAATCACGAAATGTGATTCGAAATTACAGAGTAAATACTTGAGTGTGGAACGCAAAAAACTAACTTATTTGTTATGTCGCTGGTGCGCCAACAAAGCTTGTTTTATAGTGCTAGATGGACAAACCTCCTGTAAAGTACTCCCATTTTAGATGTACACTTACGAGGGATTCCAGATACAGTCATATTTTCAGCCTTAGATAGTAAATTTTCAAATAGATCGATAATTTATTTGATTAACTATTGGATGTTAGATTAAGTCCTCCAAAAATTACATCTCCAAGTATTTGAATCTCACACAATGTACTTGGATGCTCACTACAGCAAATAACGCTTTTCTGGCGTGGTTGCGACCAATCCTGTAACCCCGAAAAAATTGTAAGGTAGGAGCGAGTAGGGCACCACACCTCGGATTCGATTGGTGTGCGTGGTGCCCGTGGTGGTCGCGCTAGGTGCACATTGAGTCGTCTACTCTTTGAGAACGTGTGTTTGGTGATAAACCAACTCGCTGAATCTTCTGCGGGGTGAATACATATAGGGCATACGCCGCGTAGACCATGCAGTGAACAGAAGTGAGTGAGGTGATTCTGTTAACCATGTGGAGTGGATGCCTCTGTTTGTCAAATACTTATTATGTCCGGCTTTTCAAAGCTCTTGCCAGGGCCTGAAAGAAGAAATATGTTTAAGGTTTTTCCCCGTTTGTTGTGCAGTTATTCCATTTCTCTTCAAATATGACATATTGTATTACCAATTCATGTATTGTATGGGAAATTAGCTTGCATATGTGTACCAAATTATGGCCCTTGTTTTACATATGAATTTAGTCACACTGAACAGATGGGCTTACATTACCACCTCTTGCTGTTTCTTTTCTCTGTCAGCTCTCAGTTGTCATTTGTCATCAATATTGTGTCACAGCACAGGTGTATACAGGTAACTGGTGGTGTAGTTTTACATTGATTGGGGCTGGGCTCCAGCCCCGCAGCTTGAGTCCCCTCTATGAGATGGACAAAGCCTAATTGCAGAGCAGGGCCCCTCATTTTACCTGGTATGTGGAGTCCTGATTGCATGTTATAATTAATTGTAGCCTGGTGGAGAAACAGAGCTCATTCTACATCCTTAATGAAGAATGGTGGGATCTATCAAGGCAGTCCACTATTATGTAACTATGTATTTCAATCTGCATAGTGCTGGTGTATCAGTTGAGTGTGTTTCAGTATGTCATATGTACTATGGATATTATATTTAATCTGCAGTAGTCTTATGCATGGATTTATTAAGTTAAGTGGCACTCTTGGCTTAAGTTTATAAGCATGCTTGGATATCCAGATGGACATGGCACCTCTCAGTAGAAACAGCTGAATGCTTCTACAGATCACCTGACTGCTTCTCTTACAGAGTTTTGATGCTTATAAACAGAACATATCTAACCAGGGGTATGATTTCTCAAAATTAGTTGGGGGCTGAACATGGTGAAATTACATACTCTAATTCAAGAATATGCTAACCAACAGGTTTCTCCCCAGATCTGGCCCACTTTCTTTCCAAAGTGGGGGCAGGGGAGGAACTGAAGCCCAAGTTGGTGGTGGGTGGAGGAGGAAGGGCTGAAGCTCTCAACTGAATAGGAATCCACACCCCTGTATATAAAATACTTTCTTTTTACAATCACTTACAGGATACTCATTGGGTATGAATCATAAAGCCTGTAAACTTATTATCAGTCAGTTCCGCCTGCTGTTCCAGTCCCACTGTACCAGACACGCCATGTTCAGCCTGCGCCGCTGCCCTGGTCGGCTGCGTAGGCAGCTGACTGCGCTGCACCGCCAGATGGCCTCTGATACTGAGAAGGAGAGCCCTGCCCAGCTTGAACGCAGGTTAGCGCAGATGGTGGCCACTCATGCCACAATATCCATGTGCGACATATACACACATGCAACAATGGGGTGATTGTCACAAGCAACAGTCAGCAGAGCTGACAGGGCTTTTCAGTTTGGCTCAATGGTCAGTGCCATGAGTGATATGCAATGGTCAGTGCCATAAGTGATATGCAGGCATTTCTTGGAATTGATAGCAATAACAAAAGATGTGTTATTTCAGCCCATCAGTTGTAATTCTGTTGTTTGGATCATATGACAGTATGTGTCACGGATTTTGTGTTGGTTTCCATGATACGGTGCATTTACTGAGTTCCATGTCTTGATATGCAGACATGCAGGTAAAAACATGTAGATCGTCGCTACTGCCGGTTTGCATACTATCAGCGCTCTGCGGTCTGTCACGATGTGTATCTGTGTTTGTGCAGTACAAATAATTGTTCGTCTAGTTGTTGGTGTACGGAAAATGCAAATCGTTAAGCTGATAAGGCACTGCGCTTGTGGGAAAGTTTGTTTCGTTAAATTTGTCTGCATAGTGGCCTAAATCCCAAATTGTTGTCCAAAATCGACGCCTTAAACTGCTACGCAAATGCATCCTCGTTGTGCATACAGGATTATGGACGAGGATGAACAGAGGCAGAGTATAGATTACTACAGCATTTTCGAACTGCTGCGTCCGGCGAAGTCGTCAACACTGGAATACTTCCGCGAGCTAAATGCTCATGCACTGAGCCGGAAGGCCTTCCACAACTTCATGGAGAACAAAATCTGGGAGAACCGTGTCCTGGACCAGAGGTGAGTACTCCGGACCTGGAGCAGAAGTGAGTATATCGGACGCAGAACCGTAGATAGTAGCGTACATAAAAGCACGCCAAGTTTATCCCACTACTGGAAAAAAGCACCTGGTGCGACCGACATGTCGCCGTCACTCATGACTGACATCAAGCTAATGAGAGAATGAGCAGTCACAGGAGATTCACGCTGCAGATCGCCGAGAACCTCCAATCTCGAAGAGAGTTCCTTTTGTCGTTACCCCAGCTGCGCTCAATTAACGTGTATTAAATGGCTGCTTGTTGGCGTGAGAACAGTAAGAAATGTGGTGCGTCTAACGTGGAGTGCAAAACATTGTAACTAATGCAGTGTTGCAATGTGGCTTGCTGGTTCGGTATTGGTAGACAAATGCCGTCCGAAGTAAATGGCCGGTGACGCCACAGATTGTTTCGTCGCAGACATAGCAAAGGTGTAGCATCTTTGAGATCTGTTTTGATATGATGGTTATCTGTGACGTCATGGGTAGCTATTTGGGAACGGCAGTAAGCGGCGATGAACGCACTTCGGACCCAGTTCAAGCAATTACCATGTCTTCTGCTGGTCTGGTCTTGGCTTGTGACTTCCTTGAAGCTCATGAGTTAGCGCCCGGGGCGATTTATGACTGCCGGCCCGTGGTCTACAGATTTCTGGAGGATCGTCACCAGATTCTGGGCTTTGACCTGGCCGCCGCCCACTTCGTCGTGGCCCGCGGCGGCTGCGTCCGGTTCAAGGTCAGTGCGGCGTGAGATGTGTCGGTGCCGCTGCTCACTGGGACCAACGACTGCAAACAGCTGCAACGGTCTGGCAACGCTCCCTTCCGATATCAGTTGCATCGTGCATAAGCTTGAGGTTTTAAGTCGGCTTGAACAGGTCAGTCATCACGTTTGAAAGGTGTCGTTCAATTCCCATTTTTTACTGGATGTAAATTAAGTTGGCAGTGTCTCGTCACACATGACTCATCCGATTTGGGATCGCAAAGGCAGTTTTCTAAAAATTTTACGCAAGAGCGCGTGTTTTTTATTGAACGTTTGATTGGCGTGCAGTTATTCTATCGCACTCGTCACCCGCTATGAAAGAAAAAAACAGGCGTTCATTTGTATGTTCAACAGGATGGTGGTCCACTGTTCACCTACGGTCAAAATCGTTGTCCAGTAGATCTGATGACAGAATTGTTGTAGCCAATCGTGTGAAAACCCATAATACTTTATTTTGATGAAAATACACAATTCATTTCATCGCAATCGAGTAAAATTCCTAACACTAGGACGTGGGCGCATCACACATACCCCATCTCATGGGGATGCAAAACCCGAGCCGCGACACATTGCGACGAATGAATGAGAGCATTTCAATCTCATCCGTGATTTGCCACTGTCCACCTGTGGTGATGTTAGCAAACATGCTTGAACTGAGAGAGTGCCATGTGAAGCTCTGACTTCGTTTCGCTTGAAATAGACTAGAATAATTGTCATGTTTAATGCCTTGAGGGATCTAGGTGAAACTTCTAGCAGCATGAACAGCGATAAATAGTCCAGAACACTCATTGCAGATTACTTGTGTGATATCGTCTAATTACCTGCCACCGCTTGGCAGGGTGACGAGAAATGGGTGAAGAGACTGGAGGATGAGTCGATACCGTTACCAGGCCAGTACACATACGGCATGTTCGTGGAGGAGCTGGACGCCAGTGGCACGGAGATTCTCTACGAGGGTCTGGAGAACTTCAGTGAGCGCTGCCGTCTACCATCTTAGTGATACCAGCTAGAGTTTTATTAATATTATCAGATCACATTATAGTATTTATTGTATATTTATGTGTATTGTATATATATATATATATATACATATATATATATATACATATATATATATATATATATATATATATATATATATATATATATATATATATATATATAACCTCTTCGTCGGCATGGCCCGCTCAGCCCCGTCACGCCCGGCGGGTGGGCGCCGACCACGCAGTCCAGTGCAATGGAGAGCGGCGCCATGCTTTTCTCTATGACATATCGGAAGACGTTCAGATCGGCTATGTATTAGCATCGGAAGACTTCTCCTTGCGATTCAGATCTGTCAGCCGCTGTGGCGCCTGAGGGGCGCAGACAATGCGTGCCAGGCGCCTTGTGGGGTAGAGACGCTGTTGCATTTCTGATATTCTACGTGCCACTTCGCTGCCGCCACTCCGCCCTGTGTACGCCATAGTCCTGCTTACGAAGTCCGGCCTGTTGTGGGAAAATGGAACCGGACGTCCCCGTCGCGGGATGCCGGACACGACTGACTCGTTCGCGGACGACCGGCCGTCCCGACTTCACGCTGGCGTTTGTCCGTCGGGCTGGGAGGGTCGCCGGTTTGACTCGTCTTGCTCTCGTGTGCGGCAGTAAGGCTGTCCAAGCTGCGGGCGCTGTACCTGCGCGACTGCCCGTACGTGGACGACTGGTGCGTGGACCGGGTGTGCGGCGAGTTCCGACAGCAGCTGCAGCACCTCGACCTCAGCGGCTGCCGGCGCGTCTCGGAGCGGGGCCTCGAGGGCGTCGCGCAGCTTAAGTGAGACCCAGCTGTGTGGCTGTTTTCCCCACTCGCAGTTCGGTGCATACGTCTGAAGTCGGAGAAAACGTAGGACCCGTCGGCAAAAACCCAGTTGTTTCGACCGTGAGCATGTGTATGCATAAGCGTAATGTCCAGCGTGCAGAATGGTAGTACTATCTGATACGTCACATGCCTGATTTGGTTGGTCTTAGCTCGTCTAGATTGTGCTGAGTACATTGGTTATGTATGCCAACTACACAGAGTGTTGCTTTGCCTTCTCAACAATAACCCGATGCTCTTTGGTCGGATGTCACCGTCGTTCGGCAGTTTCCACTAACGCGCCACTTTTCGCAGGAATCTGAAGTCGCTGACGCTGGAGCGGATGGATCACATCCGGTTGCTGCCCTACATGGGCTTACTGCTGGAGGACGCCATCCCAGGCCTGGTGATACACGGAGTAGACGTCATGCAGACGCCACCTGACGACTTCCAATCATTGTCGTCACGCTCCGATGACCAATCACAGCCGCCAAGCTTGACAGCATCCTAGCTGATCAGCCAATGGACACTCGCCCAGCAAACTCCCGCCGGTGCTGGCGGCCAACCGTGCTTGCTTCTACGATGTTGTAACCTGTAGGGCTGTCGGTCCGTCAACGTACACCAGCAGGCTCGGGTTGCGTCAGGCCGATCACTCGTGGGCGACGTTGGCAGTTGCATAACGTTGCATAACTCGGTCACCGGTTGGGGTCCGGTGGAGATGGCCTGTTGCGTTCCGGCCTGCCTGTTTCGCAATAGCAGCGGACGGTGACCGATATAATGCGTCTGGGTCGGTGTGTCCTGGTGTGAAACCTAGAAACGAGGTACAATGCTGGGTATGACTCGGAGTCATGTGTGCTGTGTCCTACCGCATTGGTCAAAAGTGACGTCGAGAGTTTTTACTGTACCGGATCAACACGTTGATATGTGCGTGCTTTACTGGCAGTTGTCAGCACGGAAATGCCATTGTAGCATTGTTTGGAGGTTGTGCGGTCTTGTGGTACGGTGTTGTATTATGTTGCCAGATTGGTCCTCAGGTTAAAGATTTTATTGCGACCATCTAAAAAATCGCAAAAACCGTATTTTGCAACGTTACTTGTATATCCTCTTTTCATCATCTTATAATTGGGCCTTCAAACATCATTGTTCACATTGCTTTGCTCTGGCACGGATCCGAACACTAGAAACGTCCAGCAGTTTGTAAAGGACCATCAATGGTGCGGAATAGATTTCACTGCCGGCATCCATGGTGACCACAATGTGCCGACTCTGGTATTCTTTTTCATCGTATATACCGGAAATATATATGATGAAACAGAAGAAAGTTGCTTGCTGATTGCACCCAGACGTGGTGTATTTCGAAGATTTCTTAGAAGTGTTTGGTAATTTTATATTTGGATGAGATCGCTTTGGTGTTTTTTTTGGTGGTTTATATTTTGGTGTTCAGAACAGCTGGTGTGCTAGTGCCACTGACTGAGCTTGCGTCATTTTCGTGAATGCTCGAATTAGGCCCTTGCCCACGACGCCCCATGTGAAAAATGCATCGTGCTGCTCAAGTCTTCAGTAAGATATATTGTATTTCCATTATCGATTATGTATATTATATTTCATCTTTCAGCTCAACACTCAGATCGCTCCACCGTGCTTTTCTCTTCAATACCGTACGAGAGTGTAGACAAAGGGTGCACGACGATCGTTTCGGACAAGCAGAATAACGAGATTGAAAACATGCGATGCTGTTATACCACATGCAAGAAATAGCGCGCCACTGCAGCGCCTTAAAACGGTTTTCCCAGTCCAGCGGTTCAGCCAGAGCTGTGTCGCTCCGATTGCGGAATCTTGCGCAACCTCTGTGTGACGTTTCTTCGCAACTTGAATTTTACCACATAGGGTGGAAATTTCCTCCCAGCTTGATCTGGCTGGCAAAGCATTATTGGCAGCACAGCATTAGACACAAATATGGCGTCGGATGGTGACGCTGCCAGTGACGATACATCATGGTAAGCATGTTTATATGCCGTCCGGTATTTCGTTTGTTGTTTAGTATAAATATGAACACAATAAAGAAAGCTGTGCCAGCGAGTGCTGAGTTATTTGGATATGGCATGTGTATAACCGTAAGAAGTTGTGCGTTACGTTCGTCTCATCACCATTTCCACTGAATCCAGGTCAAAGGAAGCCTATATATACATATATGTTTGATTTAAAGGCATAAATCATTATCTGCTTGTTTTTTCTTAAGGGTAATGTGGTTGTGGTCTAATGTGCAGAACTCACCATGCATGTACTGATAGGTTGTTTTTCACCAGCAAATAAAGCATGTGTTTTGTTTGCTGCTTTGCTTTTGCACTGCTGTTGTTGAAATGCTCAGCAGATGACAAGTCATCATAATAATGCTCCTTGTTAATTGTGGACCCATTTTAGATGTATAATTCCACACAACTGCAGATGTAGAATTGAAACTAAATGCTTATGTAGGGTCATCACATCACTGAGAACAGGCACGGCCTTGCTTTTTGGTAGCAGATGTTGGAGCGGGATGGGTTTCATGCATTTGGCGATGCTGGAACAGCAGGCATTTTGGGTCCCTTTGTTGCAGGAAATTAATACTAGATCTGATAATTTCTCCTGTGTCACAAGATATGTGACTGTCATAGCTGGTTTTGCAGTAAATTGGAACTGAATGTGGTCACTAGGCCCTCTGTTACAGAATACAGGAGTGAAATATGGCTGCTCCCAATGTTGTTGGACATATTTTAGCATTATGGTACTACTTCTATGCATTTTGGGGCCATGAGAGTGTGATACACTTTCTGGTCTATGTGGAATACTAGGGTTGGAAATTGATTTAATAGTCTGTACCTGAATTGCAGGATGCTGGGGGTCAGATCCTACTACTGCTCCCAGTACCAGTGTGGTGGATCAGGATTTTTATTGTTCCATATTATAGGTGGCTAGCATGGAGTATGGACCTCCCCATGTAGGAGATGTAGGATCTGGAATGTACTATCCTTCCCATGTTTCAAAATGCCAGGTTTGCATGTGACAGCTCCCAGTGAGGAGATTGCTGGATCCAGATGAGACCACTGTTTCCTGGGTGTTAGGATACTGCATTGCAGATGTTAGCCTCATGATTTAGACTTGATCCCAGAATTCTGGATTATACATTGTTCTGGTCCCAGGTTTTTTGACAGATAGCCTCATGATTCAGATTGGATCCCAGAATTCTGTATTATACCCTGTTCTGGGCCCAAGTTTTCTGACAGCTTTCATAAAATGGCTTGCTACAAATCAATTCATCTGCAAACACCAAAAACATTGTGCTAGTGGTCACTGCCTACAGCCAGTTTGCAAGTACTGGCAGAGCAGGAACCAGATACCAGCAAGCCCTCTCAGTATTTCAAACTACATCAAGCACCACAGGCTGCTTCCACCCTCATTCCCAGTCATTAACCATGGCAAAAACAAAGCAGACATCTGTTTGAAGTGAGCCATGATGCTGCATGCACTGTAAGCACAGCAGTTAGTAATTATGTGTCATCTAAATGGCAGTAATCATCTAAATAAATGTCATCTAAATGAATGTAATTGTGACTAAGTGTAGAAAAAGGAGGAGCACTGCAGATGGTCTAGTGATAACCCAACTTTAGTTTCAAAAATATGTTGGTAAACTGGTTTTGTTTTTTAAAGCTATGCTATTCTCAGCATAACATGATAGAGGTGGGCCAAACCATTGCCACACAGTGGACCTCAGGATGGGGAGGGGAACTTTTATCACATGCAAACCCCATAGCTGGGCAGTGCTATTTGCATCCACAAACATCAGCTTACCAATAAATAAATCTGTAAAACTGGACAGTCTGTAATGGTTGTTGGTTGAAACAATTTGCTTGCATTCTTGTCATATGCCTTATCAACATCCAAATCACCACAGAGTTATAAAAGAAAGTCAAGGAAGGAAGCACAAAGCAAAACCTTGTTTTGTTTGTGTGTGTCCTGTCACATGTCACATGATGTCACATGTCATATGTCACATGATGCCCCATGTTGCACATCACATGATGTATGGAATGGTTATGCAGAATGACCCCAGATATTTACCAGTATTGTTCAATGTGAACAGAAGCAGGAGTTTCATACCATTTATCCCAACTGATGCTGACTTAAGATAGCCATGGCTAAACATCCCATGATCCGGGGATTGGACATCAGTACCAGGATGGCTATCTCAATAAGCAGTCACTACTCTTTGACCTGTGAGATGCTGGATCCAGGTGTGACCTCAGTCCCTGGGTGCTGCAGGATGCTTGAGACAGGTGTGACCTATGTGTGCTGCAGGACGCTGGAGCTGGAGGCGGCGCTGATGAGCGTGCCGGAGGGCGTGGACGTGCGCAGCATCGCCAAGTGCCGGCCGCTGCCGGACGAGCTGCGCGGCTCCGCCTGGCTGGCCTGCCTCGACATACAGCAGGACGTCGACGACGGTCTCATGACCTTCACCAACATATACGACCTGCCCGAACAGACGAGATGCGCGAGGACATCCAGCAGCTGGTCGGTAAGGCTGCCAAGGCTCTCTTGACACAAAGATGGAATGCGTCACGCACCTCGGCGTGAACGTGAGGTGGTTGAAGTCCTCAGCCCGGGTCAGCCTCAGCTTGCGCTGATACTGCTTTTTGTCGCAAATCGAATTCAGTTTAATCCATGCACTTGGCGATGATGAAGTCTTTAATTTGGTATTTATGTTTGCATTGTTCAGCAATTTAAACGGCGTTGTGTGCGTACCGGTGTATTTACATTGATTCCGCGAAGACGGATATGAAATGGAAAAAGTCATGCTTAAGCCCAAATATATGTGTTTAATGTGGCGATCCTGACAATGGTTATACTGAGCAATCAGAAATGCATTGGTTATTCAGGTTCAGAATTATTGGTTACGTCTTTTTGCGACATACCGGCCAGAGTTCGTTACATTTGCCTTTGTCGACGAAGTTGCATCTCAGACGTACACGGCGTCTTAGTCCCATCTCAGACCGCTGTAGCCTGTAGCCTGTTGCATTGTTTTTGTACACACGTGACAACTTCCGACTGGGTAGGAGCATTTGACCTAAATTGGGCGTGCCAAAGGTGCCAAAGTAGGTCTTACCTGGGCTGGACGGAGCCCTGTGTCGCGACGGAAGCCCATCATAGCCCAACAGGCATTATCTCGTTCCAAACCGGCCGACCGCTGACTGCTGACCCATGTCTGCCAACCTCTGACTGCTGACTGCTGACCTTTGACCAACTGACCTGTGACCTCTGGCCGCTGACTAGCTGATCGCTGACCTGTTTCCGGTGACCTCTGACCGCCGACCCCGGACCGCCGACGTCTGATCGCTGACCTCTGATCGCCGACCGCTCGCCGCTTGCCTCTGACCTCTGACCGGCCGTCGGCAGAGCGGCTGGGGAACGACGAGGGTGACCGGGTCTCGGTAATGTCGGACGTGGAGTCGGTGCTCACCCACTACTGCAAGTCACAGCGGGACACCTACCGGCGCGGCAACGGCTGGATGGACCTGCTACAGCCGTTGGTGCCGCTTAAGCTCAACAAGCCAGAGCTCTACTTCACATTCACCAACATCCTGCAGCGATACATACCCAAGTGAGCCAGTAGCTGTGGTGTCTCTTTGTCATTGGGAGACTTTGAACAACATGGAGCTATGGCTTTTTCTTTGACATATTCAAATTATGTGTACCATGCGACTAAAGGAAAAGCATTTGATACGGGATTGTATATGCTTGCTTTTTATGCTGATGACGTATGCACGCATGCATGATGGTAGTCCCAGATGAGCGGTTGCTTCATGGTGCCGTGATTCTGGCCCCCGCTCCGTCCGCTGCTCTGTTGGCGGGGAATGAGAAAGGTGCTCGTCGGACTAGGAACAGTGGGTAACAATCTTGGATGGCTTGATGTCAGAAACTGCAAGAAGGACGGAGATCCATATCACCTGCTTCGGCTGCTGCTGCTGTACCATGAGCCGGAGTTGTGTAACTTCCTGGATACGATCAAGGTCGCCCCCGATACATACACCACGGCCTGGGTAAGTTAGCCGACGGTCACCGAAAATGGCCCGAGGCACCGGTGCCCCCGCTGGGGCTCCACTGCTCCAGTGATATCAGGCGGACGCAGCGTAGCACGTGGCCATTCGATGCACATATTTGGGCCAGAATTTGTGGTTACGAATGGTTTTGACGTTGCTCGATGTAGCACAACGTCGTCGCGATTTTCCCGTAATGCCGCACACAGTCGTCTTCGGCGTGCTCTTGTCTGTTAAGTGCCGCCACAATTTTTGGTACGTGCCTGGGGACGTCAGAATCTGCTGCGCAAATCAAGAATCGGATGTCTTTGGAGGTTTTGATGTGTACCCGGGAAGTTTCTTCAAAGTTAGAGAAGCTATTGAGTAAAATTGAGCGTGATATATGACGTCTGTTCTATTGTGTCATTCCCCTTGCCCACTAGCCCCGCAGTGGGCCTTTGCGGTGGCTGGAGCCACCCCCTGCCAGAGCAGCAATACCAGTTAGTGCGGATGTTGACGTGAGTTGCCGTCCCCCCTTCCGCCCGCAGTTCAACAGCCTTTTTGCGGCCACCTGTGACCTGAAGGCGCGTCGTGTCATGTGGGACATCTACTTTCAAATGGACGACCCATTCCTCATCTTCTTTCTCAGTTTGGTCATCCTCGTCAACGCGAAGTAAGTTATAACCAGCATTTGCCGATGCAGCGGTGATATGTTTTGGTAGCGTTCTGATCGCACCTGTACATAGAACACCGGGATTTCATCTTACAGTCCCAGCATGTATAAAAAGAGGAGTTTTATGTTATGTCGAGTAACGCTGCGTACTTCAGATGTTTGTTGAGATGTTCGTGGGGGAGGAGTGCATCCTTGGTGTATGGCCACACGCACTCAAGCCATGTCACTGGTTGTATGTTTACAAGAACACCGTAGGAATGTGCTCAAAGGAAGCTCATTTCTTTCAAAAGGAAGGCCGGGACCTCCGACCGTACGCCAGCAACTGTCTGCGATTGTGGCGTGTCGGAAACACGTCCGGTCCAGGCGTGGCTGAGCTGTGTGTGTGGGGGGGGGGGGGGGGGGAGCGGGGCGGTGCGCGCGACGGCTGGCGGCGGCGGCGGCGGCCGGACCGTGACCGCTGGTGACCTTGCACTCGCCAGGGAGCAGATCCTGGAGCTGAAGGGCAAGCCGCGCGCGCAGGTGGTCTCCACCGTCTCCTCGCTGCCCTGCTTCATCCAGGCCGAGGACGTGCCAGACTTCTGCGAGCTCGCCAACTTCTACTCCATGAGGACGCCCAAATCGTTCCGGAGAGTGCGTATCCGGAGAGCAGCAGGGCGGAACGGGGGCCCGGGCCCGGGACGGAGGGGTGCGACTCCGGTCCACGAGGGGGTGGACGCCACGAGAGCACTAGTGCAGAACGGGGACCCGGGCCGGGGGCGGAGGGGTGCGACTCCGGTACACGAGGGTTGGACGCCACGAGAGCAGCAGCGGCGGAACGGGGACCCGGGCCCAGGACGGAGGGGTGCGGCTCCGGTACACGAGGGATGGGCGGACTGTGTATGGTAATATCGAATAGTGCTTGGGGTTGGTCTTCAGCTGGGAGCAGACACGACAGACGCTGACACGAGGTAGGGCATAGCCGGAGGCGCGTGTGCTGCCGGTGGTGGCGCCGGGTCTTCGTCTATACGCTGTGAGGTGCGCTGACCCACTGTGCCAACTGCTGACTTATACCCATTCTGTACACTCCCCTCGCCCCCCCCCCCCCCCGCCCCACACACACTGCGGAAGCCGCACTGCCACTCGGTAGCCGCGCTGCGTGGGTTACACGACATGTGTTTGCGTGTTTGCTGTGAGCCGAGCCGCTGTGCTGACCACGGGGGCTGCCTCAGCTCGGGCCGCGCCCGGCCAGCTGACCGTCCGCGCCGTCCGCAGAAGCTGTATCCGTCGCTGTTCGGCGTGTGCGCGCCCCACTTGTCGTCGCTGCTGACGCCGACGGTGCCGCTGGCCCAGTCGCTCTGCCTGCCCGTCTACGTGGACGAGATCCTCTCCAGCATGGACAGTCGCGACGCGCCGGAGGTCTTGCCCGACACCGACACGGTACCGGCCGCGTGCCCGCGCCCGCGCCCGCGCCCCTCGGCGCCCGCTCGCAGCTGGGGCGAGAGGCTGCAGGGCGCTCATCGGCTCTGGAGTGATGGGAGCATAGGCTTGGGAGGTGGCTGCGGATAGGCATGTCTCAACGAGACCGACCATGTTCCGACGCTTATCATTAGGCAAACGTCTACGTGAGCTGGGGGGCAAGATCGCATCCGTCTCATCTGGACTGGACTCCTTCTGCTGAGCCGTCCGCAAATCTCACTTTCCCCAAAGTAAGGTAATGCCTGCACTGATCACTCAGAACGATATCAGCAGTGGGCGGCGGTCCCAGAGTCAGCACGTGCCGGCGTGGCAGCCGTCCCGCTGACGGCCGCGCCGATCGCCGGCAGGTGAAGTTTTTCCTGGTGGACTGCCGGCCGGCCGACCAGTACAACGCCGGCCACCTGTCCACGGCGTTCCACCTGGACTGCACGCTGATGCTGAGCGAGCCGGCGGCGTTCGGCACGGCCGTGGCGGCGCTGCTGAGCGCCCAGCAGCAGGCCACGGCCGCCCGGCACTCGGCCGCCGGCGAGCACCTCTGCTTCATCGGCTCAGGTCGGTGGCAGAGCCGGCGGACCGGGCGCGGACCGGCCGGCAGGGGTCAGACCGGCCCCTCGGACGGAGAGGGGTGGTCAGCACATCGGCGTGGAGGGCGCAGGACAGGGAATCGTACCGGCGAACAGGAAGGGTGTGGCTGCCGAACAGGCAGTCGGACCGTCCAACCCTCAGGCCCTCAGACCGTCCGATCCTCAGACCCTCAGACCCGTAGACCCTTAGACCCTTACAACCCTTAGACCCTTACACCCTCACACCCTCGGACCCTCAGACCCTCGAACCCTCAGACCCTCAAACCGTCAGACTCTCGGACCCTGAGACCCCCAGACCCTTAGACCCTCAGACCCTTACACCCTCAGACTCTCAGACTGTCAGACCCTCATACCCTCGGGACATAGTCAGACTGCCGGAAAAGGTAGGGTTAGGCTGCAGAACAGACAGGGTCTGAGTACCGTGCATGGAGGCCTGCCGCCGTCCAGGGAGGGCCAGGGTGCGGGGCAGGGAGGACCGACTACCGAATGGGATGGGTCAGGTCAGAGCACATGGACAACGAGGGAAGTACGGCCAGCCGACCCAAGAGAAGGTTAAACTGCCGGTTTGGTGTCTGGATCAGGCACTGTGGGCGAACGGTGGGCTCAAAGCCGAGGACTGGGCGGATCACGCTGGACGCTGTGCACGCGAGCCCCCGCAGTCAATATTGTGTTATGTGCTATAAATCGGAGATAGAATTGGCATCGTTTTGTTTTTCTTTTTAACGAATGTGGTAAAATGATCAGATCAAGTTTCTAAACCCAATATTGCAGGTTATGGATGGTGCTAAGATGGCCACCAACGAACGAACAACTGAGATTGGTGCAATCTCCATGTTTGGTGCAGAAGTTGATGTCAAAACTACATTTTGCCTAACCTCAGTGCCTGACATGTTTACTGTTGATAATACCTGTGCTTTATCGTTATTGTTTTATGGTTAATTCGGACCCAACACCAGTGAGTGTTTCCTGTTGTCGCAGGTCGAGAAAAAGAGGATCAGTTTTTGCACATGGTGGTGGCTTCTTTTCTTCAGAAGCGTTCGCTTTACGTCAGCAAAGTGGAAGGAGGCTATCAGGTAACAAAAGTCACTGTTGTCAGTATTTACCCGATGCACTCGCAGTATTTCTGTTCTGTTTTTTTTTTTTTCGTCCACCCGTCTCAGTATTGGTCGACAGTTTGCCGCATACGTCGCCGCGGGCTGGTGGCTAAGCGTCTGTTGCTGGATGGATTGAGAAATCTGTTACTGGCTGGATTGAGAAGTCTGTTGCTGGCTGGATTGATAAGCTGCCTTTGCGGCTTCTCAATCCAGCCAACCACCTGGCAGAATTCAGAAGCCTCCCTTGCGCCTCTCGTGCGATTCGCCGCCTGGCACGCTCCTGGAGACGTCCCGGTCTCACCAGCCGGTCTAGCCACGCGCTGCCGCCCGGCCGCCCTCCTTGTGACGCTCCTGACGCCGCGCCGGTGCGCCGACAGGCGGTGCACGACATGCTGTCGGAGAACCTGTCGGCGCTGGCCGACCACTCCGCGCGACAGTGCGTCGTCTGCACACCGGACGAGGCGGCGGGCCGGCTCGGATGGCGGCCGGCCGGCCTCCGATGCCACTGCCGCCGCCGCCGCAAACAAGACCTCCCTCCTCGACCGGCTCGGCGCCCGCTGGAAGGTCAAGGGCCAACAGGTGAGCGCGTGGGGCTGCTGGTCGGGCTGTTTACTGGCGCGCGTGTTGCCGGCCAGATACGCTTTTGCTGCTGCCATCCCGGTCCAAGTCGTCAGAGACCGGACGTTCTCTGGGGAGAGGGGGGCGTCGAATGGGACGTGTTCGGCTGGGTGTGAGCTTGCCGTCCGGGCCGGTGGGCCGCCCGACCGGCTGACGCTGGTCGCGTGCCACAGGTGAAGGAAAAGCTGGTGGACATCATCACGAACGCGTCGGCCGAGCAGCCTGAGCGGCACGTCAGCAGCCAGGACAAGGGCAAACGCTACCGCAACCTAGCGCCCGTGTTCTCGCTGGACGACGAGCAAGACGGCGGTGCGTGGAGGTGTCGCCGGCCCGCGGGGGCGGCCGGCCGTGTGGGCTGTCGGTCCGGAGCCCTGTACCGACGGCCGACAGAGGCCGGGCGTGCCGGCCACGCAGCTGCTGGGCTGCTTCTCGTTGGCGAGGCGGGCGGCGACTCGAAATGTGCAAGTTGTACGGTGTAACGACGTTCGACCGGCATTATGACGTGAAAACCGAGAAGGTCAAGAGGGTTGACATGTTTACTCTGAAACTATTGTTGACGTGTTCACTGTGAATTTATCAGGCCTCGTCGTTTATCGCCTTGTACCTCTGCGCCAGTATGGGGGGGGGGGGGGGGGGGAGGCTGTGCTTTGCCTTTGCTGTCGGTGTCGGTACGACTGTCATCTTTCACAGGTGCTGTGTAGGTGCTGTGTAGGCCTGCACCAGTCTGACCTGGCACTGACTGTTCTGTCCCGCCCGTGCGGGAGCTGACGGCGCGCCGTGCCGTCCGCAGACGAGCTGGAGGAGGTCGAAAATCGCTGACGAGTCCACCATGGAGCTGGTGGAGGTGGCTGACTGGCTCCAGAAGCCCGAGGTGCTGCACCAGTTCAAATGCCAGCACATCAAGGACAGCCGCCTGGCGCACCCGAGGTACGACCCCGGCGGGCGCTGCGTCTCGCTGGGGCGGGCTGCCGGAGCGTGGCGGCAGGCGCTGGCGGACGCCGACGGCGTGGCTGCGAGCGTGTGGTATGTCGGCGGCGATTTTAGATCAAAGTTAGGATGCTCGCTGTGTGATGTTTAACCGCGTCAGTGGCGATGCGGCGTGCTCGGTGGCCGCTGTCCTCGCCGGGTCGGCGCGTCGGCGGGTCGGCGGTCAGTGGATCGGTGCGCTGCCCACGTCCGAGCGTCGCCTGTGCCGCAGCCTGCTGCTGGTGACGCCCACCCAGCTGCTGGTGCTGCGAGAGATCGCCGGCAAGCCCGGCTGGGCGCACCTGGCCGTCAAGCGCTCGCTCACGTCCGTCGTCACCATCACCAGCAAGAAGAAGCGGCCGGAACTCATCACCTTCAAGTACGGCGTCAACGAGGGCGACAGCATGACCGTCACGGACCTGGACAGGTAGGCAAGCCTCCGCAGCGGCTGAGGTTACGAGTGTGTTTCGAACACTCGATGCCGCGGCTTTGCAACGTTAGTGTGGTCTGCTCTTGCATGTGCGGCTGCTATGACGCGCGTGTTGTACCGGTGCTCAGAACAGCCATGGTATGTTCATCTCAAGCCGGCGTGCGTCACGCAGGATTGGGAGTACGCATACGTAGAACACCGTGCCGAATAATTACGTGGACACTGTTTGGAGAAGCAGCAATGCCACCAAGCGCAATTTGCCGTTCGAAATATCTCATTAATTCCGCTAGCCATTTTTTTTTAGGCTGAAGTGTATGGTGTCAGTTGAGCAGTGATCCTCTGCTGGCTGATCGCGCCCGCCGCCGTGTGTGATAACGGTGTGCCGCTCCGATGGTTGGCCGTCCGCTCGCCTGGTGTGCGGTGCCTGGGGGCCGGTGCCGACCGCCGACCGACCGCGGCCCGTGCTCACCGTGCGCAGGTTCTATATCCCGCGCGCCGGCGACGCCACCAAGGCCGTCAAGATGGCCATCATCCAGCTGTCGTCGGAGGCGGAGGCGGAGGACGGAGGCGAGACGTGACGCGCCGCACCCGCCGCGGACCTGACGAGAGAGGGAGAGAGGGCGGGCCGGCGGACCGGCGCCCGAGCCGCCCTCTTCTGCCGACGACGGGAGCTGTGAGCGAAGCGGCGCGCTGGCCGGCTAGTGCCGGGCCGCGCCGGTGTGCGGCGCCACCGTCGGAGCCGGGCGCCGCCTCCGGTGTCCGGACTGGAGCGGGCGCCGCGCTGCGAGGCCGGGTCAGCCGGGCTGCATTCCATGTGAGGTCGCGCTGCAGGCAAAGCGGCGTGCTGTGTTCTGTGGAAGAATGCCGGGGGTCAGCCGGTGGTGCGGCACAAGGAAGGCTAAGTTCCAAGTATGGTGTGGAGCCAGGTGTCTGGAGTATTTATTCCGCTTGCATTCAGTTATGGGAGTTGATCACCATCGGCGCCTCTGAACACCCCAATTAAGAAGATTGCGATATTCGTAGACATAGGTAACCAGTTACCAAGAATACCGAAATCCTTTTTTTTGTCCGTGAAGATCATGTGATAATCAGACCACAGACAGTATTGGTGATGATGGCAATTAGTTGGTTGATGCAATATGTAGTGCGGAAGAAAGCTGATTTTTGCATAAAAAGATATTGCTACCATGAACACATAAGCTTATATCTGGTAGTCGTACATTCTTTTCTGCAATATTTGCCGGGTCGCCGTTCATACCGTAAAGGCTGTTCTCAATTCGCCATTTCGAAACACCTGCCTTCCCTTAGAAATGGACTGCCAGGGACGGTGTGCGTCGACGAAGAGTGGTCACTGTCGCAAACGTGACATGCATTTTCAATTTACTGGATGGCATGATCTTGTTAATCCTGATTGAAAACAAGCGACCCAGTGTCCGTGGCAGCGGTGAGATGGTTTGTTTCTAGTCCCAGTCGTAGAGAGGCGCTTGTGACCGCGCCGAGTGAACGGCGGCGGTGGCGGCTGGCCCCGGTGTCCGTCCCGTCCCTGTTGCCGGGGCGCGCCGCGTGCTCTGGCGCTCCGGGCGTCCTCGGACCAGCGGCCGCCGTACAAGTCTGTGGTCAACTCGTGCGAGCGCTCGTCGGCAGGAGGCCCGTCTGCCGGTCCGTGATCGAGTGACTGTGAGCGCGTGTCGCCGGCGGATGGTGCCGGCCGGCCGAGCGGACGTGCCGCCTTTCCGCAGTGTAAAATATACCGAGTATTTATCGCGATTCTCTTGGTTGGATACCGGCGTGGGCCCACAGAAGTCCGTGGATGTGCAGTGAGGACCCACTAGGCATTCATTTAGATGCGCTTACACTGCGACTCTTTGGCCTGCACTGGACGGGACAGGTTTCGAAAGGGCTGTTTTGTTATTACTTGAACATTCGCATCATATTTAATTTCAAGTAGTGGATTTTTTCAAGGGTTGACAATTTTTCAACCGCAAGATTTACATTTTTATGCAATGTCCGTGATATTACATATCCGTATCGGTTTATTTGGCGGTGTATGGTGCGGCGAATTACAATTTCGACGAAAACGTGGTAGATGGTCAATTATGGCACCAGGACACCGAATTTGACGTCTGTTTTACGATGCCACGGGACCTCCAAGGTCGGATGACGGGGAACTCAACATAACCTAAAAGTTACCGGCCTATTTCAGGTTTTAAGCATCAGAATATCCACCAGTGCATGGAATCGGGTGTTTAAAGAAATCCTGACCTTTAACATCGCCCCTCAAGGTCGAACTTAGACCAAAACTATTGGAAACTCCATATCATCTAAGAATTACCGCCCGCTTTCGGCATTCTAAGCGTCGGAATATTCACCATCGCATGAACTAGCGTTCGTTAACAAGCCCTGACCCTGCAAGGTAACTTCAATGTCAAATGACGAGGACAATCGCGTTACCCGATAGTTTCCGGCCAGCTTCGGGCTCTTAAGCACCAGAACCGTTTTCGGCACATGGACTAGCATCTACCAAGACGCTCTAGCTTCTGAAAGTTATTCCTCAAGGCCAAATACAGGGCACTGCATCACCCCCAGTTATAGGCCAATTTCGTATTTCAAGCATCGGAATTTTCTTCAGTGTATAAACTAGAGGCTTTCAATAGGTCCTGACCTCTCACAGTCATCCTTAAAGGCAGAATTTAGGCTTAAAGAACGGAAACTCCATACCATCCAAGAGTCACCGAGCGATTTCAGATTTTTGAGCATCAGAATGTTGACCAGCGCATAAACTATCGTTCTAAAAAATCCTGACCTCAAGGTCGTTCTTCAAGGACAGTTTAGATTGAGATGACTGAGGCTTCATATAACCAAGAAGCTACCGTCCGATCACGGATTTTTAAGTGGAGTTCCCCGCCATTTGATCATAAAAGGTGAACTTAAGAGGTCAGGACTTTTTGACGGCCACTAGTTCTTGTGGAATGTCACGCAACCGGTGTATCTTGATTCAATGCTGCCTTCACTGATGCCGAAATTTAGTTAACGTTCAACGATTATTTTATGTCATTTAACATGGTGCAGTGTCCTATAACGCTTTGTTTATAACTATACTGAAACAATCAACGGGCATAAAATTGCCATCTTCAAAAGAAGCTCACCGAAATCCTGCCGGCGTCACACACCCAGCCTGCAGCGACGCACCTCAGCGATGATGGTGGCCGCACGCACGCGATGAAGAGACCACACTGCTTGAAAAAGTCAGCGCCGAGTCACGACTCTTACATAACCACCACGTGACCGCTTGTGCGGCGCTAGCTGAGAAGTGGCAATACGGAGAGCACGTGCATTTTGCAGCGAGCCATACTCAACTCGTCGTGTGTTGGTGGTAAACGTGTGATCCTCATTCAACGAAGGTCGTCGGGGCTTAAGAATTATATAAATTGGTTGAAAATGGATAGTCATTATGGGATGGGTAGCCAAATATTTTTGGCAGTGCACCGGCCTAAAATCTGATAACAGACTCTAGCAAGGATTGCTTTGAAATCATATTTCTTGCTAATCAAAGCCTGGATCAATGACCTGACTTCGCCAAGTCGGTAGGCCAATGTTCGTCTAACGAATAGGCTTCGCTTCGACCTTTCAGCCAGGTGGTACTTACTGTCTGTATTCACGGCTGGCACTTACTCGTCGAAACCCGTCACCTTTGAGCGTTCTGATCAGACCGCGCATATCGAGCCCCTGCACTTTAAGATCAAGTGTTTGTCTCCGTGTAATCCCTCTGGGCGCGGTGAATAGCGATGCGCGACTTTTATCTGATATTGTTGCAGTATTGCATCAGAATCATGGGAACGCGGCAGCCGCTGCAGGACAAACCAAGAGTAAATTCCACTGGCGGTGTCTGTGATGCGCGATAAGCGGCAGGATAAGACTCCTGCTCTCGTTCGGTACATTAAACTCGACGCTGTCGTCAGTTGCCGCCCATGCCACGTCTTTCCCATCGTTACTGTGCCAGGCGCCACTGTGGCAGAACACGCCCGACTCTTCAGCGGTAGCGCGCGCTACTGGCTGGCTGGATGGCTCGAGCTTGAATTGACCCTAGCTCTTGCTCGTATTAATGATTTCGTGGCCGCATCCAAGTCACAAGGTTTGCTTCAAGTTAATATTGGCAGTTTTTCAAATCACGGTCCGTAATTAAGGGGAGCCTTCGCTTTCGGTCTGAATTTACTATAGCACCAACCAGTGCCATGTCGGTTCCACAGCTGGTTCGAAAGCCAAGCTGTTCAGCTTGGCCATCAGCAAACGTCGAGGTAGAATTCAGTTATTGCTGCAGGCACAAGTCATGCGTTAGTGTTCACTAAACGAGACCTCGTTTTGCGGTCAGGACGGCCAGGAGAACGTGGTAATGCTCCACATTTGACGCTGTAGCCGGCAACACTGCCGCTGTCACGCTGTGAAGCTGAAGCGTGAAGCACGCCATGACCACCTATAAACAGCGTTCATGACGCATTCGATGTACCACCCGTGACGTGCTCGGCGTGTATTGCCCCTGAGGACAGAATTCTGCATCAGCTTCTTGGTGGTGGCTGCTGAAGTAGACCCCCTGGCGTCCCGGTATACCGGGACACCGAGGAGGAGGCGGGCACGGCCGGAACACCGGGGAGAAGGCGGGTAGGGCTGGGACACCGGGGAGGAGGCGGGTAGGGCTGGGACACCGGGGAGGAGGCGGGCAAGGCCGGGACACCGGGGAGGAGGCAGGCACGGCCGGAACACCGGGGAGGAGGCAGGTAGGGCTAGGACACCGGGGAGGAGGCGGGTAGGACCGGGACAACCGGGGAGGGGGCGGGCAGGGCTGGGACACCGGGGAGGAGGCGGGTGAGGCCGGGACATCGGGGAGGAGGCGGATGAGGCCGGGACACCGGGGAGGAGGCGGGCGGGGGGCGGGACACCGGGGAGGAGGCGGGCGGGGGAGGGACACCGGGGAGGAGGCGGCGGGGCCGGGACACCAGGAGGAGGCGGGCGGGGCCGGGACACCGGGGAGGAGGCGGGCGGGGGCGGGACACCGGGGAGGAGGCGGGTGAGGCCGGGACACCGGGAAGGAGGCGGGCGGGGGCGGGACACCGGGGAGGAGGCGGGCGGGGGAGGGACACCGGGGAGGAGGCGGCGGGGCCGGGACACCAGGAGGAGGCGGGCGGGGGCCGAGACCACCGGGGAGGAGGCGGGCGGGGGCGGGACACCGGGGAGGAGGCGGGCGGGGGAGGGACACCGGGGAGGAGGCGGCGGGGCCGGGACACCAGGAGGAGGCGGGCGGGGCCGGGACACCGGGGAGGAGGCGGGGCGGGGGCGGGACACCGGGGAGGAGGCGGGCTGTGCGGCCTCTGCGCGCCGCTGTCGGCCGAACCACCGGCGCCAGCTGGTGGCAGACGGTCCTAAGGCGCTGCATCTCACCAGGCTTCTCCACAGAATCCGGTCTTCGCTCCGCCGAGAACGGAGACGGAGCATGGAAGGCACAGTCTAAACCTGGAGCATCGTGTAGACTGTGATGAGTTGGCCAGGAGTTCTAAGATTCCCGCTACTGCATGACGTACCGAAAGGACAGGCAGGCAAAGCGGACCAGATTCATAGAAATGAGTTTAGATGGTGTCTTAGACTATGCAGAAACTAGATAGCAGTAGTCATACTCGTCAAAATATAGCTTGTTTTAAGTGACAGGTGCTCAACAACAA
Source organism: Pollicipes pollicipes (assembly GCF_011947565.3). Classification (NCBI taxonomy): domain Eukaryota; kingdom Metazoa; phylum Arthropoda; class Thecostraca; order Pollicipedomorpha; family Pollicipedidae; genus Pollicipes; species Pollicipes pollicipes. Next base: position 27,767,842 of record NW_023596136.1, on the reverse strand, counting down.
GAATTCCCCTGTCATGTCTTCGTGCAAAGCCTGGTTTAGATTGCGCCATGTACTTCTCCATGCCTATAATGGAGTAATGTGCAATCGTGCTAATTAAATTTCGTAAGTTTCCCATGGCCAAGTGCAAGTGCAGTGTTTTACCACGCTAGGTGCTTCATACTATCAGTCCCGCCTGATCATTTCGATAGGTGACGAATGTAAATTCCAATCTGATGGACCAGTCACCAAGGTGTGATACGGTGACCTGCCGCACCTCTTCATCTTTAGACACAGATAAGTGCTGCCAACGGGTTATCGTGACGCGCGGAGGTCCGAGGCTCTCGGCCTTTTGATCAGCGTGTTTCGGTCACCCGAGTAACGTCACAGTGACGGACGCATGTGGATGACGGCTCTGAAATGATACAATGACAGCGTGTGCGGTGCGTACCATAAGCGCGTGCGTATCATTCACTTCAAAGGAAATGCTTCACTTCGGTGGGCATTCATCAATGGACAAAGCATACCAAGCAGAGTACGCTGGTAGTGGTTTACTATTTGCTGCTACCGGCGGAAAATCACAAAACATCTTCACAGAAAATACCCGCTGTAGTGCACCAGATTGTGCACAGCGTCACTCGCTAAAAGGTGACGTCACATCTATAATTCAGGGTTGTACGGGTTGTCTTCCTGACATGGAGTTCATATTTGCAGTGCGTTTTGTTGGATATATACGGGGCCATATTTCTGTGAAAGGGCAAGTTTTTGGAGCACTAAAGGCCTCTTTCTGTCTAACAAGGCACTTGTAAAAAGACTGAACTGATAAATTGACGAATAGTGACAGGGAATTACGACCAAAGGGTGATTACAGCAGCTAAGACGGATATGGCTGCATGTGCCACAGGTAAACAAAATGCAAATGATGCCGTTGAATATCACATGTTGTTCAAGACATCAGTATGAAGTGTTGCGAACAAAAAGGAAAGAAACTTGGATAAGTCAGTTACCACTAAGTAAAGCCTACACGTTTCACAGGAAAACATCAAAGTCCAGACTTGAATATTTCTTCATGTCGGGGCACATGACTTTAGTAAAACAATCTTACTCAACCGCCACTTTGCGCCCTATCTTTTTCATCACCAAGCCATCCATTACAAGTGTTCGCCAGAAAGCCTAGAGAGAAGTCCTGGCTATTGGAAACTCAAAAGCAGGCAGTGGAAGTGAAGATATCGATTAACAAGGACCAAACCAAAATCCATGGCGCTGAACTCCCTTCTGGTAACAACCCTGAAGTCGTGCGCTGCTTTTGCCTCGTAAAACATATCTTGAATTCGTAGCCACTCTATATTTTTTAATGGCACGCCTTGATGCATTTGCAAACGAGGAAACATTTCTGTAGTGAACACCACACGCGTGAAACACATATTACAGGTTTCATTAAAAAGCAGTTTGCGTTCCTTGTTTAGCATGTTCTGTTCTCTAGTAATTTGAAGATCTGCCGTCGTCATGTCACGTAGACAGTAAAACAGAGGTAAGGGTAGATGGCTTTGTTCATTTGCTCCGGCATTTTAATGAATTATTACCGATGCACTAGTCATCTTGTATTTATGAAAACACAATACAAGGTAAGGCGGTATATGTATGTACACATATATGCACACACTCACACACACACACACACACACACACACACACACACACACACACACACACACACACACACACACACACACACACACACACACACACACACACACACACACACACACACACACACACACACACACACACACATACACACACACACACACACACACACACACACACACACACACACACACACACACACACACACACACACACACACACACACACACACACACACACACACACACACACACACACACACACACACACACATACACACACACACACACACACACACACACACATATATATATATATATATATATATATATATATATATATATATATATATATATATATATATTATGTCTGTCCCTTCTTGCTTTCTTAAATAACCAGTGCAACAATCACAAACTATTTGTACGTGGAAGTTCCTAGGGTCATAGGGTCATCTGTGTAGAGTGTAGATGCCTCAACCCGGGCATAACCGGCGTCCCAGCCTGTAGCGCCCATGGGGGACGGTCTACAGTCCCCTCCCTTCATTATTTACGGAACCACAAATGCCACAAAAATGGAAGCCGAGGACGTCTAAGGAAATATCTTTGGCAGATTTATCTATGCGTTATGCGATATGTTGTCTTTAGTCAAACACGTGGGCGTCACGAGTCCAAAAGGAAAAACCTCGAATCCAAGACCAGATTTCCTGTTAGCCTGTGTCTAGCCGGGCTTCAAAATGCCCTGCAATTGGCTTGACTAGGTAGGATTTCAGTTAGTTTCTGAGCATCCCACAGGAAACAAGTTAAAATTCTGTGAAGACAACGCATCACATTGAGTCGAGTGAACACATTCACTGTTACATGTGACCGATATTGAAGCCATCAGAGGTAAAAGTAAGCTCAGATCGAGCCAGGGTCGAATTGGCATAAGGAAAAGATGATCTTGCTTTATTTCGGGATGCTTAAGTAATTCATTATGAGCAGGTCTAGTACATAAAGCACATCACAGAATACTTTTCAGGCTCCATCAATATCTTTCCATCTCTGAACAAAAATAAGGGTTGCAATTTGTTTGGGGTTTTACCTCGCGGTCGGAACTAACCTCGGCCAGTGACCTGACCTGCCTGGAGCTCAAATTTGCACGCAAACAAATTAACAAGAAGTGGTCAAAGATTTCGCGTCGCTACCCTCCGGCATTTTGTTCTCTAAGCTCGGAAACGTTGAGGAATACGGGTTCTCGGCCGTCCCTTTCTCTGGCCGAGGCCAGCTCAGGCCTTGCCTTCATTTCACATGGAGATGTAATCACACTAAAGCTCTTGTTACGTAAGTTGCTGGGTGCATTTGCGAGGAACATTACCCGCATAGATAAGGCAGTGGTAATGTACTTATTCCTCGGAGAACAACCATGAGAATGGAGGTATAGATGAGTTGATATTTTGGCAACATGCCTTTATCAAAACGAATAGCAAAAGTACCTTAAAATTGCAATTTTGAATTCATTTCTGCTGTTCGTATTGATAAAAGCATGTTGCCGAAATTTCAACGCATGTCTTTCTTCGTTCTGGTTTTTCTCGAAGGAATAAGGCTATTGCTACTGTCTTATCCATGTAAAGCTCTTGTTTGTAGAGGTCGTGACAGCATACGAAAATACAGTTAATAGATTGGGCATGGTCAGATCTTCCTAGAAAAGTGAACTTCATGAAAAACAACCCTCCAACTTTGTCGAGGTCGATGAAAATAGCACAAGAACATATTTTACTATGACGCTATTATGCGAGGTATGTCAACAATGTCAAACATATGCCTTAAAGCAGTCAATAAATAGAAGGAGAGATGCGTACAATTGCAAGACCACATCTATTTGTGTTCTTAAAATATGAAGTTAGAAGGTGGGATTGACGATGAACACATTATAATTATTGAACCAGAGCATGAGGAAGCAATTTTCGCTTCCGGAAAATTAAGAAGCCACCGGCGACATAAACTAATCCACAATATCAGTTCTCACATTGCTATTGGAGAAAGTTTGATGCCCATGGCTTTCCATGCACCTGATGCTCCAACCATCTCGCACTCCGGCTTAAACCACAGGCGCTGGGCTGAAGATATTGAACACAGTCTTGGGGGCACCGGGCCAGCGGGCTTTCGAGTAGGTCCCAGCAGCGTCTTATTTTCAGCAATGTAATCTGACACGTGCTGTGCAAAGAATATACGCTCTCCTACAAGGAAGCTGTTGGGAGGGAGGAGGGCTGCCCCCTCCTAAGATAGCAGCGAACGCGTCCCCCTTCCCCTGCTGACGCCAGTCACGAGACGCCGGGGTTCCCACCGCCCTGCCAGGGGCCTTCTGCTTGCAAGTGCCTGCAACTGCTGCTCAGTCCCTGCTCAGGGACTGTTCTACGTGTCCTCATAAATAGGTCAAGGAACGTCTTAAAAAGTTGAGCTGCCTTAACCAAATCTCAACTTGATTCTTTCCATGTGACGTCATAGGGTTCCTGCTCAGCATTCTCAAAAAGTTGGGGCACCATGGAACCCAACGATTCCTCGTCCCCACCCCTCTGCGATCATGCATAATGTTGGGCCATTTTTAAAACAGCTCAAGTGCGCGTTGGCTGCCAAAATGCCTGTGAACCGAAAACGAGCCCCGTGCATCTAAAATGAACACGATCATCCAGATGAGTGCGAGGATGTAGGGGCTATGAGCGTCTAAAGAGGCCCTGAGCGGCGCGTGGTGCCCCCGAGTACTCAGGGAGGCATAATCTCAATGACCAGGGGCTCCTTAATGACTAGAGAGCCCTTCAAGACCCTCAAGAGCTCAAAAGGCCCCTGACTAGCTGAGAAAGCCTCTGTGCAGCCAGTGGGACGCTGAATAGAGATGGAGCCTGGAGCGTTTAATGTGAATTCTGGACATCCAGAGTAACTGCAGAGGGCGAGGAGCCACAAGCAGCCAAATGGACTCTTCAACGGTGGGAGCGGCGTTTCGGCGCCCAAAAGAGCCTTAAAAAGGAGCGTCCAGGTGTTTGTAAGGGTACGCTCGGATGGCTCTGGGCATCCAAACGGCTTGCTCAGTGGCCAGTATTCCCGCAGCAGCAGAGGGCCTTTAAGTGGCCAGACCAACCCCTGAGAAGCTAAAATGACCTTGAGCGGCCGGAGAGGCCCTGCGCAGATGAAGAGTCTCGAGCGTTCATTAGGAGCCCCGGGCATTCATAGGCCCCCTAGGCGCTCAACGGATCGACAAGCAGCCAAAAGAGCCGTTGCACGATAGGAGGGGCTGCGGAGTGGCCTCCTGAGTAACTGACAAGGCCCAAGTGTCCAGAGTGCCGTGAGGCTGCATCTAAGTGATACTGCCGACCAAACGGGCCGCAGAGCGGCCAGTGGGTCCTCAGGAGTCAGACGAGCACTCAAGTGGCCAACAGTGTCCCTTGGTGACCATAGGGCCCCGGGCGGCCAGCAAGGCCTCTGAGCAGTCAAACGGCAACGCCGGCGGTCTGAGGGACCCGTGGCCTCACCGCTGACCTCAGAGGTCAGCGGTGGCCTGTTGCCGGGATGGCTCTGAGCGTGGATGTAGGTTCCTATTCAGCTGAGGGGCGGAGCGTCCAGCCCCCCCCCCCCCCCAAGTTGGGCTCCAGCCCCCCCCCCCCCCCACCCAACTTTGGCTCTAGTTCCCCTCTTGCAAATCTCAAAAGGTAACAGGCCAAGTCCGATGAGAAACCCGCTTATTGGCGTATTATTGGGGTGCGTTTCATTATTTTTGGGTCAATGGCCAGGGGCGTCCGAGCACACAAATGACCCCAAGAGGCAGGGGTGTCGCTTTCCAACGTTGACCCGACTTACCCCAAACCTGATTTCTCCCTGGATGTCAGCCATTTCAATTCAGTCACGCCCAGCCGCGTTTTCAAATATTCTCGACAGTCAGAATGTTATGGAACAGCACTCCACTCCGACTCTATGTGCTACTGGATGGGACCAGAGGGTTAAATTGTGAGCCCGGAGTTGATTAGGGTTATGAACAATGGATGCATGACAATGTGAGAATAGCAGGCGAATGCATGGAATACAATGAAGCCAGTAGATTATAAGAACTATTGTGGGCAGCGGCAGCCCAGCGTATGGAAAAGATGGACGAATCGAAATTACAACTTCAGTCAGTAAACGCTTGAAGCCTAAGACATAGTGGCGGCAGTGATAGTCGAAATGCTCTGTAGGGTGTGCCGTAACTCGACTCATGTCAGACGGTCGTAACACGGGAAGAACCTCCTCACTGTTTACACGAACTCCTCCAAATGTCGTTACGTCCTTATCTAAACCTCAGCTCAATACCTTACTAGGTAAGTTAGTAGTAAGTTATGTGTCGCACTAGGGATTGTCCAGCCTCACACCTGCATATCACTCTTAAACGGGTACGAGGTGCAGCACGATTCTGTGTGAAGTTCTTGTTGCAAGCGGGCCAGTTTAAATGAACAGCTGGGTACTGCTGTCTTGAAACGTGGCAGGGGGACACCAAGGAACAAAATGAGCCTCATCGACGATCTTGCAAAATTGTCAACTCCGCAGAGCTAGGTTTTGCAAATTGTTGCAAATGCTGAAAAACCCTGCACATCACACTTGCTGCTAGGGAGGACCCAAGAGGACCCAGGAATGAAACGAAGGCAGAAATGCTCTTAAAAGCTTTAGGCAGTTTAAGTTTCCTCAGTCATGAAATTCAGATTTGCTTCCAAAAATTGCGGGATCCTGCAAGACAGATTTAAGTGAGGCAAAGCATCGTAGAGCCCTGGAACCAACCCCCCCCCCCCGTCGTTTTCACAAGCCACACAAGAGCCTCCAAAAAAAAAAAACCGTCGTGACGCTATATTGGCAAGCTACGATGGTTCTGCGTCAGCTGATTCTGCAGGAAGCACGCGGTGGGATTACCGCCGATACACTTGTTCGCGCGACGAAGATACTTGTACAAAGTGCTACTACTATTGGACTTCTATCACCTTGAGACATTTATTTACGGAATTTACTCATAAAAATGAGAATTTCATGGAAAGTCCCGCGCCATTTTTAAAAATTAGGAGATGTATAGCTGTGCTCATCGCATATAAGACGAATATGAAGTGCACGATCTCTTTAAAAAAAAAACTTAGCATTGGTAGCATTGGCGCATGTGTTGGTTTACTCTTAAAAGGATTGCTCCACATTTACATGGGGATTTGAACTGGAATAGCCGTCTTGAAGACCTTTTGGCACAGTTCACAACCATGCCCTTCTTAAGATCTAAACCCCTCTTGTTTCCGGGCTACACACCCGCGCAAATGAGGACGGCATTTCGGGTAGAGTATTTCAACGCCATTTTGGCATTTATGACGTCATAAGAATGCCATTCAAATTCTATCTTTTCATAATCCACGGGCGATCAGGGCTGAGAAAAACAAAGTAGTCGAGTCGGTAATGTCTGGTGTTTGTGAGCACAATTTCCAGATATAACGGCTGTCAAGCGGTTCTCAATCAATGTTGTGGAAGTTACGATGGCGCGATAAAATATTAAATAAGACAGTAGTATTAGCCATATTCCTCGGAGAAAACCAGGAGAGTGGAAATATAGTTGGGGTGATATTTCGGCAACATGCCTTTATTGAAACAATAGCAGAAGTGAATCCAAACTCGCGTGCCGATTATCCTGCTCGGCTTTTCACTTTTTAACCGCAAGCCATAGTTTTTACGGGACACCAACATTCCGGGGATTAAACAAACAGCGATTACCAGCCATTACCACAATACAGTCCCTATCTAAGAATTAAAATGCACGAACATACGTGCGCATGCAAACGAATTCAAGTAAATAGGCATCACGCATCACGCTCCACTCAAACATGCAAGCGAGTTGAAGAAAACAGGCATCACACACGGCGCCTCAATTATGCATGCAAACGATTTCATTTCAACAAGCATCGCACGTCATGCGAAGGCGCGATGTGTGATGCCTGTTTAATTCAACTCGCCTGCATGTTTGAGAGTAGCGTGATTTGTGATGTCTATTTGCTTAAATTCGTTTGCATGTACACGCATGTTGACCTATCTTAATTCTTAGATTGGGACTGTATCGTGGCAATGACTGACAATCGCTCTTTGTTGAATCCCCGGAATGTTGGTTTCCCGTAAAAAAATGGTGGCCTGCTGTTTTAAAAAAAACAACTGTAAAATCGAGTAGGATCATCGGCAGGCAATTTTGAATTCACTTCTGCTATTGTTTCCATAGAGGCGTGTTGCCGAAATATCAACCCAACTACATCTCCATTCTCTCCGTTTTCTGTGAGGAATGAGGCTAATACTACTGCCTTATCTATGTGAATAATGTTCTCCCCTAATACACTGAGCAACTTATGCAATTTAATAATGATGTATTGAGAAGCATATCCAGTCAACAGAAAATTGTGCCGTCTAGAGCAGCCGTTTCTACTTTAAGAAAATGCAAGTAGTGATGAGTGCGCTTGTTTCTTCAATCTGCTGCTTGCTTCAATATCTTCAAATGTGGAACATTGCCTTAAAGATTCCGCCCGGAATAGTGAGTTATTGGGGGTTGTGGACGCCTCGACTGCGCGGTCATATAGCACCGTTGATATGTGTTTTACTCACAGCTGCGCAGAAGTTTCAAATTTTGTTTTTACGCGCGGCACGAACTCCTTAGATTGGTGTAAACGGGGTGTCGAAAAAATAACCTTTTTTGCGCGTATCACACATATGTGAGTCCTTCTTCCATTGCATTTTACAGACAAATGTGTTTGAATTCATCTCTAAGCACTTTCGAACCTTGGATAGCGTGCATGTCACGAGATGGTCCGTAAAGAATCTGCCGAAATGCGTCGCTATGAGCCCTTGAGACGCACCTCGACCTGACCCAGCCCGGCAGCTGGTTCTCCTTCATCTATACACTGCTGCAGAATTGTTCACAGATTTTCTCCGTGATTCAGGTTCGGCCCTGACTCCGTCTAGACGCATGAGCAAGAAATCCGTCCTGCCTGCAAATTGCCCGTGGCCCCATTTTGTTCATTTTCCTTTTCGCGCCGGTGCTTGTCGCTGCCAGGCGGTTCATTACTTGGAGCAGCGGCCTCTCCAGTTATCCTGCATCTCAGACACGTGGTATTCCAAGTTGGCCGCCTGCTCCTTGGGGGGGGGGGGGGGGGGGGGCAGGGGGGCTATGTGCAGCTCTGTGAACATCTCAGACGCGTGGTATTCTGAGTTGACCGCTTACCCCTGGGGGGGGGGGGGGGGGCGGGGAAGGGGGCATGAGCAGCTCTGTGAACGCCTGAGCAAAGCTTGCCGCCACAACATCAGCTTTGCGCGCTGCTTGAAAGCATCAAGAGGATGGACTCAACCGTGTGACCCGGCCCAATGCTGTTGTTTTGGCGATTGGTCAAGTGTTGGACTTCGAAATCGGCTCATCACCCCAGATAAGCGCGCGAAGTCATCAGCGGCCCAGACGTTCACCTTGTGAAACTGCAACGTTGATCGCCGTCGTTTTTCTCCTGACTTTGGACTGTTTTGCACTCTTGCGCGGCTGCAGGTACAGATAATCTATTGCAAATTTGTGTGTGCTTGGCTCGAATGCTACGCATCCTTACCTGGCAGTTTTGCTGCTATTTTCCCCACGCTCTGGCGACGCTTGCTCTCGGCCCTACCAGAGACGATCTATACCACCCTACGGATTGCAGCGGGGCGGTCAGCGCGCTTTTTTAGACAGCGAATCGGCTTACAAATAAAAAATTATCCATCACACACAGTTTGAATGGGCGCTCCTGACCCTTCGCAACTTTCCGCTGATTGACACCTCCCTTAATCGATCCATTAACTTCGGCACGAGGAGCCTCGCTGGGAGTGACCTTGCACGCGGTCCCCATCTTGCGGAATAAAAACAGGCCACGGAACCCGTCCTCCACGTTAACCCATTTACACCCTGCGGCGACAACCGTCGTTGGTCCGGGTCCACGGCGAACGAAACCGCTCAACAGCGGACGGCAGCTGTATCCGGCAGTAGTGCAGTCAGCAGCAGGGGCTAAAGTGCACACAGTAGGTGTCAAGTCATGTTTGGGACGCTCTGTAGATAGCGTAAAGGTCAATATGCGACAGAACATTGAGGAGATGATCGATATGCTGTGAACTCTCACCCAGCAAATCGGAGAGCTGAGGGACGGCGCGATCGTGACGAAGTACTTCAGACCACCCGGAATGAACCTGCCCTGTTTCACATTTTGATGTCCTTGTGTGATCTCATTGGGGATGTTCTCCTCAAAATAAACCAAAACAGAGATAATGCTAAGACTCACGGTCCCCAAAACCCAGACCATATGGGCGATGGCTTGAACGCTAGAATTAATTTCCTTTTGCACAGGATACTTTCGAAATTTAACGTGGATTTTGAATAGAATGTCAATGACCTTTATTTTGAAAACTTGCACAAACATGCCTTCCGATCTGTGTCAAGAAATATGTACATACCGTCGGGTAATCATTCATAACTCCCGGTCGTGAAGGGTTTCTCAACTGCACAGGACAGGCCGGCTCGGGAACGCACATCCGTTCGCTGACAGGAGCCCGGTCCACATCGGGTGCTGGCACGACTCGCCGCCGCAGGGCGTCAGAGACGTTGCCCCCCCCCCCCCCTCCTCCTTCCAGCGGTGGTGGTGAGCATGGTCTGCGGTGACACGCGAGGAGCGTGTCACGCCTGCCCGGCTGCCGTCAGGCGGACCGCGCAGACGGCAACGACACAGCCCCCTGCGGAGGCTCGCCGGCCGCTCGCCCCCGTCCTCGTCCCCGACCGGCTCGTCCTGCCCGCTCGGCCGGGGACCGCCGGCCGAGCGCCCTGGTCATCTATCGCGAGCACCTGCGACGCGGCCGACACGCAGTGCGGACTGCCGATTGGTTCAGCCGCCGGGCGCGCTGATGGACGGCCCCTGTGGCCGGCGGCGGTAGTTCGGAGTTCAGCCGCTCTTCCGCTGATGAAGCCCGATACAATCCAGGCCTAATCCGGCTCACATCTCCGAGTCCTCGTGTTGTCACATCTCAAGCAAACGGCACGAACTTCTGATCAAGCTAAGGGTCAGACATTCAGTGGTCAGAGGATTGTTACGAACACATCGATGCTAGATGGAGATGATTATGTTCAGCATTAGTATTATGAGGTGCTAGGACTGCTCACCAATACCATGGTTTGGAAAATATGCTCAAACATAACTTAAGCAATACAATAACTTGTGATCGAGACAATGTGTACCGGGCAAAATATGTAATGCAATAAATACGCCTGGCATGTGGACATTAACTATTAATGAGTTATTAGCCGCGTATTCTGTACGCACCATGACAAACGCTTTTACACAAAAAATCGTATGCAACCTTCAACGATTTTCGGCATTGCGCACAATGCACACCGAACGTTGTTTCGTGCTTATTTTACCTGTATCGCAAAGGTAGATAGAAAAAGACATGAATGGAATAAAGTTGAACGGTAAATAGTTGACGGAGATAAGCACCGCCAGGAATAAGACTCGAACTAGAAGAGGTTGAATAAACAAGAAGTGTAAGGGATGGAAATCGACAGGGGCAAATGCCGAAACGGAAAAGTCGGGGGACAAAAAACCGAAAGGAATGGAAGCCCATCAGCATAAAGGTCAAATAGGAAAAATCAAAAGGCAAAACACTGTTAGGAATAAAGTTCGCAGGGATTGAAGTGGAACTGGAAAAGTCAACGAACAAAATGTCGACAAGAATTAAATTCGAAGTAAAAATAGGTTATAACAAGAATAGCCCAAAAACGCAAGTGCCGGTAACAAAGAAAGCCAATGCAAAATATATCAAAGGCAGCTAGGTCAAAATAAGTGTCAGTTTTTTCTCGAACTTCTTCGCTTTACAATCTGACCTATATCTGTCGACTTTTAAACGTTTCGTCTTTTTATAGATGAGGCAAGAGTAATAGTCCTATTCCTCGGATAAAACCCAGGAGAATGGGAATGGAGATGAGTTGATATTTCGGCAACATGCCTTCATCGAAACGACTAGCAGAAGTCAACTTCTGCTATTCGTTTTGATGAAGGCATGCTGCCGAAATATCTACGCATCTATATTCCCATTTTCCTGGTTTTTCTCCGAGGAACAAGGCCATTACTACTGTCTTATCTACGTGCATACTGCTACTCGCAAAACCACTCAACGAGCTACGTAATTTTGCCTATTTTCATCCACTTTTTTGTTCGAATTCTGTCTGTCAACTCTATCCATCGACATTTCAGACTTCACTATCATTTCTGTCGACAAATAACTATACCTTCATTGCCAAAAGGATGCTTTTCATTGACCTTTGAAGGCCAATAAAATATATCCCATTCGAATTTATGTCATGCAGCTTTGTTATTCTACTCTAATGTCTGATGTGTTGTTCCCATTCGACTTTGTGTCCTCCTTTTCCGACCCAGCTTTTATTCCTTTCAGCTATTTGCGTTCAGTTTTTTCTTTCGGGTTTTTCCATTCGGTCTTTCATTTATTTTTTTACCGAGAATTACCTTGTCACGCAGTAATTGGTACATGCTTTTTTTGAAGGCCACAACCTAAAAGCAGCTCCTCCATTTGGAAGAGCAGCCCATTTAGAATTTAAAAGCAGCCCAACAGACTGGAGTCAGACTTGGTTCGGTGAGTGTCTCAGTCACCCATAGCCGTCACGTTTACCAGTCAGACTGATGTTGAGGTCAATGTGACGGGTCAACAGGGTCAGTGACTGAGGTTGTCACTAGTTCGACTTTAGACGCTTCATCTGATGCTTCTGATGGAACTTACTTGTATAGTTTTGTTGGCCCCACTAGGTCACATCCACGCGCCGTGTTCACCTAGCTATATATAGCCACCCAAACAGACAGGAATCGTGGCATTGCCCTGGCATCGCCGCCACATACCTGACCTCCCTTTTGTGTGCGCGTTGTTTTCTTATGCGTTTCGCAGTAGCACACAATCTAATCACATTTATAGCGCCGTGGCTTGACCATTTTCGACCGTTGGTCAGTCCTATCCTGGAGCCCGAGCGCAGCTAGCCAGCGTGTTTTCAGGCAAATTGCAATACTTGTAGGCCCTGTAACCTTTGAAGGCCAAAGTTGTGAACGTCTGTCAGAGTGACAACCACACGGTAATCAGGGCGTTCAGCGTGTCCAGCAGACACCTAAAACTATCTTAAGTTCACCATGCTGAATGTGCTCCCATTTTAGCCGATGTCGAAACTGCGGACCCGGTCAGCGCGAGTACGCCAGTCCCCTTATCGGGGTTTGTAACAGCGTGGCAGCACCCCGACATTTACGGGGTTGGTCTGCTTATCTCGGGATTGCTTGACCTTCATGATATCCACTATTGTTTCATGTGGTCCTGGAACATACTGCGGCACACATATGCATGACAGCATACATCCTGCGAGTGACTGCGACAACAACGCCAACGTGAATGTGGCTGAGACCGCCTGATGTTGACTAGACCGGGCATTTAGGAAATGTTGGCCTCCATAGGTGGTACATACGTGACGGTTTATACAAGGTCGCTCTAGTGTTGTCCTTCTGTATCCGCCCACCCGTTCGCGATTCCCCGCCCCCCCCCCCCGATGCACTGGACGGGTTGCCACCGGTCAGGCCGGGGTCACCCCCCCCCCCTCTCCGCGTTCCGACAAGGGCAGTTCCGCCGTGGAGGTGGGTGGGGAGGGGGCGGGGATGGCACCCCGGGCGTCCACGCCGCGGTCGATGGACGGCCGCACGTGGCGGGCGCGGCGGTCCTCTCGGCGCCCCTGCGTCCTCGAGAGGCGCCTATCGACGCGGCCCCGCGCTCCGCCGCCGCCGCCGCCGCCACTGGCTCGCCAGCGGCCGGCACGGGAGCATGGGCCGGCCTGAGGAGCTGCCGTCGCCGGCGCCGCGGCTGCGGCTCCTCACCGCCGCCGCCGACTTCGGGCTCGCCTTCTTCGGCGCCACGCTGCTGGTCACCTGCGCATGGAAGGCGCTCTGGATCCTGATGGACGCGGCCGTGTTTCCCGCCGGACGCTGCCCTCCGCCTGGACGTCGTTCGTGTTGGGCGCCGTGACCGTCTACCTGCAGACGTTCCTGCGCGACCGGCTGCAGCTGGCCTGTTTCGGCCCCGGCGCCGGCCGGGCGCGGCGCGTCGCCGCCCGCGGCGTCCTGCTGCTCCTCTGGCTGGGCGTGGTGTCGCTGTGGCGTGGCATCTTCCTGCTCATGGACACCGACTCGGGCCTCAGCTGGCTCTCCTACTGCATGTTCGCGACGGCCGGCCTGCTCGTGCTCGGCAAGCTGCGCTTCCTGGCGACGGCCGTGGCGCTGCCGCTCTCGGTCGACGTCGACCTGGCCCGCTCCTTCTTCAGCCACGAGTCGCCCCTCGGCTCTACGGTGAGTGCGCCACCGCCAGGGGACGGCAGACCAGTGCTGGCTTACCCCGAGCGCTACGCACGATTGCATGGCCCAAGTGCTACGCTCGCTGCCATGCCCCAAGGGCTACGCGCGTTGGCCTGCCCCAAGTGCTACGCGCGCCGGCATACCCCAAGTGCAGGCGGGAGTTCAACCGATAAGCAGGTTGTGTTTATAATGGGAGGTTATGACAATGTGCATTAGTCCCGTGTTCAAGTGGAGGGTGTGACCTGCTCGCTGTGAGGAAGCGATTCGACCCTTTAGAGATATGAATGTCCAGCGGATCGGTTTTGTTCTCATAGGGTTCAAACTGACAATCGAAGTGTTAGCTCTTGTTTGATATATACAAGCTTATATGTATATATATATATATATATATATATATATATATATAAATGTACATATATATATATATATATATACATATATATATAGGTATGCATATATATACACACATATGTATACATATACATATGATACACACATGTATATATACATATGTATATATATATATATATATATATATATATATATATATATACATGAGTGTGTCCCTGTATATACATATTAAGCCAATACCGCGTACCAAGGAAGAAAACCACAACAGAGCAAAACAGATTTTGTAATATCGCGTTTTTACTAGACCTTGAATAGGACTTTCCATGAAGAATATAGATTTATGCATACTTAAAGAGTGCTGTACAGTGAACATGAGCTGCTTTTACATGCTCTCAGCCTGATTGGCTTACTTGGTACGGAGATGGCTACAAACACAAATGAATACACAAAACTGATAATTGTATCCTGAGCAAATGGCTTTGAATCATTGGTGCAGGACTTGGGCATGATCAAATTGGGTAGAGCTTCACATTATTAGGCCTTGACATTTGCCTGCTTACAAGACCGCGGAGATTAAAAGCCGTGCCCATTGGACCGGAAAGGATGCAACAGCACACAGGCTAGTGACGTCGGCTGGTAGTGGACGTCGGGATGAAAAGCAGAGGGTAAACAGCAGAGGGTGACAAGAAAAAACAGTTAATAAGCGCTTGAGGTCACCTGGCAAAACATTTGGAGTCAAACTTGCTACTGGATTCAAATGCAGGATATATTGTCAGCGTACCTGATGTCAGCGGTCAGACAAGAGAACCACACGCATGTTACGCGCCGGCCGGACACAAAACGCTCTCAGCAGCTCGCGCTCCCCCATCACAACCACAAGGCGTTGCCTCTACGTGAGCAGGTTTGCTGTTGGTGTAACGCACCCCCTGCATCTATGTCATTATAGGATACAATGACGTCCGCGGACGAAGCTACACTTTTCTATGCGTTGCCTGGCAAAGCTCATGTGTACAAGTACCAAACTGCTGGATCCGCGCCTGGTGGATCACATGTGTGGCACACCAGCGGAATTTGATAATTCTTGATTTAACAAACCATATGATAATTCAGTTCAGTCAAGCATCGGCTCAAAAGAGACAAAAAAAAAAAACGGAGCATGTGACAGAAACCTAGAGCCACCCGTCATTCGTCATGCATGTCTCCAAAAACAATTCCTTGAGTCGCTCCTAGACAGCCAAAAACGGGCTCAGATTTTGACAGACTGTGTGTAATCGATTGACAGGTAAAGTCGCCAAGTTTCATGGCCCCAACGGTTTGGAATGCAACATAACACAACATAACAACACAACATAGAACGCTGGCCGGGAGTTCAGTACACCGTTCTACAGGAGGATATGGCTGACACACATACCTTATCCTGCGTAGGAGAGCGTTGGTTTCCATGCGGTCCTTTTTTCAGCACGAGTCAGTGATATTGCGTGTATCACGGCGTGAGTAGCCGTTCTGACATGGCTAGCGGCGGGCCACTGGCGCCCGGCTCATACATCAGAGGGGGAAGTTCTCAGCACGCACTGAAGGCCGTCCGGAGGCCCGCTCGCCAGCACGCGGTCGGCAGGGGAGCTGCCCATCGTGCCCCAACTCGCAATGACACTCCCGTGCTGTGGGCCCGCCGACCTCGAGAGCTTCCTAGATTTAGCTGCTATGTCAAGAGATCAAAAATTACATGAAATGTAGCGTTACAGGTAGAACATAGGAAGCAGTGACGCGAGGCTGGAGGGATCCACGTGTGTGTATGGCAGGTTGTGTAGAAGCCGGCGCGCGGCTCGTGCGTTGCCAGATACGCCACACGCGTCGGCCTTATGTGCTCTTGGACACCCTCGCTCTGTGTGTCCTCCATTCACCAACGTTTCTCGAATCAAGAACGGGACATCTTTTTCCCAAATGATGGCAAATTACAGATGAATCCAGGTTTCGTCTTGTCACGTGAATGCATGCCAAATGAGCTGCAGCTTTAGATCCCTCGCTCGTCAGACTACGTGACGACTAGTCGGTCGAAGCTCGGCAACACTTGCTCCGGTCCGTGTTCTGGAAAAGGGAGGGTCCTGCGCAGGGGCAAATGCAAGCGGGTCCCCTCAGACATGCCCCGAAGGAGCTGCAAAAGCAGACATTTTGCCGTCCTAGGTTTGTGTTGCCCCTGCTTAAACCTCAGCTTCCTCCAAGATAAGATGCTATATCCGCCTTCGGATTGCCCGCACACGCTGTGCGCTAGGTCGATAGCAGCGTTAGGAGGTCGGCTGGTCGGAGTGGCGTGACACGCGTTAGAGGCGAGGGAAGTGAATGTCCACCAACTTCAGGAGTTCATAAACGGGAGGAGTGCAGTACTAATGTTCCTTTGATTTTGTTTGTTTTTAAAACAGATACACGAGACTGTAATTTCGTTATTTGATGTCCCGTTCGACTGGGTATATGCGCTTAATTATTGTATTCCATAGCGAACAGCTGAAACATGTCAACAACGTATGAAAACAGCCGGCAGGTACAGAGATATGACCTTATTGCGTCGGGTCGAAGTATTGCACCCCGTGCAATGCTCTGGCGTTTCTGTGTCCAGAGTAATCGTGCGAATGGTGATAATGATGTGTAGTGATACATGAATCCCGCTTTCTTTTGACATCAGTCGTGATTTTAGTTTAGGCGTATGTGTGTAGGCCTGCACCCGCTTGTAGTCCATGCAGTTGGCACGGTTCTTTGCACCGTGTTAACACAAGACATCGACAAGGATAGACTCTGCACGGATTTCCACGTGTGGTTGAACCATTCTTGCCCCGCTCTCCGCGGGCACGTCGCAGTATCGACAGTGATAGCCTCTGCGCGGGCCGCCATGTGTGGCTGAGCCATTCCTGCCCCGTTCTCCGCGGGCACGTCGCAGTATCGACAATGATAGCATCTGCGCGGGCCGCCATGTGTGGCTGAGCCATTCCTGCCCCGTGCTCCGCGGGCACGTGGCGAGCTATCGACTGGCTGGTGCCGACCTGGCGTGGCTCAGCTCGCCCCGCGCCGGGGCCGGGCTGCGGGGGTGGATTAGTTCCGCCGCAGTGGCGGACAACAGAGCCGCTTGATGCCTCGCGTCGGCTTAATTCCTTCTTGACCCATCTCATGTGCATTCATCTAGTCAGCAGAGGCCTGTCGACAGGCGCGCTTCACCGCTACCGTTTCATGCCAAGAGGTTTTGAGAACGGTCTCATGAACTTCAAACATCTGACAGAACGGCTGCTGTTGGTGGTAGGTGATTATGTAATCATACAAATGATGCCTTGCTTACAATACAGCTACAAATATTTCGCTTTAATTGCATTCTTTGTTATGAAATATCGACGGCATAACCTAAGAGGGGCCTCGGCTGGCGGGCATTGCTGAGCACGATTATCGCAGCTTACCTACCATATCAAGCGTTTGCCAACGGCCAAACGCTAAAACTTCAGCTTTTACAAGGTTCAGTGCACATCGGTGCAGCTTCCTCGACCCAACCAATAGTCACAAAAACAGATGTTATCCCAACGGATTAGCTGTGTTTCGCTCCCCAACTTGGCTCGTAACACGCTGCTAAGCGCAGGCTGGAGTTGTCGTATGGCCCACCTGCAGCTGGTGAATACAGGCTTGTCAGCGCTGACATGACGGCCGTATCATCGGGCGGTCCACCTGCAGCCGGTGAACACAGGTTCGTCAGCGCTGACATGACGGCCGTATCATCGGGTGGTCCATCTGCAGCTGGTGAACACAGGCTCGTCAGCGCTGACATGACGCTCGTTCACAGATGGCGGATGAGTACCACCTGCGCAGCATGGACGCCTTCCTGGCCTGCGTCATCACCTGTATCAGCACGTTCCTGTGGCGCGGTGCCTGGGGTATCATGGATAAGTGCCTGCTGCCCCAGCAGCCTGCCGTCTCGTTCGCCATCTCACTGGTGAGGCACGGAGCCACCGCTGTGGCTGATGGGGTGGGATGTTCGCCATCTCACTGGTGAGGCGCGGACCCACCGCTGTCCGACGGAATGGGATGGAGGCTTGATAGTCCAGAGGCCAGGTATTCGTCACCCGGAGAGAGCCTTGCGCCCGGGATGACCACATACATAGCTGTCATCTGGTGACTGGTCAGTGTGTGTGTGTGTGTGTGCCAACGCAGCCAACGTGAGCCAACGCAGGGCGCCGGCGACAAAGCACTGTATGATATAAAAAGATCCCGCTGTGACCCCCTTTGGTAAAAAGCTTGGGGCCAATGAGGTGCGGACTCGGGTGTCGCTGCCTACGTGGGCCGTGGATACAAGGAGTTTTTCTAATTCAAGGGAGCATTCCACCTTTGTACGGGGTTTGAATTGAGAGAACCATGTTCATAATCATCTCTGCAGTTCACAGCGTTGGCTTTTTTAAGGCTTCTAATCATCTGCTTTCTGGGCTTGACTTGATGCACGTGACTTTGCGCAGCCTCTGATCCGCCGCCTACCGTAAGACACCCGGACATGTATGACATCAAAGGAACGCCACGCGAGCACCACATCTCATTGTCTGCTTTGAGCTCATGGTCGAGAAAGAAAAGCATGGTCACTTAAGCATTCGTTCATTCAAGTGATGCAGCGCCATTTATTCCAACGACAGTAGGCAGTTGGATGAATATCAGATTTGACAGTAGAAATAGCCTTATTTCTTGGCAAAAAACTTGAGAATGGAGATATAGAAATATAATGAAGAAATATAATCCATCTACATTTCCATTTTCATGGTTTTTCTCTTGGGAATAAGGCTATTACCACTGTCTTACTTATGTGAATAATGCTCCTCGCAAATGCACTGAACAGCTTACGGAATGTTAGATTTCGCTGTTGAATGCGCGTCTGGAGCGCGGTTGGTTGGTTGGTTGTTGGATTAAAGCTCTTTCGGCCAGCCATGGTCATTCAGGGCCATGGAATGAAGGCGAGTGGATAACGGTGGGAAGAACTACGTGCACCGGGGGGCCAATTCGCTGATCGCAAGGCCGCAAAGGGACCCTACGCGGGAAAAGTGCCGGACGCTCGGACCGAGCCCTCACCAGGGGGCATTTAAACCCACTGATGGCTGGTACGGGTAGCCTGCCCTGGGTAAACGGGGCGTCCCGAGGATCAGGATAAAGCAAAACTGACCTCTTTAGGACGGATACTGAAATGTGACACGCGTTTCACCATAACTACCACAGGCATTTGGCCAGTCACCTGGATATATATATATATATATATATATATATATATATATATATATATATATATATACATGTTTATATATAGTCGTTGAATTCGCATGTGCACATCAATAACGCAATCTTGCGGCGCATAGAAGCACCAAAGTGAGTCACGCCGTTTGCCACAACATTAACTCTGGCGCGGCAACTCTGGCTGCGATTCCGACGTCATAGAAATGTCCGATGGCGTAAACAAAAGATGGCATAATCAGGACCATATTTATGGGCTGGTGAGATTGTGTTATTCAAAGCAGGTTTTGAAACTTAAAATTATATAATAGCTACAGGTGAGCTTTTCCCATCATAATTTATACTGTCCCAATATCTTCAAGTGTGGGACAGTCCCTTTAAGTGCACCACCCCAATGAAACTCATGCAAAACGCTCGGAGTACCTTGCTTAAAAAGGCAGGCAGCCGGAGGGATAAGGAAATACTCACGAGCACGAATACAGTGTAATGAAGCATTTTGGTATATTGGCATTAGTGTAATTATGTATTATCACGTTAAAATAGACACGCTCGTTCATGCAAGCGGGCATTGTGTGATGAGACAATTCGCATCTGACACCGCGCCGTTCCTATGGTGGACGTGACATTAGGCTAGGGCCCAGAAGGTAATTTTGCTCGTGATTGAGAGCCGAAATGTGGCCTTTCCTTGTTCAGCCCCGCGAATAATACTGAAGGTGATAAAGCCTCCATTATACCGCCCCCTTTAAGTCAGCAGTGCGCTGCTTCCGAGCCGGTACGCCTCGCCTCGTCTCATGGATCATCATCGCTGTCGTGGCGACGCGACATTCAACAACAACCTGGCACCGACATTCTTGGGATCATGCAAACATCCCCGTTGTGGCAGTGAATCGTGGAGTGCTGATCCCGACGTCCGGTCTGGTTTGCGTTGCTCCGGTCCTGTGTTTAGGACCGTGTGTGATCTGACACACCGGGTGCTTCCCGCCAGGGCCTGGGCTTCGGCATCACGACGCTGGCCTATGTCGTCCAGTTCCCGGCTGTCAAGTGGATGCGCTCGCTCTCGTTCGTGCCCGGCCTCTTCGTGCACGATGCACTCGCGCTGTTCGGCTTTCTGGGCGTGATAAACGTGTGGCGCGGTGTCTTCCTCTTCTTCGACACGGTGCTCCACGGTGAGGGCCCTTGGTGGGTGCGCGTGGGATGTCCCCAGCAGCGGCTCAACAGCCATCGTATAGCGTAAACAGTACCCTCTCGATTATTATGATCTCTCAGAAAGTATAGCTGCTTGGGCTTTTTATCCTAATTTATAGAAGGACAGCTGCATCCTGCCCTTTCATTCTGAATAGCATAGGACTGTTCCGATTGCACCTGACCGCAGTATGCTAACCACGACCGCTACTCCAGCTGACCACAGTCTGAGCCAACCTCCGCCTTTGCTCCAGCTGGTCTGCCGGCCACGTTGCGACTGCCGGTGGCGGCGGCCGTGGTCGCGACATCAGTGCCGCTGCTGATGTTGCTCCGGCTCTCCAAGAACCTGCTGCTGTGCGGCGTCCAGCGCGACGTGCTCGGACCGCTGCCCTTCAACTGTAGGTGTCTGTCGCGCTTGCTGCAGGTGAGGGCGCTTTGGGGGCGGGGAGCCTGCTGCACGCCGCATGATCTTTCGACCCGCCGGACCTGGCCGCGAGCCAGGTCAATCGGGTCGAGGTCATGATCTTTCGGCCCGAGGGGTCTGGCTGCGAGTCACGAGGTCGTGGTCCTTCGAGCTGGAGAACCGGTAAGGAATCTACTGTCGGCTGCGCTCGGCTTCCGCTTCTGCCGCTATTGCCTCCGCTTCTGCCTCTGCCGCGGGAAAGTTGACGTTGGTGGTGGCGTAGCATGTTGGGCGGTATGAAAGCATGAAACAATTAATAAGACCTCATCATGATCGTCTAGCACACACGACAATAGAACATTGGAAGTTCGGGATGACGTTTGGGTGCGGCCACAGTAATGGCTGGTGTGATCGTGCATTGGTCTGCCCATGGCTAGAGGGTTGCCACATTTGTCCTGTCATGTTGGTGCAACATCTCCCGTGAGGTGTCGCTTGTTTGCCTTGGCAACCGCTGGACTTTCACCTTCTTTGAGCGAGGAATCACAGGCGCTGAAGTCTTAGTTCTGATAAATGAAAGCAAGCCTGGCTCAGTCCTACAAATCGAGCGCGTCACACCAGCGTCGCAGCTCATACATATTCGAAAAGAGGCCCTCATCTGCAAAGTTATAGGACACGTATATACGGAACAGCGATGCAGCATATAGGGCCGGATGGGATGGTGTGCTCCGGCTTGATCTGTCCGCGATGCCACAACAGACTTGTGTTCGACTCGAGCTAAATCTTACATCGGCTCGCGAGTTCATTGTTTTGGAGTGAGTCGTGGCTGAGTCCGCTCTCTAGGAAAACTGTAGCTTTGAGTCATGAGCCGAGTCACCCTCTTCGTAAATTTCATGAGCTAAATAGTGAGTTGATAATTTCTAACAACATTGCGTTAGTAAGTTTATGGCACAAAATGGGAACATGAACATGGTAAAAATGGTAGCATGAGAAAACGCAGCACACCCCAGACAAATAAGCAGCCCATTTCAGAATGTTGAAATGAACAGCATGCAACGCAAATAACTAAGCTTTTAGGAAAGTTAGCACAAGTTTGTCATTGTATTCTTAAGTAGGCAACACAATATTATTCATCCTGAACTAAAGTTTGCCAAATCTCAGCCAGAAGCCAGAGGTTATTGCATGATAAAAACGGCCTACATTGCTAGATCCTATGCTAAAACCCGTGAAAGGTTGTCTGCTACATATAAAATCCGAGGGCTCGTGATATATTTAATTATTAAATATCAAAACAATGAAGAAATCCATACCTGGCTCATCATTTACTGCTACTTGAACTGCTGTAATCATGCTATTGCTGACGCCACATGAAATAAACAGCAATAGTGGCGAGACAGTTTCGTCTCATATGCGGATGGTATGTCGCGTGATCTCACAGGGATTGCATCAAAACTATTTCCATGCAATA
Organism: Pollicipes pollicipes; assembly: GCF_011947565.3. Lineage (NCBI taxonomy): Eukaryota > Metazoa > Arthropoda > Thecostraca > Pollicipedomorpha > Pollicipedidae > Pollicipes > Pollicipes pollicipes. Next base: position 27,745,177 of record NW_023596136.1, on the reverse strand, counting down.
CGCAACTTGCAAGTAGCAATTTGGCCTCCAAATTTAATAATTTTAGAGAGCGGGTAAAATGTCGCACAGTACTCTAATCTTTACGCAGGGCAGAGAACTATCTTGTTTTCCCAACTCATTATCGAGGGACCTGATAAGATGACTGTACGGTGTCCTCATTCTGTCGCTGTAGTGCCCGCAGAAACGACGGTCGGCGGCGACCACGTTAGCTTATTTCTAGTTCAGTTGCTCAGTTCAGTGCAGTTCACTTCCTTGCTGGCCGAAAAGCGGGGGGTCACGTAATGTGGATTTTTGCCGGGCTTGCTATTTAGAAAACGGAAGGAATTCGGAAAACTTATTACTTAAGTGAGGAAAACTGATAAAATGTTCGTAACTTATGCTAGCTAATCGCTATTACGAGAAGTTGTAATTCGATGTTGAATTGCTGACATGCCATCGCCGACGGCACGGCTAGTGCTGACTAGTGGAAATATGGTTACCCATCTGTGGATGCACTTGGTTGGCACTTTGCTGGTGCCGAAGAAGTCATGAATAAAGGCTAGCAATGGCACAGTGAGTGATTTCATCTCACGGATTTTGAGAGCCTTCAACTGGACACAAGTTTGAAAGTCCTATTCAAACTGCGTAACTTAACATGGAAAAGACTAGTGCATGGGCACCGTGGTTTCGCTTTAGATCACTCCGAGTAGCCAATGAAATCTTCCGAGGTAGCAAAGAAAAATTCATCGTTTGTCTCTGATGTGCTGCAATCGAGAGCGCTTGTTGATGAATTCTATTCACAATGCTATTTTTAACGCCCAATTACGCTCTGATGGTACTGATCGGGTATTCCACCACAAGCCAGTAAATGAAATAGCAAAATATGCCCACATTCCTCAGAAATTGATAACTATATCTCTTCAAGATTATCTGTTATTCGTGACTTGCTCTGAAACGGTTGGCTAGATTAGAGCAACAGCGACCAAGTTTTCTACCACATTAACGATATCTTCGAATCTTTTGGAACTCAATTTACAAATGTTCATGTTTTGTGCGCTGTAATGTTAACGTAGACAATCGGCAGAAAAGCAAAATACTTATACAGTTTCCAGTTCCCAATCGACTGACGAATGACTATTAAGTCGGTGTTTTACTGTCGAATTTTACGCTTTTACCCCCCGATCTGGCATGACCTGATAAGGCGCGAGAACAGTCAACTTTACGATCTGCTGCTATTGGCAGACCTCAGTTAAGCTTACATCAGTGCCAAGTACCGATGGAGGGACGAAAACGTGCAAAAGATATGGCAAGCATTGATGTAATAAAAATGTTAGTTGTCACGCATGTCTGCGACGTACTTCGATATCTTAATTAGTTAAGGCATGCAATATTCCAATGCGCAGTTTGAGGCCAAATATAGCGATCAATTTTTGTCGCGCAAGTTTTTATGAGTCATTTTCATGCTGAAAGAGCGTACTCTCTGCTGCCTTTGTGACGGGCCGAGTCGTGCAATATTACTCGTGGTAACAAGATCAGTGTCTAAATCGTAGATGTCCAATGTCAAAGCTATCTGTCGGCATATTGAAAGTTCAACGATCGGTAGTTGTTATGTGGAGTGTTCTCGTAAGAGGTAAATGCCCGCAGAGCTCAGTGTGCCTACGCTCAAAACGCCTAAAACAGCAGAGCGGCCACCGTTGCTTTGATTTGGCTAGCATAATTTAGCACTGGGTTCTGACCTTATATAACCTGATGAAACCATTTTGATGAAAATGGGGTAGATGAGAGTTTATAAGTTTGTCGTGTCATTACTGAGTTTAGCGAAAATCTTCAGAGAAAGGTAATATTTGGGCCTTGATCACGTTTGAAGTGATCCCTTGGGTCTTTTATCGACGTTTTATGATGGCGGAGTTGCACACTGACTGGCTGAGTGTCATGCTATGTAACGCGATCTAAGATCACAGTGCCAAAATGTTAAAGGTGTGAGGTCTTGTGCTGCCACAACAGGTTAGGCTAAAACATTCTACCACGACTATTTTGACGTTTTTAATGCTTCCAGGCCAGGAGTAAGGCTTAACTGAGTTGAAGAGCGCATTGTCTAATTATCCGCCCCATGAAAAGGGAGACGAACCCCTGCCGGAGTCTGCGGCTCGTGTGCGCTGCAGATGTGCTGGTCACGTGAGGTTTTCCTCCTTTCAACCGACTGCTGCCATAATGACGCCTGACATTTGCAGAAGCTCGGCTCTCGTGCACGGCTCCTGTCTGAGCCGCCATTCAGGAGATGTAGCGGCGGCTGAGGTCGCTTTGCATACTGCGCTCGGCTCAAGTTCCCCACCGCGAGAAAGGCTCAGATTTACTTAGCTAACGAGTCGACGAGCGAGCGGGCGTGGCTTCTCGGAGCCCGCCGGATGACTCACTTTTACACGGATGCTGCCGCCCTGATTGATTAATGCCGAGCGCGAAGACAATCTGACGCTTGGCCAACTTGCAGGCGACTTACCAACAACGGTTGAACCGTTTAAGTGCGGCTTTTGGGAAACGTTCGAGGAAATGCCGAGTTGGAGCCTAACGCTATCTGAAGCGTTTCGATTTATTCAAGCGCCGCCACACACAATTTCGCCGAGCACATGCGGCCGGCTGGTCCGGGGGCTGGGCCAAGGGAAGATGGTTCGCTTCTCCCAGCGTCGCTTCGACTTCAGGCCTACCGCTCGCCGTTGTCCTGCGGCTTCATGCACCGCGCTCCTTCGGCCAGCACCTTGGGAGGACGGGTGGGAGATACCAGTTTTGGTAAATCGCACGGTTGCATAACACTTCTTTGATGTTGGCGTTCGAGTCCTGCAGTATTGCCGTCGGCGGTGGTGTTGTCCTGCAGTATTGCCGTCTGGCGTGCGCCCGCGTCGCGCGCCAGAGAGAAAGAGAGAACGAGAGAGAGAGAGAGAGAGAGAGAGAGAGAGAGAGAGAGAGAGAGAGAGAGAGAGAGAGAGAGAGAGAGAGAGAGAGAGAGAGAGAGAGAGAGAGAGAGAGAGAGAGAGAGAGAGAGAGAGGAGAGAGAGAGAGAGAGAGAGAGAGAGAGAGAGAGAGAGAGAGAGAGAGAAGAGAGAGAGAGAGAGAGAGAGAGAGAGAGAGAGAGAGAGAGAGGAGAGAGAGAGAGATAGAGAGAGAGAGAGAGAGAGAGAGAGAGAGA
>NW_023596136.1:27642175-27741017 GCF_011947565.3 Pollicipes pollicipes | reverse complement strand
TTGCTGGGCTGCTTCTCGTTGGCGAGGCGGGCGGCGACTCGAAATGTGCAACGTTGTACGGTTGTAACGACGTTCGACCGGCATTATGACGTGAAAACCGAGAAGGTCAAGAGGGTTGACATGTTTACTCTGAAACTATTGTTGACGTGTTCACTGTGAATTTATCAGGCCTCGTCGTTTATCGCCTTGTACCTCTGCGCCAGTGGGGGGGGGGGGGGGGGGAGGCTGTGCTTTGCCTTTGCTGTCGGTGTCGGTACGACTGTCATCTTTCACAGGTGTGGTAGGTGCTGTGTAGGCCTGCACCAGTCTGACCTGGCACTGACTGTTCTGTCCTGCCTGTGCGCGAGCTGACGGCGCGCCGTGCCGTCCGCAGACGAGCTGGAGGAGGTCGAAATCGCTGACGAGTCCACCATGGAGCTGGTGGAGGTGGCCGACTGGCTCCAGAAGCCCGAGGTGCTGCACCAGTTCAAATGCCAGCACATCAAGGACAGCCGCCTGGCGCACCCGAGGTACGACCCCGGCGGGCGCTGCGTCTCGCTGGGCGGGCTGCCGGAGCGTGGCGGCAGGCGCTGGCGGACGCCGACGGCGTGGCTGCGAGCGTGTGGTATGTCGGCGGCGATTTTAGATCAAAGTTAGGATGCTCGCTGTGTGATGTTTAACCGCGTCAGTGGCGATGCGGCGTGCTCGGTGGCCGCTGTCCTCGCCGGGTCGGCGCGTCGGCGGGTCGGCGGTCAGTGGATCGGTGCGCTGCCCACGTCCGAGCGTCGCCTGTGCCGCAGCCTGCTGCTGGTGACGCCCACCCAGCTGCTGGTGCTGCGAGAGATCGCCGGCAAGCCCGGCTGGGCGCACCTGGCCGTCAAGCGCTCGCTCACGTCCATCGTCACCATCACCAGCAAGAAGAAGCGGCCGGAACTCATCACCTTCAAGTACGGCGTCAACGAGGGCGACAGCATGACCGTCACGGACCTGGACAGGTAGGCAAGCCTCCGCAGCGGCTGAGGTTACGAGTGTGTTTCGAACACTCGATGCCGCGGCTTTGCAGCGTTAGTGTGGTCTGCTCTTGCATGTGTGGCTGCTATGACGCGCGTATTGTACCGGTGCTCAGAACAGCCATATGTTCATCTCAAGCCGGCGTGCGTCACGCAGGATTGGGAGTACGCATACGTAGAACACCGTGCCGAATAATTACGTGGACACTGTTTGGAGAAGCAGCAATGCCACCAAGCGCAATTTGCCGTTCGAAATATCTCATTAATTCCGCTAGCCATTTTTTTTTTAGGCTGAAGTGTATGGTGTCAGTTGAGCAGTGGTCCTCTGCTGGCTGATCGCGCCCGCCGCCGTGTGTGATGACGGTGTGCCGCTCCGATGGTGGCCGTCCGCTCGCCTGGTGTGCGGTGCCGGGGGCCGGTGCCGACCGCCGACCGACCGCGGCCCGTGCTCACCGTGCGCAGGTTCTATATCCCGCGCGCCGGCGACGCCACCAAGGCCGTCAAGATGGCCATCATCCAGCTGTCGTCGGAGGCGGAGGCGGAGGACGGAGGCGAGACGTGACGCGCCGCACCCGCCGCGGACCTGACGAGAGAGGGAGAGAGGGCGGGCCGGCGGACCGGCGCCCGAGCCGCCCTCTTCTGCCGACGACGGGAGCTGTGAGCGAAGCGGCGCGCTGGCCGGCTAGTGCCGGGCCGCGCCGGTGTGCGGCGCCACCGTCGGAGCCGGGCGCCGCCTCCGGTGTCCGGACTGGAGCGGGCGCCGCGCTGCGAGGCCGGGTCAGCCGGGCTGCATTCCATGTGAGGTCGCGCTGCAGGCAAAGCGGCGTGCTGTGTGTGGAAGAATGCCGGGGGTCAGCCGGTGGTGCGGCACAAGGAAGGCTAAGTTCCAAGTATGGTGTGGAGCCAGGTGTCTGGAGTATTTATTCCGCTTGCATTCAGTTATGGGAGTTGATCACCATCGGCGCCTCTGAACACCCCAATTAAGAAGATTGCGATATTCGTAGACATAGGTAACCAGTTACCAAGAATACCGAAATCCTTTTTTTTTGTCCGTGAAGATCATGTGATAATCAGACCACAGACAGTATTGGTGATGATGGCAATTAGTTGGTTGATGCAATATGTAGTGCGGAAGAAAGCTGATTTTTGCATAAAAAGATATTGCTACCATGAACACATAAGCTTATATCTGGTAGTCGTACATTCTTTTCTGCAATATTTGCCGGGTCGCCGTTCATACCGTAAAGGCTGTTCTCAATTCGCCATTTCGAAACACCTGCCTTCCCTTAGAAATGGACTGCCAGGGACGGTGTGCGTCGACGAAGAGTGGTCACTGTCGCAAACGTGACATGCATTTTCAATTTACTGGATGGCATGATCTTGTTAATCCTGATTGAAAACAAGCGACCCAGTGTCCGTGGCAGCGGTGAGATGGTTTATTTCTAGTCCCAGTCGTAGAGAGGCGCTTGTGACCGCGCCGAGTGAACGGCGGCGGTGGCGGCTGGCCCCGGTGTCCGTCCCGTCCCTGTTGCCGGGGCGCGCCGCGTGCTCTGGCGCTCCGGGCGTCCTCGGACCAGCGGCCGCCGTACAAGTCTGTGGTCAACTCGTGCGAGCGCTCGTCGGCTGGAGGCCCGTCTGCCGGTCCGTGATCGAGTGACTGTGAGCGCGTGTCGCTGGCGGATGGTGCCGGCCGGCCGAGCGGACGTGCCGCCTTTCCGCAGTGTAAAATATACCGAGTATTTATCGCGATTCTCTTGGTTGGATACCGGCGTGGGCCCGCAGAAGTCCGTGGATGTGCAGTGAGGACCCACTAGGCATTCATTTAGATGCGCTCACACTGCGACTCTTTGGCCTGCACTGGACGGGACAGGTTTCGGAAGGGCTGTTTTGTTATTACTTGAACATTCGCATCATATTTAATTTCAAGTAGTGGATTTTTTCAAGGGTTGACAATTTTTCAACCGCAAGATTTACATTTTATGCAATGTCCGTGATATTACATATCCGTATCGGTTTATTTGGCGGTGTATGGTGCGGCGAATTACAATTTCGACGAAAACGTGGTAGATGGTCAATTATGGCACCAGGACACCGAATTTGACGTCTGTTTTACGATGCCACGGGACCTCGAAGGTCGGATGATGGGGAACTCAACATAACCTAAAAGTTACCGGCCTATTTCAGGTTTTAAGCATCAGAATATCCACCAGTGCATGGAATCGGGTGTTTAAAGAAATCCTGACCTTTAACATCGCCCCTCAAGGTCGAACTTAGACCAAAACTATTGGAAACTCCATATCATCTAAGAATTACCGCCCGCTTTCGGCATTCTAAGCGTCGGAATATTCACCATCGCATGAACTAGCGTTCGTTAACAAGCCCTGACCCTGCAAGGTAACTTCAATGTCAAATGACGAGGACAATCGCGTTACCCGATAGTTTCCGGCCAGCTTCGGGCTCTTAAGCACCAGAACCGTTTTCGGCACATGGACTAGCATCTACCAAGACGCTCTGGCTTCTGAAAGTTATTCCTCAAGGCCAAATACAGGGCACTGCATCACCCCAGTTATAGGCCAATTTCGTATTTCAAGCATCGGAATTTTCTTCAGTGTATAAACTAGAGGCTTTCAATAGGTCCTGACCTCTCACAGTCATCCTTAAAGGCAGAATTTAGGCTTAAAGAACGGAAACTCCATACCATCCAAGAGTCACCGAGCGATTTCAGATTTTTGAGCATCAGAATGTTGACCAGCGCATAAACTATCGTTCTAAAAAATCCTGACCTCAAGGTCGTTCTTCAAGGACAGTTTAGATTGAGATGACTGAGGCTTCATATAACCAAGAAGCTACCGTCCGATCACGGATTTTTAAGTGGAGTTCCCCGCCATTTGATCATAAAAGGTGAACTTAAGAGGTCAGGACTTTTTGACGGCCACTAGTTCTTGTGGAATGTCACGCAACCGGTATCTTGATTCAATGCTGCCTTCACTGATGCCGAAATTTAGTTAACGTTCAACGATTATTTTATGTCATTTAACATGGTGCAGTGTCCTATAACGCTTTGTTTATAACTATACTGAAACAATCAACGGGCATAAAATTGCCATCTTCAAAAGAGCTCACCGAAATCCTGCCGGCGTTCACACACCCAGCCTGCAGCGACGCACCTCAGCGATGATGGTGGCCGCACGCACGCGATGAAGAGACCACACTGCTTGAAAAAGTCAGCGCCGAGTCACGACTCTTACATAACCACCACGTGACCGCTTGGCGGCGCTAGCTGAGAAGTGGCAATACGGAGAGCCACGTGCATTTTGCAGCGAGCCATACTCAACTCGTCGTGTGTTGGTGGTAAACGTGTGATCCTCATTCAACGAAGGTCGTCGGGGCTTAAGAATTATATAAATTGGTTGAAAATGGATAGTCATTATGGGATGGGTAGCCAAATATTTTTGGCAGTGCACCGGCCTAAAATCTGATAACAGACTCTAGCAAGGATTGCTTTGAAATCATATTTCTTGCTAATCAAAGCCTGGATCAATGACCTGACTTCGCCAAGTCGGTAGGCCAATGTTCGTCTAACGAATAGGCTTCGCTTCGACCTTTCAGCCAGGTGGTACTTACTGTCTGTATTCACGGCTGGCACTTACTCGTCGAAACCCGTCACCTTTGAGCGTTCTGATCAGACCGCGCATATCGAGCCCCTGCACTTTAAGATCAAGTGTTTGTCTCCGTGTAATCCCTCTGGGCGCGGTGAATAGCGATGCGCGACTTTTATCTGATATTGTTGCAGTATTGCATCAGAATCATGGGAACGCGGCAGCCGCTGCAGGACAAACCAAGAGTAAATTCCACTGGCGGTGTCTGTGATGCGCGATAAGCGGCAGGATAAGACTCCTGCTCTCGTTCGGTACATTAAACTCGACGCTGTCGTCAGTTGCCGCCCATGCCACGTCTTTCCCATCGTTACTGTGCCAGGCGCCACTGTGGCAGAACACGCCGACTCTTCAGCGGTAGCGCGCGCTACTGGCTGGCTGGATGGCTCGAGCTTGAATTGACCCTAGCTCTTGCTCGTATTAATGATTTCGTGGCCGCATCCAAGTCACAAGGTTTGCTTCAAGTTAATATTGGCAGTTTTTTCAAATCACGGTCCGTAATTAAGGGGAGCCTTCGCTTTCGGTCTGAATTTACTATAGCACCAACCAGTGCCATGTCGGTTCCACAAGCTGGTTCGAAAGCCAAGCTGTTCAGCTTGGCCATCAGCAAACGTCGAGGTAGAATTCAGTTATTGCTGCAGGCACAAGTCATGCGTTAGTGTTCACTAAACGAGACCTCGTTTTGCGGTCAGGACGGCCAGGAGAACGTGGTAATGCTCCACATTTGACGCTGTAGCCGGCAACACTGCCGCTGTCACGCTGTGAAGCTGAAGCGTGAAGCACGCCATGACCACCTATTAACAGCGTTCATGACGCATTCGATGTACCACCCGTGACGTGCTCGGCGTGTATTGCCCCTGAGGACAGAATTCTGCATCAGCTTCTTGGTGGTGGCTGCTGAAGTAGACCCCCTGGCGTCCCGGTATACCGGGACACCGAGGAGGAGGCGGGCACGGCCGGAACACCGGGGAGAAGGGCGGGTAGGCTGGGACACCGGGGAGGAGGCGGTAGGGCTGGGACAACCGGGGAGGAGGCTGGCAAGGCCGGGACACGGGGGAGGAGGCAGGGCACGGCCGGAACACCGGGGAGGAGGCAGGTAGGGCTAGGACAACCGGGGAGGAGGCGGGTAGGACCGGGACACCGGGGAGGGGGGCGGGCAGGGCTGGGACACCGGGGAGGAGGCGGGTGAGGCCGGGACATCGGGGAGGAGGCGGATGAGGCCGGGACACCGGGGAGGAGGCGGGCGGGGGCGGGACACCGGGGAGGAGGCGGGCGGGGGAGGGACACCGGGGAGGAGGCGGCGGGGCCGGGACACCAGGAGGAGGCGGGCGGGGCCGGGACACCGGGGAGGGGGGGCGGGGGCGGGACACCGGGGAGGAGGGGGTGAGGCCGGGACACCGGGAAGGAGGCGGGCGGGGCGGGACACCGGGGAGGAGGCGGGGGGGAGGGACACCGGGGAGGAGGCGGGGGCCGGGACACCAGGAGGAGGCGGGCGGGGCCGAGACACCGGGGAGGAGGCGGGCGGGGGCGGGACACCGGGGAGGAGGCGGGCGGGGGAGGGACACCGGGGAGGAGGCGGCGGGGCCGGGACACCAGGAGGAGGCGGGCGGGGCCGGGACACCGGGGAGGAGGCGGGCGGGGGCGGGACACCGGGAGGAGGCGGGCTGTGCGGCCTCTGCGCGCCGCTGTCGGCCGAACCACCGGCGCCAGCTGGTGGCAGACGGTCCTAACGCGCTGCATCTCACCAGGCTTCTCCACAGAATCCGGTGTTCGCTCCGCCGAGAACGGAGACGGAGCATGGAAGGCACAGTCTAAACCTGGAGCATCGTGTAGACTGTGATGAGTTGGCCAGGAGTTCTAAGATTCCCACTACTGCATGACGTACCGAAAGGACAGGCAGGCAAAGCGGACCAGATTCATAGAAATGAGTTTAGATGGTGTCTTAGACTATGCAGAAACTAGATAGCAGTAGTCATACTCGTCAAAATATAGCTTGTTTTAAGTGACAGGTGCTCAACAACAAGAATTCCCCTGTCATGTCTTCGTGCAAAGCCTGGTTAGATTGCGCCATGTACTTCTCCATGCCTATAATGGAGTAATGTGCAATCGTGCTAATTAAATTTCGTAAGTTTCCCATGGCCAAGTGCAAGTGCAGTGTTTTACCACGCTAGGTGCTTCATACTATCAGTCCCGCCTGATCATTTCGATAGGTGACGAATGTAAATTCCAATCTGATGGACCAGTCACCAAGGTGTGATACGGTGACCTGCCGCACCTCTTCATCTTTAGACACAGATAAGTGCTGCCAACGGGTTATCGTGACGCGCGGAGGTCCGAGGCTCTCGGCCTTTTGATCAGCGTGTTTCGGTCACCCGAGTAACGTCACAGTGACGGACGCATGTGGATGACGCCTCTGAAATGATACAATGACAGCGTGTGCGGTGCGTACCATAAGCGCGTGCGTATCATTCACTTCAAAGGAAATGCTTCACTTCGGTGGGCATTCATCAATGGACAAAGCATACCAAGCAGAGTACGCTGGTAGTGGTTTACTATTTGCTGCTACCGGCGGAAAATCACAAACATCTTCACAGAAATACCCGCTGTAGTGCACCAGATTGTGCACAGCGTCACTCGCTAAAAGGTGACGTCACATCTATAATTCAGGGTTGTACGGTTGTCTTCCTGACATGGAGTTCATATTTGCAGTGCGTTTTGTTGGATATATACGGGGCCATATTTCTGTGAAAGGGCAAGTTTTTGGAGCACTAAAGGCCTCTTTCTGTCTAACAAGGCACTTGTAAAAAGACTGAACTGATAAATTGACGAATAGTGACAGGGAATTACGACCAAAGGGTGATTACAGCAGCTAAGACGGATATGGCTGCATGTGCCACAGGTAAACAAAATGCAAATGATGCCGTTGAATATCACATGTTGTTCAAGACATCAGTATGAAGTGTTGCGAACAAAAGGAAAGAAACTTGGATAAATCAGTTACCACTAAGTAAAGCCTACACGTTTCACAGGAAAACATCAAAGTCCAGACTTGAATATTTCTTCATGTCGGGGCACATGACTTTAGTAAAACAATCTTACTCAACCGCCACTTTGCGCCCTATCTTTTTCATCACCAAGCCATCCATTACAAGTGTTCGCCAGAAAGCCTAGAGAGAAGTCCTGGCTATTGGAAACTCAAAAGCAGGCAGTGGAAGTGAAGATATCGATTAACAAGGACCAAACCAAAATCCATGGCGCTGAACTCCCTTCTGGTAACAACCCTGAAGTCGTGCGCTGCTTTTGCCTCGTAAACATATCTTGAATTCGTAGCCACTCTTATTTTTTAATGGCACGCCTTGATGCATTTGCAAACAAGGAAACATTTCTGTAGTGAACACCACCACGCGTGAAACACATATTACAGGTTTCATTAAAAAGCAGTTTGCGTTCCTTGTTAGCATGTTCTGTTCTCTAGTAATTTGAAGATCTGCCGTCGTCATGTCACGTAGACAGGTAAAACAGAGGTAAGGGTAGATGGCTTTGTTCATTTGCTCCGGCATTTTAATGAATTATTACCGATGCACTAGTCATCTTGTATTTATTGAAAAACACAATACAGGTAAGGCGGTATATGTATGTACACATATATGCACACACTCACACAACACACACCACACAAACACACACACCACACACACACGCACAGCACGCACAGCACGCACGCACGCCACGCACGCACGCACGCACGCACGCACGCAACGCACGCAAGCACGCACGCACGCACGCACACACAACACACACACACACCCACATACAACACACACACACACACACACACACACACACACACACACACCACACACACACACACACACACACACACCACACACACACACACACACACACACAACCACCACACACTAACACACACACATACACACACCACACCACACCCACATATATATATATATATATATATATATATATATCAATATTATATAGATTATATATATATATTATGTCTGTCCCTTCTTGCTTTCTTAAATAACCAGTGCAACAATCACAAACTATTTGTACGATGGAAGTTCCTAAGGGTCATAGGGTCATCTGTGTAGAGTGTAGATGCCCTCAACCCGGGCATAACCGGCGTCCCAGCCTGTAGCGCCCATGGGGACGGTTCTACAGTCCCCTCCCTTCATTAGTTACGGACCACAAATGCCACCAAATGGAAGGCCGAGGATACCGTCTAAGGAAATATCTTTGGGCAGATTTATCTATGCGTTTATGCGATATGTTGTCTTTAGTCAAACACGTGGGCGTCACGAGTCCAAAGGAAACCTAAACCTCGAATCCAAGACCGGATTTCCTGTTAGCCTGTGTCTAGCCGGGCTTCAAAATGCCCTTCAGTTGGCTTGACTAGGTAGGATTTCAGTTAGTTTCTGAGCATCCCACAGGAAACAAGTTAAAATTCTGTGAAGACAACGCATCACATTGAGTCGAGTGAACACATTCACTGTTACATGTGACCGATATTGAAGCCATCAGAGGTAAAGTAAGCTCAGATCGAGCCAGGGTCGAATTGGCATAAGGAAAAGATGATCTTGCTTTATTTCGGGATGCTTAAGTAATTCATTATGAGCAGGTCTAGTACATAAGCACATAACAGAATACTTTTCAGGCTCCATCAATATCTTTCCATCTCTGAACAAAAATAAGGGTTGCAATTTGTTTGGGGTTTTACCTCGCGGTCGGAACTAACCTCGGCCAGTGACCTGACCTGCCTGGAGCTCAAATTTGCACGCAAACAAATTAACAAGAAGTGGTCAAAGATTTCGCGTCGCTACCCTCCGGCATTTTGTTCTCTAAGCTCGGAAACGTTGAGGAATACGGGTTCTCGGCCGTCCCTTTCTCTGGCCGAGGCCAGCTCAGGCCTTGCCTTCATTTCACATGGAGATGTAATCACACTAAAGCTCTTGTTACGTAAGTTGCTGGGTGCATTTGCGAGGAACATTATCCGCATAGATAAGGCAGTGGTAATATACTTATTCCTCGGAGAACAACCATGAGAATGGAGGTATAGATGAGTTGATATTTTGGCAACATGCCTTTATCAAAACGAATAGCAAAAGTACCTTAAAAATTGCAATTTTGAATTCATTTCTGCTGTTCGTATTGATAAAAGCATGTTGCCGAAATTTCAACGCATGTCTTTCTTCGTTCTGGTTTTTCTCGAAGGAATAAGGCTATTGCTACTGTCTTATCTATGTAAAGCTCTTGTTTGTAGAGGTCGTGACAGCATACGAAAATACAGTTAATAGATTGGGCATGGTCAGATCTTCCTAGAAAAGTGAACTTCATGGAAAACAACCCTCCAACTTTGTCGAGGTCGATGAAAATAGCACAAGAACATATTTTACTATGACGCTATTATGCGAGGTATGTCAACAATGTCAAACAAATGCCTTAAAGCAGTCAATAAATAGAAGGAGAGATGCGTACAATTGCAAGACCACATCTATTTGTGTTCTTAAAATATGAAGTTAGAAGGTGGGATTGACGATGAACACATTATAATTATTGAACCAGAGCATGAGGAAGCAATTTTCGCTTCCGGAAAATTAAGAAGCCACCGGCGACATAAACTAATCCACAATATCAGTTCTCACATTGCTATTGGAGAAAGTTTGATGCCCATGGCTTTCCATGCACCTGATGCTCCAACCATCTCGCACTCCGGCTTAAACCACAGGCACTGGGCTGAAGATATTGAACACAGTCTTGGGGGCACCGGGCCAGCGGGCTTTCGAGTAGGTCCCAGCAGCGTCTTATTTTCAGCAATGTAATCTGACACGTGCTGTGCAAAGAATATACGCTCTCCTACAAGGAAGCTGTTGGGAGGGAGGAGGGCTGCCCCCTCCTAAGATAGCAGCGAACGCGTCCCCCTTCCCCTGCTGACGCCAGTCACGAGACGCCGGGGTTCCCACCCGCCCTGTCAGGGGCCTTCTGCTTGCAAGTGCCTGCAACTGCTGCTCAGTCCCTGCTCAGGGACTGTTCTACGTGTCCTCATAAATAGGTCAAGGAACGTCTTAAAAAGTTGAGCTGCCTTAACCAAATCTCAACTTGATTCTTTCCGTGTGACGTCGTAGGGTTCCTGCTCAGCATTCTCAAAAAGTTGGGGCACCATGGAACCCAACGATTCCTCGTCCCCACCCCTTTGCGGTCATGCATAATATTGGGCCATTTTTAAAACAGCTCAAGCGCGCGTTGGCTGCCAAAATGCCTGTGAACCGAAAACGGGCCCCGTGCATCTAAAATGAACACGATCATCCAGATGAGTGCGAGGATGTAGGGGCTATGAGCGTCTAAAGAGGCCCTGAGCGGCGCGTGGTGCCCCCGAGTACTCAGGGAGGCATAATCTCAATGACCAGGGGGCTCCTTAATGACTAGAGAGCCCTTCAAGACCATCAAGAGCTCAAAAGGCCCCTGACTAGCTGAGAAAGCCTCTGTGCAGCCAGTGGGACGCTGAATAGAGATGGAGCCTGGAGCGTTTAATGTGAATTCTGGACATCCAGAGTAACTGCAGAGGGCGAGGAGCCACAAGCAGCCAAATGGACTCTTCAACGGCGGGAGCGACGTTTCGGCGCCCAAAAGAGCCTTAAAAAGGAGCGTCCAGGTGTTTGTAAGGGCACGCTCGGATGGCTCTGGGCATCCAAACGGCCTGCTCAGTGGCCAGTATTCCCGCAGCAGCAGAGGGCCTTTAAGTGGCCAGACCAACCCCTGAGAAGCTAAAATGACCTTGAGCGGCCGGAGGGGCCCTGCGCAGATGAAGAGTCTCGAGCGTTCATTAGGAGCCCCGGGCATTCATAGGCCCCCTAGGCGCTTAACGGATCGACAAGCAGCCAAAAGAACCGTTGCACGATAGGAGGGGCTGCGGAGTGGCCTCCTGAGTAACTGACAAGGCCCAAGTGTCCAGAGTGCCGTGAGGCTGCATCTAAGTGATACTGCCGACCAAACGGGCCGCAGAGCGGCCAGTGGGTCCTCAGGAGTCAGACGAGCACTCAAGTGGCTAACAGTGTCCCTTGGTGACCATAGGGCCCGGGCGGCCAGCAAGGCCCCTGAGCAGTCAAAGGGCAACGTCAGCGGTCAGAGGGACCCGTGGCCTCACCGCTGACCTCAGAGGTCAGCGGTGGCCTGTTGCCAGGATGGCTCTGAGCTGTGGATGTAGGTTCCTATTCAGCTGAGGGGCGGAGCGTCCAGCCCCCCCCCCCCCAAGTTGGGCTCCAGCCCCCCCCCCCCCAACTTTGGCTCTAGTTCCCCTCTTGCAAATCTCAAAAGGTAACAGGCCAAGTCCGATGAGAAACCCGCTTATTGGCGTATTATTGGGGTGCGTTTCATTATTTTTGGGTCAATGGCCAGAGGCGTCCGAGCACACAAATGACCCCAGGAGGCAGGGGTGTCGCTTTCCAACGTTGACCCGACTTACCCCAAACCTGATTTCTCCCTGGATGTCAGCCATTTCAATTCAGTCACGCCCAGCCGCGTTTTCAAATATTCTCGACAGTCAGAATGTTATGGAACAGCACTCCACTCCGACTCTATGTGCTACTGGATGGGACCAGAGGGTTAAATTGTGAGCCCGGAGTTGATTAGGGTTATGAACAATGGATGCATGACAATGTGAGAATAGCAGGCGAATGCATGGAATACAATGAAGCCAGTAGATTATAAGAACTATTGTGGGCAGCGGCAGCCCAGCGTATGGAAAAGATGGACGAATCGAAATTACAACTTCAGTCAGTAAACGCTTGAAGCCTAAGACATAGTGGCGGCAGTGATAGTCGAAATGCTCTGTAGGGTGTGCCGTAACTCGACTCATGTCAGACGGTCGTAACACGGGAAGAACCTCCTCACTGTTTACACGAACTCCTCCAAATGTCGTTACGTCCTTATCTAAACCTCAGCTCAATACCTTACTAGGTAAGTTAGTAGTAAGTTATGTGTCGCACTAGGAATTGTCCAGCCTCACACCTGCATATCACTCTTAAACGGGCACGAGGTGCAGCACGATTCTGTGTGAAGTTCTTGTTGCAAGCGGGCCAGTTTAAATGAACAGCTGGGTACTGCTGTCTTGAAACGTGGCAGGGGGACACCAAGGAACAAAATGAGCCTCATCGACGATCTTGCAAAATTGTCAACTCCGCAGAGCTAGGTTTTGCAAATTGTTGCAAATGCTGAAAAACCCTGCACATCACACTTGCTGCTAGGGAGGACCTAAGAGGACCCAGGAATGCTCTTAAAAGCTTTAGGCAGTTTAAGTTTCCTCAGTCATGAAATTCAGATTTGCTTCCAAAAATTGCGGGATCCTGCAAGACAGATTTAAGTGAGGCAAAGCATCGTAGAGCCCTGGAACCAACCCCCCCCCCCCCGTCGTTTTCACAAGCCACACAAGAGCCTCCAAAGAAAAAAATACCGTCGTGACGCTATATTGGCAAGCTACGATGGTTCCGCGTCAGCTGATTCTGCAGGAAGCACGCGGTGGGATTACCGCCGATACACTTGTTCGCGCGACGAAGATACTTGTACAAAGTGCTACTACTATTGGACTTCTATCACCTTGAGACATTTATTTACGGAATTTACTCATAAAAATGAGAATTTCATGGAAAGTCCCGCGCCATTTTTAAAAATTAGGAGATGTATAGCTGTGCTCATCGCATATAAGACGAATATGAAGTGCACGATCTCTTAAAAAAAACTTAGCATTGGTAGCATTGGCGCATGTGTTGGTTTACTCTTAAAAGGATTGCTCCACATTTACATGGGGATTTGAACTGGAATAGCCGTCTTGAAGACCTTTCGGCACAGTTCACAACCATGCCCTTCTTAAGATCTAAACCCCTCTTGTTTCTGGGCTACACGCCCGCGCAAATGAGGACGGCATTTCGGGTAGAGTATTTCAACGCCATTTTGACATTTATGACGTCATAAGAATGCCATTCAAATTCTATCTTTTCATAATCCACGGGCGATCAGGACTGAGAAAAATAAAGTGGTCGAGTCGGTCATGTCTGGTGTTTGTGAGCACAATTTCCAGATATAGCGGCTGTCAAGCGGTTCTCAATCAATGTTGTGGAAGTTACGATGGCGCGATTAAATATTAGATAAGACAGTAGTATTAGCCATATTCCTCGGAGAAAACCAGGAGAGTGGAAATATAGTTGGGTTGATATTTCGGCAACATGCCTTTATCGAAACAATAGCAGAAGTGAATCCAAACTCGCGTGCCGATTATCCTGCTCGGCTTTTCACTTTTTAACCGCAAGCCATAGTTTTTACGGGACACCAACATTCCGGGGATTAAACAAACAGCGATTGCCAGCCATTACCACAATACAGTCCCTATCTAAGAATTAAAATGCACGAACATACGTGCGCATGCAAACGAATTCAAGTAAATAGGCATCACGCATCACGCTCCACTCAAACATGCAAGCGAGTTGAAGAAAACAGGCATCACACACGGCGCCTCAGTTATGCATGCAAACGATTTCATTTCAACAAGCATCGCACGTCATGCGAAGGCGCGATGTGTGATGCCTGTTTAATTCAACTCGTCTGCATGTTTGAGTGAAGCGTGATTTGTGATGTCTATTTGCTTAAATTCGTTTGCATGTACACGCATGTTGACCTATCTTAATTCTTAGATTGGGACCGTATCGTGGCAATGACTGACAATCGCTCTTTGTTGAATCCCCGGAAAATTGGTATCCCGTAAAAAAAACGGTGGCCTGCTGTTTTAGAAAAAAGCTGAAAAATCTAGTAGGATCATCGGCAGGCAATTTTGAATTCGTTTCTGCTATTATTTCCATAAAGCCGTGTCGCCGAAATACCAACCCAACTACATCTCCATTCTCTCCGTTTTCTGTGAGGAATGAGGCTAATACTACTGCCTTATCTATGTGAATAATGTTCTCCCCTAATGCACTGAGCAACTTATGCAATTTAATAATGATGTATTGAGAAGCATGTCCAGTAAACAGAAAATTGTGCCGTCTAGAGCAGCCGTTTCTACTTTAAGAAAATGCAAGTAGTGATGAGTGCGCTTGTTTCTTCAATCTGCTGCTTGCTTCAATATCTTCAAATGTGGAACATTCCCTTAAAGATTCCGCCCGGAATAGTGAGTTATTGGGGGTTGTGGACGCCTCGACTGCGCGGTCATATAACACCGTTGATATGTGTTTTACTCACAGCTGCGCAGAAGTTTCAAATTTTGTTTTTACGCGCGGCACGAACTCCTTAGATTGGTGTAAACGGGGTGTCGAAAAAATAACTTTTTTGCGCGTATCACACATATGTGAGTCCTTCTTCCATTGCATTTTACAGACAAATGTGTTTGAATTCATCTCTAAGCACTTTCGAACCTTGGATGGCGTGCCTGTCACGAGATGGTCCGTAAAGAATCTGCCGAAATGCGTCGCTATGAGCCCTTGAGACGCACCTCGACCTGACCCAGCCCGGCAGCTGGTTCTCCTTCATCTATACACTGCTGCAGAATTGTTCACAGATTTTCTCCGTGATTTAGGTTCGGCCCTGACTCCGTCTAGACGCATGAGCAAGAAATCCGTCCTGCCTGCAAATTGCCCGTGGCCCCATTTTGTTCATTTTCCTTTTCGCGCCGGTGCTTGTCGCTGCCAGGCGGTTCATTACTTGGAGCAGCGGCCTCTCCAGTTATCCTGCATCTCAGACACGTGGTATTCCAAGTTGGCCGCCTGCTCCTTGGGGGGGGGGGGGGGGAGGGGGGCTATGTGCAGCTCTGTGAACATCTCAGACGCGTGGTATTCTGAGTTGACCGCTTACCCCTGGGGGGGGGGGGGGGGCGGGGAAGGGGGCATGAGCAGCTCTGTGAACGCCTGAGCAAAGCTTGCAGCCACAACATCAGCTTTGCGCGCTGCTTGAAAGCATCAAGAGGATGGACTCAACCGTGTGACCCGGCCCAATGCTGTTGTTTTGGCGATTGGTCAAGTGTTGGACTTCGAAATCGGCTCATCGCCCCAGATAAGCGCGCGAAGTCATTAGCGGCCCAGACGTTCACCTTGTGAAACTGCAACGTTGATCGCCGTCGTTTTTCTCCTGATTTTGGACTGTTTTGTACTCTTGCGCGGCTGCAGGTACAGATAATCTATTGCAAATTTGTGTGTGCTTGGCTCGAATGCTACGCATCCTTACCTGGCAGTTTTGCTGCTATTTTCCCCACGTTCTGGCGACGCTTGCTCTCGGCCCTACCAGAGACGATCTTTACCACCCTACGGATTGCAGCGGGGCGGTCAGCGCGCTTTTTTAGACAGCGAATCGGCTTACAAATAAAAAATTATCCATCACACACAGTTTGAATGGGCGCTCCTGACCCTTCGCAACTTTCCGCTGATTGACACCTCCCTTAATCGATCCATTAACTTAAGCACGAGGAGCCTCGCTGGGAGTGACCTTGCACGCGGTCCCCATCTTGCGGAATAAAAACAGGCCACGGAACCCGTCCTCCACGTTAACCCATTTACACCCTGCGGCGACAACCGTCGTTGGTCCGGGTCCACGGCGAACGAAACCGCTCAACAGCGGACGGCAGCTGTATCCGGCAGTAGTGCAGTCAGCAGCAGGGACTAAAGTGCACACAGTAGGTGTCAAGTCACGTTTGGGACGCTCTGTAGATAGCGTAAAGGTCAATATGCGACAGAACGTTGAGGAGATGATCGATATGCTGTGAACTCTCACCCAGCAAATCGGGGAGCTGAGGGACGGCGCGATCGTGACGAAGTACTTCAGACCACCCGGAATGAACCTGCCCTGTTTTACATTTTGATGTCCTTGTGTGATCTCATTGGGGATGTTCTCCTCAAAATAAACCAAAACAGAGATAATGCTAAGACTCACGGTCCCCAAAACCCAGACCATATGGGCGATGGCTTGAACGCTGGAATTAATTTCCTTTTGCACAGGATACTTTCGAAATTTAACGTGGATTTTGAATAGAATGTCAATGACCTTTATTTTGAAAACTTGCACAAACATGCCTTCCGATCTGTGTCAAGAAATATGTACATACCGTCGGGTAATCATTCATAACTCCCGGTCGTGAAGGGTTTCTCAACTGCACAGGACAGGCCGGCTCGGGAACGCACATCCGTTTGCTGACAGGAGCCCGGTCCACATCGGGTGCTGGCACGACTCGCCGCCGCAGGGCGTCAGAGACGTTGCCCCCCCCCCCCCCCTCCTCCTTCCAGCGGTGGTGGTGAGCATGGTCTGCGGTGACACGCGAGGAGCGTGTCACGCCTGCCCGGCTGCCGTCAGGCGGACCGCGCAGACGGCAACGACACAGCCCCCTGCGGAGGCTCGTCGGCCGCTCGCCCTCGTCCTCGTCCCCGACCGGCTCGTCCTGCCCGCTCGGCCGGGGACCGCCGGCCGAGCGCCCTGGTCATCTATCGCGAGCACCTGCGACGCGGCCGACACGCAGTGCGGACCGCCGATTGGTTCAGCCGGCGGGCGCGCTGATGGACGGCCCCTGTGGCCGGCGGCGGTAGTTCGGAGTTCAGCCGCTCTTCCGCTGATGAAGCCCGATACAATCCAGGCCTAATCCGGCTCACATCCCCGAGTCCTCGTGTTGTCACATCTCAAGCAAACGGCACGAACTTCTGATCAAGCTAAGGGTCAGACATTCAGTGGTCAGAGGATTGTTACGAACACATCGATGCTAGATGGAGCTGATTATGTTCAGCATTAGTATTATGAGGTGCTAGGACTGCTCACCAATACCATGGTTTGGAAAATATGCTCAAACATAACTTAAGCAATACAATAACTTGTGATCGAGACAATGTGTACCGGGCAAAAGATGTAATGCAATAAATACGCCTGGCATGTGGACATTAACTATTAATGAGTTATTAGCCGCGTATTCTGTACGCACCATGACAAACGCTTTTACACAAAAAATCGTATGCAACCTTCAACGATTTTCGGCATTGCGCACAATGCACATCGAAAGTTGTTTCGTGCTTATTTTACCTGTATCGCAAAGGTAGATAGAAAAAGACATGAATGGAATAAAGTTGAACGGTAAATAGTTGACGGAGATAAGCACCGCCAGGAATGAGACTCGAACTAGAAGAGGTTGAATAAACAAGAAGTGTAAGGGATGGAAATCGACAGGGGCAAATGCCGAAACGGAATAGTCGGGGGACAAAAAACCGAAAGGAATGGAAGCCCATCAGCATAAAGGTCGAATAGGAAAAATCAAAAGGCAAAACACTGTTAGGAATAAAGTTCGCAGGGATTGAAGTGGAACTGGAAAAGTCAACGAACAAAATGTCGACAAGAATTAAATTCGAAGTAAAAATAGGTTATAACAAGAATAGCCCAAAAACGCAAGTGCCGGTAACAAAGAAAGCCAATGCAAAATATATCAAAGGCAGCTAAGTCAAAATAAGTGTCAGTTTTTTCTCGAACTTTTTCGCTTTACAATCTGACCTATATCTGTCGATTTTTAAACGTTTCTTCTTTTTATAGATGAGGCAAGAGCAATAGTCCTATTCCTCGGATAAAACCCAGGAGAATGGGGATGGAGATGAGTTGATATTTCGGCAACATGCCTTCATCGAAACGACTAGCAGAAGTCAACTTCTGCTATTCGTTTTGATGAAGGCATGCTGCCGAAATATCTACGCGTCTATATTCCCATTTTCCTGGTTTTTCTCCGAGGAACAAGGCCATTACTACTGTCTTATCTACGTGCATACTGCTACTCGCAAAACCACTCAACGAGCTACGTAATTTTGCCTATTTTCATCCACTTTTTTGTTCGAATTCTGTCTGTCAACTCTATCCATCGACATTTCAGACTTCACTTTCATTTCTGTCGACAAATAACTGTACCTTCATTGCCAAAAGGATGCTTTTCATTGGCCTTTGAAGGCCAATAAAATATATCCCATTCGAATTTATGTCATGCAGCTTTGTTATTCTACTTTAATGTCTGATACGTTGTTCCCATTCGACTTTGTGTCCTCCTTTTCCGACCCAGCTTTTATTCCTTTCAGCTATTTGCGTTCAGTTTTTTCTTTCGGGTTTTTCCATTCGGTCTTTCATTTATTTTTTTATCGAGAATTACCTTGTCACGCAGTAATTGGTACATGCTTTTTTTGAAGGCCACAACCTAAAAGCAGCTCCTCCATTTGGAAGAGCAGCCCATTTAGAATTTAAAAGCAGCCCAACAGACTGGAGTCAGACTTGGTTCGGTGAGTGTCTCAGTCACCCATAGCCGTCACGTTTACCAGTCAGACTGATGTTGAGGTCAATGTGACGGGTCAACAGGGTCAGTGATTGAGGTTGTCACTAGTTCGACTTTAGACGCTTTATCTGATGCTTCTGATGGAACTTACTTGTATAGTTTTGTTGGCCCCACTAGGTCACATCCACGCGCCGTGTTCACCTAGCTATATATAGCCACCCAAACAGACAGGAATCGTGGCATTGCCCTGGCATCGCCGCCACATACCTGACCTCCCTTTTTTGTGCGCGTTGTTTTCTTATGCGTTTCGCAGTAGCACACAATCTAATCACATTTATAGCGCCGTGGCTTGACCATTTTCGACCGTTGGTCAGTCCTATCCTGGAGCCCGAGCGCAGCTAGCCAGCGTGTTTTCAGGCAAATTGCAATACTTGTAGGCCCCGTAACCTTTGAAGGCCAAAGTTGTGAACGTCTGTCAGAGTGACAACCACACGGTAATCAGGGCGTTCAGCGTGTCCAGCAGACACCTAAAACTATCTTAAGTTCACCATGCTGAATATGCTCCTATTTCAGCCGATGTCGAAACTGCGGACCCGGTCAGCGCGAGTACGCCAGTCCCCTTATCGGGGTTTGTAACTGCGTGGCAGCACCCCGACATTTACGGGGTTGGTCTGCTTACCTCGGGATTGCTTGACCTTCATGATATCCACTATTGTTTCATGTGGTCCTGGAACATACTGCGGCACACATATGCATAACAGCATACATCCTGCGAGTGACTGCGACAACAACGCCAGCGTGAATGTGGCTGAGACCGCCTGATGTTGACTAGACCGGGCATTTAAGAAATGTTGGCCTCCATAGGTGGTACATACGTGACGGTTTATACAAGGTCGCTCTAGTGTTGTCCTTCTGTATCCGCCCACCCGTTTGCGATTCCCCGCCCCCCCCCCCCCCCGCCCGATACACTGGACGGGTTGCCACCGGTCAGGCCGGGGTCACCCCCCCCCCCTCTCCGCGTTCCGACAAGGGCAGTTCCGCCGTGGAGGTGGGTGGGGAGGGGGCGGGGATGGCACCCCGGGCGTCCACGCCGCGGTCGATGGACGGCCGCACGTGGCGGGCGCGGCGGTCCTCTCGGCGCCCCTGCGTCCTCGAGAGGCGCCTATCGACGCGGCCCGCGCTCCGCCGCCGCCGCCGCCGCCACTGGCTCGCCAGCGGCCGGCGCGGGAGCATGGGCCGGCCTGAGGAGCTGCCGTCGCCGGCGCCGCGGCTGCGGCTCCTCACCGCCGCCGCCGACTTCGGGCTCGCCTTCTTCGGCGCCACGCTGCTGGTCACCTGCGCATGGAAGGCGCTCTGGATCCTGATGGACGCGGCCGTGTTTCCCGGCCGGACGCTGCCCTCCGCCTGGACGTCGTTCGTGTTGGGCGCCGTGACCGTCTACCTGCAGACGTTCCTGCGCGACCGGCTGCAGCTGGCCTGTTTCGGCGCCGGCGCCGGCCGGGCGCGGCGCGTCGCCGCCCGCGGCGTCCTGCTGCTCCTCTGGCTGGGCGTGGTGTCGCTGTGGCGTGGCATCTTCCTGCTCATGGACACCGACTCGGGCCTCAGCTGGCTCTCCTACTGCATGTTCGCGACGGCCGGCCTGCTCGTGCTCGGCAAGCTGCGCTTCCTGGCGACGGCCGTGGCGCTGCCGCTCTCGGTCGACGTCGACCTGGCCCGCTCCTTCTTCAGCCACGAGTCGCCCCTCGGCTCTACGGTGAGTGCGCCGCCGCCAGGGAACGGCAGACCAGTGCTGGCTTACCCCGAGTCCTACGCACGATTGCATGGCCCAAGTGCTACGCACGATTGCATGGCCCAAGTGCTACGCTCGCTGGCATACCTCAAGTACTACACTCGCTGCCATGCCCCAAGGGCTACGCGCGTTGGCCTGCCCCAAGTGCTACGCGCGCCGGCATACCCCAAGTGCAGGCGGGAGTTCAACCGATAAGCAGGTTGTGTTTATAATGGGAGGTTATGACAATGTGCATTAGTCCCGTGTTCAAGTGGAGGGGGTGACCTGCTCGCTGTGAGGAAGCGATTCGACCCTTTAGAGATATGAATGTCCAGCGGATCGGTTTTGTTCTCATAGGGTTCAAACTGACAATCGAAGTGTTAGCTCTTGTTTGATATATACAAGCTTATATGTATATTATATATATATATATATATATATATATATATATATATAGGTATGCATATATATATATATATACACACATATGTATACATATGCATATGAACACACATGTATATATACATATGTATATATATATATATATATATATATATATATATATATATATATATATATATATATATATATATATATATACATGAGTGTGTCCCTGTATATACATATTAAGCCAATACCGCGTACCAAGGAAGAAAACCACAACAGAGCAAAACAGATTTTGTAATATCGCGTTTTTACTAGACCTTGAATAGGACTTTCCATGAAGAATATAGATTTACGCATACTTAAAGAGTGCTGTACAGTGAACATGAGCCGCTTTTACATGCTCTCAGCCTGATTGGCTTACTTGGTACGGAGATGGCTACAAACACAAATAAATACACAAAACTGATAATTGTATCCTGAGCAAATGGCTTTGAATCATTGGTGCAGGACTTGGGCATGATCAAATTGGGTAGAGCTTCACATTATTAGGCCTTGACATTTGCCTGCTTACAAGACCGCGGAGATTAAAAGCCGTGCCCATTGGACCGGAAAGGATGCAACAGCACACAGGCTAGTGACGTCGGCTGGTAGTGGACGTCGGGATGAAAAGCAGAGGGTAAACAGCAGAGGGTGACAAGAAAAAAACAGTTAATAAGCGCTCGAGGTCACCTGGCAAAACATTTGGAGTCAAACTTGCTACTGGATTCAAATGCAGGATATATTGTCAGCGTACCTGATGCCAGCGGTCAGACAAGAGAACCACACGCATGTTACGCGCCGGCCGGACACAAAACGCTCTCAGCAGCTCGCGCTCCCCCATCACAACCACAAGGCGTTGCCTCTACGTGAGCAGGTTTGCTGTTGGTGTAACGCACCCCCTGCATCTATGTCATTATAGGATACTATGACGTCCGCGGAAGACGCTACACTTTTCCATGCGTTGCCTGGCAAAGCTCATGTGTACGACAAGTACCAAACTGCTGGATCCGCGCCTGGTGGATCACATGTGTGGCACACCAGCGGAATTTGATCATTCTTGATTTAACAAACCATATGATAATTCAGTTCAGTCAAGCATCGGCTCAAAAGAGACAAAAAAACGGAGCACGTGACAGAAACCTAGAGCCACCCGTCATTCGTCATGCATGTCTCCAAAAACAATTCCTTGAGTCGCTCCTAGACAGCCAAAAACGGGCTCAGATTTTGACAGACTGTGTGTAATCGATTGACAGGTAAAGTCGCCAAGTTTCATAGCCCCAACGGTTTGGAATGCAACATAACACAACATAACAACACAACATAAAACGCTGGCCGGGAGTTCAGTACACCGTTCTACAGGAGGATATGGCTGACACACATACCTTATCCTGCGAAGGAGAGCGTTGGTTTCCATGCGGTCCTTTTTTCAGCACGAGTCAGTGATATTGCGTGTATCACGGCGTGAGTAGCCGTTCTGACATGGCTAGCGGCGGGCCACTGGCGCCCGGCTCATACATCAGAGGGGGAAGTTCTCAGCACGCACTGAAGGCCGTCCGGAGGCCCGCTCGCCAGCACGCGGTCGGCAGGGGAGCTGCCCATCGTGCCCCAACTCGCAATGACGCTCCCGTGCTGTGGGCCCGCCGACCTCGAGAGCTTCCTAGATTTAGCTGCTATGTCAAGAGATCAAAAATTACATGAAATGTAGCGTTACAGGTAGAACATAGGAAGCAGTGACGCGAGGCTGGAGGGATCCACGTGTGTGTATGGCAGGTTGTGTAGAAGCCGGCGCGCGGCTCGTGCGTTGCCAGATACGCCACACGCGTCGGCCTTATGCGCTCTTGGACACCCTCGTTCTGTGTGTCCTCCATTCACCGACGTTTCTCGAATCAAGAACGGGACATCTTTTTCCCAAATGATGGCAAATTACAGATGAATCCAGGTTTCGTCTTGTCACGTGAATGCATGCCAAATGAGCTGCAGCTTTAGATCCCTCGCTCGTCAGACTACGTGACGACTAGTCGGTCGAAGCTCGGCAACACTTGCGCCGGTCCGCGTTCTGGAAAAGGGAGGGTCCTGCGCAGGGGCAAATGCAAGCGGGCCATCTCAGACATGCCCTGAAGGAGCTGCAGAAGCAGACATTTTGCCGTTCTAGGTTTGTGTTGCCCCTGCTTAAACCTCAGCTTCCTCCAAGATAAGATGCTATATCCGCCTTCGGATTGCCCGCACACGCTGTGCGCTAGGTCGATAGCAGCGTTAGGAGGTCGGCTGGTCGGAGTGGCGTGACACGCGTTAGAGGCGAGGGAAGTGAATGTCCACCAACTTCAGGAGTTCATAAACGGGAGGAGTGCAGTACTAATGTCCCTTTGATTTTGTTTGTTTTTAAAACAGATAAACGGGACTGTAATTTCGCTATTTGATGTCCCGTTCGACTGGGTATATGCGCTTAATTATTGTATTCCATAGCGAACAGCTGAAACATGTCAACAACGTATGAAAACAGCCGGCAGGTACAGAGATATGACCTTATTGCGTCGGGTCGAAGTATTGCACCCCGTGCAATGCTCTGGCGTTTCTGTGTCCAGAGTAATCGTGCGAATGGTGATAATGATGTGTAGTGATACATGAATCCCGCTTTCTTTTGACATCAGTCGTGATTTTAGTTTAGGCGTATGTGTGTAGGCCTGCACCCGCTTGTAGTCCATGCAGTTGGCACGGTTCTTTGCACCGTGTTAACACAAGACATCGACAAGGATAGACTCTGCACGGATTTCCACGCGTGGTTGAACCATTCTTGCCCCGCTCTCCGCGGGCACGTCGCGGTATCGACAGTGATAGCCTCTGCGCGGGCCGCCATGTGTGGCTGAGCCATTCCTGCCCCGTTCTCCGCGGGCACGTCGCAGTATCGACAATGATAGCATCTGCGCGGGCCGCCATGTGTGGCTGAGCCATTCCTGCCCCGTGCTCCGCGGGCACGTGGCGAGCTATCGACTGGCTGGTGCCGACCTGGCGTGGCTTAGCTCGCCCCGCGCCGGGGCCGGGCTGCGGGGGTGGATTAGTTCCGCCGCAGTGGCGGACAACAGAGCCGCTTGATGCCTCGCGTCGGCTTAATTCCTTCTTGACCCATCTCATGTGCATTCATCTAGTCAGCAGAGGCCTGTCGACAGGCGCGCTTCACCGCTACCGTTTCATGCCAAGAGGTTTTGAGAACGGTCTCATGAACTTCAAACATCTGACAGAACGGCTGCTGTTGGTGGTAGGTGATTATGTAATCATACAAATGATGCCTTGCTTACAATACAGCTACAAATATTTCGCTTTTAATTGCATTCTTTGTTATGAAATATCGACGGCATAACCTAAGAGGGGCCTCGGCTGGCGGGCATTGCTGAGCACGATTATCGCAGCTTACCTACCATATCAAGCGTTTGCCAACGGCCAAACGCTAAAACTTCAGCTTTTACAAGGTTCAGTGCACATCGGTGCAGCTTCCTCGACCCAACCAATAGTCACAAAAACAGATGTTATCCCAACGGATTAGCTGTGTTTCGCTCCCCAACTTGGCTCGTAACACGCTGCTAAGCGCAGGCTGGAGTTGTCGTATGGCCCACCTGCAGCTGGTGAATACAGGCTTGTCAGCGCTGACATGACGGCCGTATCATCGGGCGGTCCACCTGCAGCCGGTGAACACAGGTTCGTCAGCGCTGACATGACGGCCGTATCATCGGGTGGTCCATCTGCAGCTGGTGAACACAGGCTCGTCAGCGCTGACATGACGCTCGTTCACAGATGGCGGATGAGTACCACCTGCGCAGCATGGACGCCTTCCTGGCCTGCGTCATCACCTGTATCAGCACGTTCCTGTGGCGCGGTGCCTGGGGTATCATGGATAAGTGCCTGCTGCCCCAGCAGCCTGCCGTCTCGTTCGCCATCTCACTGGTGAGGCACGGAGCCACCGCTGTGGCTGATGGGGTGGGATGTTCGCCATCTCACTGGTGAGGCGCGGACCCACTGCTGTCCGACGGAATGGGATGGAGGCTTGATAGTCCAGAGGCCAGGTATTCGTCACCCGGAGAGAGCCTTGCGCCCGGGATGACCACATACATAGCTGTCATCTGGTGACTGGTCAGTGTGTGTGTGTGTGTGGGAGGGGGAGGGGGGGGGGGGGGGCGAGGGACGTGAGCCAACGCAGGGCGCCGGCGACAAAGCACTGTATGGTATAAAAAGATCCCGCTGTGACCCCCTTTGGTAAAAAGCTTGGGGCCAGTGAGGTGCGGACTCGGGTGTCGCTGCCTACGTGGGTCGTGGATACAAGGAGTTTTTCTAATTCAAGGGGGCATTCCACCTTTGTACGGGGTTTGAATTGAGAGAACCATGTTCATAATCATCTCTGCAGTTCACAGCGTTGGCTTTTTTAAGGCTTCTAATCATCTGCTTTCTGGGCTTGACTTGATGCACGTGACTTTGCGCAGCCTCTGATCCGCCGCCTACCGTAAGACACCCGGACATGTATGACATCAAAGGAACGCCACGCGAGCACCACATCTCATTGTCTGCTTTGAGCTCATGGTCGAGAAAGAAAAGCATGGTCACTTAAGCATTCGTTCATTCAAGTGATGCAGCGCCATTTATTCCAACGACAGTAGGCAGTTGGATGAATGTCAGATTTGACAGTAGAAATAGCCTTATTTCTTGGCAAAAAACTTGAGAATGGAGATATAGAAATATAATGAAGAAATATAATCCATCTATATTTCCATTTTCATGGTTTTTCTCTTGGGAATAAGGCTATTACCACTGTCTTACCTATATGAATAATGCTCCTCGCAAATGCACTGAACAGCTTACGGAATGTTAGATTTCGCTGTTGAATGCGCGTCTGGAGCGCGGTTGGTTGGTTGGTTGTTGGATTAAAGCTCTTTCGGCCAGCCATGGTCATTCAGGGCCATGGAATGAAGGCGAGTGGATAACGGTGGGAAGAACTACGTGCACCGGGGGGCCAATTCGCTGATCACAGGGCCGCAAAGGGACCCTACGCGGGAAAAGTGCCGGACGCTCGGACCGAGCCCTCACCAGGGGACATTTAAACCCACTGATGGCTGGTACGGGTAGCCTGCCTTGGGTAAACGGGGTGTCCCAAGGATCAGGATAAAGCAAAACTGACCTCTTTAGGACGGATACTGAAATGTGACACGCGTTTCACCATAACTACCACAGGCATTTGGCCAGTCACCTGGATATATATATATATATATATATATATATATATATATATATATATATATATATATATATATAGTCGTTGAATTCGCATGTGCAAATCAATAACGCAATCTTGCGGCGCATAGAAGCACTAAAGTGAGTCACGCCGTTTGCCACAACATTAACTCTGGCGCGGCAACTCTGGCTGCGATTCTGACGTCATAGAAATGTCCGATGGCGTAAACAAAAGATGACATAATAAGGACCATATTTATGGGCTGGTGAGATTGTGTTATTCAAAGCAGGTTTTGAAACTTAAAATTATATAATAGCTACAGGTGAGCTTTTCCCATCATAATTTATACTGTCCCAATATCTTCAAGTGTGGGACAGTCCCTTTAAGTGCACCACCCCAATGAAACTCATGCAAAACGCTCGGAGTACCTTGCTTAAAAAGGCAGGCAGCCGGAGGGATAAGGAAATACTCACGAGCACGAATACAGTGTAATGAAGCATTTTGGTATATTGGCATTAGTGTAATTATGTATTATCACGTTAAAATAGACACGCTCGTTCATGCAAGCGGGCATTGTGTGATGAGACAATTCGCATCTGACACCGCGCCGTTCCTATGGTGGACGTGACATTAGGCTAGGGCCCAGAAGGTAATTTTGCTCGTGATTGAGAGCCGAAATGTGGCCTTTCCTTGTTCAGCCCGCGAATAATACTGAAGGTGATAAAGCCTCCATTATACCGCCCCCTTTAAGTCAGCAGTGCGCTGCTTCCGAGCCGGTACGCCTCGCCTCGTCTCATGGATCATCATCGCTGTCGTGGCGACGCGACATTCAACAACAACCTGGCACCGACATTCTTGGGATCATGCAAACATCCCCGTTGTGACAGTGAATCGTGGAGTGCTGATCCCGACGTCCGGTCTGGTTTGCGTTGCTCCGGTCCCGTGTTCAGGACCGTGTGTGATCTGACACACCGGGTGCTTCCCGCCAGGGCCTGGGCTTCGGCATCACGACGCTGGCCTATGTCGTCCAGTTCCCGGCTGTCAAGTGGATGCGCTCGCTCTCGTTCGTGCCCGGCCTCTTCGTGCACGATGCACTCGCGCTGTTCGGCTTTCTGGGCGTGATAAACGTGTGGCGCGGTGTCTTCCTCTTCTTCGACACGGTGCTCCACGGTGAGGGCCCTTGGTGGGTGCGCGTGGGATGTCCCCAGCAGCGGCTCAACAGCCATCGTATAGCGTAAACAGTGCCCTCTCGATTATTATGATCTCTCAGAAAGTATAGCTGCTTGGGCTTTTTATCTTAATTTATAGAAGGACAGCTGCATCCTGCCCTTTCATTCGGAATAGCATAGGACTGTTCCGATTGCACCTGACCGCAGTATGGTAACCACGACCGTTACTCCAGCTGACCACAGTCTGAGCCAATCTCCGCCTCTGCTCCAGCTGGTTTGCCGGCCACGTTGCGACTGCCGGTGGCGGCGGCCGTGGTCGCGACATCAGTGCCGCTGCTGATGTTGCTCCGGCTCTCCAAGAACCTGCTGCTGTGCGGCGTCCAGCGCGACGTGCTCGGACCGCTGCCCTTCAACTGTAGGTGTCTGTCGCGCTTGCTGCAGGTGAGGGCGCTTTTGGGGCGGGGAGCCTGCTGCACGCCGCATGACCTTTCGACCCGCGGGACCTGGCCGCGAGCCAGGTCAATCGGGTCGAGGTCATGATCTTTCGGCCCGAGGGGTCTGGCTGCGAGTCACGAGGTCGTGGTCCTTCGAGCTGGAGAACCGGTAAGGAATCGGCTGTCGGCTGCGCTCGGCTTCCGCTTCTGCCGCTATTGCCTCCGCTTCTGCCTCTGCCGCGGGAAAGTTGACGTTGGTGGTGGCGTAGCATGTTGGGCGGTATGAAAGCATGAAACAATTAATAAGACCTCATCATGATCGTCTAGCACACACGACAATAGAACATTGGAAGTTCGGGATGACGTTTGGGTGCGGCACAGTAATGGCTGGTGTGGATCGTGCATTGGTCTGCCCATGGCTAGAGGGTTGCCACATTTGTCCTGTCATGTTGGTGCAACATCTCCCGTGAGGTGTCGCTTGTTTGCCTTGACAACCGCTGGACTTTCACCTTCTTTGAGCGAGGAATCACAGGCGCTGAAGTCTTAGTTCTGATAAATGAAAGCAAGCCTGGCTCAGTCCTACAAATCGAGCGCGTCACACCAGCGTCGCAGCTCATACATATTCGAAAAGAGGCCCTCATCTGCAAAGTTATAGGACACGTATATACGGAACAGCGATGCAGCATATAGGGCCGGATGGGATGGTGTGCTCCGGCTTGATCTGTCCGCGATGCCACAACAGACTTGTGTTCGACTCGAGCTAAATCTTACATCGGCTCGCGAGTTCATTGTTTTGGAGTGAGTCGTGGCTGAGTCCGCTCTCTAGGAAAACTGTAGCTTTGAGTCATGAGCCGAGTCACCCTCTTCGCAAATTTCATGAGCTAAATAGTGAGTTGATCATTTCTAACAACATTGCGTTAGTAAGTTTATGGCACAAAATGGGAACATGAACATGGTAAAAATGGTAGCATGAGAAAACACAGCACACCCCAGACAAATAAGCAGCCCATTTCAGAGTGTTGAAATGAACAGCATGCAACGCAAATAATTAAGCCTTTAGGAAAAATAGCACAAGTTTGTCATTGTATTCTTAAGTAGGCAACACAATATTATTCATCCTGAACCAAAGTTTGCCAAATCTCAGCCAGAAGCCAGAGGTTATTGTATGATAAAAACGGCCTACATTGCTAGATCCTATGCTAAAACCCGTGAAAGGTTGTCTGCTACATATAAAATCCGAGGGCTCGTGACATATTTAATTATTAAATATCAAAACAATGAAGAAATCCATACCTGGCTCATCATTTACTGCTACTTGAACTGCTGTAATCATGCTATTGCTGACGCCACATGAAATAAACAGCAATAGTGGCGAGACAGTTTCGTCTCATATGCGGATGGTATGTCGCGTGATCTCACAGGGATTGCATCAAAACTATTTCCATGCAATACGCAACTTGCAAGTAGCAATTTGGCCTCCAAATTTAATAATTTTAGAGAGCGGGTAAAATGTCGCACAGTACTCTAATCTTTACGCAGGGCGGAGAACTATCTTGTTTTCCCAACTCATTATCGAGGGACCTGATAAGATGACTGTACGGTGTCTCATTCTGTCGGCTGTAGTGCCCGCAGAAACGACGGTCGGCGGCGACCACGTTAGCTTATTTCTAGTTCAGTTGCTCAGTTCAGTGCAGTTCACTTCCTTGCTGGCCGAAAAGCGGGGGTCACGTAATGTGGATTTTTGCCGGGCTTGCTTTTTAGAAAACGGAAGGAATTCGGAAAACTTATTACTTAAGTGAGGAAAACTGATAAAATGTTCGTAACTTATGCTAGCTAATCGCTATTACAAGAAGTGTAATTCGATGTTGAATTGCTGACATGCCATCGCCGACGGCACGGCTAGTGCTGACTAGTGGAAATATGGTTACCCATCTGTGGATGCACTTGGTTGGCACTTTGCTGGTGCCGAAGAAGTCATGAATAAAGGCTAGCAATGGCACAGTGAGTGATTTCATCTCACGGATTTTGAGAGCCTTCAACTGGACACAAGTTTGAAAGTCCTATTCAAACTGCGTAACTTAACATGGAAAAGACTAGTGCATGTGCACGTGGTTTCGCTTTAGAATGCACTCCGAGTAGCCAATGAAATCTTCCGAGTAGCAAAGAAAATTCAGTTTTCTCTGTGTGCTGCAATCGAGAACGCTTGTTGATGAATTCTATTCAACAATGCTATTTTTACGCCCAATTACGCTCTGATGGTACTGCTCGGGTATTCCACCACAAGCCAGTAAATGAAATAGCAAAATAATGCCCACATTCCTCAGAAATTGATAACTATATCTCTTCAAGATTATCTGTTATTCGTGACTTGCTCTGAAACGGTTGGCTAGATTAGAGCAACAGCGACCAAGTTTTCTACCACATTAACGATATCTTCGAATCTTTTGGAACTCAATTTACAAATGTTCATGTTTTGTGCGCTGTAATGTTAACGTAGACAATCGGCAGAAAAGCAAAATACTTATACAGTTTCCAGTTCCCAATCGACTGACGAATGACTATTAAGTCGGTGTTTTACTGTCGAATTTTACGCTTTTACCCCCCGATCTGGCATGACCTGATAAGGCGCGAGAACAGTCAACTTTACGATCTGCTGCTATTGGCAGACCTCAGTTAAGCTTACATCAGTGCCAAGTACCGATGGAGGGACGAAAACGTGCAAAAGATATGGCAAGCATTGATGTAATAAAAATGTTAGTTGTCACGCATGTCTGCGACGTACTTCGATATCTTAATTAGTTAAGGCATGCAATATTCCAATGCGCAGTTTGAGGCCAAATATAGCGATCAATTTTTGTCGCGCAAGTTTTTATGAGTCATTTTCATGCTGAAAGAGCGTACTCTCTGCTGCCTTTGTGACGGGCCGAGTCGTGCAATATTACTCGTGGTAACAAGATCAGTGTCTAAATCGTAGATGTCCAATGTCAAAGCTATCTGTCGGCATATTGAAAGTTCAACGATCGGTAGTTGTTATGTGGAGTGTTCTCGTAAGAGGTAAATGCCCGCAGAGCTCAGTGTGCCTACGCTCAAAACGCCTAAAACAGCAGAGCGGCCACCGTTGCTTTGATTTGGCTAGCATAATTTACCACTGGGTTCTGACCTTATATAACCTGATGAAACCATTTTGATGAAAATGGGGTAGATGAGAGTTTATAAGTTTGTCGTGTCATTACTGAGTTTAGCGAAAATCTTCAGAGAAAGGTAATATTTGGGCCTTGATCACGTTTGAAGTGATCCCTTGGGTCTTTTATCGACGTTTTATGATGGCGGAGTTGCACACTGACTGGCTGAGTGTCATGCTATGTAACGCGATCTAAGATCACAGTGCCAAAATGTTAAAGGTGTGAGGTCTTGTGCTACCACAACAGGTTAGGCTAAAACATTCTACCACGACTATTTTGATATTTTTAATGCTTCCAGGCCAGGAGTAAGGCTTAACTGAGTTAAAGAGCGCATTGTCGAATTATCCGCCCCATGAAAAGGGAGACGAACCCCTGCCGGAGTCTGCGGCTCGTGTGCGCTGCAGATGTGCTGGTCACGTGAGGTTTTCCTCCTTTCAACCGACTGCTGCCATAATGACGCCTGACATTTGCAGAAGCTCGGCTCTCGTGCACGGCTCCCGTCTGAGCCGCCATTCAGGAGATGTAGCGGCGGCTGAGGTCGCTTTGCATACTGCGCTCGGCTCAAGTTCCACACCGCGAGAAAGGCTCAGATTTACTTAGCTAACGAGTCAGCGAGCGAGCGGGCGTGGCTTCTCGGAGCCCGCCGGATGACTCACTTTTACACGGATGCTGCCGCCCTGATTGATTAATGCCGAGCGCGAAGACAATCTGACGCTTGGCCAACTTGCAGGCGACTTACCAACAACGGTTGAACCGTTTAAGTGCGGCTTTTGGGAAACGTTCGAGGAAATGCCGAGTTGGAGCCTAACGCTATCTGAAGCGTTTCGATTTATTCAAGCGCCGCCACACACAATTTCGCCGAGCACATGCGGCCGGCTGGTCCGGGGGCTGGGCCAAGGGAAGATGGTTCGCTTCTCCCAGCGTCGCTTCGACTTCAGGCCTACCGCTCGCCGTTGTCCTGCGGCTTCATGCACCGCGCTCCTTCGGCCAGCACCTTGGGAGGACGGGTGGGAGATACCAGTTTTGGTAAATCGCACGGTTGCATAGCACTTCTTTGATGTTGGCGTTCGAGTTCTGCAGTATTGCCGTCGGCGGTCGTATTGTCCTGCAGTATTGCCGTCTGGCGTGCGCCCGCGTCGCGCGCCAGAGAGAAAGAGAGAGAGAGAGAGAGAGAGAGAGAGAGAGAGAGAGAGAGAGAGAGAGAGAGAGAGAGAGAGAGAGAGAGAGAGAGAGAGAGAGAGAGAGAGAGAGAGAGAGAGAGAGAGAGAGAGAGAGAGAGAGAGAGAGAGAGAGAGAGAGAGAGAGAGAGAGAGAGAGAGAGAGAGAGAGAGAGAGAGAGAGAGAGAGAGAGATGAGGAGAGAGAGAGAGAGAGAGAGAGAGAGAGAGAGCTGCTTTAGGAGGCGGCTGCTCTTTGTCCGCGTCATGCGATTCACCGCTGATACGGTGCACCGCTGAGTGGCGCCTGGTCCTGGCCAGCCACGGCGCCTGGCGCCTGCGTGGTGTCCGCAGCGATAGCCCACGTGCCCACTGGCGCCTACGCAGTGTCGCACTGACGGCCCATGTGCCGAGTGGTGCCTGCGCTGTGTCTACAGAGATAGCCCACGAGCCGGTTGGTAAGTGCGTGGTGCCCGTAGTGACAGCCCACGTGCCGACTGGTGCCTGCGTGGTGTCCACAGAGCCAGCCCACGTGCCGAATGGTGCCTGTGTGGTATCCACAGTGACAGCCCACGTGCCGACTGGTGCCTGCGTGGTGTCCACAGTGACAGCCTACGTGCCGAAAGGTGCCTGTGTGGTGCTGCAGTGCTGCGAATCGCGTTTAGAATTTAGCATTGCGTGGTGCCGCCCAGGATGTGTGCTTACAACTGGTGTTCATGTTTGCTCTGAGCATGCGGAGGCGATGCGATGCGTATTATGTGTAGCACCAGACGAGACCTGAGAGTTCCAACGTCCATACTCCGCTGTTGTTCAAAGCTCGGTAACCGCAGTGAATGGACGGAATGTCGCCTGGCTGACTCAGGCGCAACAGTCGCCATGTCTTGACTCTCATCGAGGAAAACATGTCTTGATATCGATAAGGAGAAGCAACATGACTGGGCATGCGATAGATTGTCGGGGAGCTGCATAGTACGATGAAGTTTGAAAATTCATGGACGAGTTATTGCTGATAGAGGCATGCGCACTTGTTGAAATGTCAGCAAATGAAGCAGCTGGAGCGTTTGCAGCAGAAGCTTGGAATCAGTCCAGTGCGCTACCTCTAGTCAATTATCTATCACACTTCAACAGGCCACGGACTTTAAGCACGTCCAAATTCATTTATCAACACACCGACGCAAAAGACTGGTGCACATGTATGCTCAAAACACCTAGAACGTTACACACAGTTCCCCTGATAATCATACACCCATCAGGACGAGTCGCACGCCTTATTGTCATACGGCTGCGGGCTCGGCCGGTCTGACGGGGCACGCCGCGGCGCGTGGAGGCCCCAGGGCTGCGAGAAGAGCGCAGGCATCTCCTCCAGCCGCACCCCCCGCGTCTCCGGCACGGCCATGAAGAACACGACCAGGCCGACGGCTGTGCAGCCGCAGAAGAGATAGAACGTGCCCTGGCGCGTGATGGCGTGCGTCAGAGTTAAGAACGTCAGCGATACGAGCAAGTTGAAGAACCACTTGACGGCCGTGGTTATGGAGATACAGGTGCTGCGGGCCCACAGCGGGAAGATCTCGGAGGTGATGGTCCACGGCATGGCGCCAAGGCCAGGCGAGTAAACCGAGATGTAGAAGAACATGCCAGTGATGGGCAGCCATGCATAGTCGGTGGGGCACCAGTCGGGCGCCCAGGTGAGCCCATCCACACCCAGCGCAGCGGCGTCGGCGCAGCGGCCGGCCGCCGCCGACGAGTTGTAGGAAGAGACGATCGGCAGGCAGGAGCCGTTGACCGGCCCGGCCGCCAGATCCTGGAAGCAGAAGCCACAGACGCCGGCGCGCTCGCAGGCGTCGCAGGTGCTCGCCGCGCAGCCGGCCGGCCCGGCCACACTAACGGCCGGAGAGGCGCTGGCGCTAAGTTGGAAGCCGGCGCCGAGCAGCAGCAGCGCCAGCGCCGGGCCGAGGGCACTCCAGAGCAGGATGGGCCGGCGTCCGGCGCGCTCCACCAGCGCCAAGCTCACGAACTTGGCCAGGAAGCTGAGTAGATTGGGGATGGAGGAGAGCCAGATGGCCATGCTCGCCTCGCGCACGCCGGCCAGCGTGATGATGCTGGCACTGTAGTAAACCACGGTGTTGACGCCCGACACCTGCTGGAACATCTGAAGGCAGCAGCCGGCGAACAGGGCGCGTCGCGTGGATGGCTCGCGCACCAGCTGCGTCAGCACCGACCCGCCGCCGCCGGCCGCCGCCCTCTCTCGGAGTAGTGCCTCCTGCGCGTCAAAGTCAGCCTTGATCGTCTCGTACTCGTGCTGGACGTGCGCACCGTCGCCGCGCAGCCGGCGCAGCACCTGGCGGGCCTGCTCGTCCCGGCCCCTGGAGACCAGAAAGCGCGGTGTCTCCGGCATGAACGTGAACCCAACCAGCTGCAGGACAGCCGGCACAACACCCAGGCCCAGCATCCAACGCCAGCCCTCGCCGACACCAGAGAGAGCGCCACACACCAGTGATGCTACCAACGTCCCGAGCGTGATTGCCGACGCTGTAAGTGTGACGAGACGGCCGCGGATAGCGACTGGCGCCGACTCGGACACGTACATGGGCACCGCCATGCTGGAGAGACCCACGGCGATCCCGACCACTAGCCGACCGACTAGCAGCACCTCCTTGCCGCCGGCCAGCGCCATGACCAGCGAGCCGGCTAGGAACAGAACACCGGCGCAAAGCAGGACCGGCTTGCGTCCAAATCGGTCGGCCAGCTGGCCGCCGAGCAGTGCTGCCACGCCGGCGGCGCCGACCGTGGCGGACACTATCAGCTCGTGTCAGAAGTCGGTCAGCAGGAACTGGCGGCGCACCAGCAGCATAGCGCCTGACACCACGCCCGTGTCGTAGCCGTAGAGCAGGTTGCTGATGCCGCCGAGCAGAGTGAGGAGGTAGACGAGCGCGCCGTGACCGCGGAGCGTGGCACCGCCACCACCGTCACCATCGTCACCGCCACCGCCGCCACCGCCGCCGCTGCCGCCGCCGCCACCGCCGCCGCCGCCGCCGCCGCCGCCACTCACTGCCACCTCTGGAGTCGACATCGCGCCGCCGCCGACTGGGCGCGGTCCGAGGGCCTCACGGCGACGCAGATACCATGTGTCCCTCGCATTTTTACAGAGCCATATCAAGACGCATTTGAAATGATAATGTTGGCAAGTGCGGTGTCCGAGTGCGTTCCGATTGTGATCGCTCGTATTGACAAAGTGCTCGGTGGCGTTGATTAGGGGTGACTTGGTGTTCTGCCTGCTGTTTGTTGTCGTCTCCCTGGCCTTTTAGGCACCAGCGCATTCGGAGCAAAAAAGTGGACTGAAGAACGCTGTGTTGGCCACTTCCTTGTGCGTGGTGGCTCATCGGAGAGTGGAGGCGGGGAAGGTGTACATAGTGAACTGCCACATCTATTCCGCTGTAATGACAACGAATGTTTAAGGAAGGGAGTCTTGAGATGGAGCCGATGTGTGGAAAACAAACTCAAGGCATGGCCGCAAACTGGAGGATGCTGCTCAAAACAACGAAACACAAGCGTTTGACTGTAAGCGGTTGTCAGCTGCTCTAGCTGACAGCTGTCATGGCTGGCAAGTGGAGGTATAATCACGGTCACGAAATGGTTCCCGTGATTGCTAGTGTTGGAAGTATCCCACACGGAAAATGTATGGCACCGACACTGGTGCCATCTTTCATTATATTCACTACAAGTCAAGACATCCTGGCCGCGGCCATTTCCGGTCACTGTTAGTCACTCAGACCCATCACTGCTGGTTCTAATTTAGCTCTGGTTGCCAGCTATTTGATACCGAAATGTAGCGTATCTAGCTTCGACATAATCATATGAGAGCTATACTCAGTAAGGAGGAGCTGTGCTGCATAGCACGTCACAGTTGGGCTCTTGTTGCATGGTGTGCATGTGCTTGTGTTCTGGGTTGCGTCCCTGCTTGTTGGATTGTTTGGTTCATCATGTTTATGTGCTGTACACTGTATGCAAAAGTGTGTGTTCACGTAGATGAACGCAGGACTATCACTGATTACGCTTATTTGTACGCCTAATACAACACAACAAGCATTTTTATTCTCTGCTCGATCACTGAATACATGCAATTGACCAGTATCCGTAAGGCGTTGCAAGAAAAAGGAAGCAATTTTACTCATTTAACTTTTTTGAGTTTCAGCGCTTGCGTGAGTTCGTACCGTCATCTGTCGTGACTGTGCAGTGCCATGGTCTGTGTGATGTCATGACCTGAGTGATTTAGTGACCTGTGTGATGCTGTAGCCTGTGGGATGCCATGGCTTGAGTGATGCCGTGACTTGGGTTATGCTGTGACCAGTGTGATGTCATGACCTAAGTGATGTCGTGACCTGTGTGCCGCTGTGATCTGTGTGATAGCATGACCTGTGTGATGTCACAACCTGCGTGATACTGAGACCTGTGTGATACCGTGACCTGTGTTATGATGTGACCTGTGTGACGTCATCACCTGTGTGATGCCGTGACCTGTGGGATGTCATGACCTGTGTGACGTCATCACTCGTGTGATGTCGTGACCTGTGGGGTGTCATGACCTGTGTGACGTCATGACCTGTGTGATTTCGTACCCTGTGTCGGTTGTGACCTGTATCGGGCCATGCGCTACGTCGATGATGATCTGTGTCGGCCCATGACCTGTGTTGGTCGTGACCTGTGTCTGTCCATGACCTGTGCCAGGTCGTGACCTGTGCCAGTCCATAACCTTTGTCAGGTCATGACCAATGTCTGCCCATGGCCTGTTTTCAGTCATGACCCTGGGTGCTGACCCACAGGCGAGATCCTTGATCAGCTACGTAGCTCCCCGGCCGACCCAGGCCTGGAGGCCGGGCCGGATGCTTGTGCACATACCGAGAGATACTGACGGCAAGACAGAGACGCTCATCTGAGGGGCGTGGCAGCTTACCTGAGCCGCCGCTCCGGCCGCCGGGGGCGCCACTCACGGACCAGGTCACACGGCGGAGGCAGACGCCAACCGTACGAATCAGTTGGAGCCTGGCGGACGGCCTCGCCCGACAGGAAACCGCCGGCCGCCGACCGCAGAGGCCGCAGCAAAAACGAACGCAAAACGGGTGGAGAGACGAGTTTCAGCGCTTGTTTGCTAGTCTTGTTGACGTCGTGAGATGAGACGACACTTGCACGTATGAAACGCGCTGGTCTCCGGCGAGCTGCGCTCTAACGAGACAGCTAGCGCCAGTCTCTCGCGGGAGCACATATGCATACTGTATGAGCTGCGCCTGCATCATGTGAGGGCACTCGTGGATATTGGCCAACGTGCTAATGTCAGTCCTATGACTATCTGAATGGGCGTGGTAACAGCAGCGTACGCAGAATTGGACAGGTAAGAGGGGGCGGGGAGCACGGCCCGGGCGTTCTCTGTGCGTGCGCCCCCGCACGATAGTGCAATGAGTGGAGTTCTTGCAGTGCTCACATGCAAGTTCAGCAGCTCATGTAAGCAATCAGTTGTGAATATTGCTTGTCCAGGCTGGAGCGGTGAGAGAGAGGCGATGTCCTGGATGCATCACTGGTATGCACTCACATGCACGCCTGCGGTTGTGATTTTGTCGTAAATGGAGATGTGTAGTACGGCGTATGCCAGTATTGTAACTGTTCGATCTGCCAGCTGGTCAGGTCATTTGACGTTGTTTGTTAGCATCCCAGCGACGGCCACCTAATGCTGCCGATTCCACTAGAGTGCAATGGCTGCGTGTCTTAGACGCTAGATGTCTACGCTAAGGTTTATTTGAAATAAAGTTAAGCACGTGTCGTCCGTACATGCTTTCGTTATGGTTCGTCATAAAACAACCGCATAGATGCAATTTTATGCACTGTAAAATATATACATAGAAGCACCAGAAGGAGAATTCACGTTGCGGATGGAGAGGGGAGGAGTTTTCCTGGAGCGTAACCAGCTTGCTTGGCTACCAACCAGCTACCAATAACCAAATGTGAGCGTAACAATGGTCAGATGCTTTGGACAACATACCGCTACATCCAGACGTGGTTCCAAAACATGTTAGACGCTTTTTCGATGCTTTAAAACCATAAACCGGAATGCCGTTGGCTTGCTGTTATCATAAGCAACACGCCCATCTATGTTTCGCGCCTCTAGCCCAGTAAGAAAGCAAACAGAAGTCACCTTTTTGAAACGTTACGCTCAACACAGCGTAACTAGGGGAGGCGGTTTTCCCCAACGTAACTAGTCCGTAACCAAGGATAGGAGGAGCGATAAAAGTGACCCAAAATGTGTAACGTAAGCTTTTGAGAGTCTCAGTAGGAGAGAACAAGCGTCTGCAAGCTTGGTTCACCACTCCTTGAGAAAACGTAGAATTTTGAATTATCCATCTTTTGCGATTTGGTTGATGGTTCTAGCTGCTCTAGATGCCGAGGTATGGTGCAAAACGTAAAAATAGCCGGAAATGGCCGACTCCATCTTTTTGGCTCGTGCACGCGTGGCACACAACACGTGCAACATGACAATGTATGCCAAGTGATTGCTCTTTCCATTCCCTATCAATACATGCTACTCCCGAATGTGTCCTTGCCCCAAGTGCCAGGATGTACACAAAGCGTGTAAACCCGCGGAAGAGACCAAAAGCCATTTTCCTGACTCTTGTGTGGCCGACACATGTAACGTGCCACCAAGCACTTGTGACACCATAAAATCTCGCTCAATGGCTTATCGCAGCATATGTGCACGGTGTGGAGGCGTGTCGCAGCGTTAAGCGTCAAAATCGACGAAATCGGAAAAATACATCCCCATAGCTAATGCGCACGTATCACACGACACGTGCAGTACCACATTGTACACGTTTGTGTGATTGCCCGTTAGATCGTCTATCGAAGCATGCCAGTCCCGACGTACTTTGTTACCTGGCTGCTGAGACATCCCAAAACATGCAAACCCGTCAAAGGAGCAGAAACGTGCAAATCCATAGTTCAACACGTGGGTGCCATGACATCTGGCACGTGTCACCACTAATTACCATCCCGCTCCTACCATTCACCACTGAAGCGCGCCAATCCCGACTGCGTTCGTGCCATGGGTGCCGAGACCTGGCACAAAACGCATAAACCTGTGGGGGAGAGCAAAATCCATATTTGAGCCGCTTCGACCTGCCGTTGCCGAGACATTGGTGCGAGATGGCAGAGTCGGTCGGAGGCAGTCAATTACGGCAGCAAGTCACGTGATCAGAGGGTCGTTAAACCTTGAAACAACTGACGGCGGCTGCCGACGACTGGACGGCACCGTTCCGTTGCGGTGCAAAACCCGCTATGCAGCCCATTAGTCTAGCCTCATTTGCGAGCGGACCATTGCAAAATGTGACCAACCAAAGGGCGGAAAAGAGACAAGATGAACTGACCAACACGCTGATGTCGACTTCAACACCATAATCTGAACAGTTTTGACGGTAGCGGCTTGTATTCGGCGTTGACTTTAAAAACTTGGTGTCTTGCCATTTGTCTTGGAATTTGCAGTGCAACATTGCGTTGCACAAACTCGCGATGTTGCACAAACGCCGCTGTAACTGTAAATATTGGGATACAAAAGGTACGTATCTTCCTACTCTAGGTGCCGAGATGTCACTCAAAGCGTAAAAGTCGGTAAAAAACGGCCGATTTAATCTTGTCACCTCGTGTGCACGTGCCACGTACCACGTGGCGCCTTAAACTTACACCAGCCCGATGGCCCATTCAATTGTATATCTGACTGTAAGTTTCATGTTGCTGCAACCCTTGGTTATCGAGAAATGGATCAGGGGAACGAGGCGTGTCGGGCCGTCAGCCGGACGTCGCGAAATTGGCGTCGCCCGTTTTAAACCTACGGGGATTTTTGCGACCCTTTTCGCTCACCACGCGCTCACGTTATGAAATGCAGAATTTTGACGTGAATCAGACGCGCTCTGCCACCAGGCCTTGCTCGTGCGAAAATATCATTAAAAATTCCTTAGCGGTTAGCTTGCAGGTGATCCGAATGCAGTGACGGACACACACAAACACGCACAGACACACACACACACGCACGCACGCACGCACGCACGCACGCACGCACGCACGCACGCACGCACGCACGCACGTACGCACGCACGCATACAAACATTGCTTCTTTAGTATAGTAGAAGATAAGTAGACCTAATACATAAATGGCCTTTATCCGTACAGGAGAGACTCAAAATCCACTACTAGCAAAACGCGTCTATGTCGTGTGACGGGCGAGGCAAAAATAGGCTTGAGAAAGATCCATTATCACGTAGGTGATTTCATAACTCACCTCATGGAGCCGGATGCCTTTGGCTACCGGTAGCAATAAGTTTGATCAGTGCCTTTCATCACAATTGGCAGGCTCTGGTCCACAGATGTACTATTTGTATGGTATCACATGAGTAACATTGCTTGAAATTGACCGGCTCTGCTTCCAGCCATGCCTGGAAATTTTGCTATGAAACCATTGATTCGTGCCTTCACAATGCTTCGTGGTTTGGGGCAATTCTGTTTTAAGTATTGCAAACAAACGTAAACATTTCCAAGAGATATTACTGACAACAATGTATCCAATAACGTGTGCAGCTTTCACCGTCTAATCTCTCTTATTTGAAGCCAAACGATCTTTTATTCGCAATTATTTTCGTATAATATTTGCTGCTTTCCGGTAGATTACTCCCGCACCTGTGTCGGACAGCTCTGAGATGTTGAAGCGAATTGTGGCCGGCGCCTTCGCCTTTCATCTACATACATTGTGCGATTGGCTTAATTTCGTCAACTGCCCTTTTGCCTGATGCATGAGGCTATCCCCAAAAAATCCCAAAATGATGCGGTAGACAGGTACTTCAGATTTGAGCCAGTTTTCCACACATGTTTCTCAGCTCTTTCGCAATTAGGAAATGTTACGTTTTCCGTGTTGGCAGAATGAGGGAGGTCAAGTCGTATGATGAGCAATGTTGCAATCAAGTTCTGCGTGACCTAATAGTCTGCAGTAAGCGTTTAACAATTTATTACAAATAATTCAGCCCGCATCGCGTTCGGAGTTTGTGATTGAGTCGGGCCGGCCAGGATGTGTGCTTTCAACTGAGTTTCTGCTTGCTCTGTGCATGCGGATGCGATGTTTGTTATGTGTAGACGTCATGCGCGAGTTGGGACCCCGTACGATACCTGACCGTTCGGCACATTATTCAGAGTTTGGTAAAACGGTGAATGGATGGAATGTCACCTGGCAGGCTCAGGCGACACCAGTCGCCATGTCCGGAATCCTATCGAGGAAAATCGGGTCTCTATCGATGAAAGAACGTCCAACGTGACAGGTCATTCGATGGATTGTCAGGAAGCTGCACAGCACGATGAAGGATACGAAACCGTGGGCGAGTTCTGACTGCCAGAATGAACTAAGTGTGCATACTGCGAGCCACCCGACCAGCGTGAACAGAGTGCTTACCCCAAGCTATGCTCTCGATTAACT
Source organism: Pollicipes pollicipes (assembly GCF_011947565.3). NCBI lineage: Eukaryota > Metazoa > Arthropoda > Thecostraca > Pollicipedomorpha > Pollicipedidae > Pollicipes > Pollicipes pollicipes. The sequence continues at coordinate 27,699,242 of NW_023596136.1, read as the reverse complement.
CTCGAAACGTTGCAAAGTCGTCGCGAGTGTGACGTTTCAAAACAAGAGGCAGGTGCAATTGGCGAACTGTCAGAAAACAAGCCAATTGGAGCGATTACAGCAGAAGTTTGGAATCAGCCCAGTGCGCAACGTCCAGGACATTGTAATAGGCCAAACACTTTAAACACGTCCAAATTCACTTATCAACGCACAGACACAAAAGACTGGTGCACATGCATGGTCAAAACATCTAGAACGCTACGCATAGTTCTCCTGTATATCACACGTCATCAAGACGGGTCGTACGCCTCATTGTCATATGGCTGCAGTTTGGGCCGGTCTGCCGGGGCACGCCGCGGCGCGTGGAGGCCCCAGGGCTGCGAGAAGAGCGCAGGCATCTCCTCCAGCCGCACCCCCCGAGTCTCTGGCACGGCCATGAAGAACACGGCCAGGCCGGCGGCTGTACAGCCGCAGAAGAGATAGAACGTGCCCTGGCGCGTGATGGCGTGGGTCAGCGTCAAAAACGTCAGCGACACGAGCAAGTTGAAGAACCAGTTCACGGCTGTGGTTATGGAGATGCAGGTGCTGCGGGCCCACAGCGGGAAGATCTCGGAGGTGATGGTCCATGGCATGGCGCCCAGGCCAGGCGAGTACAGTGTGATGTAGAAGAACATGCCAGTGATGGGCAGCCAGGCATAGTCGGTGGGGCACCAGTCGGGCGCCCAGGTGAGCCCATCCACACCCAGCGCAGCGGCGTCGGCGCAGCGGCCGGCCGCCGCCGATGAGTTGTAGGAAGAGACGATCGGCAGGCAGGAGCCGTTGACCGGCCCGGCCGCCAGATCCTGGAAAGCAGAAGCCACAGACGCCGGCGCGCTCGCAGGCGTCGCAGGTGCTCGCCGCGCAGCCGGCCGGCCCCGTCACACTAACGGCCGGAGAGGCGCTGGCGCTGACCTGGAAGCCGGCGCCGAGCAGCAGCAGCGCCATCGCCGAGCCGAGGGCACTCCAGAGCAGGATGGGCCGGCGTCCAGCGCGCTCCACCAGCGCCAAGCCCACGAACTTGGCCAGGAAGCTGAGTAGGTTGGTGATGGAGGAGAGCCAGATGGCAGTGCTCGCGTCACGCACGCCGGCCAGCGTGATGATGCTGGCGCTGTAGTAGACCACGGTGTTGACGCCCGACACCTGCTGGAACATCTGCAGGCAGCAGCCGGCGAGCAGGGCGCGTCGCGTGGCTGGCTCGCGCACCAGCTGCGTCAGCACCGACCCGCCGCCGCCGGCCGCCGCCTTCTCTCGGAGAAGTGCCTCCTGCGCGTCAAAGTCGGCCTTGATCGTCTCGTACTCGTGCTGGACGTGCGCACCGTCGCCGCGCAGCCGGCGCAGCACCTGGCGGGCCTGCTCGTTGCGGCCCCTGGAGACCAGAAAGCGCGGTGTCTCCGGCATGAACGTGAACCCGATCAGCTGCAGGGCGGCCGGCGCTGCGCCCAGGCCCAGCATCCAGCGCCAGCCTTCGCCGACATCGGAGAGGGCACCGCATACTAGTGACGCCACTAGCGCTCCCAGGGTGATGATGGACGCCGTAAGCGTGACGAGTCGGCCGCGGATGGCGACCGGCGCCGACTCGGACACGTACATGGGCACCGCCATGCTGGAGAGACCGACGGCGATCCCGACAACCAGACGACCGACTAGCAGCACCTCCTTGCCGCCGGCCAGCGCCATGACCAGCGAGCCGGCTACGAAAAGCACGCCGGCGCCCAGCACCACCGGCTTGCGGCCGAGCCGGTCAGCCAGCTGGCCACCGAGCAGCGCTGCCACGCCGGCGGCGCCGACCGTGGCCGGACACTATCAGCTCGTGCCAGAAGTCGGTCAGCAGGAACTGGCGTCGCACCAGCAGCATGGCGCCCGACACCACGCCCGTGTCGTAGCCAAACAGTAGGTTGCTGATGCCGCCGAGCAGAGTGAGGAGGTAGACGAGCGCGCCGTGACCGCTGAGCGTGGCACCGCCGCCGCCGCCGCCGTCGCCACCGTCACCGCCACCGCCGCCGCCACCACCGCCACCGTCGCCGCTGTGGCCGCGGAGCGTGGCACCGCCGCCGCCACCACCACCGCCACCGCTACCGTCGCCGCTGTGGCCGCAGAGCGTGGCACCGCCACCGCCGCCACCGCCGCTGCCGCCGCCGCCGTCGCCGCCATAGCTGCCGCTCACTGCCACCTCTGGAGTCGACATCGCGCCGCCGCCGACTGGGCGCGGTCCGAGAGCCTCACGGCGACGCAGATAACATGTCCCCCGCATTTTTACAGAGCCATGTCAAGACGCATTTGAAATGATAATGTTGGCAACTGCGGTGTCCGAGTGCGCTCCGATTGTGATCGCTCGTGTTGACACAGTGCTCGGTGGCGTTGATTAAGGATGACTTGGTGTTTTGCCTGCTGTTTGTTGTCGTCTCCCTGGCTTTTGAGGCACCAGCGCATTCGGAGCAAAAAAGTGGACTGAAGAACGCTGTGTTGGCCACTTCCTTGTGCGTGGTGGCTCATAGGAGAGTGGAGGCGCGCGAGGTGTACATAATGAACTGCCACATCTATTCCGCTGCAATGACAACGAATGTTTAAGGAAGGGAGTCCTGAGATGAAGCCCATGTGTGGAAAACAAAGTCAAGGCATGGCCGTAAACTGGAGGATGCTGTTCAAAACAACAAAACACAAACGTTTGACTGTAAACGGTTGTCAGCTGCTCTAGCTGACAGCTGTCATGGCTGGCAAGTGGAGGTATAATCACAGTCACGAAATGGTTCCCATGACTGCCTGTGTTGGAAGTATCCCACACAGAAAATGTATGGCACCGACACTGGTGCCATCTTTCATTATATTCACTACAAGTCAAGACACCCTGGTCGCAGCCATCTCCGGTCACTGTTAGTTCACTCAGGCCCACCACTGCTGATTCTAATTTAGCTTTGGCCGCCAGCTATTTGATACAGAAATGCAGCATATCGAGCTTCGACATAATCCTATGAGAGCTATACTCAGTAAGGAGGAGCTGTGCTGCATGGCTCGCCGCAGTTGGGCTCTTGTTGCCTGGTGCGCATGCGCTTGTGTTCTGGGTTGCGTCCCTGCTTGTTGGATTGCTTGGTCCATCATGTTTATGTGCTATACACTGTATGCAAAAGGGTGTGTTCACGTAGATGAACACATAACTATCATTGATGTCGCTTATTTGTGCGTCTAATACAACACACCAAACATTTTTATTTTCTGCTCGATCGCTGAATACATGCAATTGACCAGTATCCGTAAGGCGTTGCAAGAAAAAAAGAAAGCAATTTTACTCACTTAACGTTGTTGAGTTTCAGCGCCTGCGGTGAGTTCGTACCGTCATCTGTCGTGACTGTGCAGTGCCATGGTCTGTGTGATGCCATGACCTGAGTGATTTAGTGACCTGTGTGATGCTGTGACCTGTGGAACACCATAGCTTGAGTGATGCCGTGACTTGGGTTATGCTGTAACCAGTGTGATGTCATGACCTAAGTGATGTCGTGACCTGTGTGCCGCTGTGACCTGTGTGATAGCATGACCTGTATGATGTCACAACCTGTGTGATACCGTGACCTGTGTTATGATGTGACCTGTGTGACGTCATCACCTGTGTGATGCCGTGACCTGTGGGATGTCATGACCTGTGTGACGGCATGACCTGTGTGATTTCGTACCCTGTGTCGGTTGTGGCTCGTGTCGGGCCTTGCGCTATGTCTGCGATGATCTGTGTCGGTCCATGACCTGTGTTGGTCGTGACCTGTCTGTTCATGACCTGTGCCAGGTCGTGACCTGTACCGGTCTATGACCTGTGTCTGTCCATGGCCTGTGTCGGCCATGACCCCGGGCGCTGACCCGCAAGCGAGATCCTTGATCAGCTACGTAGCTCCCCGGCCGACCCAGGCCTGGAGGCCGGGCCGGATGCTTGTGCACATACCGAGAGATACTGACGGCAAGACAGAGACTGCTCATCTGAGGGGCGCGGCAGCTGACCTGAGCCGCCGCTCCGTCCGCCGGGGGCGCCACTCACGGACCAGGTCACACAGCGGAGGCAGACGCCGACCGTGCGGATCAGTTGGAGCCTGGCGGACGGCCTCGCCCGACAGGAGACCGCCGGCCGCCGACCGCAGAGGCCGCAGCAAAAACGAACGCAAAACGGGTGGAGAGACGAGTTTCAGCGCTTGTTTGCTAGTCTTGTTGACGACATGAGATGAGACGACACTTGCACGTATGAAACGCGCTGGTCTCCGGCGAGCTGCGCTCTAACGAGACAGCTAGCGCCAGTCTCTCGCGGGAGCACATATGCATACTGCATGAGCTGCGCCTGCATCATGTGAGGGCACTCGTGGATATTGGCCAACGTGCTAATGTCAGTCCTATGACTATCCGAATGGGCGTGGTAACAGCAGCGTACGCAGAATCGGACAGGTAAGAGGGGGACGGGGAGCACGGCCCGGGCGTTCTCTGTGCGTGCGCCCCCGCACGATAGTGCAATGAGTGGAGTTCTTGCAGTGCTCACATGCAAGTTCAGCAGCTCATGTAAGCAATCAGTTGTGAATATTGCTTGTCCAGGCTGGAGCGGTGGGGGAGAGGCGATGTCCTGGATGCATCACTGGTATGTACTCACATGCTACGCCTGCGGTTGTGATTTCGTTGTCATTGGAGATGTGTAGTACAGGCGTATGCCAGTATTGTAACTGTTCGATCTGTCAGCTGGTCGGATCATTCGACGTTGTTTGTTAGCATCCCAGCGACGGCCACCTAATGCTGCCGATTCCACTAGAGTGCGTTGGCTGCGTGTCTTAGACGCTAGATGTCTACGCTAAGGTTTATTTGAAATAAAGTTAAGCACGTGTCGTCCGTACATGCTTTCAGTATGGTTCGTCGTGAAACAACCGTATAGATGCAGTTGCATGCACTGTTGAGTGTATACATAGAAACACCAGAAGGAGAATTCACGTTACGGATGGAGAGGGAAAGGAGTTTTCCTGGAGCGTAACCAAAGCGTAACAATGGTTAGAGGCTTTGGACAGCCTACCACTACATCCAGGCGTGGTTCCAAAGCATGTTAGACGCTTTTTCGATGTTTTAAACCATCAACCGGATTGCCGTCGACTTACTGTTATCACAAGCAACACGCTCGTCTTTGTTTCGCGCCTCTAGCCCAGTAAGAAAGCAAACAGAAGTCACCTTTTTGAAACGTTACGCTTAACACAGCGTAACTAGGGGAGACGGTTTTTCCTCAACGTAACTAGTCAGTAACCAAGGATAGGAGAAGCGATAAAAATGACCCAAAATGTGTAGCGTAAGCTTTCGAGAGTCTTTGTAGGAGAGGACAAGCGTCCGCACGCTTGCTTCAACGCACTCCTTGAGGAAACATAGAATTTTGAATTATCTGTCTTTCGCGGTTTGATTGATGGTTCTAGCTGCTCTAGATGCCGAGCATGGTGCAAAACGTAAAAATGGCCGGAAGTGGCCGACTCCACCTTCTTGGCTCGCGCACGCGTGGCACACAACACGTGCAACATGACAATTTATGACAAGTGACTGCTCTTTCCATTCCCTATCAATACATGCTACTCCCGAATGTGTCCGTGCGCTATATCCAAGGATGTACACAAAGCGTGTAAGCCCGTGGAAGAGACCAAAAGCCATTTTCCTGACTCGTGTGTGGCTGACACGTGTAATGTGCCACCAAGCACTTGCGCCACCATAAAATCCTGCTCAATGGCTTCTCGCGGCATGCTAGCCTCGCGTTACCACGTGCCACAAGAGCGGATATTGTCGCGTAAAGCGTCAAAATCGACGAAATCGGCAAAAGACATCCTCGTAGCTAATGTGCACGTATCACACGACACGTGCAGTACCACATTGTACACGGTTGTGGGATTGCCCGTTAGATCGCCTATCGAAGCATGCCAGTCTCGACGTACTTTGTTCCCTGGCTGCTGAGATATCCCAAAGACATGCAAACCCGTCAAAGGAGCAGAAACGTGCAAATCCATAGTTCAACACGTGGGTGCCATGACATCTGGCACGTGTCACCACTAATTACCGTCCCGTTCCTACCATTAATCACTGAAGCGCGCGAATCCCGAGTGTGTTCGTGCCATGGGTGCCGAGATGTGGCATAAAACACGTAAACCCGTGGGGGAAAGCAAAGTCCATCTTTGAGCCGCTTTGACCCGCCGTTGCCGAGACATTGGTGCGAGATGGCAGAGTCGGTCGGAGGCAGTCAATTACGGCAGCAAGTCACGTGATCAGAGGGTCGTTAAACCTTGAAACAGCTGACGGCGGCGGCCGACGACTGGACTGCACCGTTCCGTTGCGGTGCGAAACCCGCCATGCAACCCATTGGTCTAGTCTCATTTGCAAGCGAACCATTGCAAAATGTGACCAACCAAAGGGCGCAAAAGAGACAAGATGAATTGACCAACATGCTGATGCCAATTTTACCACCATAATCTGAACAGCGTTGACGGTAGCGGCTTGTATCCGGCGCTGACTTTAAAAACTTGGTGTCTTGCCATTCATCTTGGAATTTGTAGTGCAACACTGCGTTGCACAAACTCGCGATGTTGCACAAACGCCACTTTAACTGTGAGTACTGGGATGCAAAAGGTACGAATCTTCCTACTCTAGGTGCGGAGATGTGATTCAAACCGTAAAAATCGGTAAAAAAACGGCCGATTTAATCTTGTCACCTCGTGTGCACGAGCCACGTACCACGTGGCGCCTTAAACCTACACCGGCCCGATGGCCCATTCCATTGTATATCTGACTGTAATTTTCATGTTGCTGCAACCCGTGGTTATCGAGAAATGGATCAGGGAAAAGAGGCGTGTCGGGCCGTCAGCCGGACGTCGCGAAATTGGTGTCGCCCGTTTTAAACCAACGGGGATTTTTGCAACCTTTTTCGCTCACCACGCGCTCATTTTGTGAAACGCAGAATTTTGACGTGAATCAGACGCGCTCTGCCATCAGGCCTTGCTCGTGTGAAAATCTCATTAAAAATTCCTTAGCGGTTAGCTTGCAGGTGATCCGAATGCAGTGGCGGACACACACACACGCACACACACACACACACACACACACACACACACACACACACACACACACACACGCACGCACGCACGCGCGCGCGCACACACACACGCACGCACGCACGCACGCACGCACGCACGCGCACACACACACACACACGCACGCACGCACGCACGCACGCGCGCGCGCACGCGCGCACACACACACACACACACACACACACACACACACACACACACACACACACACACACACACACACACACACACATTGCTTCTTTAGTATAGTGGAAGATAAGTAGACCTAATATGTAAATGGCCTTTATCCTCCTTACAGAAGAGACTCAAAATTCACTACTAGCAAAACGCGTCTACGTCGTGTGACGGGCGAGGCAAAAATAGGCTTGAGAAAGATCCACCATCGCGTAGGTGATTTCATAACTTACCTCATGGAACCGGATGCCTTTGGCTACCGGTAGCAATAAGTTTGATCAATGCCTTTCATCACAATTGGCTGGCTCTGGTCCACAGATGTACTATTTGTATGATATCATGTGAGTAACATTGCTTGAAATTGACCGGCTCTGCTTCCAGCCATGCCTGGAAATTGTGCTATGAAATCAATGATTCGTGGTTTCGCAATGGTTCGTGGTTTGGGCAATTTTGTTTTAAGTATTGCAAATAAACGCAAACATTTCCAGGAGATATCACTCACAACAATGTACCTAATAACCTGTGTTGTTTTCACCGTTTAATCTTTCCTGTTTGAAGCCAAACGGTCTTTTATTCGAAATCATTTTCGAATAATTTATTAATTAAAAAATAACAATTCGAAAAGTGGCTTAATTTCGTCAACTGCCCTTTTGCTGATGCTTGAGGCCATCCCAAAAAATCCCAAAACGATGCGATTGACAGGTACTTGAGATTTGGGCCTGTTTTCCACACATGTTTCTCAGCCCTTTTGCGATTAGAAAATCTTAAGTTTTCCGTGTTGGCAGAATGAGGGAGGTAAAGTCGTATGATGAGCAATGTTGCGATCAAGTTCTGCGTGACCTAATAGTCTGCAGTAAGCGTTTAACAATTTATTACAGTTAATCCAGCCCGCATCGCGTTCAGAGTTTATGATTGAGTCGGGCCGGCCAGGATGTGTGTTTTCAACTGAGTTTTTGCTTGCTCTGTGCATGCCGATGCGACATTTGTTATGTGTGACGCCGTGCGCGAGTTGGGACCCCGTACGATACCTGACCGTTCGGCACATTATTCAGAGTTTGGTAAAACGGTGAATGGATGGAATGTCACCTGGCAGGCTCAGGCGACACCAGTCGCCATGTCCGGAATCCTATCGAGGAAAATCGGGTCTCTATCGATGAAAGAAGCCTCAACGTGACAGGCCATTCGATGTATTCTCAGGTTTGAAAATAAGAGGCATGTGTATTTGGCGAACTGTCGGAAAACAAGCCAATTGGAGCGATTACAGCAGAAGCTTGGAGTCAACCCAGTGCGCAACGCCCAGGACATTGTAATAAACCCAACACTTTAAACACGTCCAAATTCACTTATCAACGCACGGACACAAAAGACTGGTGCACATGTATGGTCAAAACATCTAGAACACTACGCATAGTTCTCCTGTATATCACACGTCATCAAGACGGGTCGTACGCCTCATTGTCATATGGCTGCGGTTTAGGCCGGTCTGCCGGGGCACGCCGCGGCGCGTGGAGGCCCCAGGGCTGCGAGAAGAGCGCAGGCATCTCCTCCAGCCGCACCCCCCGCGTCTCCGGCACGACCATGAAGAACACGGCCAGGCCGGTGACTGTGCAGCCGCAGAAGAGATAGAACGTGCCCTGGCGCGTGATGGCATATGTCAGCGTCAAAAACGTCAGCGACACGAGCAAGTTGAAGAACCAGTTCACGGCTGTGGTTATGGAGATGCAGGTGCTGCGGGCCCACAGCGGGAAGATCTCGGAGGTGATGGTCCATGGCATGGCACCCAGGCCAGGCGGGAACAGTGTGATGTAGAAGAACATGCCAGTGATGGGCAGCCAGGCATAGTCGGTGGGGCACCAGTCGGGCGCCCAGGTGAGCCCATCCACACCCAGCGCAGCGGCGTCGGCGCAGCGGCCGGCCGCCGCCGATGAGTTGTAGGAAGAGACGATCGGCAGGCAGGAGCCGTTGACCGGCCCGGCCGCCAGGTCCTGGAAGCAGAAGCCACAGACGCCGGCGCGCAGCCACAGACACAGACGCCTTACCTTATAAGAGCCACAGCAACAATGCAAGGCTTCCAAGCAAGTGGAAAGAACCCGAGACTTATATGGAAAGGCCCTGAGCGATTGAGTGTACCCTGGCTTATGGGACCCCGAAAAAAGGTATAGAGCCTGTCAGGCGAATGGAAAGAGTCAGCGGAGGACAACCTGCACCAGTCAAGAGTGCCCAGGCGAGGAAGCAGATAGCAACCCAACAGCAGCGTCACTCCCTACAAGAAAATGCAAAGAGGTCAAGAGCAACGTGGAAGGCTCTTTAGCAATCAGAGTGGCCCGGCAAGTGGACATACGGCAATCAACAGCGTTATGGGCAATCGACAGCGTTATGCCTTTGGACAACGTAATGAGCCCCAACATTTTCCCGAGTAACACCTTCTCGATCAGCGCAGAGTTAACTTTGTCTGCTTATGAACTCTTAACTCTTAGTGACTGTTTCTTGATCGTCTGTATGCCCCAAAACGTCCAATTTGGTTGTGCTTTTGTTGTTAGAAATCTGCGTCCGTTCTGCCGGTTATGGGCCCCTCCGGAGCCTTCAGCTCATCACGGCATAACCAGGGAGGTATGGTCCCGTGCCCCCCCCCCCCCCCCCCCGCTTCTGCATCCGTCGCCGGCCCGAGCAGCTTTATAGATGAAGCCCGCCATGAACATAGGGCCAGCCATTCAAATAAAGAATGCTCACAACATGAGGCGTAGGCTCCGAACGATCGAGGGTATCCGAGCAGGTCGACATATAGGGCCCCCGTCAAGAGTGTAGGGTTCTTCATTGCAATCGGAAATGCCCAAGACCAAATGTGGAGGGCCCCGAATGATCGAGTGTACCAGAGCAAGTCAACAGGTCGGGGTCCCAACAAGGGCGTAGGACCCTCAATTCAAATATGAAGCACACAAGACCCTGCGCAAATGTCCCCGAACGATGGAATCTGCCCGCGTGTCTTATCAGAAGGGGCCCGGCAAGAGCGCAGGTACTCCATTCAAATAAAAAGTACCCAGAGCCCAATGCGTGGGGCCCTCCATTCAGGTAAGGAAGTACCCAGGACACAATGTGAGAGGGACCCAGAATAATCGAGTGTGCCCATGTATGATAAAAGATGGGGCCCCCGACAAGAGCGTTGGGCCTTCCGTTCAAATATGAGATACTCACGACATGATGTAGAGGGCCCCGAATGATCGCGTGCGCCAAAGCAGGTTAACAGATAGGGCCCCCGAAAAGAGCGGAGGGCCTTCTATTGAAATAGGAAGTACCCAAACCCAGATGTAGAGGTCTCCTAACGATCGAATGGGTCCCAAGTGCCTTTTCAGAAGGAGCCCCGACAAGGCCGTAGGACCTTCCATTCAAATTATAAGTATCCCAGAACCCAGTTTGGAGGGCCCCGAATGATAGAGCATAGCAGGCTTGTCAAATGACCGCGATAGTAGCGCAGGGCTCTGAATTCAAACACCAAGACCCAATGTGCAGCCCCCCCCCCCCCCCCGAACAGTCTGGTGTGGCCGGGGAGGCGAACAGACGGGGCCCCCGGCAAGTGCTAGGGCCCCCATTCAAATGGGCGTGCCCAAGACCCAATGAAGAAGGCCCCGAACGTTCGAATGTGCCCGAGCAGGTTATCAGATAGGCCCCCACAAGAGCGTAGCACCACCTCCCTCCCATTCAAATGAGAAGTACACAACATCCAGTGTGGAGAGTCCCCGAACGACCTAGCGTGCCCAAGCAGGCTATCAGATGGGCCCCGGCAAGAGAAGGGCATAGGGCCCTAAGCAAGGGACAGAAAACTGGGGGCGACCTAGACGAAGGTAGAGGGCCCCTGGGCGTATCGGAGATGTGTAGGTAGGTTGACCGTGACCCACGTAAATGGCCCCTGAGCAGCCGAGAGTACCCCGGCAGGTTAAGATATGGGGCCTCGGCCATAGCTCACAGAGCACTTCTGGCGGATGGAAAGCATCCATGGAAGGGCCCTTGACTGACAAGGATGTCCCGGCACGCTGGCAGGAAGGGCCCAGCAACAGTGTAGGGTCCACCGATCAAATGCAAAGCATTCAAGGGCAACGTGGAAGGCTCCTCAAAGATCGGAATGTCCCTGCAAGTGGGCATACAGGTCCTCCAGAAACAGCATAAGGCCCTTAGACAGCGCAATATGCTTGGAGTTCCCAATTCACAACTTTTTCAATCATTAAAGATTGTTTTGACTTCTTGTGGGCCCTTTACTTTCGCTTGCAACTATTCTTGGTCGTCTAGAAATCCAGAAATGTCTATGCTTGTTTTTTGTGTTAAAAACTGCACCTATTTGACCGGCTATGGGCCCCCTTGGAGCCAATGAGCTCCTTCGGGGCCTAAGGGGGACCATGGTCCCGTGGCCCCCTCTGGATTCGCCCCCGGTTATAGGTTATGTTTGTTATATGGTTATATTAGGCTGGTTATGTTAAGCGTGCCTTTACCTGTTAGTTAGTTTAGCCTCAACCATCATTCAGCGTTTGATAACCAGCAGGTGACACTTATATGCAAATGAGCCCCCGAAATGAAGAAATTTTATGGTTATGCTGCATAGCACTTAATTTGTGGTTTCTCGCATCAAAAATATCTTCCAACGGTTTCTGAGAGATTTGGCTCCAGGTGACAATTTAGACGGTTCCAAATTCCGTTGGGGCGGAATTACGTTTTCCCATCTATCAGCATGACGTCGTGACGCCTTTGAGTCGCTGTGACGCCAGGGCATTAAGATCTGAACCCGGTTTCAACCCTTGTTTTTCAACTCTTTCGCAATTTGCGAATGTTGCGTTTTCCGTGTTGAAAGAATGAAGGTCAAGTCGTGGTGATGCGTAATGTTGCTGGAAAGCCCGGTGTAAATGTTAAACACTTAACAAAAAACGGCCTTTTATCATTGCGCTTGTTGTTGCATATCATTGTAGAAACCTGGTAGCTGTCGTTATAAGTACGTTATTTCTTTTCAAGTTACGCGGTGTAAAAGTCGGGCAGAACTGGTTCGCTCAGACTGATAATTTTCTCAAAGATCAAAAAAGCTTCGCTAGCGGCGCTCAGCCCGCAGCCCTACGTGCATTCACTGTTTACGAAGCCACCGATCGCCGCTAGCTGATCAATGTCAGATTAGTAGCATGCATCTGAAATACATCACACTGTCATGATAAGCGTTGCTTGCTGTGCCGTTCGGGTGGGGGGCCCGCTTGTCGGCAATTTCTTTCATTCTTGGAATGAATGCAGAAATTGTTTTGTGCAATGTGTGCGCTGGTTGTGGCCATTTCATATACTATATAACCTGCAAAAAGGTTTCAATTCCCGAGTCATCGTTATCACATAATTGTAGTCGGGTTCAAACAAGACAGACTGTATTTCGCATACTGCACAATCTGTCGCAATATTCGATGATGCTCCAATTATAGCGACATTATGCTGCTCTAAGTGAAGCATCAAATATAACTGATACTATTTACAAAAAGCTTCTTTTTTCTAAATATAACCTTTTCCTTTTAGCTTTTCTCAGCGGTCCTGTTAACCGACTTGAACACAAAGCTTTCCTTGAGTTCGTCCAATCTGGCAATGCGTGCATAGTCCATAAAGGCGGCAGCACGGCCGCCTCGGTGACCTCCCAACTGCCGGCGGTGCCGCCCCGTCACCAGCGGTCCGAAATAGTCCGGTGGAGAAGACCGGGCCGGGCCGGGCTGACCGGCGGCGACAGTAGTGGCCTCGGCGTCCCGCGTCCCGCCGGCGCCGGCCGTGAGAGCCGTTCCCTCAGGCCGCGCTGACCTCCGGTGACCTCAGACCGCTGACCTCCGGTGACCTCCTGTGACCCGGCCCACCAGCCAGCCATGACGCTCTCCGACGACCCTCTGCTCTCGGTCGACTTCGAGGTGTTTGGTCACGTGCAAGGTAGGAGCGGCGCTGAGCAGCTCGCGCAGCTGAGCCGCGAGGGAGGCCTCAGGTACCTGTCAGGTGCCTGACAGGTGTCTGACAGGTACCTGTCAGACACTTCTGACGGGGGGATGTGAACCTGGACAGAAGGGCCCCAGTGCTGTAGACAATTACGATAAGGTTTTTCCAGAGCACGCTGTCATGAACAGGTGCGTCCGCGGGATGAATCATGCGTGCAAAATGTGGTCTTGACCCAACACTTTTGACCGCCACCGCACCAGGTTTTAAAACGCCATCACGCATCACACATCACATCACACACACAACATTATTGGCTTATACTGTATAGGCGACGTGATTAAATCTTCAGGGGATTCGTGTTACATTTCAAGCCCGTGAAAATCAAAGAAGCTTTCCAGGGCTGGTGTAAACTCAAAAAACGATGTCCCACTTTTTACAAGATGTCTGTCGCGAACATTCAAGGTCCGTTTGGTGAGCAGCAAAGTCAAGAACGTGGAATGAATGCCGTTTGAAGAACAGTTTGGCTGCATGAGGAACTTAGGCAAATAATCTGGCTCGGACTCACATCGAGGCAATGCCTGTCATGCCATGCCAGACCCGCCCAGTGTGTGGCAAGAGTTTGGGCTGTGCACATCCCGCCGGACGCTCAGACCATTATCACTGGCCTGGGCTCACATCAGTACGGGGTAGGCTTCAGGACCACTCGTTCCGTCACCGCGCGCCGGCGTCCAGGTTGCAGATGCGCGGCCCCACCACACAATGCATGGGACCGGGCTGGCGGAGATCGACCGCCATGGCCTGATCAGTCATCGGCCATCTGCGGGCGACAGTGGCCTACTCAGGCACGTCTCATCTGTCGGCTGCGGCCGTCCTCCGCTCCGCCCGGCCGGCTATCGGTCAGGCCGGCCGTCCGCGGCGGTGCGGCCCCTTCCCACCCTGGTACCGGCGGCCGCTGTCCACCCCGGCACTGACGGCCGCTGCCCACCCTGGCACTGACGGCCACTGCCCATCCCGGCACTGGCGGCCGCTGCCCACCCTGGCACTGCGGCCGCTGCCCACCCCGCCACCAGCGGTCGCTGCCCACCCCGGTACCGGCGGCCGCCGCCCACCCCGGCACTGACGGCTGCTGTCCACCCTGGCACCGGCGGCCGCTGCCCACCCCGCCACCGGCGGCCGGGCAGCCGGGCCGTTCCCCACCGTGATCACCAGACCGACAGACCGAGCCAGACCGCAGGTGGTGACCGCCGCTCCGTCGGAGCCGGCGTCAGCTCGGCAGACCAGTGACCGGACGGGCTTGTGACCGCAGCTCGCAGCTGGGCTGTCGGTCACCGCTGTCGCTGGGGACCCAAACGAGCACAGCTGGTCGCAACGGATCGGTCTTCCCCGGGCCGGCCGGAAACTCGGGCCTATTGTACGCCGGCGAGCTGGGGCCGCTCGCCCCAGGCGGTCCGCCGGCTGCCATCTATTTCCCCCGCCTGCGGTGAGAGGGCGGCGCGCACACAGGCGTCAGGCGTCAGGCGTCAGGCGTCTTCAGGCTGAAACCCTCGTCGCTCACCCGTCCGAGTGCGCGTCCGACGGCGGCGGGCCGGCCGCTGTGGCCGGCGCCGCCGCCGCCGCCGCCGGGTCAGCGGCGGGTCGGCAGCGCGCCCTGGCCGCGTGCCAGCTGCGAACGGTGCTCGCCGCAGGAGCCAAACGGCCACCGGCGACAGAGACCGAGCACGGGATGGTCGGCAGCGCCCAGCTTCCATTTGCATCCATTTCGGCCGGCTTTGTCTCTAAGCGTTGGTCGCGGCTCAGTCGTTTTCTCGCGGCTGGAGGGTAGAAACGACCATCTTTTACCGGATCAACTCACTGGGGTGTTTATTTTGACACATATTCACGTGCTTGCGTAATGAATTAGGGGCGTGTATGTGTTACCAGTGTGCATGTATTTTGGGAGCACATTTTCACGCAAAACACGTCACAAGTTTTTGTTCAATAGTGGACACAATTCAAGAGACATAGGCACGGTGGCCAGATGGATTTGGAGGTAGCAAACCTTATAAAAATGTACGTTTCTAGCTGGCTACCCTACGAGTGACCTTAGTCTACCTCTGCACGCTATGAATGCTCTGATCGGAAGCATGGTGGATAAATAAGTGTTCCGTAATGAAAATCGGTATAACGGTGGAAATCATTGCCGCGCAATTTCCGGTGATGAATGTCATCAATCAACACCAGACGACCGATGCCGTTACTGCGTCAATAACGGCCGCGGCCGGCGTCGCCCTCCGGGAGTCCGGGCCGATGGAGCGATCATCGGCGCGACCTCCGGCGGCGGAGACGATGGCGTCCGGGCGTCCCCGCGGTCACCCGCCGCGTGTCGGCGAGGCCGGGTACGTGGGCCGGGCCGGAGCCGGCGCCGCCCCGCCGGGCACGCCCGTCTATCGACCTTCTACCGCCCGGCCCACGGGCACCGCCGCTCCACTCCACAGCAGGCCGTATTCCGTCAACACGCTGCGGTGTCAATTCCCTGGACGGAGGTGCTTTAGGTAAACACGGTAGAAAGCCGAGAGGATGTGCGAGCTCTTTCTGACGTACCGTGCTGACGGAATTACATGGTTGTCTACCACTTCCCGTTCCTTCCAGTTAGTCCTGCTAAATGTGTAATCGATCGCGTTAAGAACAGTTGCGCTGGTGCCATAAACACGCGAGATGTCGAGGAAATGGTGACCAAAATGAATGGTACAATACTACGCTCATCAAGCCAACACACAGGGGGGGGGGGGGGGGGGCAGACAGGAGTACAAGGCCTGAATGAAAAGTCACTGGCCAGTCAGCGTCATCCTGACTTTATCATCTGATTGGAGGTATCATCGCCGAAATACAGACAGGTGTTCAACAAAAGCATCATATGAAGTAAAGGAGCATGCCTTGCAGCAAGCACACTACTGTGACATGACTGCTAAGCTTAGGCCAAAACTGAAGCATATCGTGTTACAGGCCTGTGTTTCTGGTTCTCTAGTCGATGGTGTCGTCGAACGCTTCCACTAAATATAGACTTCGAAATTCAGTACAATGGGAAATTTCACAGGCGCAGGAACGAGTTTGGCTGGAGGAGGGACGGGATCCCTGTTGTTTTCAATACTTACCGGGTATTGTGTGGTAACGGGGTTTTCACTCAACCCCCCACCCCCACCCAACTCTGACATGGAAGTTAGCCGAATCCGGGAAAACCTGTTTTGGGCATAGTTTAGGTGAAGGCTTAGCTCACCAACATATTATATAAAACTGTATCTCTGATGGTAATTTTTGGAAGAATTGGATTCCGAAAAAGATTTCGCCGAAATGCACCAAAAATTTAAAATTAGGAGATCATGCTCGCCCCTATTTCTTGGCTCCAGGCAATCTGAACGTCACTGCTGCTTTTCACCTCGCGATAAACACAAGTGATCCCTCCGAGTAACACTGGTCGCATTCGCGCGCACCTCACAGCTCTGTTTGCCGGCAGCTCCCATCATGTGCGCCCCATGCCTCTCCCCTCCCCCCGTTCCCACGCAGACGAGGTCCCGCTCCAGACCACTCACACATGTGGCGGCCGTGGGTCGTGCACCCTGCTACTCTAGAACGGTCCCCCCCGTTGGCGGCGCGACCGCGGGTCATCCGACCGGCCTGTGTCTGCCGTGACCTCTCACCGCCGCCAAACTCGCCCAAGGCGTGAGCACTCCAAACTCCGGAAAGGTCACCACATAACCGCGCGCGTGCGAAACGTGTGGGGCAGCCGGCGCGCCGCAGCCGTTAATAGCAATCGACCTCAGCTGACCACGTCTTGCCCCGGCCGATCCTAATCGACCCGAGCGAGCGACCTGAGCGTACAGCCTGACAGGCATCCTGACGAGGCGGACGCCTCCCGTTCCCGCCCCCTCCCCCTCCTCCCGGTGATTCGTTTCGCTCGGGCACTGGCGGCCCGCCGCGGTTGGCGGGCGGGTGGCGACCGTAGCGTTCAGGCGGCGCGTCGCGCGCTGACAGCAGCGAGGCGCTCCTTCATCGCAGCCGACGCGGCCCGTCCGATGGCCATCGCTCGAGGCCGGTCTCTCTGTGGCCGTCCGATGGTCATCACTGGGGGCCGGTCTGGCTGGGACTGCTCGATGGCCACCACTCGGGGCTGGTCTGGCTGGGACCGCTCGATGGCCATCGCTCGTGGCCGGCCTCTCTGGGACCGTCCGATGGCCATCGTTCGGGGGTCAGTCTGTCTGGGACCGCTCGATGTCCAACGCTCCGGGGCCGGCCTCTCTGGGACCGCCCGATGGTTACCGTCCATCCAGGCCGGCCGGGTCTGGCGGTCGGTCCGGCGGGCTCGGCTGGCGGCAACCGCAGCCGCTGATTGGGTGCAGGTCTGCCCGACGACCCCGTCGTCACTGCTGAAGGCCGCTGATGGCACTGATCAACCCACGCGGTCGATAATGAGTTCGGCAGTTAGGGAATGAATCACACACTGGAACTGATATTTTCTGGCTGCGGAAAGTGAATGTTCTTCTGTAGATGTTTCCAGGGCAGCATTTAAGGATGATTGAGTATTGATCGAGGAATCATTTAAGTCGCGGGTATACCGTTACTCGAGCTTGTACTTTACGTAACAATGCAACTCTGCGCGAGTGTCATCGTTAGCAGCGAAATCGCTCTTGTAACATAAATAGTTTATGTCCTCGGCCACAGGCAACGGGCCGTATTTCTTATTGTGGGGACCTTGGCTGACCTAGGTCAGTCCGTGCAACAAGGCTTCTCAATTTTATCTTTCCAACTGCCGTAGGCACTAGCTCTTTCACGCAAGTGTTGCATTGTACTGAATATATATATATACCTCTATATACCTCTATATACATATATATGCATATATACTGTATATATTACCTACTATATACATATATATGCATATATACATTTATTATATCTCTCTCTTCTCTCTCTCTCTCTCTCTCTCTCTCTCTCCTCTCTCTCTCTCCTCTCTCTCTCTCTCTCTCTTCTCTCTCTCTCTCTCTCTCTCTCTCTCTCTCTCTCTCTCTCTCTCTCTCCTCTCTCTCTCTCTCTCTCTCTCTCTCTCTCTCTCTCTCTCTCTCTCTCTCTCCTCTCTCTCTCTCTCTCTCTCTCTCTCTCTCTCTCTCTCTCTCTCTCTCTCTCTCTCTCTCTCTCTCTCTCTCTCTCTCTCTCTCTCTCTCTCTCTCTCTCTCTCTCTCTCTCTCTCTAATTTAATCGTTTGTCACCAAGGCCGATCAAGAGAGCCGGTAAAGTTCGTTGCGGAAGCGTTTTTGTAGATACAACTACCGACTTCTTTAGTAGACCGGACGACCTTCCAAGGGTTTCGCAACTGCTTATCCTAGTTCTCGTGCATTGGAGATTTGGTGCCATGTCAGGTTCCTGGCTAATTCTGTAAGCGTGAAAAGAGCCACCATGGCCCTAATTACAAGCAATGCATTGCTTCGTTGAGCTCTTTGACTGTTATGGTTCATGGAAGGCAGTGTGAACAAATTGTAGTTTTGTACCGGTGCAGTGTTCTACTTTTAACAGGTGCAAAGCTAAATAGAACAAACATACGCTCCCATAGCCTGGTGAAAATCCAGCTACCATAAAAGGCAGATACGAGAGGAATAAACAGACACTCCCCAAAGTTAAACAGGCATAAATAGTTTAACAGTTCCGAAAGTTAACAGACATAGGCACTGCATTAACATCATGACTTTACTAGGCTGCAAATATTGCTGGGTGGGTGGTTCATAAAGTAAGAGTTCAGGCACATATCCTGGCGTGCAGGACCAGTTGTGAAACACGTCAGCTTTCAAAAGTGATCAATGTTAACTTCTCATTCACTTACTGACTCATCTCAACGACCTGAGGGAAAAATATGTTAGGCTACCTACCTACGGTGGGCCTAAAAAAATCACGACCCTTTGCTGGCTCCTGCAGTGTAAGTTGTCCGATAATCCTGACCACTGGCCTACGCGGCATATATAGGCGATAGGTGACTTGCTGCAAACAAGGTCGAGCGGTAAGACGAACTAAACAATTATACGTCCTCGCAGGCACGCCGGTTAAAGGGAGGTATACTTATTTTTTATAGCTACATTTCAGAAATGCATGAAGTGATAAACTACAATTCGTCCAATTGGTATTTTCTTTGCAACATTGTGAGTTATTATTTCACGCAGCCGTAACGTTGGGCGAAAAGTCCCGCATTGCGAAAGTGCAATCTGACATAAGTGTTTGGGTATCTTAACATTGGAGGCCTATGGCCCCATGCAGAGATTTGAAGTTCCGTCACGTTGGAACAGCTGCCAGGTAGCGTGGGAAGGGTGTTGAGCATATGAAGCGGCGTGCGAGCGGGCTCTGGCGTGACGCTAGCGGTACGAGAGGCCCCATCAATGTTGAGGGGACTCGCGCGTAGTGTGTATGGCCAGCCGTTTACACCGTGCCGTAGGCGTTGCGTGGCGGTAAGTTCGTTGAAGGTGATGTGCGAGATGTTGCGTGTTCTCTCCCTTCATCAGAAACCGTGCACGCATGTTCGACAGTCACAGGCGTCTATGGGGTTGTAGGGAATAACTTCTGCGTTTTCAGAGTGATAGGACACGTGCTGCCAAAGCTGCCATGGTGACGCCTCTCCGGTCCTCGGCCATTGCAAAAAAATCGGCATAAACACCATCTTAGTTCGTATTTTGCGTTTCCAGACGGTGTCATTCTGCATTGCTAGAAATGCAGCAAAGCGCGGGTGTGATCAGGAATGCATGTAACAGAAGCGTTTATCCTCAGGCTGCTTCTTCCCGAAATACCTGAAGGAGATGTGCGACAGCCACGGAGTCACCGGCTGGGTGAAGAACACCAAGCAGGGCACCATCTGCGGGAAGCTGCAGGGCCTGAAGACGCAGGTGGACGAAATGTAAGCGGTCGCGCGCCGACCGGCCGCGCCTCCCGAGGGGCGGCCGAGCGGCCGGCCTCGTCGGCACGGACGGCGGCGCCAGCTGGCGGGCCGACGCCCCCGACGGACGCCCCGTGATTAACATCGCATCCCGCCGTCCGAAGTTGGCTGCTGGTCTCCGTCACTAACAGGCGCCGGAAGCGCCTATCGCCGACGCACGGCCGCTTTACGACTGCAGAACGGCCCGGTCAATGGCCGCGCCCCAGCGCTGGGCGCCGCCGCGTGGTGCGCGACCCCGCTGGAACGCCAACGCAACGCACTCGTCTGCTTTACTATTTCATTGGCTTAACGTCGTACGATATTGATATGCTCCGTCCATATCCGCCCACAGAAAGCGCCGTTCGTGACCGCCTGCAGCTGAGTGGTGGTGTCGGGCCCCGACCAATTTATGGCAGCCATGCGGGTTCTTTGACCACAGTCGCCGCTTATGCTTATCGACGGACAGCTGCCAAGAAAAGGCAGGCTGAAACGGGGTCGGCCGTATCAAGGCATCGCTCCACATGTTGAAATATTGACAAAGACGTGTCTTTTAGCTGCCCAGTGAGTCTAAGAGGTATTATATGGGGCAAATTACAGAATTTTTCATAGGGTTATTCTTGGGATTCCATGTACTGCTGCCAAATTTTCGACCAAATTGTCTCCAAAAACCAGGCGTGCCAGGTTCACAACAGAATGAGCCATGAAGAAGCCTGCCTCTTGCTTTCTCGTCGCCTGTTTAGATCTAGAGCTCTTTTTACAGGGGTCTGCTCCGACGCAGGTTCGGAAGACTACCATCAAATGGGAACTGTATAGACATCTGCTCTTTCGTGTGTTTTAGCGTAGCGCATCATTTCTCCTGAATGTCATTTGTGTGCCCATACGTCCGACGTGGACAGTGGCCAGCCACGAACTGGCGTAGTCGCTCACAGTCTGAGGGAACTAATCATTTAGTGGACAGGACTGGAAACCGCCCCCAATTCGATGACGGATAGTCGCGCTTCGTCTCACACACCCATCACGCGCAGTCACAGAGCGGCGCTGGCGGGCCGCCGGCTGCCGACATTGATCAGGACAGCAGCCGGTGAGCTATTACCGCGGTCGCCGCGTCCGGCCGTGCCGCACATCTCGGCGGCTCTCTCAGCCATGGCCCGCTCTGCCGGCACCGACCGCCCCCTCTGCCAGCACCGACCGCCCTGCGGCGCGGTCCCCTCTGCCGGCATCGGTCGCCCCGCGGCGCGGGCTGCTCTGCCGGCGCCGACCGCCCCGCGGCGCGGGCTGCTCTGCCCGGTCTTGTCGCCTCGCGGCGCGGGCTGCTCTGCCGGCACCGACCGCCCCGCGGCGCGGGCTGCTCAGCCGGCACCGACCGCCCCGTGGCGCGGGCTGCTCTGCCGGCACTGACCGCCCCGCAGCGCGGGCTGCCCGCGGCACGATCGCCCCGCGCATGGCTG
This sequence comes from Pollicipes pollicipes, assembly GCF_011947565.3. Taxonomy (NCBI): domain Eukaryota; kingdom Metazoa; phylum Arthropoda; class Thecostraca; order Pollicipedomorpha; family Pollicipedidae; genus Pollicipes; species Pollicipes pollicipes. The sequence goes on along the minus strand of NW_023596136.1, from coordinate 27,677,676 downwards.
CTTGCTGGCACCTCCCGCTCCGCGGCGTGGGCTGCTCCGCCGGGACCGGCCACCCCGCGGCGTGGGCTGCTCTGCCGGCACTGACCGCCCCGCGGCGCGGGCTGCTCCACCGGTCTTGTCGCCTCGCGGCGCGGGCTGCTCTGCCCGGTCTTGTCGCCTCGCGGCGCGGGCTGCTCTGCCGGCACTGACCGCCCCGCGGCGCGGGCTGCTCCGCCGGCACCGATCGCCCCGCGGCGTGGGCTGCTCTGCTGGCACCTCCCGCCCCGCGACGTGGGCTGCTCCGCCGGGACCGGCCACCCCGCGGCGTGGGCTGCTCTGCCGGCACCGACCGCCCCGCGGCGCGGGCTGCTCCACCGGTCTTGTCGCCCAGCCCCCGGCGGAGGAAGACTCAGCGCCCGCAGGGATTAGCGAAGGCACAAGATAAATGGATGCATTGGGAAGCGGTGCATGAGGGCGCCTACCGGCACGGTCAGGCGTGAGGGCAGGAATCCGGCTGGGCCAAAAGCCACCCACTCTCCGTAAAAGTTATGCGTTAAACCTTTATGGTGATGCATGGTGATATAAAAATCACCGACTTTGAAAGCGTCTCCCGCTTTTTGTCTCCACTTGATCTCAATTGAGCGCAGCCACCGGCAATGCACATACAAGCTAATTAGGTGATGCAAAGGAATGGAAAATCGTGATGTGTTGCCACGATTGCTGATGTAAATCAGCGTAACAACACCAATGATAAGAAAACGGAGCAATCAGTGGTGTACCGACTTAATGCGGCTACTGCCAGAGTAAGACAGTAAGAACATCATTCACATAACATCTACCAAAAGTTATACGTGGGTTTGTGCACCGACCATGCATGAGGGTCGGCGAATGGCTATGGAATTCGGGCACACGTGAGTTAAGTTGCAGCCGATGCCACCAGGGCAACGGCCATTCGCACGACCTCAGAATGCGATCAATCACCTGCGATCATACATAAGATACTTCATGACACTTCGTCGAAGAAGGCTGCGAGTGTTCGCTGCATGCGATCAAAGAGCGGCACACAATGCATCTTGCCATGACAGCTACGCATCAATTTATCCAGAAACTGGCGTTCCAGGTCTCAGGAGCCCAGGCAGCCTCTGTCTGAGCTGTGTCAGAGCACACCGTCGCAGGTAGAGAGCCAGTGCAGGGATTGGAATACAAGGGTCCGGGAATGAAATAACTATTGATTCCCCAGGTTACATTGCTCCAATTCCAGGGCCGCAGTTTCAAGAAAGAAAAAAAAATCATTTGCGCAATATTTTGACTGAAGCAGCATTACGACGAAGGCAGTTGTGTTACTTTCCGGGACGAATCTGTACAAACATAGATATGGGAAGAGTCAACCAAATGTTACAGTAACACTAATCTCCGATGGACGGTGGTTCCACTATGCAGCAGCAGCTAGTTATTTATTGGTGCACACTATGAGCTGGGCCCGGTGATACCATCCGTGCAAACAAACAGCCCGCTTCGCAACAGGCAGTACGGAAAACTGCGCGCAACGTTCGAACACGGTCTATAGAAACGCTGCACTCTCTTCACGATAATTTAGCAAAGGCGACGACCCATGTGACTGCAGGGTCGGGTTTCTCTACCCTCTCTGAGGAAATCGGAAAAAATGTCTGCTACGGTTGCACTGTCGAAGAGTACGTTTCCACCGTGCGTACATGACAGCGGTAACGGAACGCGTGGCGCCAAAAGCGTGCAATAAGGAAGTAAATGATCTCGGTTAATATTGAAACATTTCTCTGGAATGTGACGTTTAAGAAGCCAGTCACAGCTGTAAGCAACGTCGACTCACAGCAATGGTAGCTGTGACAATCCGCACGCGGACTCACAATCACAAAACATATTTTTTGTACACTCAAACCAATCGACTTTATTACGTTGCGGTTAAGTAGCACGAATGGCGTGATATAATTGGAGGACGTTTTTGGTCGTCGCGTCGCATCACGCAAACTCATGATTTTATTACAACAGACAATCGGTCTTGGAATGAACTTTACCAACGTTTTATCCTCATATGGATAACATAAAAGTTAATGGACAGGTAATGCCTTTATTGGTGATGATTGAGATGACCGACATAGAGTAATTACAAGGAATTCGTTAGCTGACAACGTTATTTGAGAACCCATCTGAAAAACCAATTTTGCGGTTCAAATCTGACACACCTAATCTATATTCGCGTTTATGCAACCGAATTAATTCCCCCAAAATTGGAACAGCACGAACGGCCACGCAGTGTTTTTCTCCGCTATGGTGTTTTGAAACATAGTCTTGTTTGTGAGGAGGTATTTAGTGAGCCTTTCGGGAAATCACAAAGCAATTCTGGCTAGCTAAGCCTAAATTTTCAAAACCTGATCGACTTACATATTTCGTCCCGTTAAACGAAGTATGACTTCTTTTGTAACGGTGGAAAAGTAGAAAATCAGTGGTCCTCAGCGAATTGTTGGCTCTACACGCCATGCACGATACAAGTTGTATCGTCTTGACTATTCGATCTGCAGCTGCTTAACTAGAATGGTTGTGCAATGTGTGTATTCCATATCCCAGCTGTTTGTCAAGTCATCCGAGTTCAATGCCACATCGGGTCAAATATTAGAGTTGACATCAAATTAGTCAACGTATCATACGCTGAAATGGCTGGTATGCGTCTCTGGCACCGCAAAGTTTTGTGAAGGTCATGGTTACTTCAGTTCAAGCCTTGGTAATAACCAAAATTCGTATGGGTAAAATTTTTACAGCCCATCGGTGTCATCGTCGCACATTACGGTTGTAAGTGCAAGGGCAGGCAATGCCATGGTTTCTACAGATTACGGGTTGGCCCAGCATGTCCTCACATTAACTCGGGAGGCAAATTGCGCCATTGTTAGACCTGAGCTAGTTCCATGTTCCTGCGCTCGAAAAGTTACGGGAAGAAACCCAACACGTTACCGAGGACGAAATGCCCTGCGTGCAAGATGCAGATCACATAAAGAGCTACCGTCCATCTCGTTCTTGACTTTTCATGGCAAGTGGGATGAAGAACCCGGCAGCGAATCGCACCTTATTGCAAAAAAGAAAGGGAGAGAAAACGGGATGAAATAGCCGAGACTGGCGAGGGGTAAATAATCCCGATGTAATCTCGGGATTTCCAGGAATCCCTCGTCTCCCGTGATTAGTTATTTGACGAGGCCGGGAGCTCGGAATTGAGAATTAGCGCCGCAGTCCACATCCCCAGGCTCATCAGGCTCGCCACTTTGCCCATAACTGTATCATCGGCGGAAGGCCGCGGCTTCTGACTAGGCCATGCCACAGCACTCCATTGTCCAGAGGGCCGGGGCCGCCCAGGCTAATGTCGACCGAAGTCGTCGACCCCGCACCAACTTCGCACGGCCGAGTCAACTGACCTGCAAAACTGACCGAGTCAACGGTCTGCCGGTGGCGCCATCTTTGCGTCCCATCTCGGACGTGGCACCAATAGCCGGTCGGTGCTAAATGGAACCAATAGTCCGCTGGTGTCGATAGTGTGCGTACCTGTGCACCAACAGTATGTCTGTGATGCAGTCGCTGTACATATCAGATGTGGTGGAGGTGGTCTGCCGGTGGTGCCGATTCTGTGCGCCGTCCCTGATGTGGCAGTCCACAGTCGGCCGGTGGTGCCGACTCTATGCACCGTCCCTGATGTGGCAGCAGCAGTCGGCCGGTGGTGCCGACTCTGTGCACCGTCCCTGATGTGGCAGCAACGGTCGGCCGGTGGTGCCGACTCGGCGGGTCGGCCGGCCGCCAGCGTCGCCACATTCCGTGGATCGTCGCCAGCGGCGGCTGGCCGACGCGGTCGGTGACGGACCGTCACAACACTGGCAGCCGACACACGGGGACCGGGCAGGCGCCGCCGACCGCCGCCGCGGGGGAAAACACGCACCTCCTTGTGATGGCGGTGTCGCAAGACCAGACGGATCGTAAATGGAGGATTGCAGGCTCTCTTGGAACTCTTGGAAGGGAACGAGAGTTGGCCAACGGAACGGGCACATTGCTTTGACAATCCGCTGTAACAGGTACCGACCACAGCCCGAGCTGTGACCCAATGACGGATCTATCATCAGGTCTTAGAGGTGACCAAGTTCTGAATACCGCGTCACTTTCCCCAAATCAAGCCCGAACAGGATCATCTACTTGTCCACCGCCCCGGGGGGAGAGCAGGACCCAGCTGGTGCATATCTGTCTGTCTGTGAACTGAACTGAGCGTACAAAAGCAATCTGTACATCAGAGGTGCCAGTGTTGTGACGGCCTCAATGCATGCATACCTGTCTGTCTGTGAACTGAACTGGGTGTACAAAAGCAACCAGGGATCAAGATTTGTCCGTCCTCGTAGCTCAATAGGTTAGAGTGCCTACCTGCTAACCTAACCGCGGCTGGGTCTGGGTTAGGGTCGCTAGACGTGCTCGCTATTTACCCCTGGCTGGGAAAACCCGTAGCTGCAGGCAGGGGTTCGCTCAAGGTCCGATGAGGCCGGAGGCTGGGGAACTGTACTAGTCCTTGCGGCCCGTTAAACTTCAGCCGCAAAGTTTTGCCGTAGACCTCGAATTTCAGGCTCGGATGGCGGCTCACATGTCCCTCATCAAGCACTGCCTGGCGTGAGTTCGGATCCCAGACGTGTATCCAATGAGAAAGGGTCGGACTTAATTTATAAAAGAAAGAATAACGCAAATGTGTGTGACATCATGCGTTTGCGACACATGGATGCCACGTTAACACAGCCAGCCATATCAAAGATCGAACCGTGCGATATGAGGCCGACCCCAGTGCGTGATCCCTCCCAGCTGTGCTGCAGCTTCCGCGCCAGCTTACGACCGTTCCCAGGTGGCTCTCACCATCCGGCCACAGGTCGTTAATTAGCCTGGCGTATCTAAAATTAGATGAGTTATAGCCAGGTAGCTGGTGCTTAATGCCGTTAGGCGCTCGTCTAGACTCTGACGCCCGTGGCTGCCAGCAGCACGTCTGGAGGTCATTCAAATCAAGCGCAGAAAGTCAGCTGATGCACTGTATCGCTCTAAGAAACACGCCTGGAGGTCATTAGGATCAGGCGCAGAAAGTCAGCTGATGCACTGTACCGCTCTAAGAAACACGCCTGGAGGTCATTAGGATCAGGCGCAGAAAGTCAGCTGATGCACTGTACCGCTCTAAGAAACACGCCTGGAGGTCATTAGGATCAGGCGCAGAAAGTCAGCTGATGCACTGTACCGCTCTAAGAAACACGCCTGGAGGTCATCCAAATCAGGCGCAGAAAGTCAGCTGATGCACTGTATCGCTCTAAGAAACACGCCTGGAGGTCATTCAAATCAAGCGCAGAAAGTCAGTTGATGCACTGTACCGCTCTAAGAAACACGCCTGGAGGTCATTAGGATCAGGCGGAGAAAGTCAGCTGATGCACTGTACCGCTCTAAGAAACACGCCTGGAGGTCATTCAAATCAAGCGCAGAAAGTCAGCTGATGCACTGTACCGCTCTAAGAAACACGCCTGGAGGTCATCCAAATCAGGCGCAGAAAGTCAGCTGATGCACTGTACCGCTCTAAGAAACACGCCTAGAGGTCATCCAAATCAGGCGCAGAAAGTCAGCTGATGCACTGTACCGCTCTAAGAAACACGCCTAGAGGTCATCCAAATCAGGCGCAGAAAGTCAGCTGATGCACTGTATCGCTCTAAGAAACACGCCTGGAGGTCATTCAAATCAAGCGCAGAAAGTCAGCTGATGCACTGTACCGCTCTAAGAAACACGCCTGGAGGTCATTAGGATCAGGCGCAGAAAGTCAGCCGATGCACTGTACCGCTCTAAGAAACACGCCTGGAGGTCATTAGGATCAGGCGTAGAAAGTCAGCTGATGCACTGTACCACTTTAAGAAACACGCCTGGAGGTCATTAGGATCAGGCGGAGAAAGCCGGCTGATGCACTGTACCACTTTAAGAAACACGCCTGGAGATCATTTGGATCAGGCGGAGAAAGTCAGCTGATGCACTGTACCGCTCTAAGAAACACGCCTTGGGGTCATTCAGGTCAGGCGCAGAAAGTCAGCTGATGCACTGTCCCCCACTTCAAGTAACACACGTGTGGTAGACATGATGCGTGACGAGTGTGGTAGACGTGCGAGTAGTTTAACAATAAGACTATCACGCATTTCTTGCATTTGTTGATATTTGTTGTCTTGGTAGGCCTCATATGGTACTCATATCGCAGACCGTGCTCCTCTGGTGCGAGGGACATGGAAAGGATCATGTCCTTGAGCAAGTGGGACTGGGTCCGGTACATGCTGTACTAATTAGACGGACGGGGACAGAAATATTTGGATTTTTAACAGCCAATATCATCCTGCCATGTCGCGAATTGGTGCGCATCTCAGCTTAGTTAATACAGATGCCTATCACCCACGATCATTTTCTTCTCTCCGTAAGTCGTTAAGTGCATTTGCGAGGAACATTATTCACGTAGGTAAGACAGTAGTAATAGCTTCATTCCTGGGAGGAGAAACCGGGAGAATGGAGAGATAGATGCGTTGATATTTCGGCAACATGTCTCTATCGAAACAATGGCGGAAGTTGTGTCAGTAGGTTATCGGCTGTCCAGAAAGTTCCATCTTCTGCTATTGTTTCGATAAAAGCATGCTGCCGAAACATCAACACATCTATGCCTAGATTTTACTGTTTTTTTTTTCTTCTCCGAGGAATGCGGCTATTACTTATGTCTTATCTTTTTAGTTTCATTTGATTCGAGTGGAAAATGCAGCGACGCGAGCACTGACTGGGGTTATTGGCTGTGCATAGTAGTCATTTGATATATCAAAGTGAGAACTTTCGACCAACCTGATTCTTTGAGCACTTTCGGACGGCCAGCTGGTCCATGCCTGGACTTTGGATCGGACTTTGAGCAAGAACTTCCAAAAACGCCCACACCGGAGTGAAGCGACCGCTCTCAGTGTGGGGCCGCCGTGTTGGATCTTGGCTGACTGGCGGTGCGACCAGAGCGACCTCTGTAGCGGCGGCTCACGTTCCATACACGTCAAACAGCCGGCGCGCGCTGTTTGGGCAGCTGAGTGACCCGACACGGGCTGCGGCGAACGGCAGAGAAAACCAGGGGCTGCGACAGACGGCAGTGTGGACCAGGGGCTGGTACAGACGGCCGTGTGGACCAGACTTTTCGCTCATAAATTTATATTTCTGCTGATACTTGCGCACGGGTCACCGAAACCTTTCAGTGTAGCCGTCTGAGTTTCGGACAGCCCCTAGCAGTATCGTGTAATAGGTGCTGGGACGTGAGAACCTGAGTACCAGTGATGTTCGTGAGGTTTGTGCAATGTTCTCGGTGCCTATTAATCGCGAAAAGGAGTTTTTTAACCTAATTCTTGGTATGGATCAACGTAGCCTTCCGGCATAGCCACCTGTATATCGTGCAGCTCTTGGCAAAATACTGTGCATCATATGCTGGGATGTGGACGCTCTTGTTATCGATCATTTGGACATTTTTGGTGGCGGCGTTTACGCAGAGTTGGAGCACTTTCTGGATTCAAACGTCTTGTTTTTAAATGTAATTCTTTGTTTAACCGTATCTACCAGTGACGATGGACAGCATGCGCAAGGTATCGAAACATGGAGAATAAAAAAATTAACCGACGTTTTCTTGATAACGTCGTTTAATCTGTTTATCCTGGCATGCTAAAGATTGATAACTGCCTCCCAGACCTATGAAATCATGAGTTCCATTTGTGTTTGTGTTCGTTTGCTAAATTGCTGCCGTTCGATCATATGCTCGCAAACATGGTCATGTCGTGAACAGCTTGCTAACATATTTTTGACATTGTTGCATAAAACAATGCAGTTCACACATGCACATGTAAAATGCCAGGGGGATGATAGTAACTGTGATTAAGTCCTATGTGTCGCCCAGATAGTTAGGATATGCCGTAAGACACGCATGCGGGGTGGGAAAGAGGTAGTCTCTTGAGTGTCTCCTTGAGTGATGGTCTCTTCGAGTGTCTCACTGTTGAGGTTGTATTCGTTTGTGTTCGTTTGCGCTCTTGTCGCCGGCCCGCTAGCTGTTTGCGAACACACCCTGCTCACGAACAGCCTGTTCGTGTTCATTTATTATTGAAAACTGACGGTTGCCAAATCTTGCTTTAGGCTCCAGTACAGTCCATAATCATCACTAGAAATAACGCCCGTGCTAATCGCCCAACGCCAACAGAAGATCATCCGTGTAACAAATACCTAAGCTATCGCACCGCTGCAGCTTAGTTCCGCCTCGGCAATTGATCCGGAGGTCCCCATCACAGCGTGTTCGTTCCGCCAACAGAGTCGAGTGGATGACGAGGACGGGCAGCCCGGGCTCCAAGCCCGAGCGCTGCGACCTCTCCAACACCATCTACATGAACGCGCAGGACTTCAGCAGCTTCTCGGTGCGCTTCTGAGGGGGCCTCCGCTGGCGTCGCCGCCGGGCCCTGCTGCGCCCCTGCGGCGCCCGCCCACCCGCTGGCCGGCTGGTGTGGCGGGGCGCTCCCGCCGGGTCCCGAAGCGCCCCTGCGGCGCCTGTCCGCCCGCTGGTTGGCTGGTGTGGCGGGGCGCTCCCGCCAGGCGGTCGCCGAGCATCGGTGATGTCGGAACAATGCGCGACGCCCTAGGAGATGCGCTGCTGACTGATAACGGCCAGCGCTCATGTCGATCTGTGCTTAATCGTTGGGGCTGACGGCGCTGACAGACGGCCTCCAACGGCGGAGGATTCCGCCGCGAAATTCGCTGGCCCGCTGTCCCTGGGGAATGTCAGACGCGCGGCGGACATCGGGGAGGACTGACGCGTGCCGATGCCGCCGATGGTATCCCGCCCCCGCGACGTACCCCCTTTGGTCTTCGCTGGCCTGCCGCGGTCCGCTGGCCCGGTCCAGACCTGCAGTGAAGTTGGATTCGTCCAGTAACAGGCCGGACAACTACCTTAGTGATCGGGGGCGTCACGGACGGGGACTGCTTACCAGTAGTGACAGCGTGCTCAGGCGGGACTGAACATTGTGGGTCCGCCCAATGAGCTCTGTTTCGTGCTTGGTTTGTAAATACACGACCAGGTGGACGACAAACTTTCTCGAAATGAAAAGGCGGTTGTGGGAATGCTCCTGCGCTGAGTATCGTAAGGGTAATATAATCATATGTTAAAGCCCCCTGTACCAATAGTTCAAGGCTATTGTGTTTCCTTTCATGACTATTGAATATGTCACGCCAAACCACGTGCACATATGGCCGTTGCAGGAGTAGAAAGAGAACATGAGATGGACAAACACAAAGGCATAGCTCTTTTGAAAGGAGCTGGGACGGTAGACACGACGCGTCATGGCCAATCACAGTTACGAGTGCAATATTTTGCATTGGCGCTGGAGCTTGTTTACATGCTATGTCTGGAATTCGTTGCCCACGAAATGATATAAGATTTTCTGACATAATCATAGAATTTCATTAGCTCCAGCGGATACCAGTTATAAAAAGGTTATGTGAAACCCGGGTTCCACTCTCGGGATACAGGCACATCATTCTGCTGCGTTTTGGAGAGACTCGATATAGCGACGACTAGGCTAAGTGGGTCCCAAACGTCAAGCGACATGACAGCAGCCGGCCAAAGAGATGCCAAGGAAACAGACAGAGAAGGGCCTTAGTTTGTTTCGGAAGGCAGGCTAGCAAATATAGCGCATTTGGTCTTGTCTATGTTTGTGATGCTTGTAGGTTAGCAAGAGCCATTCCAGACGCTGATATGTTCACTTGTTTTCCAGGGGCACGATTTTCATCGTTTTAATTTTATTTTTAACTTATTTTACTGGAGCGCAAGCCAGAAGCTACCCACAGATGCAGCCCTGTTTCTATCTCAAAGCAAATGAATTGAAGTCTTGAATCTACAGATATATTGGGGGCCTGCGAACGTACATTGTGGATCGATATGGGGTCACAACTTTGCATGAACATGGCCAACCTTTCTTCGTCTGGGAATTTTTAGCCTTCAGTCGGAACCGATCAGCGAACAAAAGTGACAATTGTTTGTGACATAGATATGACAAACCATTTGGCAAAATTCTGTGAAATTTTGTGACAAAATTACATGAAATTATGTGACATGACAACATTATATAAGATCATTGCTGAAAATGCGCAGCTCGCGAGCCTTAGAAACAGCAATTTTGACACCAAGCGCTGCAGTCTCCACATGCCGCGCGGCGTCGCCAATGTGCGAGATAAAATGATAACGCATCGGAAATAAGGATCTTTGAACATTTTAGGACATTAATTCTTACGTTTAGAAGGCATATTTTACCTGTCCAATTAATAAATTGATGAAAGAAACGAATTAACAAACAAAGTAAATGCCGCAGCCGTGTGTTGTCGACAGCGGCCAACTTCGTTCGGTTTTACTTAAACTGCAGCTCAAGCCATTACTGTTGCTGTTCGCAAGATTGCGAGCGCGCAGGCCCAAAACTGTTTATGTGAATTACTTCACAAGTCGTTTCTGCAAAGGGATGAACACTCACAGGCAAACGTGATGGTCTTTTTTGTGTTTTACCTCATTTCGATCCATTCTATTAACTGATCAGACCCCTTACGTTCTTCCGGGCAAGGAACCTCGTGAGTAGGCACCAGGGGGCACATTACCGTTCCCGGACAAGGGCTGGAGGTACTGCTCCGTCCCAGCGCGGGATGCCCACCGACTGTTATTCTGGTGACACAAAGGAGAGGTCTCCTGATCGATCTGGAGATCATTAGAGAAACACATCATACAATGGTCCTCTTCCTGACGCAGCATACCCTCTGACCCGGGCAGTTGGCCCCAGAGCGACGCAGGACCCGTCGTTGACGCAACAAGATCCCTTATCGCCCCAGATGCTCTAATAATTGGCACAGAGGTTCCAGTTCGGCTTTACGGACCCTTAGTTGAGATGGGATGAAGGACTGGGGGCCCTGACTTAACCTGACCCGTTTGGTGCTGATGGCCCTGACTGACCAGAGCCCTTCTGTCGTCTCATTGTAAACTCTCAACATAAGTTCGCTCACATCGTATCTCCTTTCTTTGTCAGAGCGTCCCTACCAAAGCAAGAGGTCCTTTGGCATTTGGGGTCCGCCCCTGTCCCTATTCAGCATATGTTCCTGGGGAGAGCACATGCCCTCCGTGCCCCTCCCTCTATCTGCACCACTGCTCCCGATGCATTCCTTAAAATTTGTTTGATGCCAATCTCACCACTGTTTTGCCATTTTGTCTCAACCCGGTCAAGTGTCATTTTTTTTCGCGCTTGCCAAACGATTTGATGGAGTATTTTAGAATATGTCGCCAGAATAAGAAAAATTATTCATTGAACATTGCAGCGGTTCAGTGGGCCAAAACAGATTATAATTTTCAAGCGAACATACAAATGTGGTTAAAGGAACCGTTCTTTTGGCCCAAAGAAGTCCGCAGAACAGATTGCAACATATAAAACTGCAAATGACTGCCAAATTGCCACTTAAACGTTTGGCATTCAGCCATAACGTTGCAGAATAACATGCGTCATAATGAAGGTATCACTGTTTGGTACTCACATCTCATAAGTCCCCCCTTAAGTCAAAGCTTCGCAGAATTATCGCGCAATAAATAGGAAACACGTCTTAATACGAGAGATGTCAAACAGGTCAACTGAGCATACCGCAATTTGATACATATCAAACTTGAGAGCGATTATCAGTGGACCCCTTTCGGAATGATTTAAGGGTACATGCTACCACGGTCCACCCGATCGCAAAATGGACAACGGAATAAGACAGAAGCCGGGAGTTAGGAAAATAATTTGCAGCCGCTCGCAGAGTAACCCATTACTGAATTAGTCTCTTATGGTACCTAGTCGGTTGGATCTAATTAATGATGGGTGGACCGTGTGTGTGGAACACGACGGCGTAATACCAGCGCGAGAAATGAACCACGCGGAGCAAAATCTTTGATCAAACTTGCCCGCTGATCAGTGAAAACAAGGAGCTCATGAAAGCGGCATCTCCGCCGAGAGTCAAAGCTCGCCGGGGAGGGAGGGGGGGGGGGGGGGGAGGGGGAGGGTTGCGGTCGGTTTTGTGGGGTTGCAGACGTAATATTAAATATTGTAAGAGATGGGAGCACTTGGTCCCATTGCACATTGCCGTGGTAGATCCATGTATTCGGGGATTAGTGGTGTTCCGAATAGCACCACTTTGAAACAGCATGGAAGTGTGCGAGACGGCGATGGCATCAGGAACTTGAAAGGTGAGGAGGCCGATATTCGTTGGGTCTTCATCGTACAGGACACCTTCTCCTGCTGGTACACCTCCTAACGTATTTGATGGTATTGGTTACGCCTGTAGTTACTTCGCAATAACATGTACAATTTCCTGGGAGCGTTGACAGTGGCAAAGTTAGTTGTGATTTCCAATGTAGCCACCTCTCTACGAGGGCACGGGAACTAGGGAGGCCAGGGGCCTGAGGCCTCCAACTTTTTCAAGGTTCAACATAGGCCATATGAGCGTTGACTGGAAAGAAATAATGAAAAAATGGCTTCCCCACCCCATCCACCTTAACCGACCATGGAAGGAGTTCCATTGCCCAGCTTCTCCAATACATGAGAAAAAAGGGCTACAGTGGAAATGGATGTGTTAACACAAGCAAGCATGTAGCAGTCTACAATTCAAGAAATGTACATATCAGTTCTCATATAGTTCCAAGCAACCAACTACAACGTATGCATTACTGATCGCCATGTTACTTGGGCCCCCTCTCGACCACAAGTGCCTCCTGTCGGTCTTGACAGAATCCCGCTCCTTCCCCCTGGTCATGTAAAATGGGGCCTACGCTTTGTCCGAAGAGGGACTCCTGCCCTATCGCATCGCGAGCATATCGGTCCTAGCGAGGGCCGTACTACGGAACATCTTAGATATATACGGTGCACTGCTTTCTCAGCATCGTCTCCGTCACGAGACACTGTGACGGAGACGATGTGCTCGTCGCCCGTCGTATCCCGGCTCTCCAATCCATAGAGACCCGTCAGGTATGACAGGGCCTTTGTTCAGAAACCCCACCAGACGTCAGTGTAACCTCACCAGACGTCAGGCGTAGCCAGACGTCACCTGGATTGAAGGTCACCTGAAGGACGCCGACATCGTCGCTGCTACGTACATCACTTTCTCCTATCTGACATAAGGCATACGACTGCTGATTTCAGGTGAATCGATCCTGGTTAATTTGCTCAGTCGTAACTCACAATTGTGATTCTTATTCGGCTCTGAATTCGGGAAATCGGAAAGATCTTCCCTTTGCCTCAGTGCCAACAGTTGACGTGTGACATTGTTTCCTGTAGGTGTTTTTTACCGTTATGTTGCGATCAGTGTTATCGTCGGTGTTGATCATGATCGATCAATGTTATCGTCGTCTATAAAGAAACTGCGCGAGTAAACGAACTCAGCTTTGTCATATTTTGGTGAACGGTACAGACGACGTAAATGTGATTAGGCCGGTCGCGAGAAAAGACTACACCTACCTCGATATCAAAGGAAATGTTCCACATTTGAAGATATATTTGGGAAAGCACAAAGCCTGTTTTGAATAGGGGACGTTAAAGCCAAAGTCTTGCTTCTGTTTTTGACCTTAACGCTGTTACACTTACAGCGGTTGCATCCAGGAGCACAGCCAGGATTTTCTTGAGTGATGAGCCCGTATTTGGGTGAGCACGCATCACGCCGATTTTTGACTCCATCGGGAACCCCCTATATTGGAACAAAAAATCTGGGCCTAGGGAGGGGGGGGGGGCACTCTTGGCTGTAGCCTGGTTGTATCTAAGATTCAGAGACGGATCCATCCCTTGGGACCGACAATCAAGGGCCCGATGGGCGCGAAAGGCTGACCGTGGGCCGTATGGGAAAAAGAATGAGCATCCCCAGGTGAACACAAGTTGGCCATATCAATAGGTATATATGACCTCATTTTGATCTGCAATCTACGTTCAGTCCTCAAGGCCCGAATATCTCCGTGGCACCCTGAACCATGCCCCTGATTTTGTTAGTGCACGGACCCTTACGCTTTTGGCGCCTTCTGAAATTCGGGATAGGGGTTCTCCACAGCATGACCAGTCCGGAACATGCACCATCATTCTAGGACATTTTCTGGATTAGTACATAATGCCTCGGATGATGACCGTTATCATTGTATACTAGATATGGATAGATCATTGTATACTAGATATGGATAGATCATTGTATACTAGATATATACTAGATATACTAGATATGGATTTCGAGGGTTGTCCTAAAGAAATAGATGCAGAAAAAGACACATTCGTCCCAGGGATGTCAATTTGCGTTCTTGTGTAAAAGCCCTGGACTCCAATGTGAAGTTTGCACCCCACAGCATTGGCTTCCTCCCTCTGCTCAATATTTTTGAATGATATTTGACAACAGCCTAGGAAAATTGAATGGCACACAAAGGCTCTTTCTGTGGCCATGATTTGAGCATGAGCACTGTGCACTGTACACTGTGCACTGTGCACTGACCATGAGCACTGTGCTACTCAAATTAAGGAATATATGACAAATAATCCAAACAAAACAATAGCATTGCCAATAGCAAGTGTGCTAAAACCATTGAGAAACACACATTTGGGGAGGTTATGTCGCTGGGTCGTGGGCTTACGTCCCAAATTTTTTTTTAATGACAACGCCTGGTTCGTCCGCCATGTCTGATGACAGTCTGTGGTTACCATGGGTGTAGCCAGAGTCTTGGTGGGGAGAGGCACTGAGCTTGATGGAATGCCCCTGGCTCCCCAAAAAATCACCCGAGTTGGGCCACCTCTGTGGAGGCCAATGCTCTCTATGCCGGTGGGCAAATACTTTAAGGGGCCGCGTGGGCTGAACACATGAACACCAGGGGCCCATTGCCTTCACCTTTTAGGCCTGAGTGACCTCGCAGTCCCAGCCTGGGGAACTCACCCGCTACCATTCTAGAGACACGTAGGGTCGGGGCCCCCAGTCGATCCGGAGGCCCTGGAGGGGCACGCGTCTTGCCTAAAGTCACCCCTGCGGCGCACGTGGTCATCAGACAGGTAATACGGGTAAGACGTTACGTGAACTGTGCATGGAGGTGGCTCCACGATGGATGACGATGAGGCGGGCTTTTGTGCAGGAGAAAGTGGGACGCCTGTTGGGTGTTTAACGTTATTGTTTTTGTGCTGAAACATGTATCGGTCCCCTCCCAGACGCAAAGGCCCCCTGACCAGTGTGGCTCACTCTGGATCGACGCATGGCCCTTGCTTATGCAAAAGGACCCCTTAGGCCACATAAAATCAAATGATTGACACAGCAACCCCATGCTGGCTTACCAGGCTCCTCGTCAAAATGGCGTGTAGGGCACCCGTTACTGGACCCCTGGCTAACGTAGCCCCCTTCCACTGTATGACGGCCCCGACTACGGCGGCGCCACAGATCTTGAGATGGGTGGTCGGAGTTTCCAGGGACGTACTGGACAAAATGGGGCCTCCCATAATGGGGGAGGCCTTCAGGGGCCTCCGGGACAGTGTCGTACTGAAGGGGGAGGGCACCGAGGGCGTGTACCCCCTTATCAAAGTGTTTATGTGTAAAGTGTCAGAGAACACCTATGTGAGTATCAGTGAATGCTTGCGTAGTTTGGCGAGCACTTCTTAGAGGCGCTCGCGTTCCCCTCCTTCCGCTCCAGGCGGAAGGCCGCGGCCACGGGGCTAAGAGAGGAGGCGGTAACAAGGAGAAGATTCTGGAGGCTGCCGGCGCGAGGACGGACGTGCCGGCGGGACGGACTGTGACGAGCGCCTGTAACGAGTGTCAAATACAGACGTGACTGACGTGCCGTATGTACTAGTGAGCCGGAGGGAAGACACCGGAACAGGAGACCTTGCATATGCATCATCTCTAAGTAAATAAACGTCGATATTTAAAGAAATCCAGAGAGAGCCTTCTGAGCATCCAGCAAAGGGTCTCGTTATCCTAAGGCAGGGCTATCCCAGGCTATTCCAGAAAAAAGCCTCCTGATGTATAGAGGGGCTCCTAATCCTGAAAAGAATGTTTTCAAGCCATGAAGGGGCCTCCGAATCTAGCTGAAGGTCTTTGTCATCCCAAAACAGGACGTCCTGACCCGGAGCCTCGGGAATCTGATGCATGAAAGGAGGACCCTGTTCCAGAAACTGGAAGTAGATGGGCCTACTAACCCAGAGCAGGGGCACCCTATGCCGTAAGGTGGCCTCCTGAGCCACTTAATATGGAGACTTAATAATAAGAGACCCCCTTAATATGGGATTGAGCTTGCTCATCTAGAGCGTGGGCTAGTTCACTCAGAAATATTCAGAAAAATCCAGATCCAGATCCCCATAATCCAGAAAATGGGCCTCTTGGTGTAGAAAAGTCCCTTCATTGCCGCAGTCCAGCAAATGAGCCCTTTGCCGACTGGAGTCCCTTGCCGAGACAGGACTCTGCTAGGTACCGGGTCCCCGGCCGCCACATGGGTCCCAGTGTCTTTTGGGTCATGGCCAGCAAGAGCTTTATCTGACATTCACAGACACTGGCGGATCCTGGCGTTCTCCTTGCGCGGAAAATGAGCTCGCAGGCAGACACAGGGCACACTTTTCTATATTGGTGTTCTCTGGCCGACCTTGGGGCCCTTATTGTCCCAGGACACCCCCGGCCGGCCCAAGAGCTTTGTCTGACATTCACAGGCATGTACCATGCAAACCAGTGTACTTAACACAGCCTCTGGTGAGCCCCTTAGCCCTTTATCATCAGTCTTGAAGGCCTTTCGAGACTTATAAGCACGGGCCTCCCTTGTCCCTTGCCTGCGCCCCTGGTGGCCGACTTCTCACACCGCCCACCCGGTGGCGCCCTCTATGACGGAGCATTAAGACATTTTATGCATTGATCATAATGATACTGGTCGTCATTATCCAATCAAAGAAAAACTTCACAGCTAGATAAACGGGCATATTTGCTTCCAAAACACACAGCTATGAGTTGAGATAATGTTTAAATGCTGATTGTTGCTCTACTTTCAGTTATATGTGCTATTATTTCATAACAGTACTTTAAAGGTGTTGAGATGTTCTTATTTGTGAATCCTTGTCATGGCTAGGGCTGCGTTTTTGTGTGGGAGAAGTCTGGAGGTCGCGGCGATGGGTGGGTGATGTATGATAAATATGGTGTGATCGAGCTGTTATAGACATTTTTGCCGATGATGCTGAAGTTACTGCTCCTTTGCTTCCTCTGTAAGCCAGCGCCATATTATGCAGAATCTGTCTCAAACAGAAACAACGATGGTGAGTTGTTTTGGTGGGAGGGGTGATGTATGGCACATGGCTGCCTGCTGGGTACGTTTCAAGGCGAAGGAGAATCACCGCTTGCCCTTCTTTCAGGTTAAGGCCACTTTTATGTGTGTTTCCGCATTGAAGAGCTTCTGTGACATTGCCAGATTAGCTGTTGCACCTGGGCAACAGTATTGATATATGCTGTGCTCCAAATGTACCATTGTGCATAGCCATGATAAGAATGGTTTTTAAGCTGTTATTCTGTGTATGGATTGGGAACTGTTGCAATTCTCTACACAATTAAATTGCTTTCTGTCAAATAAGTTGCAGCTATCATATTACAAATATGTTTACAAAGCATTCAGCAGCAAATGGATATCTTCAGTGAAAAGTGGTTTAACAGTGGTCACCTACAGTAGCGAGTGCACACCTGAAGATACCTTACCTTACCTGACAAGATGCAACAAGATGCATCCAAGATTATAACTCATGTATACCATGAATCATGCATTTGCTTCCAGAAATGATATCATGTGCAAAGGGTGCAGTAACAAGAATTTGGTGTCATAGGCTAGGAAGATAGTTACTTGTTTACATATTGGGTGGATTACCACATATCTTGCTTATGATGATCCATATGACCCATAATGGTTAGGTGTTTCCCAGTAACGAGAAATGCTCTTTTAATGGAAGTACATAAAATTATTCTGTGCATTTGGGTGTTACCAGCTCAGATTCTGGATTGATTTCTGCATGAAATGCCAGTTAATGTTGATAGCAAAATATGTTTTGTATGCCAGAGACCAATGTTAGTATATTTATATGGCTTTACAATGAAAACAAATGTTATTATATTTGTACACTTACAGGTACCAAATGTGGGTATCTAACATCCTAAATTAGCCCTTGCATACCCACTTTTTCTACAACAGAACCTTTGGTGAATGCAGTAAACAGCATGATGTAGCAATCTGATGCATCTGTTGTGCTGCATTCATCTGTTTTATTCTACAGTTTTATCAATTTTTCACAAAACTTAAGTTACTGGTCATGAACTACTAGAATGTGAAATATGACATGGCGTAGAGGGTACTGCATAAAATAATTTGTTGTGTTTGGCTTTGTCCCTTTTTAAAAGCTGCCACTTAAAGGTGCATTATGTGAGCACCATATGGCCAAGGCAGACAATGCACCCTAAAGCCCAAATCATCTTCAAAAAATATCTAGATGGGTCCAGATAGGGCTGTGATAGGCCAGCTCAAAAAGCCTTACAGCTTAAAAGCTTGGTTTTAAAAACCCTTCATGGACAAAGACCTGACTTAGCACCCATTTGCACATGAATGTGTGTGTTACTGCAAGGCTGCACTTTCCAGCCTGGAAACAAATAAAACTTCCACTACAGGCAGAGGTTTGGGTTTCTAATTGTTGAGAAATAGGTGCTGCCACCCAGACAAGTATGAGATAACCAATATAATTACCATCTTTTACCCAGACTGTGCAGCTAGTGCCATGAAAGCTTAAGAGGATGAGTAGCAAAACCAGGTTATTAGGGCTTTAAACCACTTAAAACATCCTGGCAAGTGATGAAAGATTGCCAATAAATTTATGAACATGTTTCGCTAATCAGCTACATCTCCATATATCTCAAGAGGCTTTGAATTGCAGAAGAGGCCACACATAACAGCTCTGTTGATTCTGATTTGCTGTGTCAGAGGAAATGTTGTCAGTACTGTCATTTCTGAAACATCAGTGTCTGAGGAAATAAGAAAAGCTGAAATAGTTCAGGACCTAGTGTCCAATCCAAGATGTCCAGATGAACCAATCCTTTATGTCATGTGAATGCCCAAAGTCGAGGCAGAAAAGCAACACCACATGGCTATGTGTGGTGCAGTCCCAGGATGGACTTTTGAGGTTTGCCCATCAACTGAGTGGTACCCTCATATCACGTTGTGCGGCAGCGCCAGTGGTGGCCTCGGCTGAAGACAGAGTCATGCAGAGTGCCCTGCTACCATGCACCATATGACAGGTACCGCTGTAACTGGCGCTGGCATGGCCTGATGCTGGACCTTAGCTGCACTCTCCATGACTCTGCATCACTGTGTGGGCGGACCAGCTGACTGTGCTCCCCGCCACCCGCCAGTGCACTGCGCCGAGCCGGCCGTGCCTAACGGCCGGCTCCAGCTGGAGCACGCCGTGTACCGGCCCGGCGACCGGGCGCGGCTCATCTGCCGAGACGGCTTCCAGCTGAACGGGCCCGACCGGGTCACGTGCTCCGCCGACGGCGGCTGGCGCAGCGCCGCCCACCCGAACGAGAACCGGCTGCCCGCCTGCAGAGGTCAGTTACGGCACAGGCTGCCCGCCTGTAGAGGTCAGTCACGGCACAGGCTGCCCGCCTGCAGAGGTCAGTCACGACACAGGCTGCCCTTGTAGAGGTCAGACACGGCACAGGCTGCCCGCCTGCAAAGGTCAGTCGCAGCACAGGTTGCCCGCCTGCAGAGGTCAGTCATGGCACAGGCTGCCCGCCTGCAGAGGTCAGTCACGGCACAGGCTGCCCGCCTGCAGAGGTCAGTCACGGCACAGGTTGCCCGCCTGCAGAGGTCAGTCATGACACAGGTTGCCCGCCTGCAGAGGTCAGTTGCAGCACAGGCTGCCCGCCTGCAGAGGTCAGTCGCGGCACAGGCTGCCTGCCCAGCCCAGCCAGCCAAGCTAAGCCCAACATTTGAATAAGCAAACGAAGTTGACATGTACGGCACTAATGCATGCTTCGTCAAGCCACAGTTCGCACTGCGCTTCAAGTGACGTAACATATGGTGCTGAGGTTTCGAAGACGACAGGGATTTAATTTCGAATTGCGGG
Organism: Pollicipes pollicipes; assembly: GCF_011947565.3. Lineage (NCBI taxonomy): Eukaryota > Metazoa > Arthropoda > Thecostraca > Pollicipedomorpha > Pollicipedidae > Pollicipes > Pollicipes pollicipes. The sequence continues at coordinate 27,657,487 of NW_023596136.1, read as the reverse complement.
TAGTTTTGACTAAGCGACCTGTTATTGTGTAAGTTAGGAACTCCTGTTTCATCTCCGCTGGGGCATGTCCGGAATCGAATCTTAGGTAATGGTCCAAATCCCAAATATCAGCTCCCTTAAACGCAACTAGTAATCATCTGATGACACCAAAAGCTAAGGCAATCACCTAGGATGATTTCATTTTCGTAGTGTCGTGTGACTTAACATGAGGAGTGAAGAGGTTTTCCCGATGCCTATCGTTCGGTAAAAACAAGTTGGTTGAAATAACATCTTGCGGCCTTAACTGTGTCCCAGCTCGAGTATTTTCAAACCTGAAGCAATCACCCTAAAAATAAATGTGGCAAGAAAAATTATTTAATCCCGCGTTCGGGTGGCATGATCTTGTTCGGTTGTTCCCCAGCCCTGGTGTCGTCATTTTCTGAGACGCCGTCTGTCAGATTTTCAACAAAGATGTGGGATGTCCTGAAGTTCGGTAGCAAATCTGGAACTGTTGAGCCAACAAAAGGCGGGAGGGTATCGGTAGTGTAGTGGTTAAACTGCGCGTCTGAGAATCTGGAGGTACGGGCTTCGATTCCCCGCGGTGCCCGCCCTTCCCTGCCAGGGTGGGAGGCAGGCGACGCCGGTAGAACTATCAGTAGCTGAGTGTGTCGTTGAGCCTTAAACACAAACAAAGGCTCTGATCGGACGGTCCCACGTTTGTCGCTCGGAATGTTATCTCGGAAGAGCCTTCGTTAGATTATTGCTGCTGTCTTGCCTTCTTATCCTGTCGGCTAGATTTTCACCAAAGTGGGAAGATGCCGCTCGTAGTGGACTATGTGGGTCATTTTTTACATATTTTATTCGCGAGACTCCTGTAACGGACAAACAAAATTGTGGGGGGAGACATTCAGTGTTGTTTTCAAGTGTTTCTGCTGTAGGGGCGTGATGGCCAAATGGTTAGTGCGTTGGACTCTTACTCGAGGAGACGTGATTCGAATCGCGGTTGCGCCGTGGCCCCTGAGCTGGAATATGGGCAATGCAGTCGCTGGCGCTCGGTAGATGGGGCCTGACGACGAGCGTCACGTAGTCTTAAAAATGTTTCTGCTTGTTGAACATCGTAGGCATCGTAGAATATCGCAGAGCATCGTAATGAAAGGTTCCGGAAACGGCGGGGACTTGTTCCCCGTCCTCACCTCGTGACGGAGCACATGACTTACCGGCGTACGTAACGACCAGAGGCTTTAGCGTTGTCGCCTGTGGAAGCCGGCCCAGTGAAGGGTTCCTGGGGTGATTCTGACCCAGATTTTTATTCTGAGTAGTCTTGCCAACCAGAATTAAAATAAAGGGGCTCAGCGTGATCACCGCCGACCGTCTCCGACAGAGCTGAGCTGTCCGGAGCCGAGTGACCTGGACTCGGGCCGCTTGGAGGTCGACGGGATCCGTACCGACGACGGCGAGCGCTTTAAACACGGAGCCATCGCCATCTACCGGTGCGATGAGGGATTTCACCTTCCGGAGGGCGCCGCGTCTCAGCGCGTGTGCACCAGCGGCGCCTGGCGCGGTGACGAACCCGTCTGCGGTACGTGTCATGACGTGCACTGGCCCTCCGTCATGCCAGGATCACGTGTTGCTGCGTCCAATCAATGGTGACTGCTCAATAACTCTCGTGTCATGGTTGACTGATGAAACTTTGCTGGCGTTTACATGTCCCAGCTGTGAGTTCTCCCCTCCTCCCTTGTCACGTCGCTGGACACGTGCTCGGCTGTCAGTCGCCTGAGGAGTCCAATCTCGCTCGCCCGTCACCCGACCGAGGGCGATCCCGCTCGGCTACCCCCCCCCCCCCCCCTCTCCAAACAAGGTCCTTCTCTCTGGGATGTCGCCTAAACGAAGCCGAGCTGTGCGCCGTCTGGACTGACCGGAGCTACCGCCGCCCTCCGCAGTGCGGACAGGCTGCGGGCCGCCGCCGCCGGCCAACCAGGGCTACTACATGGAGCTGTCGGCGGAGGGGGCCGTCACGCTGCCCAGCCGGCGCCAGTACGCCGTCGGCAGCCGCGCCGTCTACCGCTGCAACCCGGCGCACGTGCTGGTTGGCACCGACACGTACCAGTGCATGACGAGCGGCGAGTGGTCGCCGCCGGTGGCGCCCGGCTGCCAGCCGGAGCGGCCCGAGCCGGCGCCGCGGCCGCTGCAGTGCGGCCTGCCGCAGCAGGCGCCGTTCACCACGCAGCGGCTGCTGCGCGGCTGGATGACGGCCGAGGGCGCGTCCGGCGGCGCCGTCGTCGAGTACGCCTGCTCGGAGGGCACGCGCGAACCGCGTGTCGCCGTGCCGGCCGCAGCGGCTGACGTGCTGGCGCGGCCGCTGGCTGGGCGTGCGGCCGCGCTGCCAGCCGGTGGCCGCCTGCGCGCGGCCGCCGCACGTGGCGCGCGGCGCCGTGTACGGCTCGGGCCGTGAGCCCGGCGCCGAGGTGTTCTACACGTGCGAGGGCCGGCCACCGGCTGCTGGGACCGCAGCGGCTGACGTGCGACGCCGGCGGCTGCTGGTCGCCGGCGCACCTGGCTCCCGTCTGCGAGCCGGAGCCGGCCGCCGCGCCCGCCGCCGCGCCGGCGCTCCTCTCGCCGGCCGGCATCACGCTGCTGGCCGTGACGGCCGCCGTCGTGCTGCTGCTGGTGCTGCTGCTGGCGCTGCTGCTGCAGCGGCGCGCCTGGAAGCCTCTGCGTCGGCCGCCACCGCCGCCGCCGCCCGGTCCCGGACGGCCAGAGGACGCAGACCGCGTGGCGCTCATCGCCTACCCGGAGGGCTCGCAGGTGAGGCGACACGCGGCGCGTCCCGTGGCGCGGACTGCGGCGCGATCGTCACGCTGAAGTGGATCTTCCCAAGCTGACGTGTCGTGGCACGGGTTATGCGTATTTCCGCAGAACAATGTGTTGCGTATCCGGTCATGCGTTTGGTGTGCAGCATGGGCAGACAGGCGATATGGTGCAGTTGATGTTGGTGGGAGCATTTCTTGAACATGTGACAGGCTGCTTGCCACTAGCGGGGGGCAATTGTCGCCGTCATATGTAATGTATCGGATGAATGTAGGCTGCCGTGGTCGCGATCTGTCGCCGTTTGGCGGTGCTGCGGCCGGCGGGAGCCGCCGGCGCCGACCGTGCGGCGTGCCCGAGTACGTGGCTGACCGTTGACGGCGACGTCGGCCGTTGCAGTACGTGCTGCCCACGTACGAGGAGGCGGTGCGCGCCGAGCGGGCGGCGGCGCCGGCGTTCGCCGAGCCGGCGGCCGGCGCCCAGCCCCACCGGCCGCACCACCACCGCAGCCTGCCGCCGGCCGCGCGACGCGAGCGCCTCTGGCGGCGCGAGCAGGAGTCCGACTCGGTGTCGCAGCGGTCCGTGCAGAGCCACCACTCCGCCTCCACGCGCCAGAGTAACACGTGAGTCGCGCGCCGGCGCCGCATGCGCCTGTGTAAGATACATTTAGCTGTCAGGCTCCGCGCACGCCACGGTGTAAGAGCGTGTTGTGACAGTGTTATGAGGCTTGGGAGGTATGCTGCTGCCGTCGACAGCTACGACCGCGTGATAAAATGCACCTATGTACATATTTAAGTCACTTTTGGTCAATCCGCGCCTTTATGTATGAAAATGTTTCCTCTGAGTTTAATCGATATAAGGTGGGATTTCCAGGCTAAATTCACACTGTAAGGTAACGAAGTTAGCGGGCGTGATACACGTTATGTCGCTAGCTTCGTCACATCTCATTTTATTCATGCGAACGAAGACTCACCGTTCTTCACCCAAGAGTGGAACAAGCCGTCCGTCTGACGGTCGTTATCGCCAGAGTATCAGCAACACAGAGCGGTCGTCGAAGCCGCCTCAGCGACCGGTGCGAGGGCACGCCCGACCGCTGTGGCATCTCTGACGCCGCCTGTGACCCGTCCACTGCCGGCCGCAGCACCTCCAACGCCACGCCGTCCCTGCTGGACAGCATGGGCTCGACGGACACGATGGCCACCAGCGACGCGGCGTCGACGGCGCCGAGCGCGGCTACCCTCGGCCAGCGTGCGCGGCATGTGCGGCAGCCTGGCCTCGTTCGACACGTCGTCCGTGCTCAACACCGAGGGTACGTGCTGCTCCCGGGCGAGCGGGCGGCGCCGGACGGCGCGGCGCGGCCGTCTGGCCCGGCGCGGTCGTGTGCCGGTCGTGTGTCGATCGTGCGAGGTCGCCGCCGCGGTGTTGCCACGCCCCAGCTGAGCGCTGAGCGGCGCGCGCTGTGTCGACAGGCGTGCCGCTGCTGGAGGAGAACGAGACCGAGCTGGAGAACGCCGAGCAGCAGGACTCGGTCTCCTGCGGCAAGGCGTCCACCGGCGACGCCGCCTCTAACAAGTAACGCCGCGGCGCCGGTCGGCTGACGCCGCGCCCCGCACCCCGGCGCTGAGGGCGAACGACCGGTGGAGCGACGCCAGCGAGCGCCGACGGACGGGAGGCGAGCGCGTCCCTTCTGACCGGCCTGCAGCGACGGCGCCTCAAGAGAGAGAGAGAGAGCGCGAGAGTCTCGTGACCGGGCGTGCCTGCGGTCTGCCGCCGACCGGCACGTGCTGGCACCCCCGCAGCTCCCAGCGAGCCGGCTCTGTGGTTTGACCTTTTCCCGGCCGTGGACCCCGACCGTCGCCTTTGGACCGGATCAGCGTCATAAGCGAGCTCGTGGTCGCACTCACAGCTTTAACGAGATTATCACAAGATCAAACGGGCCTCCGTCACGGACCCCGGTCTTTCGAGTCGAGTCGAGGTGGTGGCGGCGGCGGCTGCTGCAGCCGTCTTTGTATGTATTTCAGCGCGGGCGCCTCCAGTGAGAGGCCGACACCTTGCGCGGCCTGTATTGTGACCGCAACAGTTGCTGTACCCCTCCGGCAGCCGCTAGATCGGGAGACCTGCTCAGCTCGTGTTGACCGGTCCCGTCGGCGCGCTCTGCCTGGCCCTCACTCCCAGCGCCATCGGCGGCGGCCCAGGCCCAGTGTCCCGGTTATCGGCCGCCCGGTCAGCCCGCTGGCAGCCGGTGGCGTGCCGTGTCCGCCAGTGGTTGTGGCAGGACGTCTGAGTCGCTGTGTCGGTGCCGGCAAGCGGTCCGCGGTGGCTGGACCATGCACCCGTCGGTCCATGCCCGACAGACCTGCGGATGTGCTGTCTGGGCAGCGCTCACAATTGCCCTATGCTGTCTGGGCGACGCTCACAGCTGCCCCGGCGGGGTGTGCTGTCTGGGCGGCGCTCACAGCTGCCCCGGCAGGGTGTGCTCACTGGACGTCGCTCACCGTTCCTCGGCAGCGTGTGCTGTCTGGGCTGCCCTGACAGCTGCCCCGGCAGCATGTGCTGTCTGGACGGCGCCCACAGCTGCCCCAGCAGCGTGTGCTGTCTGGACGGCGCCCACAGCTGCCCCGGCAGCGTTTGCTGTCTGGGCTGCCCTGACGGTTGCCCCGGCAGCGTGTGCTGTCTGGGCGGCTTTCACAGCTGCCCCGGCAGCGTGTGCTGTCTGGGCTGCCCTGACAGCTGCCCCGGCAGCGTGTGCTGTCTGGACGGTGCCCACAGCTCCCCGGTGGAGTGTGCTGTCTGGGCGTTGCCCACAGCTGCCCCGGCAGCGTTTGATGTCTGGGCTGCCCTGACAGCTGCCCCGGCAGCGTATGCTGTCTGGGCTGCCCCGACAGCTGCCCCGACAGCATGCGTGCCAGGCCCGGCTCCTCGCGGCGACCACCCGACTGGTCCGTCGGCCCGCCTCCTTTTTAGCGGTGTCCGATGTGGCTTGGCGGCAGCTAGACATGGACTGGGGCGACTAAACCCGTATCGTCAGTCCCGCGGAGCGATTTTGTTCGCATGGAGACCATTTGGAATTTTTTTCTGCGTTAGCGTTATGATGTTGGTTTCCAACCTGGTTTATGTTGTGTTGACATCGTCCATTGAGCGTTTTGTTGACCAGTTTTCTGAGCTAAGAGCGCAAGGCCGCATTTCCAACCAGACAGCTTCTTTGTACAGCGGCGCCAGCGCCACCGCCCCATACGAACATATTCCGTACTTTATACGAATATGTAGCCAGCCAGTTACAATAATTTAAGATGCGCGTCTATTCCATGCGGCGTGAGATGGACTTGTTCGTGAGAGGGTTTCGATGCCTTTGACTCTTACGCCTGTGTACCCGGTTTTTTGGCGATGTTTCCGCCCGCGTTCCTCGCCTAGTGCCTAGTGATTCGGTGTTGGCCACTAGTTTTGTCGTTCAGAATGGACGGTTTCGGCAGCCTTGATCAGCTGGCTTTGACGGCGGCCTGCCTCTCCCCCTAACCTCACACGAGCCCCGGCGGTCGGTGGTGGAGCGGCCCCCCGCCCGCCTCGTCCCGCCCCGCCCGCGGCAGAACCTCGGCAGCCAGCTGCTGCAGCTAGGCGCGCACGCACCGCTCACTTGCTCTGTGTGCGGTGACGAGGCCGCCGGCAGCACGGGCGCCGCCAGCTGATTGGTCGAGCACCGCTCACCCGCTCGGTGCGCGGTGACGAGGCCCCCGGCAGCGCGGACGGCCGCTCGCTGATTGGTCGAGCCTCGCTAGTCCCCTGCGCCCTGTGCGTTGAACGGTGGTGTTGTGTTCGAAGCCCTGTGCGCGGCTCGCAAGTGTTGTCATTAGAGTACTTAATAAACATTGCAGGAGACCGTGCATTTGGCAATGATTTGCGTTGATGCCCCGGTGAAAGTAAGTAGGCTAGGCTCGCTGTCTTGATTCCAACTTGCTGGCCAATGTCATGAAACCACATTAACTGCATTCATTTTTTGACGATTTGGTACAGGTATTTGACATTTTGGCGAGAGGTCTAACCAGCCTGGGAGGACTCTCGTGGGTGCATTGGAATGGTTAGAGTAGTACTGGCGCAGCGCCATGCTGGCGGGGATCTTGCCAAGCTCCGGACTGCCTGCTGCGGGGCACGAGGCGTGTTCTGGGCCCTAGTGGAGACCTAAATAACCGCGAAGCCACGCACGGCCGCACGAAGCGATATATCCGTAGGCCAAAAGCTAGATGTCTTAGTGCGCACAGGCTTAACGCGAGTGATTCCGGATGGGTGAAAAGGAAGGGTCAAAGAAGAGGATTGCTGTGCACTAACGCCTGAACGAAAGCCACCTGAGCTGTAATAGGTATTGCTGTCATGTGAGGACGAATAAAACCAGCCAATTATGCAACCACAATTAAATTTCGAAGAAAACGCACCGCCGCCGCCGCGCGTAAAAGGCGGTACCCTGTAACGGTCTCGGTCTCGGTTAACCTACTCGTCGTCTCTGTTAACCTACCGGCACACTTGTGATATGCTCAGAGGCCCTCTACATTAGGCTAGGGCGCTTCCAATTCTCTGTCACTTGCGCAGGGCCCTACGCTCTTGCCGGGGGACCATCTAATAGCCTGCTTGGCCACACTCGGTCATTCGGGACCCTCCTCGCTGTGTCTTGGGTACTTCTCATCTGAATGTGGGGACCTACGGTCTTGTGGGGGCCTATCTGATAACCTGCTCGGGCACATTTGATCGTTGAGGGCCCTCTTCATTGGGTCTTGGGCACGTACTATTTGAATGGCGGCCCTACGCGCTCATCGGGACCCTCCTTCGTTCGCTTCCTCGGCCGCACTGGATTGTTCGGTGCCCTGCGCATTGGTTCTTGGCGTTTGACTTTAGGGCCCTGCGCTCCTTCGGGGTTATCTGATAACCTGCTCGGGTACCCTCCATCCTTCGGGGGCCCTTCGTGCTGGGTTTTGGGTACTTTTTATTTGAATTGAGTGCCTTACGCTTTTGTCGGGTCTTCTGATACGATGCTCGGGCTCATTCAATCGTTGGGGGACCTCTGCATTTGGTTTTGGGTATTTCCTATTTGAATGGAGGCCCCTCCACTATCTTCAGGGCCCTATCTATTTACCTGCTCCGGCGCACTCGATTATTCGGCGCCCTTTACATCATGTGGGTATTTCATATTTGAACGGAAGGCCCTGTGTTCTTGGCGGACTACATCTATTAAGCTGCTCGGGCCGGTGGCGGATGTAGACGGTAACTGGGGGCACGAGACCACGCGTGATATGCCCGAGCTTTTTTTTGTTTGAGAGGAAATTTTGGGGCTCATTACGTCGTCTAGAGGCATCGCGCCGTTGATTATCTGGGCTCTGTATGTCAATTTTCCCGGTCAGTCTGATAGCTAAGGAGCTTTGCACGTTTCCCTTAATCTCTGCATTTTCTGGTAGGACCTAACGTGTTGTAGGGACGCTTTCTGCCTCCCTGCCTGGGCACTCTTGATCCATGCAGGTTTTCCTCCACGGATTCTTCCCATTCGCTCGAAGGGCTCTGTACGCTTTTTCCATGAGCCAGGGAACACTCAATTATTCGGGGGCTCTTCATATTAGTCCCGGTCATGTACAAGTCTCTCGACTTGTTTGGAGGGCCTTGGGCTGTTGCTGGGGCGCTTATGGGGTAAGGCACCGAGACGCTTGATGCTCGGGCCTTCTACTTTGATCGAGGGCTCTCCCCCTTTGATCTCATTTGCGGAGGACTCTTCCCTCCTATCGAGGTTCTTTCTGTTAGCCTGCCCGTGCGCTCTTGACCGCACGAGGATATTATTAACTCATGGTCTTGGATGCCAGCCTTATATATATATATATATATATATATATATATATATATATATATATATATATACATGCAGCCAAGGCCTTATATGTTAGCCTTCCGTGGCACTACCGATCGTTTAGGGGCCCACTACGTTAGTCTTGGATTCTTCACGCTTGCTCTGAGGACCCTGTACTTGCTGACGAACTTTGTCGGCTCCCTGGGGCACTCATGATCGCTCAGGCTCCGTCCCTATTGGCTTTGGTGTCTTCGCCTCAGGGCAGCAGTCGGATATGCGGCGAGGAATTTTTGCACACAATTGTCGAACGTAATTTTACGTGCCGCCGAAATCGCATGCGTCATTTCCATTGCCTTTTGAGTGTGTAACATTTACTATACTAATGCATCACGCTCTTGACGTATGTTGGATGCTGGGGTATTTTGTGCTACTTTATAACAAGCAAAAATTGTGCATCAGTCATCCGTCATGAGCTGATTGCACTGCCCAGCCGGCGAGCCGTTGACAAGAAACCCGTCGCGTCGGCACGTGCGGAAGACTAAAACGCGTTGCGATGGTTGCGAGGAACAATATGTCATGTGTCAAAATAAAAGAGACCACATGGGGGGGGGGGGGGGGTAGATACGTTGCAGGCGCCCCGTTCCCTGGCAGACCAAGAGTGGCTCCAGCTCCAGGTCTCTGATCCCAACATAGGCAAACAAGCAGGCCCCTAGGATATTTTGCCTGTCGGGCCCCCTCGGTACTCGCTACCGCTCACTGGGAGAGCTTTGAATTGCCTCATTTCCTCACCTGTCGGGCAACTACCAAGGTGGGGTACTCAGCCCGATTTTGGCGAAACGTGTCTTTGTGCTATCTGGCGAGCTGAGCCACGCTGATCTGGCGAGCTGAGCCTCGCTGATCTGGCGAGCTGAGCTTCGCTGATCTGGCGAGCTGAGCCTCGCTGATCTGGCGAGCTGAGCTTCGCTGATCTGGCGAGCTGAGCCTCGCTGATCTGGCGAGCTGAGCCAAGCTGATCTCGTAAGCTGAGCCACGCTGATCTGGCGAGCTGAGCCCCGGTAATCTCGTAAGCTGAGCTCCGCTGATCCGGTGAGCTGAGTTCTGCTGATCTGGCGGGAAAATAGCTCCTGACTTTCCGCCGGTGTTATTCACAACGCTCCGAGATGAGAGGGACGAACGAGTAAGCTCCAGCCATCCCATATTCCAGGGACGTTACGCACGGCAGCATTCCCCTGAGATCGTTACGTGACGTCACGCTGCCGTGCCCAGGCGACCCGTCCGGGTACGAAGGCGACGGCTGGTGCCACCGTCGCCATCGGCCATCGATTGCGGGCCGGCGGTATCGACGGAAGGCCAGCTGACGCGCCGGCCAGACGCCGCCGTTGGAATCGATGCGGTGGGGCTCCAGGCGCGGCCGAAGCGCCGGTCGCCTCAGACGGCGCGCACACTGCGGCCCGACGTCATGGCGAGAGGTGAGAGAGGCCGCCGCGGAGGCGGCGAGGCGCTGCGGGGGTCGCTGAGTGAGCCGTCCATACCGGGAGGTGGGAGTGAAGGGGGGAAGTCGCTACGGGGGCCGCTGGGTGAGTAGATCATTCCGGGAGGTGGAAGTGAAGGGGAAGTCACTGCGGGGGCCACTAGGTGCGCAGGTCTTGCCGGGAGGTGGAAGTTCAAGTAAGGCCCCGTCTTTTCTGGGACCGGTGTGATTCCACAAATGAGGCCCTGGCCTGGCCTTGTTCGGAGTTCGGTCTGATTGCAGTGAAGCACGTAGGGCGGCTGTGGCAACCCAACTCGCTTCTCCGCCGTGAGTGACTACCCACGGGTATGTCGTCGCCGTTGGTCCACCTCGACAGGCAGACGCAGCGCACTGCAACTGTCGCGGCGTTGGGTGCCACCCACGCGGCGATAGTGGTGGGGCGGTGGATGGCAGTCATTAGCTTTCCTCAGATACTGTTGTCCTCAGACGAAGCTTGTCCCCTCCCTCCATCCGATTTGTTTACATGGTGGATCATTGCTGACCATCGGGATTTTTGCTATCGAGATCAAGATTGTTCTGCTATCGGATTTGTTCGATGCCCAGTCGCGTTGTTATCCCCTCCGTTATCCAACCTGGATTACTTTATATCTTTGCACCTGGTGATTGACTACGGCGAACCGCCAAAACACGAAATCACTGAGGGACCAAGAAAGCGCAAAAAACGATGTAGTGACTAACAAGTATGTGAGACTTGTTCGGTGTCACACAGCTCGGGCACACCGCAAAATATGAAATCACTGAAGCCAAGTGCAGCATGTTGTAACGGAACACAGTGCACCTTTTTGATGGCGGTTGAGGACTGAGGATTTACATTCGAGCTACCCCGGCGCTCCCGACAGTGTGTGGCTTTTTCGGCAGCTCCTCGCCCACACGATGTTTCTGGTCGAATCAGTTATGCGCAACTGTGCGTCTGGCGTGTGCACAAACCCTTCTCAATCGGTTTGCTGTGAGCCGTCCGCACAAGCCCCTGGGCCATCGGCAGCTCCGTTTCAGCAAAGAGGAGCCCAGCTCTATCCGTGGCCCAATCAGCGTTTGCCTCCTAACAGCTTGTTTGAAGAACACTGATCTAGCAGTAATCGACGGCGAGCTGCCGTTTGGTCCTGCACAGCACCCAGTGGCGCTGATCCGTAACTGTTTGCTATTAGGCCCGGCAATCTAATCACAGCACTATGCCTGTCCACCTCTCCCCCTCTGGTGGGTCCACGTACAGCGGGTAGTGATCTTATCATAGCACTATCCCTGCCCACCTCTCCGCCTCTGGTGGGTCCACGTATAGCGGGTAGTGATCTAATCACAGCACTATCCCTGCCCACCTCTCCGCCTCTGGTGGGTCCACGTACAGCGGGTAGTGCGGTGGCGCCCCGCCTGCAGGTCGGGGCAGAACTTGCCGCCGATGTTACGCAAACGAGCGGGCGACAGGAACAGCTCCGGCATGGCATTGCATTCGCGTGGGTCAATGTCAATGACAAGCATTGATCAGCTAAGGTTGGGCGTTGGCCCTCCGCAGCTTCAGGAGTGATAACGCCGCGTCATCTGCGGGGACGGGTGAGGTGCCGTTTGTACTGGCCACGTGCCGATACTACGCCCGATGTAACTGAGAGAGTGAGATCTTGTAACGTTTCACAAACTTTCATAACCTGTTACCGGCTTGACAGCTGTGCATTGAGTGATTTGTATTTTTTACCAGGCAACTAATTTCTTACCTGACAACAATCTCAAGCAAACAACTCTCCTTCTATGCTGGATCGGTAGACCCTAATGAAGAAAGGTCAAACGATGCATTTTCTTTTTTTACCTCTGAGCAACGTTTCGTTTGTCTGCGAAGCAAAGCTGATTCCAGTTTTAAAAAGACACCAGCGTGCTGCCCCACTACCACGGGCCAATGTGAGACCATCTTTGGTCGTTCTATAACCTGTCATGGCCTCACCCTTGTAAGGCATCGTTCTTACAGCCCCCAGCTGATGAGGTCTCGATATTGTTGTACCTTAAAAGTTCTACGACCACTCGTCTGCAGTATTTCGGAGCCGCCAGATGTGACGCGTGCCTTGAGAGAACCCGTCAACCTTAACAGATGGCATTCATATATGTTCTGATGCATCGGTCTGGTGCGCTTGCTCGACGTGAGCTCAAGCATTTCATCTTATGTTACTTTTACCTTTAAAAAGCTTTTCAAAGGTCATGTGCAATGGTGAATTTTATTAGTGACCCATTTCAAACACTTGGAGTTGTTAGCGTGGGCGATCTGGCACATCTGAAGGGCGTGGTACGCCAGGAGGCATCTCCATGTCCAGCGCGTCTCGCCAGAACACTGCTGCATCAGGAGGCATCTGTACGTCCAGCGCGTCTTGCCGGAACACTGCTGCATCAGGAGGTCCAGTGCGTCTCGCCAGAACACTGCTGCATCAGGAGGCATCTGTACGTCCAGCGCGTCTTGCCGGAACACTGCCACATCAGGAGGTCCAGTTGCGTCCCGCCAGAACACTGCTGCATCAGGAGGCATCTGTACGTCCAGCGCGTCTTGGCCGGACACTGCCACATCAGGAGGTCCAGTGCGTCCCGCCAGAAACACTGCTGCATCAGGAGGCATCTGTACGTCCAGTGCGTCTTGCCGGAACACTGCTGCATCAGGAGGTCCAGTGCGTCCCGCCAGAACACTGCTGCATCAGGAGGCATCTGTACGTCCCAGCGCGTCTGCCGGAACACTGCCACATCAGGAGGTCCAGTGCGTCCCGCCAGAACACTGCTGCATCAGGAGGCATCTGTACGTCCAGCGCGTCTTGCCGGAACACTGCCACATCAGGAGGTCCAGTGCGTCCCGCCAGAACACTGCTGCATCAGGAGGCATCTGTACGTCCAGCGCGTCTTGCGGAACACTGCCACATCAGGAGGTCCAGTGCGTCCCGCCAGAACACGGCCTTGGCATCAGGAGGCATCTGTACGTCCAGCGCGTCTTGCCGGAACACTGCCACATCTAGGAGGTCCAGTGCGTCCCGCCAGAACACTGCTGCAATCAGGAGGCATCTGTACGTCCAGCGCGTCTTGCCGGGACACTGCCACATCAGGAGTCCAGTGCGTCCCGCCAGAACCTGCTGCATCAGGAGGCATCTGTACGTCCCAGCGCGTCTTGGCCGGAACACTGCCACATCAGAGGTCCAGTGCGTCCGCCAGAACACTGCTGCATCAGGAGGCATCTGTACGTCCAGCGCGTCTTGCCGGAACACTGCCACATCAGGAGGTCCAGTGCGTCCCGCCAGAACCTGCTGCATCAGGAGGCATCTGTACGTCCAGCGCGTCTTGCCGGAACACTGCTGAATCAGGAGGCATCTGTACGTCCAGCGCGTCTTGCCGGAACACTGCTGCATCAGGAGGTCCAGTGCGTCCCGCCAGAACACTGCTGCATCAGGAGGCATCTGTACGTCCAGCCGTCTTGCCGGAACACTGCTGCATCAGGAGGTCCAGTGCGTCCCGCCAGAACACTGCTGCACCAGGAGGCATCTGTACGTCCATGCGTCTTGCCGGAACACTGCTGCATCAGGAGGTCCAGTGCGTCCCGCCAGAACACTGCTGCACCAGGAGGCATCTGTACGTCCAGTGCGTCTTGCCGGAACACTGCTGCATCAGAGGTCCAGTGCGTCCCGCCAGAACACTGCTGCACCAGGATATCTGTACGTCCAGTGCGTCTTGCCGGAACACTGCTGCATCAGGAGGTCCAGTGCGTCCCGCCAGAACACTGCTGCACAGGAGGCATCTGTACGTCCAGTGCGTCCCGCCGGAACACTGCTGCATCAGGAGGCATCTATACGTCCAGCGCGTCCTACCGGAACACTGCTGCATCAGGAGGTCCAGTGCGTCCCGCCGGAACACTGCTGCATCAGGAGGCATCTGTACGTCCAGCGCGTCTTGCCGGAACACTGCCACATCAGGAGGCATCTGTACGTCCCGCCGGAACACTGCTGCATCAGGAGGCATCTATACGTCCAGTGCGTCCCGCCGGAACACTGCTGCATCAGGAGGCATCTGTACGTCCAGTGCGCCCCACCGGGCACCGCCGCATCAGAGGCACCTACCTTTACGTCCAGTCCGTCCCGCCCGGACAGCGCTTAGATATCGCTCACGTGTCTAAGCAGACGTCGCTTGGCACTGCACTTCTTAAGTGCAACACTGCGTAGTGCAGGTTCTGGTTCCAATAATCAATGCAGTCAAAAGGACTGGGACCATACCTTAAAAGTCATGCTGTCCAGAACGCGTCGCGGGGCGACGATTGTCCACAAACCTATTCCGCAAACCACTCAGTCAGATCGCAAGCCAGCAGCCTGATGTGATTGTGGGCTGAAACTTCAGGTCAAGGGGAAAACGCCTGCAAAGCAAACGGCTCGTAAGATACCTGCAGAAAACCAAGCGGCATTAAACCAACGCAAATGGTATTTTGGGTCAAAAGAGCGAGTGTTCCGAACGATCCTGACGAGAACTTATTAATGGGCGAGGCGGTGTCTACGTCTGAATCAATGACGCACTCAACCACGTTAACAAGAACTGGGCAGTCTGTTGACCAAAGCAGTACTGAGCAGTTCTTAACCAAAGTGCCGCGACCACATCCACGCCCACCACCACAACGAACCCGCGCCACCTGCGGTCACTGACGGCGGCTCGCTTGTCCCCGCATGGCGATGGTCTGAGTGTAATGGCACGCATGCGCCTACTGACACTGGAATGCCTGTAATGTCGCAGCATTATAGCCGAGAGCGTCGAATGATGCGGCAACAGCATTGGAGATGAGTGCATCCTCGCTTTGGGCGGACCACATCTCACGCCCGGTGTGTCGCCGTCGCCGTTCGGACCTTCGCCAGAATGTGATACGCGGTGTGCGACACTCATGAGAACTGTGCTAAGTTCTACCGTCCGGTTGCTGGCGCGCGGTGTCTGCACCGCACATATAGCACACATCGAAGCCTACTGGTTCGTGACGAAGATGCCGACCTGTGCAGCCGAGCCGGGTGCAGTCCGGAGAACATGGACAGGGATGCTGAAGCGGCACTTGCGGTAATTGCCGAAGCGGCTCTATAATAGCCCGCAGTCACTGAGTCCTTCAGCCCAAATGGGCAAAGCGTCAAGGAAAACAAAGCTTCTAGGGGACTACCCAGTCCACCGTCTCATAGCGTGCGGCTTCAGACCCTGTTCA
>NW_023596136.1:27606770-27641175 GCF_011947565.3 Pollicipes pollicipes | reverse complement strand
CGCCATCTTTGCGTCCCATCTCGGACGTGGCACCAATAGCCGGTCGGTGCTAAATGGAACCAATAGTCCGCTGGTTGTCGATAGTGTGCGTACCTGTGCACCAACAGTATGTCTGTGATGCAGTCGGTACATATCAGATGTGGTGGAGGTGGTGCCGGTGGTGCCGATTCTGTGCGCCGTCCCTGATGTGGCAGCAACAGTCGGCCGGTGGTGGCCTCTGTGCACGTCCCTGATGTGGCAAGCAACGGTCGGCCGGTGGTGCCGACTCTGTGCGCCGTCCCTGATGTGGCAGCAACGGTCGGCCGGTGGTGCCGACTCTATGCACCCTCCCTCATGTGGCAGCAACGGTCGGCCGGTGGTGCCGACTCGGGGGTCGGCCGCCGCCAGCGTCGCCACATTCCGTGGATCGTCGCCAGCGGCGGCTGGCCGACGCGGTCGGTGACGGACCGTCACAACACTGGCAGGCGACGACGCGGGGACCGGGCAGGCGCCGCCGACCGCCGCCGCGGGGAAAAACACGCACCTCCTTGTGATGGCGGTTGTCGCAAGACCAGAGGATCGTAAATGGAGGATTGCAGGCCCTCTTGGAACTCTTGGAAGGGAACGAGAGTTGGCCAACGGACGGGCACATTGCTTTGACAATCCGCTGTAACAGGCTACCGACCACAGCCCGAGCTGTGACCCAATGACGGATCTATCATCAGGTCTTAGAGGTGACCAAGTTCTGAATACCGCGTCACTTTCCCCAAATCAAGCCCGAACAGGATCATCTACTTGTCCACCGCCCCGGGGGGAGAGCAGGACCCAGCTGAGTGCATATCTGTCTGTCTGTGAACTGAACTGAGCGTACAAAAGCAATCTGTACATCAGATGGTGCCAGTGTTGTGACGGCCTCAATGCATGCATACCTGTCTGTCTGTGAACTGAACTGGGTGTACAAAAGCAACCAGGGATCAGGATTTGTCCGTCCTCGTAGCTCAATAGGTTAGAGTGCCTACCTGCTAACCTAACCGCGGCTGGGTCTGGGTTAGGGTCGCTAGACGTGCTCGCTATTTACCCCTGGCTGGGAAAACCCGTAGCTGCAGGCAGGGGTTCGCTCAAGGTACGATGAGGCCGGAGGCTGGGGGACTGTACTAGTCCTTGCAGCCCGTTAAACTTCAGCCGCAAAGTTTTGCCGTAGACCTCGAATTTCAGGCTCGGATGGCGGCTCACATGTCCCTCATCAAGCACTGCCTGGCGTGAGTTCGGATCCCAGACGTGTATCCAATGAGAAAGGGTCGGACTTAATTTATAAAAGAAAGAATAACGCAAATGTGTGTGGCATCATGCGTTTGCGACACATGGATGCCACGTTAACACGGCCAGCCATATCAAAGATCGAACCGTGCGATATGAGGCCGACCCCAGTGCGTGATCCCTCCCAGCTGTGCTGCAGCTTCCGCGCCAGCTTACGACCGTTCCCAGGTGGCTCTCACCATCCGGCCACAGGTCGTTAATTAGCCTGGCGTATCTAAAATTAGATGAGTTATAGCCAGGTAGCTGGTGCTTAATGCCGTTAGGCGCTCGTCTAGACTCTGACGCCCGTGGCTGCCAGCAGCACGTCTGGAGGTCATTCAAATCAAGCGCAGAAAGTCAGCTGATGCACTGTATCGCTCTAAGAAACACGCCTGGAGGTCATTCAAATCAAGCGCAGAAAGTCAGCTGATGCACAGTACCGCTCTAAGAAACACGCCTGGAGGTCATTCAAATCAGCGCAGAAAGTCAGCTGATGCACAGTACCGCTTTAAGAAACACGCCTGGAGGTCATTAATCAGCGAGAAAGTCAGCTGATGCACAGTACCGTTTAAGAAACACGCCTGGAGGTCATTCAAATCAGGCGCAGAAAGTCAGCTGACGCACTGTACCGCCTAAGAAACATGCCTGGAGTCATTTGGATCAGGCGTAGAAAGTCAGCTGATGCACTGTACCACTTTAAGAAACACGCCTGGAGGTCATTCGGATCAGGCGTAGAAAGTCAGCTGATGCTCTGTACCGCTCTAAGAAACACGCCTTGGGGTCATTCAGGTCAGGCGCAGAAAGTCAGCTGATGCACTGTCCCCCACTTCAAGTAACACACGTGTGGTAGACATGATGCGTGACGAGTGTGGTAGACGTGCGAGTAGTTTAACAATAAGACTATCACGCATTTCTTGCATTTGTTGATATTTGTTGTCTTGGTAGGCCTCATATGGTACTCATATCGCAGACCGTGCTCCTCTGGTGCGAGGGACATGGAAAGGATCACGTCCTCGAGCAAGTGTGACTGGGTCCGGTACCATGCTGTACTAATTAGGACGGACGGGGACAGAAATATTTGGATTTTTAGCAGCCAATATCATCCTGCCATGTCGCGAATTGGTGCGCATCTCAGCTTAGTTAATACAGATGCCTATCACCCACGATCATTTTCTTCTCTCCGTAAGTCGTTAAGTGCATTTGCGAGGAACATTATTCACGTAGGTAAGACAGTAGTAATAGCTTCATTCCTGGGAGGAGAAACCGGGAGAATGGAGAGATAGATGCGTTGATATTTCGGCAACATGTCTCTATCGAAACAATGGCGGAAGTTGTGTCAGTAGGTTATCGGCTGTCCAGAAAGTACCATCTTCTGCTATTGTTTCGATAAAGGCATGCTGCCGAAACATCAACACATCTATGCCTAGATTTTACTGTTTTTTTTTCTTCTCCGAGGAATGCGGCTATTACTTATGTCTTATCTTTTTAGTTTCATTTGATTCGAGTGGAAAATGCAGCGACGCGAGCACTGACTGGGGTTATTGGCTGTGCGTAGTAGTCATTTGATATATCAAAGTGAGAACTTTCGGCCAACCTGATTCTTTGAGCACTTTTGGACGGCCAGCTGGTCCATGCCTGGACTTTGGATCGGACTTTGAGCAAGAACTTCCAAAAACGCCCACACCGGAGTGAAGCGACCGCTCTCAGTGTGGGGCCGCCGTGTTGGATCTTGGCTGACTGGCGGTGCGACCAGAGCGACCTCTGTAGCGGCGGCTCACGTTCCATACACGTCAAACAGCCGGCGCGCGCTGTTTGGGCAGCTGAGTGACCCGACACGGGCTGCGGCGAACGGCAGAGAAAACCAGGGGCTGCGACAGACGGCAGTGTGGACCAGGGGCTGCGACAGACGGCCGTGTGGACCAGACTTTTCGCTCATAAATTTATATTTCTGCTGATACTTGCGCACGGGTCACCGAAACCTTTCAGTGTAGCCGTCTGAGTTTCGGACAGCCCCTAGCAGTATCGTGTAATAGGTGCTGGGACGTGAGAACCTGAGTACCAGTGATGTTCGTGAGGTTTGTGCAATGTTCTCGGTGCCTATCAATCGCGAAAAGGAGTTTTTAACCTAATTCTTGGTATGGATCAACATAGCCTTCCGGCATAGCCACCTGTATATCGTGCAGCTCTTGACAAAATACTGTGCATCATATGCTGGGATGTGGACGCTCTTGTTATCGATCATTTGGACATTTTTGGTGGCGGCGTTTACGCAGAGTTGGAGCACTTTCTGGATTCAAACGTCTTGTTTTTAAATGTAATTCTTTGTTTAACCGTATCTACCAGTGACGATGGACAGCATGCGCAAGGTATCGAAACATGGAGAATAAAAAAATTAACCGACGTTTTCTTGATAACGTCGTTTAATCTGTTTATCCTGGCATGCTAAAGATTGATAACTGCCTCCCAGACCTATGAAATCATGAGTTCCATTTGTGTTTGTGTTCGTTTGCTAAATTGCTGCCGTTCGATCATATGCTCGCAAACATGGTCATGTCGTGAACAGCTTGCTAACATATTTTTGACATTGTTGCATAAAACAATGCAGTTCACACATGCACATGTAAAATGCCAGGGGGAAGATAGTAACTGTGATTAAGTCCTATGTGTCGCCCAGATAGTTAAGATATGCCGTAAGACACGCATGCGGGGTGGGAGAGAGGTAGTCTCTTGAGTGTCTCCTTGAGTGATGGTCTCTTCGAGTGTCTCACTGTTGAGGTTGTATTCGTTTGTGTTCGTTTGCGCCCTCGTCGCCGGCCCGCTAGCTGATTGCGAACACACCCTGCTCACGAACAGCCTGTTCGTGTTCATTTATTATTGAAAACTGACGATTGCCAAATCTTGCTTTAGGCTCCAGTACAGTCCATAATCATCACTAGAAATAACGCCCGTGCTAATCGCCCAACGCCAGCAGAAGATCATCCGTGTAACAAATACCTAAGCTATCGCAACCGCTGCAGCTTAGTTCCGCCTCGGCAATTGATCCGGAGGTCCCCATCACAGCGTGTCGTTCCGCCAACAGAGTCGAGTGGATGACGAGGACGGGCAGCCCGGGCTCCAAGCCCGAGCGCTGCGACCTCTCCAACACCATCTACATGAACGCGCAGGACTTCAGCAGCTTCTCGGTGCGCTTCTGAGGAGGGCCTCCGCTGGCGTCGCCGCCGGGCCCTGCTGCGCCCCTGCGGCGCCCGCCCACCCGCTGGCCGGCTGGTGTGGCGGGGCGCTCCCGCCGGGCCCCGAAGCGCCCCTGCGGCGCCCGTCCGCCCGCTGGTTGGCTGGTGGCTTGTTGGTGGGTGGCTGGTGGGTTGGCTCCCGCCAGGCGGTCGCCGAGCATCGGTGATGTCGGAACAATGCGCGACGCCCTAGGAGATGCGCTGCTGACTGATAACGGCCAGCGCTCATGTCGATCTGTGCTTAATCGTTGGGGCTGACAGCGCCGACAGACGGCCTCCAACGGCGGAGGATTCCGCCGTGAAATTCGCTGGCCCGCTGTCCCTGGGGAATGTCAGACGCGCGGCGGACATCGGGGTGGACTGACGCGTGCCGATGCCGCCGATGGTATCCCGCCCCCGCGACGTACCCCCTTTGGTCTTCGCTGGCCTGCCGCGGTCCGCTGGCCCGGTCCAGACCTGCAGTGAAGTTGGATTCGTCCAGTTACAGGCCGGACAACTACCTTAGTGATCGGGGGCGTCACGGACGGGGACTGCTTACCAGTAGTGACAGCGTGCTCAGGCGGGACTGAACATTGTGGGTCCGCCCAGTGAGCTCTGTTTCGTGCTTGGTTTGTAAATACACGACCAGGTGGACGACAAACTTCCTCGAAATGAAAAGGCGGTTGTGGGAATGCTCCTGCGCTGAGTATCGTAAGGGTAATATAATCATATGTTAAAGCTCCCTGTACCAATAGTTCAAGGCTATTGTGTTTCCTTTCATGACTATTGAATATGTCACGCCAAACCACGTGCACACATGGCCGTTGCAGGAGTAGAAAGAGAACATGAGATGGACAAACACAAAGGCATAGCTCTTTTAAAAGGAGCTTTGACGGTAGACACGACGCGTCATGGCCAATCAAAGTAACAAGTACAATATTTTGCATCGGCGCTGGAGCTTGTTTACACGCTATGTCTGGAATTCGTTGCCCACGAAATGATGTAAGATTTTCTGGCATAATCATATAATTTCATCAGCTCCAGCGGATACAGGTTATAGAAAGCTTATGTGAAACTCGGGATCCACTGTCGGGATACAGACACATCATTCTGCTGCGTATTGAAGAGACTCGATATAGCGACGACTAGCCTAAATGGGTCCCAAACGTCAAGCGACATGGCAGCAGCCGGCCAAAGAGATGCCAAGGAAACAGACAGAGAATGGCCTTAGTTTGTCTCGAAAGGCAGGTTAGCAAATATAGCGCATTTGGTCTTGTCTATGCTTGTGATGCTTGTAGGTTAGCAAGAGCCATTCCAGATGCTGATATGTTCACTTGTCTTCCAGGGGGCACGATTTTCATCGTTTTAATTTTATTTTTGACTTATTCTACTGGAACGCAAGCCAGAAGCTACCCACAGATGCAACCCTGTTTTTATCTCAAAGCCAATAAATTGAAGTCTTGAATTTACATATATATTGGGGGCCCGCGAACGTACATTGTGGATCGATATGGGGTCACAACTTTGCATGAACATGGCCAACCTTTCTTCGTCTGGGAATTTTTAGCCTTCAGTCGGAACCGATCAGCGAACAAAAGTGACAATTGTTTGTGACATAGATATGACAAACCATTTGGCAAAATTCTGTGAAATTTGGTGACAAAATTGTATGAAATTATGTAACATGACAACATTTTATAACATCATTACTGAAAATGCGCAGCTCGCTAGCCTTAGAAACAGCAATTTTGACACCAAGTGTTGCAGTCTCCACATGTCGCGCGGCGTCGCAATTTGCGAGCTAAACTGATAACGCATCTGAAATAAGGATCTTTGAACATTTTAGGACGTCAATTCGTACTCGCGCAAGCCCAAAACTGTTCATGCGAATTACTTTACAAGTCGTTTCTGCAAAGGGATGAACACTCACAGGCAAACGTGATGGTCTTTTTTGTGTTTTACCTCATTTCGATCCATTCTATTAACTGATCAGACCCCTTACGTTCTTCCGGGCAAGGAACCTCGTGAGTAGGCACCAGGGGGCACATTACCGTTCCCGGACAAGGGCTGGAGGTACTGCTCCGTCCCAGCGCGGGATGCCCTCCGACTGTTATTCTGGTGACACAAAGGAGAGGTCTCCTGATCGATCTGGAAATCATTAGAGAAACACATCATACAATGGTCCTCTTCCTGACGCAGCATACCCTCTGACCCGGGCAGTTGGCCCCAGAGCGACGCAGGACCCGTCGTTGACGCAACAAGATCCCTTATCGCCACAGATGCTCTAATAATTGGCACAGAGGTTCCAGTTCGGCTTTACGGACCCTTAGTTGAGATGGGATGAAGGACTGGGGGCCCTGACTTAACCTGACCCGTTTGGTGCTGATGGCCCTGACTGACCAGAGCCCTTCTGTCGTCTCATTGTAAACTCTCAACATAAGTTCGCTCACATCGTATCTCCTTTCTTTGTCAGAGCGTCCCTACCAAAGCAAGAGGTCCTTTGGCATTTGGGGTCCGTCCCTGTCCCTATTCAGCATATGTTCCTGGGGAGAGCACATGCCCTCCGCGCCCCTCCCTCTATCTGCACCACTGCTCCCGATGCATTCCTTAAAATTTGTTTGATGCCAATCTCACCACTGTTTTGCCATTTTGTCTCAACCCGGTCAACTGTCATTTTTTCGCGCTTGCCAAGCGATTTGATCGAGTATTTTAGAATATGTCGTCAGAATAAGAAAAATTATTCATTGAACATTGCAGCGGTTCAGTGGGCCAAAACAGATTATAATTTTCGAACGAACATACAAATGTGGTTAAAGGAACAGTTCTTTTGGCCCAAAGAAGTCCGCAGAACAGATAGCAACATATAAAACTGCAAATGACTGCCAAATTGCCACTTAAACGTTTGGCATTCAGCCATAACGTTGCATAATAACATGCGTCATAATGAAGGTATCACTGTTCGGTACTCACATCTCATAAGTCCCCCCTTAAGTCAAAGCTTCGCAGAATTATCGCGCAATAAATAGGAAACACGTCTTGATACGAGAGATGTCAAACAGATCAACTGAGCATACCGCAATTTGATACATATCAAACTTGAGAGCGATTTTCAGTGGACCCCTTTTGGAGTGATTTAAGGGTACATGCTACCACGGTCCACCCGATCGCAAAATGGACAACGGAATAAGACAGAAGCCGGAAGTTAGGAAAATAATTTGCAGCCGCTCGCAGAGTAACCCATTACTGAATTAGCCTCTTATGGTACCTAGTCGGTTGGATCTAATTAATGATGGGTGGAGCGTGTGTGTGGAACACGACGGCGTAATACCAGCGCGAGAAATGAACCACGCGGAGCAAAATCTTTGATCAAACTTGCCCGCCGATCAGTGAAAACAAGGAGCTCATGAAAGCGGCATCTCCGCCGAGAGTCAAAGCTCGCCGGGGAGGGAGGGGAGGGGGGGGGGGGAGGGGGAGGGTTGCGGTCGGTTTTGTGGGGTTGCAGACGTAATATTAAATATTGTAAGAGATGGGAGCACTTGGTCCCATTGCACGTTGCCGTGGTAGATCCATGTATTCGGGGATTAGTGGTGTTCCGAATAGCACCACTTTGAAACAGCATGGAAGTGTGCGAGACAGCGATGGCATCAGGAACTTGAAAGGTGAGGAGGCCGATATTCGTTGGGTCTTCATCGTATAGGACACCTTCTCCTGCTGGTACACCTCCTAACGTATTTGATGGTATTGGTTACGCCTGTAGTTACTTCGCAATAACATGTACAATTTCCTGGGAGCGTTGAAAGTGGCAAAGTTAGTTGTGATTTCCAATGTAGCCACCTCTCTACGAGGGCACGGGAACTAGGGAGGCCAGGGGCCTGAGGCCTCCAACTTTTTCAAGGTTCAACATAGGCCATATGAGCGTTGACTGGAAAGAAATAATGAAAAAATGGCTTCCCCACCCCATCCACCTTAACCGACCATGGAAGGAGTTCCATTGCCCAGCTTCTCCAATACATGAGAAAAAAGGTTACAATGGAAATGGATGTGTTAACACAAGCAAGCATGTAGCAGTCTACAATTCAAGAAATGTACATATCAGTTCTCGTATAGTTCCAAGCAACCAACTACCACGTATGCATTACTGATCGCCATGTTATTTGGGCCCCCTCTCGACCACAAGTGCCTCCTGTCGGTCTTGACAGAATCCCGCTCCTTCCCCCTGGTCATGTAAAATGGGGCCTACGCTTTGTCCGAAGAGGGTCTCCTGCCCTATCGCATCGCGAGCATATCGGTCCTAGCGAGGGCCGTACTACGGAACATCTTAGATATATACGGTGCACTGATTTCTCAGCATCGTCTCCGTCACGAGACACTGTGACGGAGACGATGTCCTCGTCGCCCGTCGTATCCCGGCTCTCCAATCCATAGAGACCCGTCAGGTATGACAGGGCCTTTGTTCAGAAACCCCACCAGACGTCAGCGTAACGTCACCAGACGTCAGGCGTAGCCAGACGTCACCTGGATTGAAGGTCACCTGAAGGACGCCGACATCGTCGCTGCTACGTACATCACTTTCTCCTACCTGACATAAGGCATACGACTGCTGATTTCAGGTGAATCGATCTTGGTTAATTTGCTCAGTCGTCACTCACAATTGTGATTCTTATTCGGCTCTGAATTCGGGAAATCGGAAAGATCTTCCCATTGCCTCAGTGCCAACAGTTGACGTGTGACATTGTTTCCTGTAGGTGTCTTTTACCGTTATGTTGCGATCAGTGTTATCGTCAGTGTTGATCATGATCGATCAATGTTATCGTCGTCTATAAAGAAACTGCGCGAGTAAACGAACTCAGCTTTGTCATATTTTGGTGAACGGTACAGACGACGTAAATGTGATTAGGTCGGTCGCGAGAAAAGACTACACCTACCGCGATATCAAAGGAAATGTTCCACATTTGAAGATATATTTGGGAAAGCATAAAGCCTGTTTTGAATAGGGGACGTTAAAGCCAAAGTCTTGCTTCTGTTTTTGACCTTAACGCTGTTACACTTAAAGCGGTTGCATCCAGGAGCACAGCCAGGATTTTCTTGAGTGATGAGCCCGTATTTGGGTGAGCACGCATCACGCCGATTTTTGACTCCATCGGGAACCCCCTATATTGGGACAAAAAATCTGGGCCTAGGGAGGTGGGGGGGCACTCTTGGCTGTAGCCTGGTTGTATCTAAGATTCAGAGACGGATCCATCCCTTGGGACCGACAATCAAGGGCCCGATGGGCGCGAAAGGCTGACCGTGGGCCGCATGGGAAAAAGAATGAGCATCCCCAGGTGAACACAAGTTGGCCATATCAATAGGTATATTTGACCTCATTTTGATCTGCAGTCTACGTTCAGTCCTCAAGGCCCGAATATCTCCGTGGCACCCTGAACCATGCCCCTGATTTTGTCAGTGCACGGACCCTTACGCTTTTGGCGCCTTCTGAAATTCGGGATAGGGGTTCTCCACAGCATGACCAGTCCGGAACATGCACCATCATTCTAGGACATTTTCTGGATTAGTACATAATGCCTCGGATGATGACCGTTATCATTGTATACTAGATATGCTATGGATTTCGAAGGTTGTCCTAAAGAAATAGATGCAGAAAAAGACACATTCGTCCCAGGGATGTCAATTTGCGTTCTTGTGTAAAAGCCCTGGACTCCAATGTGAAGTTTGCACCCCACAGCATTGGCTTCCTCCCTCTGCTCAATATTTTTGAATGATATTTGACAACAGCCTAGGAAAATTGATTGGCACACAAAGGCTCTTTCTGTGGCCATGATTTGAGCATGAGCACTGTGCACTGTACACTGTGCACTGTGCACTGACCATGAGCACTGTGCTACTCAGATTAAGGAATATATGACAAATAATCCAAACAAAACAATAGCATTGCCAATAGCAAGTGTGCTAAAACCATTGAGAAACACACATTTGGGGAGGTTATGTCGCTGGGTCGTGGGCTTACGTCCCAATTTTTTTTTAATGACAACGCCTGGTTCGTCCGCCATGTCTGATGACAGTCTGTGGTTACCATGGGTGTAGCCAGAGTCTTGGTGAGGAGAGGCACTGAGCTTGATGGAATGCCCCTGGCTCCCCAAAAAATCACCCGAGTTGGGCCACCTCTGTGGAGGCCAATGCTCTCTATGCCGGTGGGCAAATACTTTAAGGGGCCGCGTGGGCTGAACACATGAACACCAGGGGCCCATTGCCTTCACCTTTTAGGCCTGAGTGACCTCGCAGTCCCAGCCTGGGGAACTCACCCGCTACCATTCTAGAGGCACGTAGGGTCGGGGCCCGCAGTCGATCCGGAGGCCCTGGAGGGGCACGCGCCTTGCCTAAAGTCACCCCTGCGGCGCACGTGGTCATCAGACAGGTAATACGGGTAAGACGTTACGTGAACTGTGCATGGAGGTGGCTCCACGATGGATGACGCTGAGGCGGGCTTTTGTGCAGGAGAAAGTGGGACGCCTGTTGGGTGTTTAACGTTATTGTTTTTGTGCTGAAGCATGTATCGGTCCCCTCCCAGACGCAAAGGCCCCCTGACCAGTGTGGCTCACTCTGGATCGACGCATGGCCCTTGCTTATGCAAAAGGACCCCTTAGGCCACATAAAATCAAATGATTGACACAGCAACCCCATGCTGGCTTACCAGGCTCCTCGTCAAAATGGCGTGTAGGGCACCCGTTACTGGACCCCTGGCTAAGGTAGCCCCCTTCCACTGTATGACGGCCCCGACTACGGCGGCGCCACAGATCTTGAGATGGGTGGTCGGAGTTTCCAGGGACGTACTGGACAAAATGGGGCCTCCCACAATGGGGGAGGCCTCCAGGGGCCTCCGGGACAGTGTCGTACTGAGGGGGGAGGGCACCGAGGGCGTGTACCCCCTTATCAAAGTGTTTATGTGTAAAGTGTCAGAGAACACCTATGTGAGTATCAGTGAATGCTTGCGTAGTTTGGCGAGCACTTCTTAGAGGCGCTCGCGTTCCCCTCCTTGCGCCCCAGGCGGAAGGCCGCGGCCACGGGGCTAAGAGAGGAGGCGGAAACAAGGAGAAGATTCTGGAGGCTGCCGGCGCGAGGACGGACGTGCCGGCGGGACGGACTGTGACGAGCGCCTGTAACGAGTGTCAAATACAGACGTGACTGACGTGCCGTATGTACTAGTGAGCCGGAGGGAAGGCACCGGAACAGGAGACCTTGCATATGCATCATCTCTAAGTAAATAAACGTCGATATTTAAAGAAATCCAGAGAGAGCCTTCTAAGTATCCAGCAAAGGGTCTCGTTATCCTAAGGCAGGGCTGCCTATTCCAGAAAAAAGCCTCCTGATATATAAAGGGGCTCCTAATCCTGAAAAGAATGTTTTCAAGCCATGAAGGGGCCTCCGAATCTAGCTGAAGGTCTTTGTCATCCCAAAACAGGACGTCTTGACCCGGAGCCTCGGGAATCTGATGCATGAAAGGAGGACCCTGTTCCAGAAACTGGAAATAGATGGGCCTACTAACCCAGAGCAGGGGCACCCTATGCCGTAACGTGGCCTCCTGAGCCACTTAATATGGAGACTTAATAATAAGAGACTCCTTTAATATGGGATTGAGCTTGCTCATCTAGAGCGTGGGCTAATTCACTCAGAAATATTCAGAAAAATCCAGATCCAGATCCTCATAATCCAGAAAATGGGCCTCTTGGTGTAGAAAAGTCCCTTCATTGCCGCAGCCCAGCGAATGAGCCCTTGGCCGACTGGAGTCCCTTGCCGAGACAGGACTCTGCTAGGTACCGGGTCCCCGGCCGCCACATGGGTCCCAGTGTCTTATGGGTCATGGCCAGCAAGAGCTTTATCTGACATTCACAGACACTGGCGGATCCTGGCGTTCTCCTTGCGTGGAAAATGAGCTCGCAGGCAGACACAGGGCACACTTTTCTATATTGGTGTTCTCTGGCCGACCTTGGGGCCCTTATTGTCCCAGAACACCCCCGGCCGGCCCAAGAGCTTTGTCTGACATTCACAGGCATGTACCATGCAAACCAGTGTACTTAACACAGCCTCTGGTGAGCCCCTTAGCCCTTTATCATCAGTCTTGAAGGCCTTTCGAGACTTATGAGCACGGGCCTCCCTTGTCCCTTGCCTGCGCCCCTGGTGGCCGACTTCTCACACCGCCCACCCGGTGGCGCCCTCTATGACGGAGTATTAAGACATTTTATGCATTGATCATAATAACACTGGTCGTCATTATCCAATCAAAGAAAAACTTCACAGCTAGATAAACGGGCATATTTGCTTCCAAAACACACAGCTATGAGTTGAGATAATGTTTAAATGCTGATTGTTGCTCTACTTTCAGTTATATGTGCTCTTATTTCATAACAGTACTTTAAAGGTGTTGAGATGTTCTTATTTGTGAATCCTTGTCATGGCTAGGGCTGCGTTTTTGTGTGGGAGAAGTCTGGAGGTCGTGGCGATGGATGGGTGGTGTATGATAAATATGGTGTGATCGAGCTGTTATAGACATTTTTGCCGATGATGCTGAAGTTACTGCTCCTTTGCTTCCTCTGTAAGCCAGCGCCATATTATGCAGAATCTGTCTCAAACAGAAACAACGATGGTGAGTTGTTTTGGTGGGAGGGGTGATGTATGGCACATGGCTGCCTGCTGGGTACGTTTCAAGGCGAAGGAGAATCACCGCTTGCCCTTCTTTCAGGTTAAGGCCACTTTTATGTGTGTTTCCGCGTTGAAGAGCTTCTGTGACATTGCCAGATTAGCTGTTGCACCTGGGTAACAGTATTGATATATGCTGTGCTCCAAATGTACCATTGTGCATAGCCATGATAAGAATGGTTTTTAAGCTGTTATTCTGTGTATGGATTGGGAACTGTTGCAATTCTCTACACAATTAAATTGCTTTCTGTCAAATAAGTTGCAGCTATCATATTGCAAATATGTTGACAAGGCATTCAGCAGCAAATGAATATCTTCAGTGAAAAGTGGTTTAACAGTGGTCACCTACAGTAGCGAGTGCACACCTGAAGATGCAACAAGATGCATCCAAGATTATAACTCATGTATATCATGAATCATGCGTTTGCTTCCAGAAATGCTATCATGTGCAAAGGGTGCAGTAACAAGAATTTGGTGTCATAGGCTAGGAAGATAGTTACTTGTTTACATATTGGGTGGATTACCACATATCTTGCTTATGATGATCCATATGACCCATAATGGTTAGGTGTTTCCCAGTAATGAGAAATGCTCTTTTAATGGAAGTACGTAAAATTATTCTGTGCATTTGGGTGTTACCAGCTCAGATTCTGGATTGATTTCTGCGTGAAATGCCTGTTAATGTTGATAGCAAAATATGTTTTGTATGCCAGAGACCAATGTTAGTATATTTATATGGCTTTACAATGAAAACAAATGTTATATTTGTACGCTTACAGGTACGAAATGTGGGTATCTAACATCCTAAATTAGCCCTTGCATACCCACTTTTTCTACAACAGAACCTTTGGTGAATGCAGTGAACAGCATGATGTAGCAATCTGATGCATCTTTTGTGCTGCATTCATCTGTTTTATTCTACAGTTTTATCAATTTTTCACAAAACTTAAGTTACTGGTCATGAACTACTAGAATGTGAAATATGACATGGCGTAGAGGGTACTGCATAAAACAATTTGTTGTGTTTGACTTTGTCCCTTTTTAAAAGCTGCCACTTAAAGGTGCATTATGTGAGCACCACATGGCCAAGGCAGACAGTGCACTCTAAAGCCCAAATCATCTTCAAAAAATATCTAGATGAGTCCAGATAGGGCTGTGATAGGCCAGCTCAAAAAGCCTTACAGCTTAAAAGCTTGGTTTTAAAAACCCTTCATGGACAAAGACCTGACTTACCACCCATTTGCACATGAATGTGTGTGTTACTGCAAGGCTGCACTTTCCAGCCTGGAAACAAATAAAACTTCCACTACAGGCAGAGGTTTGGGTTTCTAATTGTTGAGAAATAGGTGCTGCCACCCAGACAAGTATGAGATAACCAATATAATTACCATCTTTTACCCAGACTGTGCAGCTAGTGCCATGAAAGCTTAAGAGGATGAGTAGCAAAACCAGGTTATTAGGACTTTAAACCACTTAAAACATCCTGGCAAGTGATGAAAGATTGCCAATAAATTTATGAACATGTTTCACTAATCAGCTACATCTCCATATATCTCAAGAGGCTTTGAATTGCAGAAGAGGCCACACATAACAGCTCTGTTGATTCTGATTTGCTGTGTCAGAGGAAATGTTGTCAGTACTGTCATTTCTGAAACATCAGTGTCTGAGGAAATAAGAAAAGCTGAAATAGTTCAGGACCTAGTGTCCAATCCAAGATGTCCAGATGAACCAATCCTTTATGTCATGTGAATGCCCAAAGTCGAGGCAGAAAAGCAACACCACATGGCTATGTGTGGTGCAGTCCCAGGATGGACTTTTGAGGTTTGCCCATCAACTGAGTGGTACCCTTATATCACGTTGTGCGGCAGCGCCAGTGGTGGCCTCGGCTGAAGACAGAGTCACGCAGAGTGCCCTGCTACCATGCACCATATGACAGGTACCACTGTAACTGGCGCTGGCATGGCCTGATGCTGGACCTTAGCTGCACTCTCCATGACTCTGCATCACTGTGTGGGCGGACCAGCTGACTGTGCTCCCCGCCACCCGCCAGTGCACTGCGCCGAGCCGGCCGTGCCTAACGGCCGGCTCCAGCTGGAGCACGCCGTGTACCGGCCCGGCGACCGGGCGCGGCTCATCTGCCGAGACGGCTTCCAGCTGAATGGGCCCGACCGGGTCACGTGCTCCGCCGACGGCGGCTGGCGCAGCGCCGCCCACCCGAACGAGAACCGGCTGCCCGCCTGCAGAGGTCAGTTATGGCACAGGCTGCCCACCTGTAGAGGTCAGACACGGCACAGGCTGCCCGCCTGCAAAGGTCAGTCGCGGCACAGGTTGCCCGCCTGCAGAGGTCAGTCATGACACAGGTTGCCCGCCTGCAGAGGTCAGTCACGGCACAGGCTGCCCGCCTGCAGAGGTCAGTCACGACACAGGCTGCCCGCCTGCAGAGGTCAGTCACGACACAGGCTGCCCGCCTGCAGAGGTCAGTCACGGCACAGGTTGCCCGCCTGCAGAGGTCAGTCACGACACAGGCTGCCCGCCTGCAGAGGTCAGTCACGGCACAGGTTGCCCGCCTGCAGAAGCCAGTCACGGCACAGGCTGCCTGCCTGCAGAGGTCAGGCATGGCACAGGTTGCCCGCCTGCAGAGGTCAGTCACGGCATAGGCTGCCTGCCTGCAGAGGTCAGTCATGACACAGGCTGCCTGCCTGCAGAGGTCAGTCATGACACAGGTTGCCCGCCTGCAGAGGTCAGTCGCGACACAGGCTGCCCGCCTGCAGAGGTCAGTCACGACACAGGCTGCCCGCCTGTAGAGGTCAGTCACGGCACAGGTTGCCCGCCTGCAGAGGTCAGTCACGGCATAGGCTGCCCGCCTGCAGAGGTCAGTTGCAGCACAGGCTGCCCGCCTGCAGAGGTCAGTCGCGGCACAGGCTGCCTGCCCAGCCCAGCCAGCCAAGCTAAGCCCAACATTTGAATAAGCAAACGAAGTTGACATGTACGGCACTAATGCATGCTTCTTCAAGCCACAGTTCGCACTGCGCTTCAAGTGACGTAACATATGGTGCTGAGGTTTCGAAGACGACAGGGATTTAATTTCGAATTGCGGGTAATTTTGACTAAGCGACCTGTTATTGTGTAAGTTAGGAACTCCTGTTTCATCTCCGCTGGGGCATGTCCGGAATTGAATCTTAGGTAATGGTCCAAATCCCAAATATCAGCTCCCTTAAACGCAACTAGTAATCATCTGGTGACACCAAAAGCTAAGGCAATCACCCAGGATGATTTCATTTTCGTAGTGTCGTGTGACTTAACATGAGGAGTGTAGAGATTTTCCCGATGCCTATCGTTCAGTGAAAACAAGTTGTTGAAATAACATCTTGCGGGCTTAACTGTGTCCCAGCTCGAGTATTTTCAAACCTGAGGCAATCATCCTAAAAATAAATGTGGCAAGAAAAATTATTTAATCCCGCGTTCGGGTGGCATGATCTTGTTCGGTTGTTCCCCAGCCCTGGTGTCGTCATTTTCTGAGACGCCTTCCGTCAGATTTTCAACAAAGATGTGGGATGTCCTGAAGTTCGGTAGCAAATCTGGAACTGTTGAGCCAACAAACGGCGGGAGGGTATCGGTAGTGTAGTGGTTAAACTGCGCGTCAGGGAAACTGGAGATACGGGCTTCGATTCCCCGCGGTGCCCGCCCTTCCCTGCCAGGGTGGGAGGCAGGCGACGCCGGTAGAACTATCAGTAGCTGAGTGTGTCGTTGAGCCTTAAACACAAACAAAGGCTCTGATCAGACGGTCCCACGTTTGTCGCTCGGAATGTTATCTCGGAAGGGCCTTCGTTAGATTATTGCTGCTGTCTTGCCTTCTTATCCTGTCGGCTAGATTTTCACCAAAGTGGGAAGATGCCGCCCGTAGTGGACTATGTGGGTCATTTTTTACAGATTTTATTCACGGGACCCCTGTAACGGACAAACGAAATTGTGGGGGGAGACATTCAGTGTTGTTTTCAAGTGTTTATCCTGCAGGGGCGTGATGGCCAAATGGTTAGTGCGTTGGACTCCCACTCGAGGAGACGTGATTCGAATCGCGGTTGCGCCGTGGCCCCTGAGCGTGAATATGGGCAATGCAGTCGCTGGCGCTTGGTTGATGAGGCCTGACGACGAGCGTCACGTAGTCTTAAAAATGTTTCTGCTTGTTGAACATCGTAGGCATCGTAGAATATCGCAGAGCATCGTAGTGAAAGGTTCCGGGAACGACGGGGACTTGTTCCCCGTCCTCACCTCGTGACGGAGCACATGACTTACCGGCGTACGTAACGACCAGAGGCTTTAGCGTTGTCGCCTGTGGAAGCCGGCCCAGTGAAGGGTTCCTGGGGTGATTCTGACCCAGATTTTTATTCTGAGTAGTCTTGCCAACCAGAATTAAAATAAAGGGGCTCAGCGTGATCACCGCCGACCGTCTCCGACAGAGCTGAGCTGTCCGGAGCCGAGTGACCTGGACTCGGGCCGCTTGGAGGTCGACGGGATCCGTACCGACGACGGCGAGCGCTTTAAACACGGAGCCATCGCCATCTACCGGTGCGATGAGGGATTTCACCTTCCGGAGGGCGCCGCGTCTCAGCGCGTGTGCACCAGCGGCGCCTGGCGCGGTGACGAACCCGTCTGCGGTACGTGTCATGACGTGCACTGGCACTCCGTCATGCCAGGATCACGTGTTGCTGCGTCCAATCAATGATGACTGCTCGATAACTCTCGTGCCATGGTTTACTGATGAAACTTTGCTAGCGTTTACATGTCCCAGCTGTGAGTTCTCCCCTCCTCCCTTGTCACGTCGCTGGACACGTGCTCGGCTGTCAGTCGCCTGAGGAGTCCAATCTCGCTCGCCCGTCACCCGACCGAGGGCGATCCCGCTCGGCTACCCCCCCCCCCCTCTCCAAACAAGGTCCTTCTCTCTGGGATGTCGCCTAAACGAAGCCGAGCTGTGCGCCGTCTGGACTGACCGGAGCTACCGCCGCCCTCCGCAGTGCGGACGGGCTGCGGGCCGCCGCCGCCGGCCAACCAGGGCTACTACATGGAGCTGTCGGCGGAGGGGGCCGTCACGCTGCCCAGCCGGCGCCAGTACGCCGTCGGCAGCCGCGCCGTCTACCGCTGCAACCCGGCGCACGTGCTGGTTGGCACCGACACGTACCAGTGCATGACGAGCGGCGAGTGGTCGCCGCCGGTGGCGCCCGGCTGCCAGCCGGAGCGGCCCGAGCCGGCGCCGCGGCCGCTGCAGTGCGGCCTGCCGCAGCAGGCGCCGTTCACCACGCAGCGGCTGCTGCGCGGCTGGATGACGGCCGAGGGCGCGTCCGGCGGCGCCGTCGTCGAGTACGCCTGCTCGGAGGGCACGCGCGACCGCGTGTCGCCGTGCCGGCCGCAGCGGCTGACGTGCTGGCGCGGCCGCTGGCTGGGCGTGCGGCCGCGCTGCCAGCCGGTGGCCGCCTGCGCGCGGCCGCCGCACGTGGCGCGCGGCGCCGTGTACGGCTCGGGCCGTGAGCCCGGCGCCGAGGTGTTCTACACGTGCGAGGCCGGCCACCGGCTGCTGGGACCGCAGCGGCTGACGTGCGACGCCGGCGGCTGCTGGTCGCCGGCGCACCTGGCTCCCGTCTGCGAGCCGGAGCCGGCCGCCGCGCCCGCCGCTGCGCCAGCGCTCCTCTCGCCGGCCGGCATCACGCTGCTGGCCGTGACGGCCGCCGTCGTGCTGCTGCTGGTGCTGCTGCTGGCGCTGCTGCTGCAGCGGCGCGCCTGGAAGCCTCTGCGTCGGCCGCCACCGCCGCCGCCGCCCGGTCCCGGACGGCCAGAGGACGCAGACCGCGTGGCGCTCATCGCCTACCCGGAGGGCTCGCAGGTGAGGCGACACGCGGCGCGTCCCGTGGCGCGGACTGCGGCGCGATCGTCACGCTGAAGTGGATCTTCCCAAGCTGACGTGTCGTGGCACGGGTTATGCGTATTTCCGCAGAACAATGTGTTGCGTATCCGGTCATGCGTTTGGTGTGCAGCATGGGCAGACGGGCGATATGGTGCAGTTGATGTTGGTGGGAGCATTTCTTGAACATGTGACAGGCTGCTTGCCACTAGCGGGGGGCAATTGTCGCCGTCATGTGTAACGTATCGGATGAATGTAGGCTGCCGTGGTCGCGATCTGTCGCCGTTTGGCGGTGCTGCGGCCGGCAGGAGCCGCCGGCGCCGACCGTGCGGTGTGCCCGAGTACGTGGCTGACCGTTGACGGCGACGTCGGCCGTTGCAGTACGTGCTGCCCACGTACGAGGAGGCGGTGCGCGCCGAGCGGGCGGCGGCGCCGGCGTTCGCCGAGCCGGCGGCCGGCGCCCAGCCCCACCGGCCGCACCACCACCGCAGCCTGCCGCCGGCCGCGCGACGCGAGCGCCTCTGGCGGCGCGAGCAGGAGTCCGACTCGGTGTCGCAGCGGTCCGTGCAGAGCCACCACTCCGCCTCCACGCGCCAGAGTAACACGTGAGTCGCGCGCCGGCGCCGCATGCGCCTGTGTAAGATACATTTAGCTGTCAGGCTCCGCGCACGCCACGGTGTAAGGGCGTGTTGTGACAGCGTTATGAGGCTTGGGAGGTATGCTGCTGCCGTCGACAGCTACGACCGCGTGATAAAATGCACCTATGTACATATTTAAGTCACTTTTGGTCAATCCGCGCCTTTATGTATGAAAATGTTTCCTCTGAGTTTAATCGATATAAGGTGGGATTTCCAGGCTAAATTCACACTGTAAGGTAACGAAGTTAGCGGGCGTGATACACGTTATGTCGCTAGCTTCGTCACATCTCATTTTATTCATGTGAACGAAGACTCACCGCTCTTCACCCAAGAGTGGAACAAGCCGTCCGTCTGACGGTCGTTATCGCCGGAGTATCAGCAACACAGAGCGGTCGTCGAAGCCGCCTCAGCGATCGGTGCGAGGGCACGCCCGACCGCTGTGGCATCTCTGACGCCGCCTCTGACCCGTCCACTGCCGGCCGCAGCACCTCCAACGCCACGCCGTCCCTGCTGGACAGCATGGGCTCGACGGACACGATGGCCACCAGCGACGCGGCGTCGACGGCGCCGAGCGCGGCTACCTCGGCCAGCGTGCGCGGCATGTGCGGCAGCCTGGCCTCGTTCGACACGTCGTCCGTGCTCAACACCGAGGGTACGTGCTGCTCCCGGGCGAGCGGGCGGCGCCGGACGGCGCGGCGCGGCCGTCTGGCCCGGCGCGGTCGTGTGCCGGTCGTGTGTCGATCGTGCGAGGTCGCCGCCGCGGTGTTGCCACGCCCCAGCTGAGCGCTGAGCGGCGCGCGCTGTGTCGACAGGCGTGCCGCTGCTGGAGGAGAACGAGACCGAGCTGGAGAACGCCGAGCAGCAGGACTCGGTCTCCTGCGGCAAGGCGTCCACCGGCGACGCCGCCTCTAACAAGTAACGCCGCGGCGCCGGTCGGCTGACGCCGCGCCCCGCACCCCGGCGCTGAGGGCGAACGACCGGTGGAGCGACGCCAGCGAGCGCCGACGGACGGGAGGCGAGCGCGTCCCTTCTGACCGGCCTGCAGCGACGGCGCCTCAAGAGAGAGAGAGAGAGCGCGAGAGTCTCGTGACCGGGCGTGCCTGCGGTCTGCCGCCGACCGGCACGTGCTGGCACCCCGCAGCTCCCAGCGAGCCGGCTCTGTGGTTTGACCTTTTCCCGGCCGTGGACCCCGACCGTCGCCTTTGGACCGGATCAGCGTCATAAGCGAGCTCGTGGTCGCACTCACAGCTTTAACGAGATTATCACAAGATCAAACGGGCCTCCGTCACGGACCCCGGTCTTTCGAGTCGAGTCGAGGTGGTGGCGGCGGCGGCTGCTGCAGCCGTCTTTGTATGTATTTCAGCGCGGGCGCCTCCAGTGAGAGGCCGACACCTTGCGCGGCCTGTATTGTGACCGCAACAGTTGCTGTACCCCTCCGGCAGCCGCTAGATCGGGAGACCTGCTCAGCTCGTGTTGACCGGTCCCGTCGGCGCGCTCTGCCTGGCCCTCACTCCCAGCGCCATCGGCGGCGGCCCAGGCCCGGTGTCCCAGTTATCGGCCGCCCGGTCAGCCCGCTGGCAGCCGGTGGCGTGCCGTGTCCGCCAGTGGTTGTGGCAGGACGTCTGAGTCGCTGTGTCGGTGCCGGCAAGCGGTCCGCGGTGGCTTGACCATGCACCCGTCGGTCCATGCCCGACAGACCTGCGGATGTGCTGTCTGGGCAGCGCTCACAATTGCCCTATGCTGTCTGGGCGACGCTCACAGCTGCCCCGGCGGGGTGTGCTGTCTGGGCGGCGCTCACAGCTGCCCCGGCAGGGTGTGCTCACTGGACGTCGCTCACCGTTCCTCGGCAGCGTGTGCTGTCTGGGCTGCCCTGACAGCTGCCCCGGCAGCATGTGCTGTCTGGACAGCGCCCACAGCTGCCCCAGCAGCGTGTGCTGTCTGGACGGCGCCCACAGCTGCCCCGGCAGCGTTTGCTGTCTGGGCTGCCCTGACGGTTGCCCCGGCAGCGTGTGCTGTCTGGGCGGCTTTCACAGCTGCCCCGGCAGCGTGTGCTGTCTGGGCTGCCCTGACAGCTGCCCCGGCAGCGTGTGCTGTCTGGACGGTGCCCACAGCTCCCCGGCGGAGTGTGCTGTCTGGGCGTTGCCCACAGCTGCCCCGGCAGCGTTTGATGTCTGGGCTGCCCTGACAGCTGCCCCGGCAGCGTATGCTGTCTGGGCTGCCCCGACAGCTGCCCCGACAGCATGCGTGCCAGGCCCGGCTCCTCGCGGCGACCACCCGACTGGTCCGTCGGCCCGCCTCCTTTTTAGCGGTGTCCGATGTGGCTTGGCGGCAGCTAGACATGGACTGGGGCGACTAAACCCGTATCGTCAGTCCCGCGGAGCGATTTTGTTCGCATGGAGACCATTTGGAATTTTTTTCTGCGTTAGCGTTATGATGTTGGTTTCCAACCTGGTTTATGTTGTGTTGACATCGTCCATTGAGCGTTTTGTTGACCAGTTTTCTGAGCTAAGAGCGCAAGGCCGCATTTCCAACCAGACAGCTTCTTTGTACAGCGGCGCCAGCGCCACCGCCCCATACGAACATATTCCGTACTTTATACGAATATGTAGCCAGCCAGTTACAATAATTTAAGATGCGCGTCTATTCCATGCGGCGTGAGATGGACTTGTTCGTGAGAGGGTTTCGATGCCTTTGACTCTTACGCCTGTGTACCCGGTTTTTTGGCGATGTTTCCGCCCGCGTTCCTCGCCTAGTGCCTAGTGATTCGGTGTTGGCCACTAGTTTTGTCGTTCAGAATGGACGGTTTCGGCAGCCTTGATCAGCTGGCTTTGACGGCGGCCTGCCTCTCCCCTAACCTCACACGAGCCCCGGCGATCGGTGGTGGAGCGGCCCCCCGCCCGCCTCGTCCCGCCCCGCCCGCGGCAGAACCTCGGCAGCCAGCTGCTGCAGCTAGGCGCGCACGCACCGCTCACTTGCTCTGTGTGCGGTGACGAGGCCGCCGGTAGCACGGGCGCCGCCAGCTGATTGGTCGAGCACCGCTCACCCGCTCGGTGCGCGGTGACGAGGCCCCCGGCAGCGCGGACGCCGCTCGCTGATTGGTCGAGCCTCGCTAGTCCCCTGCGCCCTGTGCGTTGAACGGTGGTGTTGTGTTCGAAGCCCTGTGCGCGGCTCGCAAGTGTTGTCATTAGAGTACTTAATAAACATTGCAGGAGACCGTGCATTTGGCAATGATTTGCGTTGATGCCCCGGTGAAAGTAAGTAGGCTAGGCTCGCTGTCTTGATTCCAACTTGCTGGCCAATGTCATGAAACCACATTAACTGCATTCATTTTTTGACGATTTGGCACAGGTATTTGACATTTTGGCGAGAGGTCTAACCAGCCTGGGAGGACTCTCGTGGGTGCATTGGAATGGTTAGAGTAGTACTGGCGCAGCGCCATGCTGGCGGGGATCTTGCCAGGCTCCGGACTGCCTGCTGCGGGGCACGAGGCGTGTTCTGGGCCCTAGTGGAGACCTAAATAACCGCGAAGCCACGCACGGCCGCACGAAGCGGTATACCCGTAGGCCAAAAGCTAGATGTCTTAGTGCGCACAGGCTTAACGCGAGTGATTCCGGATGGGTGAAAAGGAAGGGTCAAAGAAGAGGATTGCTGTGCACTAACGCCTGAACAAAAGCCACCTGAGCTGTAATAGGTATTGCTGTCATGTGAGGACGAATAAAACCAGCCAATTATGCAACCACAATTAAATTTCGAAGAAAACGCACCGCCGCCGCCGCGCGTAAAAGGCGGTACCCTGTAACGGTCTCGGTCTCGGTTAACCTACTCGTCGTCTCTGTTAACCTACCGGCACACTTGTGATATGCTCAGAGGCCCTCTACATTAGCCTAGGGCGCTTCCAATTCTCTGTCACTTGCGCAGGGCCCTACGCTCTTGCCGGGGGATCATCTAATAGCCTGCTTGGCCACACTCGGTCATTCGGGACCCTCCTCGCTGTGTCTTGGGTACTTCTCATCTGAATGTGGGGACCTACGGTCTTGTGGGGGCCTACCTGATAACCTGCTCGGGCACATTTGATCGTTGAGGGCCCTCTTCATTGGGTCTTGGGCACGTACTATTTGAATGGCGGCCCTACGCGCTCATCGGGACCCTCCTTCGTTCGCTTCCTCGGCCGCACTGGATTGTTCGGTGCCCTGCGCGTTGGTTCTTGGCGTTTGACTTTAGGGCCCTGCGCTCCTTCGGGGTTATCTGATAACCTGCTCGGGTACCCTCCATCCTTCGGGGGCCCTCCGTGCTGGGTTTTGGGTACTTTTTATTTGAATTGAGTGCCTTACGCTTTTGTCGGGTCTTCTGATACGATGCTCGGGCTCATTCAATCGTTGGGGGACCTCTGCATTTGGTTTTGGGTATTTCCTATTTGAATGGAGGCCCCTCCACCATCTTCAGGGCCCTATCTATTTACCTGCTCCGGCGCACTCGATTATTCGGCGCCCTTTACATCATGTGGGTATTTCATATTTGAACGGAAGGCCCTGTGTTCTTGGCGGACTACATCTATTAAGCTGCTCGGGCCGGTGGCGGATGTAGACGGTAACTGGGGGCACGAGACCACGCGTGATATGCCCGAGCTTTTTTTTGTTTGAGAGGAAATTTTGGGGCTCATTACGTTGTCTAGAGGCATCGCGCCGTTGATTATCTGGGCTCTGTATGTCAATTTTCCCGGTCAGTGTGATAGCTAAGGAGCTTTGCACGTTTCCCTTAATCTCTGCATTTTCTGGTAGGACCTAACGTGTTGTAGGGACGCTTTCTGCCTCCCTGCCTGGGCACTCTTGGTCCATGCAGGTTTTCCTCCACGGATTCTTCCCATTCGCTCGAAGGGCTCTGTACGCTTTTTCCATGAGCCAGGGTACACTCAATTATTCGGGGGCTCTTCATATTAGTCCCGGTCATGTACAAGTCTCTCGACTTGTTTGGAGGGCCTTGGGCTGTTGCTGGGGCGCTTATGGGGTAAGGCACCGAGACGCTTGATGCTCGGGCCTTCTACTTTGATCGAGGGCTCTCCCCCTTTGGTCTCATTTGCGGAGGACTCTTCCCTCCTATCGAGGCTCTTCCTGTTAGCCTGCCCGTGCGCTCTTGATCGCACGAGGATATTATTAACTCATGGTCTTGGATGCCAGCCTTATATATATATATATATATATATATATATATATATATATATATGCAGCCAAGGCCTTATATGTTAGCCTTCCGTGGCACTACCGCTCGTTTAGGGGCCCACTACGTTAGTCTTGGATTCTTCACGCTTGCTCTGAGGACCCTGTACTTGCTGACGAACTTTGTCGGCTCCCTGGGGCACTCATGATCGCTCAGGCTCCGTCCCTATCGGTTTTGGTGTCTTCGCCTCAGGGCAGCAGTCGGATATGCGGCGAGGAATTTTTGCACACAATTGTCGAACGTAATTTTACGTGCCGCCGAAATCGCATGCGTCATTTACATTGCCTTTTGAGTGTGTAACATTTACTTTACTAATGCATCACGCTCTTGACGTATGTTGGATGCTGGGGTATTTTGTGCTACTTTATAACAAGCATAAATTGTGCATCAGTTATCCGTCATGAGCTGATTGCACTGCCCAGCCGGCGAGCCGTTAACAAGAAACCCGTCGCGTCGGCACGTGCGGAAGACTAAAACGCGTTGCGATGGTTGCGAGGAACAATATGTCATGTGTCAAAATAAAAGAGACCACATGAGGGGGGGGGGGGGGTAGATACGTTGCAGGCGCCCCGTTCCCTGGCAGACCAAGAGTGGCTCCAGCTCCAGGTCTCTGATCCCAACATAGGCAAACAAGCAGGCCCCTAGGATGTTTTGCCTGTCGGGCCCCCTCGGTACTCGCTACCGCTCACTGGGAGAGCTTTGAATTGCCTCATTTCCTCGCCTGTCGGGCAACTACCAAGGTGGGGTACTGAGCCCGATTTTGGCGAAACGTGTCTTTGGGCTATCTGGCGAGCTGAGCCACGCTGATCTGGCGAGCTGAGCCCCGGTAATCTCGTAAGCTGAGCTCCGCTGATCCGGTGAGCTGAGTTCTGCTGATCTGGCGGGAAAATAGCTCCTGACTTTCCGCCGGTGTTATTCACAACGCTCCGAGATGAGAGGGACGAACGAGTAAGCTCCAGCCATCCCATATTCCAGGGACGTTACGCACGGCAGCATTCCCCTGAGATCGTTACGTGACGTCACGCTGCCGTGCCCAGGCGACCCGTCCGGGTACGAAGGCGACGGCTGGTGCCACCGTCGCCATCGGCCATCGATTGCGGGCCGGCGGTATCGACGGAAGGCCAGCTGACGCGCCGGCCAGACGCCGCCGTTGGAATCGATGCGGTGGGGCTCCAGGCGCGGCCGAAGCGCCGGTCGCCTCAGACGGCGCGCACACTGCGGCCCGACGTCATGGCGAGAGGTGAGAGAGGCCGCCGCGGAGGCGGCGAGGCGCTGCGGGGGTCGCTGAGTGAGCCGTCCATACCGGGAGGTGGGAGTGAAGGGGGAAGTCGCTACGGGGGCCGCTGGGTGAGTAGATCATTCCGGGAGGTGGAAGTGAAGAGGAAGTCACTGCGGGGGCCACTAGGTGCGCAGGTCTTGCCGGGAGGTGGAAGTTCAAGTAAGGCCCCGTCTTTTCTGGGATCGGCGTGATTCCACAAATGAGGCCCTGGCCTGGCCTTGTTCGGAGTTCGGTCTGATTGCAGTGAAGCACGTAGGGCGGCTGTGGCAACCCAACTCGCTTCTCCGCCGTGAGTGACTACCCACGGGTATGTCGTCGCCGTTGGTCCACCTCGACAGGCAGACGCAGCGCACTGCAACTGTCGCGGCGTTGGGTGCCACCCACGCGGCGATAGTGGTGGGGCGGTGGATGGCAGTCATTAGCTTTCCTCAGATACTGTTGTCCTCAGACGAAGCTTGTCCCCTCCCTCCATCCGATTTGTTTACATGGTGGATCATTGCTGACCATCGGGATTTTTTGCTATCGAGATCAAGATTGTTCTGCTATCGGATTTGTTCGATGCCCAGTAGCGTTGTTATCCCCTCCGTTATCCAACCTGGATTACTTTTATATCTTTGCACCTGGTGATTGACTACGGCGAACCGCCAAAACACGAAATCACTGAGGGACCAAGAAAGCGCAAAAAACGATGTAGTGACTAACAAGTATGTGAGACTTGTTCGGTGTCACACAGCTCGGGCACACCGCAAAATATGAAATCACTGAAGCCAAGTGCAGCATGTTGTAACGGAACACAGTGCACCTTTTTGATGGCGCTTGAGGACTGAGGATTTACATTCGAGCTACCCCGGCGCTCCCGACAGTGTGTGGCTTTTTCGGCAGCTCCTCGCCCACACGATGTTTCTGGTCGAATCAGTTATGCGCAACTGTGCGTCTGGCGTGTGCACAAACCCTTCTCAATCGGTTTGCTGCGAGCCGTCCGCGCAAGCCCCTGGGCCATCGGCAGCTCCGTTTCAGCAAAGAGGAGCCCAGCTCTATCCGTGGCCCAATCAGCGTTCGCCTCCTAACAGCTTGTTTGAAGAACACTGATCTAGCAGTAATCGACGGCGAGCTGCCGTTTGGTCCTGCACAGCACCCAGTGGCGCTGATCCGAAACTGTTTGCTATTAGGCCCGGCAATCTAGTCACAGCACTAACCCTGCCCACCTCTCTGCCTCTGGTGGGTCCACGTACAGCGGATAGTGATCTAATCATAGCACTATCCCTACCCACCTCTCCGCCTCTGGTGGGTCCACGTACAGCGGGTAGTGATCTAATCACAGCACTATCCCTGCCCACCTCTCCGCTCCTGATAGGTCCACGTACAGCGGGTAGTGATCTAATCACAGCACTATGCCTGTCCACCTCTCCCCCTCTGGTGGGTCCACGTACAGCGGGTAGTGATCTTATCATAGCACTATCCCTGCCCACCTCTCCGCCTCTGGTGGGTCCACGTACAGCGGGTAGTGATATAATCACAGCACTATCCCTGCCCACCTCTCCGCCTCTGGTGGGTCCACGTACAGCGGGTAGTGCGGTGGCGCCCCGCCTGCAGGTCGGGGCAGAACTTGCCGCCGATGTTACGCAAACGAGCGGGCGACAGGAACAGCTCCGGCATGGCATTGCATTCGCGTGGGTCAATGTCAATGACAAGCATTGATCAGCTAAGGTTGGGCGTTGGCCCTCCGCAGCTTCAGGAGTGATAACGCCGCGTCATCTGCGGGGACGGGTGAGGTGCCGTTTGTACTGGCCACGTGCCGATACCACGCCCGATGTAACTGAGAGAGTAAGATCTTGTAACGTTTCACAAACTTTCATAACCTGTTACCGGCTTGACAGCTGTGCATTGAGTGATTTGTATTTTTTACCAGGCAACTAATTTCTTACCTGACAACAATCTCAAGCAAACAACTCTCCTTCTATGCTGGATCGGTAGACCCTAATGAAGAAAGGGCAAACGATGCATTTTCTTTTTTTACCTCTGAGCAACGTTTCGTTTGTCTGCGAAGCAAAGCTGATTCCAGTTTTAAAAAGACACCAGCGTGCTGCCCCACTACCACGGGCCAATGTGAGACCATCTTTAGTCGTTCTATAACCTGTCATGGCCTCACCCTTGTAAGGCATCGTTCTTACAGCCCCCAGCTGATGAGGTCTCGATATTGTTGTACCTTAAAAGTTCTACGACCACTCGTCTGCAGTATTTCGGACCCGCCAGATGTGACGCGTGCCTTGAGAGAACCCGTCAACCTTAACTGATGGCATTCATATATGTTTTGATGCATCGGTCTGGTGCGCTTGCTCGACGTGAGCTCAAGCATTTCATCTTATGTTACTTTTACCTTTAAAAAGCTTTTCAAAGGTCATGTGCAATGGTGAATTTTATTAGTGACCCATTTCAAACACTTGGAGTTGTTAGCGTGGGCGATCTGGCACATCTGAAGGGCGTGGTACGCCAGGAGGCACCTCCATGTCTAGCGCG
The DNA here is from genome assembly GCF_011947565.3 of Pollicipes pollicipes. NCBI lineage: Eukaryota > Metazoa > Arthropoda > Thecostraca > Pollicipedomorpha > Pollicipedidae > Pollicipes > Pollicipes pollicipes. The sequence continues at coordinate 27,612,456 of NW_023596136.1, read as the reverse complement.
TCCCGCCAGAACACTGCTGCATCAGGAGGCATCTGTACGTCCAGCGCGTCTTGCCGGAACACTGCCACATCAGGAGGTCCAGTGCGTCCCGCCAGAACACTGCTGCATCAGGAGGCATCTGTACGTCCAGCGCGTCTTGCCGGAACACTGCCACATCAGGAGGTCCAGTGCGTCCCGCCAGAACACTGCTGCATCAGGAGGCATCTGTACGTCCAGCGCGTCTTGCCGGAACACTGCTGAATCAGGAGGCATCTGTACGTCCAGCGCGTCTTGCCGGAACACTGCTGCATCAGGAGGTCCAGTGCGTCCCGCCAGAACACTGCTGCATCAGGAGGCATCTGTACGTCCAGCGCGTCTTGCCGGAACACTGCTGAATCAGGAGGCATCTGTACGTCCAGCGCGTCTTGCCGGAACACTGCTGCATCAGGAGGTCCAGTGCGTCCCGCCAGAACACTGCTGCATCAGGAGGCATCTGTACGTCCAGCGCGTCTTGCCGGAACACTGCCACATCAGGAGGTCCAGTGCGTCCCGCCAGAACACTGCTGCATCAGGAGGCATCTGTACGTCCAGCGCGTCTTGCCGGAACACTGCTGCATCAGGAGGTCCAGTGCGTCCCGCCAGAACACTGCTGCACCAGGAGGCATCTGTACGTCCAGTGCGTCTTGCCGGAACACTGCTGCATCAGGAGGTCCAGTGCGTCCCGCCAGAACACTGCTGCACCAGGAGGCATCTGTACGTCCAGTGCGTCTTGCCGGAACACTGCTGCATCAGGAGGTCCAGTGCGTCCCGCCAGAACACTGCTGCACCAGGAGGCATCTGTACGTCCAGTGCGTCTTGCCGGAACACTGCTGCATCAGGAGGTCCAGTGCGTCCCGCCAGAACACTGCTGCACCAGGAGGCATCTGTACGTCCAGTGCGTCTTGCCGGAACACTGCTGCATCAGGAGGTCCAGTGCGTCCCGCCAGAACACTGCTGCACCAGGAGGCATCTGTACGTCCAGTGCGTCTTGCCGGAACACTGCTGCATCAGGAGGTCCAGTGCGTCCCGCCAGAACACTGCTGCACCAGGAGGCATCTGTACGTCCAGCGCGTCTTGCCGGAACACTGCTGCATCAGGAGGCATCTATACGTCCAGCGCGTCCTACCGGAACACTGCCACATCAGGAGGTCCAGTGCGTCCCGCCGGAACACTGCTGCATCAGGAGGCATCTGTACGTCCAGCGCGTCTTGCCGGAACACTGCCACATCAGGAGGCATCTGTACGTCCCGCCAGAACACTGCTGCATCAGGAGGCATCTGTACGTCCAGCGCGTCTTGCCGGAACACTGCCACATCAGGAGGCATCTGTACGTCCCGCCGGAACACTGCTGCATCAGGAGGCATCTGTACGTCCAGTGCGTCCCGCCGGAACACTGCTGCATCAGGAGGCATCTGTACGTCCAGTGCGCCCCACCGGGCACCGCCGCATCAGGAGGCACCTACCTTTACGTCCAGTCCGTCCCGCCCGGACAGCGCTTAGATATCGCTCACGTGTCTAAGCAGACGTCGCTTGGCACTGCACTTCTTAACAGTGCAACACTGCGTAGTGCAGGTTCTGGTTCCAATAATCAATGCAGTCAAAAGGACTGGGACCATACCTTAAAAGTCATGCTGTCCAGAACGCGTCGCGGGGCGACGATTGTCCACAAACCTATTCCGCAAACCACTCAGTCAGATCGCAAGCCAGCAGCCTGATGTGATTGTGGGCTGAAACTTCAGGTCAGGGGGAAAACGCCTGCAAAGCAAACGGCTCGTAAGATACCTGCAGAAAACCAAACGACATTAAACCAACGCAAATGGTATTTTGGGTCAAAAGAGCGAGTGTTCCGAGCGATCCTGACGAGAACTTATTAATGAGCGAAGCGGTGTCTACGTCTGAATCAATGACGCACTCAACCACGTTAACAAGAACTGGGCAGTCTGTTGACCAAAGCAGTACTGGGCAGTTCTTAACCAAACTGCCGCGACCACATCCACGCCCACACCACAACGAACCCGCGCCACCTGCGGTCACTGACGGCGGGCTCGCTTGTCCCGCATGGCGATGGTCTGAGTGTAATGGCACGCATGCGCCTACTGACACTGGAATGCCTGTAATGTCGCAGCATTATAGCCGAGAGCGTCGAATGATGCGGCAACAGCATTGGAGATGAGTGCATCCTCGCTTTGGGCGGACCACATCTCACGCCCGGTGTGTCGCCGTCGCCGTTTGGACCTTCGCCAGAATGTGATACACGGTGTGCGACACTCATGAGAACTGTGCTAAGTTCTACCGTCCGGTTGCTGGCGCGCGGGGTCTGCACCGCACATGTAGCACACATCGAAGCCTACTGGTTCGTGACGAAGATGCCGACCTGTGCAGCCGAGCCGGGTGCAGTCCGGAGAACATGGACAGGGATGCTGAAGCGACACTTGCGGTAATTGCCGAAGCTCTATAATAGGCCGCAGTCACTGAGTCCTTCAGCCCAAATGGGCAAAGCGTCAAGGAAGACAAAGCTTCTAGGGGACTACCCAGTCCACCGTCTCATAGCGTGTGGCTTCAGACCCTGTTCAGCTGCTGAGCCACCAAGATCCAACAAACCATTGTCCCAGACTATCGCGGACGATTCCCACTGCCGACATATGCATATTGCATATGCAATCTGTGCACTTCAGCAGGGATTACCTCCCATTGAAGGTCATTGGGTGTCTAGAGTCAGGCCGACGGGACTCTGGCCGAAGTGGCGTCTGGCCGAGGGGACGTCTGGCCGGAGGGACGTCTGGCCGACGGGACTCTGGCCGAAGTGGCGTCTGGCCGACGGGACTCTGGCCGAAGTGGCGTCTGGCCGAAGGGACGTCTGACCGGAGGGACGTCTGACCGGAAGGACGTCTGGTCGGAGGGACGTTGGCCGAAGGGACTCTGGCCGGAGGAACGCTGGTCGGAGGGACGTCTGATCGGGGGGACGTCTGGCCGGAGGGACGTCTGGTCGGAGGGACGTCTGACCGGAGGGACGTCTGGTTGGGGGGACGTCTGACCGGAGGAACGTCTGGCCGGAGGGACGTCTGGTCGAGGGACGTCTGACCGGAGGGACGTCTGGTCGAGGGACGTCTGACCGGAGGGATGTCTGGCCGGAGGGACGTCTGGTCGAGGGACGTCTGACCGGAGGGACGTCTGGTCGAGGGACATCTGACCGGAGGGACGTCTGGCCGGAGGGATGTCTGGTCGAGGGACGTCTGGTTGGGGGGACGTCTGGTTGGGGGGACGTCTGGCCGGAGGGACGTCTGACCGGAGGGACGTCTGACCGGAGGGACGTCTGGCCGGAGGGACGTCTGGTCGAGGGACGTCTGACCGGAGGGACGTCTGGTTGGGGGGACGTCTGACCGATGGGACGTCTGTTCAGAGGGACGTCTGACCGGAGGGACGTCTGGTAGGAGGGACGTCTGGTCGGCGGTGGCGGGTGGCTCGCTCGACCATGTAGACCCGACCCCAGCCAAGATTAGCCACACATGTTGCACGTTGGTTGGCCCCACATGTTTTGCCCGTGCATGCGTCCTTTTTCCTCTTTCACGCTTCATCCTCCAAGCCGCGGCGCCCCGTTTTTCCCTGACAAGCTGCACGCACCAGTCATGGGAGGGTTTAAGTTTCCCGTGGAGGAGGCCCCGTCTGAGCGTCAGCACATGCCCTGCAGAGGGGTCCCAATTCCAGTTAAGTCTAGGCAGAGGACTCCTAGGTGCATGCAATCTGGCCCCACATCCATCCACTCTCCTTCACCCCATATGCCTAAAATGGCCACTTATGAGCGAAAGGGATCGATTTCCACCCAAACCAGACCTGGCCGAGCTGCTCCCACGTCAACGTGACGCATCAATGTCCTTTGGACGCGTGCTGCAGCCAGAGTTGAGTTACGATGGACGACCGACGAGATACGGCCAGCGAAGGGATAACAAAATTGTTAGGGTATTAAACTCAACTTCGCAATTTTCCTGACTGATGAACTCGTAGACATGCACGCACGAAATTGTGAGTTACAGACCTGCACAGGGGTATGGTGCAGCCTGGCGTGGCAGCTCGGGATCGGCCGACACTGGGCGGGGATGGCGCTCGTCTGTAACGCCCTGCGGTCGCCAGTACGCGGCAGCGCAGCCCCGCCAGCTGCTTCAGTCCCGGTGACTGCCGCTGTTGTCCGCGCCGTTCTCGCCACGGTACGGTCGCTGCCGGCAGTGCTGCTGCTGTGCCTGCTGGCCGTCTCGGCCGGGGCGCTGAAGCTGCCGGCTCAGGAGCGGCTGCAGGAGCTGGAGAACCGGCGGCACCGCCGGCCGCTGACGGCGCCGCGCACGCCGCCCACGGAGCTGCACCGCTTCCAGACCGTGCCGCCCTCTCGGCTCTCGCCTGTCTGGCAGGACGCGCCCGAGGCCCCACCCCGGCCCGAGGGCCAGCCCCGGCCCGAGGCCGAGCGAGAGGCGCCGCAGCAGAGCTCCGAACAAGAGCAGCCTGAGTCCAAGCCCGAGCAAAAGCCAGAGCCGAACCCGGAGCCGGAGCCGAATGTGGAGCAGGAGCCGAAGGCGGAGCAGGAGCCGGAAAAGGTGGAACCAGTACCTGAACAGGTTTGTTCGAGAGGAGAGCGTTCGGTGCGGACAGGGTGAAAATCAGACTGATGAAGCAGGGAGAACTGGGGGGAGTGTCATTGGATGTAGTTTGCGCTCTACCGTAATGTGTAGTCACCCGATGACGGGAATGAAAGAAAACCCGGCCGCTCTGCAGCTTGATCACGATGCCGACGTCAGTCACTGACTGACTGATACTGTCCTCAGGCGGGACGGCCGTCGCAGATGACGTCAGTCACTGACTGACTGGTGCTGTCCTCAGGCGGGACGGCCGTCGCAGATGACGTCAGTCACTGACTGTGAATGGTGCTGTCCTCAGGCGGTACGACCGTCGTAGATGACGTCAGTCGCTGACTGTGAATGGTGCTGTCCTCAGGCGGTACGACCGTCGTAGATGACGTCAGTCGCTGACTGTGAATGGTGCTGTCCTCAGGCGCGCACGGCCGTCGCAGATGACGGTGACGGCTCCCTGACGGACAAGGGGGTGGATGACAGCCCGCCGGACGTCGGCCCCGATCAGGACGAAGCCCCGCCCCCTGCCGCCACCTCTCCAGGGGGTAGCAAGGAAGCTCCCTCCCCGATACAGTCCAACCGCCAGGAGGCCCCCATGACACAGCAGGTGGACGAGCCGAAGATTATCAATGCCGACCAGGTAACAGGCTGTCTAGAACTCGCCTCTTTGATTTACTAGCTTTACTTACTCAACCTTACAAATCTACGTAACTCGGGTTGGGTCGGGTTGGGTTGGCAAGCACGACAGCACAGCTGTGACTAGCATTCCCGACCAGTGATTAGTCCAGCAACTATTTCAAGTCCTGCAGCGTGGATGTATGGGTCAGTGGTTTAATGAGTCGTCGCAGGCAAGCACTTCACTATGCTGATTTTATCCAAGCTCAGGCCGTTCCTATCAGATGAGACGCCCAGCGAGGCTAAGCAAAAACACCAGAAGATGACAGGTAGTGGGAGTGTTCCTTTGAACCGCAATTTCTTCACAATTTGTGGGGTCTTCTCTTTCAGACTAGCGGTGGGGATTCCTCCGATTCAACCACAGACAATGGTGAGCG
>NW_023596136.1:27599859-27605770 GCF_011947565.3 Pollicipes pollicipes | reverse complement strand
CTCTCTCCTCTCTCTCTCTCTCTCTCTCTCTCTCTCTCTCTCTCTCTCTCTCTCTCTCTTCTCTCTCTCTCTTTCTCTTTATCAATGCGATATTTTCTCCGTAACGTCCGCATCTGTCATCTGTCACACATCTGACATAGTCTGTGAGTCAAGCAGATGTGACTGTGTGAGATGTGACATAGCCACATCCGACACAGCCACGTCTGCCTAATAAATAAGTTAACTTTACGTCGACACTGGTTTCTTTGATCCTGACAAATAATAAATTAAACAAAGTTAGGAGGCTTTCAGCCGGCTTTAAATTGCTCGAAAAGGTTGAAAGCTTACCCACAGCCTGCCTAACCACAAAAAGAACGCATTAGCTCGCATTTCTTACAGTCTGTCCCGGAGACACCCACCTGCTGCATCTAAGCGTACAGGTAGCACGGCAGCTGCTGGGGCTTCACTAGTTCTACTGCTAACCAACGGTGTAACGGCTGATCGTCACGAGCTATCGCTCCACATCTTGCCGCCTGCTGGGACCCGATCACCCCAGGCAATCGCCTGGCGAATGCCCGGGTCGCAGCAGGCAGATGGGGCGGCAGCGGCGTCGCTGCGCCGCGGCGGGGTCAGGCGGGTCACGCCAGCCACCAGCCTGCCGTCTCGACACGAATTCAGGCCGGCCGACCGGTCTGTGACGCCGCTTCCGACTGCTGTCGCCGTGGCGTGTGGCACATTGAGGCGAAAGACGCCGCCACTGCGCAGCGGCCCGCCGCGCGGCAGCTCCCTCGCTCGCAGCTGCTCGGCCGGCGGCCTCCCCTCCGGAGCCGCCCCGTCGCCGGCAGCGTGAGTCACCGCCGCCGGCCGGCCGAGTGCCGCTGTCGGCGCCGAAGGGGCGCTTGGCCGGGGGAGCTGACTTGGCCTGGTCCATTGAGGCCGAGTGCTCGCTGGCCAGTGTCAGCCAGCGGCGCAGCTGGCTTGGCCTGGTCTACTGAGGCCGGCGTCTTAGCGTCGCAGAATCGACAGTCTTGACAACTTCAGCTTGTGTGTGTTTTAGTTCAGCAGGCCAGCTTGAGTGTGGTTTAGTCCAGCAGGCCAGCTTGAGTGTGGTTTAGTCCAGCAGGTACCCTTTGTATCGCTCCGTGAGGGCTGTAAGCAACCTTTCTTGCTCGTCCCACCGTCACCACTGGAGTCAAGAAAACAAAGCCCAAGTGCCATCATAATCCTTCAGCAGTAGCAGATCCCGGTGCGCAGAGCCTTCTCCTTACAATTTTAGCGCCATTTGCTGGAGCACCCACGCGATGAGATTGTGCATGGCAGTGTTTATTTCCACGAATTCCAAATTCCAAATCTGATAAAAACGGTGTATATGTATTTGTACGAACGCTGCGTTTGTGGTTTCGCGGGGATACAAGAAGTTTGCGTCGACGAGGCTGCACGTGGAACACGTGCAGCCTCGTGCAAGCACGTGGCCGTGGTGAAGTGGCAATGAATGCTGTTGCCTGAAGTATCGTGTGATAGACGGCCATTGGCCAGGAGGTCGGAAAAGTGCCGCTGGAGACAATAAGCCAGCGAGACGACGGAAACGTCAGGAAAGTCGGAGACCTATCCTGATCGCAAGGTATTTTTACTAGAACATAGATCCATTCTGGCATAATGCTGTTCGCGGTCCGTGATAATGATGCACAGCCACAAAAGGCGGGACAATCTGCATTTATAGCTCATAACCTACCTCTAAGATTAATTACACACACCAGGCTCGTTGTTCGATTCGTCGATCGTGGTTTGAGAACGCTGATCGTGGGTTGAGAATTGCTGAACATTAACACTTCAAAATGCAATCGTGAACGCTGAAACATTCTGCAAGTTCGCCAAGTGTTGACAAAAGGCTCGCCCCGCTCCGGGAGAGCATGACGACCGCGGGCGGGCAGGCCCAGAAGGAAGCCATTCCATAAACCGAGGCACTGCGGGAAGCTCTAGGGCTCTACACGCCGCCGGTCACGTGACGCGCTCACACAAGCGGACACAGGGAACGGTGACCGGACGGCGCTGCTGAGCGCGGGGACCTTACAAACGCCGGTGTGGCCGCGGTAATGGACCAGGTCAGTACGCCGCGCAGCCAGACCTCCCCCACCCACGGTGAGATGCAATTTCGGCCACTTTACGTCACAGCCGCATGACGGCCACGTCCCGCGCAATAAGAGGCGACAATGGCCCCGGCGTTTACCGTTTTTTTGCGCCTCGACGGGGGGATGGCCCCCGCCCCACACGGAGGGGGGGGGGGGCAGTACGGAATGCGATGAGAAGCGGCGGTCTTAGACATGCGTATGTGCCTCGTGTGTGAGATGGTGGCGAATTGAGACGATGTAGAAAGATACGTTTGACGATTTTGCATATGTCCTTCTCCCAGTGACGGGGTAGTGGAAGCTAATTCCCAACGTTTGCAAGGAAGTTAATAGATGAGTGGTCAGAAATTCCAGGATGGAAGAATTGGATGTTATTATTAACTTGGGGACTGCTGACTGGGAGAAAAGCATTCCTGGCAAGGTTCATCATGGAGTTAGCTGCAAGACAGGATTGGACGGCAAGGATGGTTTCCTTCTGCCGGATATCAGGACAACAGGTGTTTGGGAACAATGGAGCCAGGACCTTTGCATTGTTGGTATAAGAGACCAAGCGACGATCAACAGTAAATTAGGAAGCTGTTCTTGAATTGCCGGAAAGGATTATATTAACTGAGGTCTCCTGGGGGACAGCGTGGGACGAAGAAAGAGACAGTGGGGCACCCATTACCACCCACTGCCATCCACCAAGGTGACTCCTGATCACCGTGGCCGATCTCACGCCGCTGCAGTTTGGTCAGGAGGACGCTGCGGCCCTCACTGTCGACACAGCAACCTAAGCAAGTGGATAGCAGCGACCTGCCCGACGTCATCATCACGCGGTGGCCGTCAACAGCGTGAACCAAGGCGTCCTCATTCTGTGGATGCAGCCTGCATGCATATTGAGAGGGCACTAAGATGATGAGATACGGAACGAGCCAACACCCGAGCGCGCACGGCTTTGCCGTTTCATTTCGGATAACGTCGGTAAGGAGGTGGGTCTCAAATTACTAGCGGTGGCATTAAACTCATGAAGGCGAAGCAGCGGTTGTCACGATTAAACGACGTTTGCGGCGTCTCTGCTTATGAGAAGAGCAGTCGATGTCACCCTTCAATTGCAAGAACAGCAGAGGCGGTGGGAGACACCCATCGGATGAGGAGAGTGCTCATGTGCATGTGCATGGGCGATGTTCAAGACCGGTGAAGCATTTGTTCCTTGCCGTCCTGGCACACCATCCATTCTGGCAACCGTGATTGCTGTTTGTCTTTCACGTTTAACCAAACCGACTACTAAGATCTTGAAGAAAACGTGGACTGAAAAGTGACTCCCAGGCTTGTGTGGTTGATAAGATGCTTCAGTCGGGCGTGGGTTAAGATCCTTCAATGGACTGTCTGCGTGACTATGCTTGCAGGATGGAAATTACCGACCATTTCTATGCACAGCGTCATACACAGCCATTGCGCTGTGCTTAACTGGACACGTTCTTGGCTGTCGATGTAGTTGTTCATCGTACTCTTGCCTTCCACAACAGCAGTGAGAGCAGTCGGGGCCGAATGGATCACCGGGAACAGCTCCAGCTCACTTTACATGGAGGTCGTTCCCGAGCTCTGGGGCTTAACCAGCGACCAAGGCTTAGCCTGCGGCGACAGAGGACAACACCGCTCTAGAAAGAGACGACACGGCACAGCACGGCCGCCTCGTTTGTTGAACTGAAGATTGGCTGCATGTGGCGAGTGGTTCGACCTCCTGTGACCCGAGGTGGCCAGCACGGGGCCGATGGGCCGCAACACACGGCGCAATCATTGTTACGCATTTGCTGCCATATGGCAATGTTTTTTTTTAGCGATAAGGATTTACATGCAGCTATGCCCATATTGCCTGCGATGGCCGCCTGTCTTTACCATTTTATATGAATCAACATGCGTCAAATGTAATGCGCTTATGCTGAGAGCCATGGACGCCACAAAGGTCAACCGAAGATAGCCAGGCAATATCGGAAGGATCTATCGTGGCTGGTGATTGAAGAGCTGCCGGCGGCAGTTCCTGAGCCCCTGCAACCCAGCAGCCGCCAGAGGCGTGGTCTTTTCGATGGAAGCGGATCGGCCGACGGCTCCGCCATCTGGAAAGGCAGATGACACGGCCGCGGGGAGGCTTCCGAGCACACCGCCTCCTGTGCCGTCTGTCCCCCTCGTCTGTGCCGCAGCGTCCGGTGAAGGCGGAGCTGCGATTTGTGCTGCAACGCGTTCCGTCCTCTGTGTTATCGTCCGTAGCGTCGTGCGTACCATAGTCCGCGACACTATCAGAGCTAGCTGTCTGCGCTGCCCCCTGAGACAGAGTACGCACCACAGCCTGCGCCATTCCGCTGCGGCGCTGTGTCTATGCTGTCAGTGAATGACTTCCGTACCTATTTAGCTCAAAAATCGGCTAGTCCAACCATACTGCTTAGCATGCCGATCCCATTAACCGGTGCGAGCACAGTAGGGCCGCGACAGGTGGCGTGGCAGGATTATCAGATCATCTTTTCAAACGGGCTGCCATAAAATACAACAGTTTAAAGATAGTATTTTCCGCACTGTTCATGTCAACCTGGCAGAACTTTGTAAGCTATTATGGCGTCTGCATAAAGGCAGGCTGCAAGTACAGCCTACAACTCACAAGTTGGAACGGCTTTTGTGTGGGTGCATGACGCTAGAAAACACTAACACCCTGGAGTGACTTCAGCGGAGCAGCCTATCCGCTTCTGGGCCGAAGATCAGCCGCGAGCCGTCGCCTAGCTACCGTTGTTTCAATGCCTCGAATGCGATTAGTTGGTTGCCACGCCCATAGGCTAATGCCTGACTTGTTCACGGATGATTATTCAGCTCAGCAATGCTGGACAGACTTAAGTTCAAACCGCCTCCCAGATGTAAGGAATGTATTCATTTGAAGTAATTGCGCAGACTGACGCGTTCTACAGTTTGTGCCTGGGATGCGATGTTATTGATTGAGATGAACCCATGCATGGGAGTTTTGGCGCAATGCCTGGAACTCGGGTAAAAAATGCTGGGACAAATTTTGATGTGGCAGGACAAGCGTAGCGAACCTTTATTTTTAATACGGGCCGGTTCATCAAAATCGACAAGCTAGCGCCTGTTAGCACGACTCCTTCAAAGGGTAAACCACAGGCAGGCATCGATGAACCTTTAAGGACCCCTCTATGAAGAGTGCTTAAGTGCTGAAACTCTCAGGAGCCATCCTTGCGTGACACGAGTTGCAGAAAATACAACCCCTCGACGCGGCGCGGTCGACCAAGCGCAAGCATAGAAGTCGACATCGATCGACGCGCCGTAGTTGATTTACGCGTAGTAACAAGCAGGAAGGTTGTGACGTTTATATGTCGCTAACCCAGTGATCATAGAGGACAACATTTATCATTTTTGGTTGCGGACAAGTCAAACATATAAATTTCTTCTCCCAAATGGTTGCAGTCACAACTGTCGCGACCCACGGGGCAACGAATCTCCAAACTGCCTTAGTTTGTTTCAGGGTACGCTCAGGAATTAAAGGTTTGTGGGGATCAAAATGATTAATATTTCCAAACGAAGCGCCGGAGTGAATTGCTAGTGAGAACGGAAATGGAAGATGTGGGGTTTAAGTTGTGACCCAAGGATCACACAAAGCTTATTACGAAGTTTCCAATTTTGAATGCTGACGCGATAACATGTTCACTTAGCCCGATCACAATAAGTAACACAATTTTTTCGAATCTTAGCTGTTTTACTGGAGGCAAGCAAAAACTTAACACGTGAGTCATGATCTTCCTGACTTATAGGTGGCCAGCAAAGCCAAA
>NW_023596136.1:27545302-27598921 GCF_011947565.3 Pollicipes pollicipes | reverse complement strand
GCATGTTACGTAAGCCCGCGCCCGAGGCCGCGCTCTCGCCAGTGGTGTCTCTCCCTGAACGGATGGCGAGACGGACAGAACTGTTGAATTGAAGGATTCCATATTTGGAGATGTTGATGCAAACAGCAGATGTGATGAAACAAGCTTATTTACAACTATTGGTGTACTTTTTAAGTGGAAAAGACGAGACAATAGGGATAGAAGTTAGGTTCGAAATAGCCAACGAAAGAAGTCGAGAGAGATGGAAGTCAAAATGGGAAAATGGTTAAAAGACAAAACTCTGAGGGGACACAGGCAGAATTCGGTAGGGTGGAAACAAACTAAAAAGTGTCGAAGTCGACCAGGTCAAAAAACTGGTCTGCCGATCGGTAAACCTTGCTTCAAAGACCAAAGCAAAGTATCAAAGTAGCAAAAGATTACTTTGACAGTAACAAAAATCTGTGTGTTACGAGCAATGCGTCCTTAAACAGATTTAATACTTACCTTCCGCTACGTTCATAGCTCACAAACGCCATCTACTTGCATATTTGACAAACGGAAAAAGGACAGAATGGAGGTATATGCATCGCATAATATCAAAATAAGGTAATTTGTGACATCGGCCGTTTTAGTTTTCTCCGCGAGAAGACACGTGCCTGGCTTCTTATAGTTCTTCTGGGGAAGTTAGGAGCAGTCTCTACGGCTAGTGGCTAAAGAGCCAAGAGAAGCCTAGGAGTCAGTTTGGAATCAAACGAACCGGCATGAACAGGATCTAGCTAAACAATAAACCAAGGGATCCATCAAACCAAGGTCTGATTTGGAATATGCGCAAGGGTCCAGCAAGAGCCAAGACCTAGAATTGTGGCGAAAAATCCAGCACGAAATAAGATCAACCGAGAACGCGTCCTGCGGTCAAGTAGCGGGTCAGATCTCGAGCGAAATCACGCTGGGCATCCCGAAAAACTAAGGCATGTTATCACATCAAGGAAACCAGCAAAATCCAGGATTACTTGAGAATATTGCCAGGAACCAGTGGACATAAACACAGTGCACTTATGTCACGCAGGTCACCCTAGCAGATTTAAGTCTGAATGTGCATATCATTTTTCTGCACATGACTTATTTATCATGCACAGTAGTAGATATATCCAAATAGTCAACCGACCTGGTGTATGTCGGACAAGCCAATGACTGTAAATCAGCGGTCGGCCGACATTCCTATCATGATCACATGACGCACTAACGGCGCATTACTACACACGGCCGGCCGGCCCGTGGCGTGATGCCCAGCACGCGGCAGTACGGGAAAAACGTTATTTATCGCGCACGAGAAGTGTAACCGTGTGCATTTTCGCATCGCTGCCACAGGGATATAAGCTAGCACCGCAGCATGCGTGTTTGCCAAAGGGGCGTCCATTTTATTACGCTGACTACCTGGCAGCGTATCGCTCAATGCTGGCGGGCTGCCAACGACGGTGATTTGCGAAGATACGGCGACCAATCAGAGCTTTTGATTGTCGAACACGGCGAGTGTGACCCTGCGCGCACGATATGACTGTTGGAACACCATCGGCCGGCGATGTAGATCGGTCGTCTTCCAACCTAACCTACGCTGTGTACATGACCTCCCGACGGCGCATCACCCAATACGGTCAGACGGTCCTCAGCATTATGGCCAGCATGCGGCAGCTCGGGAGAGCTCACAATAACGTCGCCATCCGACAGTGCTCTCACAGTCATAGCGTGTGCGCATGGTTACACGCACTATTCAATGCCATGCATGTGTGCAATTTAGCCGTCGTAACTACGCACATCGTTGGGGCGGTGGACTCACAGCATTGAGTGATTCGGCGTCAGGGGGTGAACTGAATAAAACGGACGCCTTCGCCAGACAAGCAGGCTGCACGTACATCAGTGCGATCAAATCCGCACGCATGCACTCTTGGTTCGCAATCATAAGGTGCTACCTTTTTTGCCTGCCGCGAGCTGCCTAGCAGGCTGCTGGCCGGCCGGCCACCTAATGCTGCGTGGTGAGGGGGTCGTAAGAACAAAACAGGCGGTGCCGGCGGACTACCTTTTCAACTCGTCGGCTGATAGTGACACCAGTCATATCGTGCGCGCACGGCTGCACCCGCCGTGCAAGACAATTATGATTACTCGCCAGCAGCCGTAACGGTGCAAGTCGACGCCGTGGCCAGACCTCCAGCCTTGAGCGAGGCACTGCCGGTACAAAGAGGGGGTCAACGGAACAAAGCGATGTCTGCGGCCGACAAGCATATTACATTTCAAACTGACAGCCCTACATCGGTGCTCTTACATACACCCTTTGGCACTCGTTGCCCGGGGCTGTAACTATTGTTCCATTTGGTGTTCCAAACACTGCAGTTTGTTGACCATCGTGCCACGAGCAGGTCGGTCGCAGTTAGCAATGTGCATTCACTGGATCATATGAACAACATGGATGATGTTAGCCGACGATATGCTGCTGTGTCCGGCTGATAGCGTTCGTATACGTTATCATGTACGCCTGTGTGCATCCACCGCAAACGCTACAAGTGCATTTGCAATAACATTACGCACCTTGCATTACCGGCCGATGTGTGGCTGACGGACCCGTGGCATGATAGCAGGCTTGCGGCAGCCGGGAGAAATGCGTATGGTCGCGTGCGAAGAGCGTGGCCTGTGCATTCATGTACAGCTCATTTGTGCATTTGTGTGCATTTATGACCTTGGTGTACGACTATCAGCTGGTACGGCAACATCCGTCTCGGCCGAGGACGTTCACTGTATTCGGTTGACACCCTACCAGCGCACCACTCAGTGCTAGCGTACTGGCTGGAGTGGTTATTTGAGAATATACGGGCGGCCAACTTAAAATGCTCATGACCGTGCCGGCGGCCTGTGACTGCGTGCGCACACTTACCAATGCCGGTAGCATTGTGGGAGCACTATCGGCCAGCAATGCAAACCGGTCATCTGCGCACATCACCTGCTTTGTTCATTTGACCCCTTGCAGGTGCATTGCTACATGCAGAGGGCGGCACGTAGCGTGATGGACAGCATGCGGCGGCCGTGACAAAATGTTTGCAATCGAGCGCGAAGATTGCCACCGTGTGCATTTAAAGTGCTTGCTCCAGGGCTGTCAGGTGGCGCCGTACCATGCTTCTCCGCCGACAGCATCCTTGCTATTCCTTGCAAGCGCATCGACCAATGCTGACGGGCATTTCCGAGAGTGGGTATGTGAGTTCACGAATTTCAATAAAAAATGCTTTAATTTTGTGCGTAGCGGGTGCTGACCATGTGCAAATGACATCACGGAGACAGTTGCTTTGGCTTGCAACGTAATGTCAATTGTCGTGCAAAGGCATCTGTTTGTTATCGTATGATACCCCTGATGATGTATTACCGAATGCGTCCAGCTTGCTGGGAGCGTGATGGCAAACATACGAATGTCTCTCAAAATTACATTCAATCCACACGCGGTGTATGCGGCGTTGTACGCCTGATAGCGCTGCTCTAGTGGTATCGGCTACCACCAGAGCATTCTTTTTAGCCGACACTTCCCATGTCACCGTGCTGACCCCGGGCATAGCATTACTCGATGATGGCGTGCCGGCCGCAGTGACGAGCTGGAAAGTTATCCTGCTCAATTAAAACATGTTTGTTTTTCCCCACGGGTGCGCTCGTGAGCACGTGATAGCACAATGGCGGAACTAAAGGCCGGCGATGTAAATCAGCCGTCAGCAACAAGTAGCTATGATGTTCATCTGACCTCTTATCTACGGCCGGCGGCATCTTTTTCGTTTTCTGCGACCTCCTGACAGATCGTTACTGAATGCGGCTGGCCGACTGATAGCGTGTTGCCAAACATATGCTGCCTTAAAAAATACCTACAACCACGCGCGGATATTCTGACCATGTGGACTTAAAAGTATTGCTGGAAGACTATCAGCTGGCACTTTAACATGGCTGTCGGCCGACGGCATCCATTTGATTGGATTGACCCCTTCACCGCGCATCGTGCAATGCTGGCGGCCCTATTGTATCGTGGATATCCATAGTCCCGGCGGTCAATTAAAAATACTTGCCGCGTGTGCGACGGCTAGACGGTGGTAGAGCTGTCGTCTGGCAGATTTAACTCAGTGTTGAGCTAAGGGCACTTATTTTGTTCATATGATCCCACGACAGCGCATTTCTTGATGCGGGCGGTTGGCCGGGTGCGTGAGTGGCAAACGTACGGCAGCCTCTGGAAAATGCTCACGATCACGTGCGGGGAGTGTGACGGCTTGCTTCTGCCAGCACCACTGCACGGCTATCAGTCGGCACCGTCAGTCGCTTGTCGGCCGACAGAATCCATGCTCTGGTATGGACCCCCGGACAGCGCACCACTGAATGCTGGCGGGTCTCTTGGCGGGTCTCTTGGCGGAAACGCAGGCGGGTCTCTTGTATTTGCAAAAATATGACAAGCAGTTCAAAAAATGATTGTCGTTCACGACGGGGGAGACCTTATGCGTATGTTCGTATTCGCTTCCTTCATATGTGTTTCTGAATGTGTATAAGTCGAATGAAATAGTAAGTGGAAACTACTTTCCACAATATTTGGTTCAAGCTATGGATAAGTCTGAGCGTGATCTATTATAATACAACAAAGGTATGTATGTCTTGGCGTGTTGAAGAAAGATAGTAGTTAGTGTTCTCACATGATTTTTTGGAATATCGTAAAGGATAGTTAGTTGCATTATTTCGCGAAGATGCTGGTCCATGGTTGATTTCGCGGTCTACACTTCAGTCCAATGTGTTGCCGTCATAGCCCGGCACGCCTGTCTCCATCCAGTCAACAGTTTTTCTACACGCTGCCACAACATCTGTACATATATTAATATGGTGTTGACGAGAACGGAATGACTACAGTCCGCGGACCGCGACGTCCGGGTAAGGTACATATGGCACGTCATGTTCACGGGGATATGCGGTACAGTATCCACAATATCAGCAGGGACTCGCGGAGCACCGGAGTCCGAGCACGAACGACAAGCACGGACAATCGAAGAGGAAACGCATGAGCCAACAACCCTACGAAACAAAACTGCACACGTACCATGTCCATTATTGGTCTACGACGAGCCCTCTAGGAGGAGCCGTGGAGCACATCTGGGCGGGTCGGCACCCCTCTTATCTCCGCGGCCCACGCACTCACTCGCTCCCACCCCGACCACCGTTTACAATGGGCGGTGCTCCGCCGCCACAGAATGCATACACGAGTTGACACGGTAAAACACTGCACCTATATAACGCTGGAGCTATCACGACTATCTGGGCTGCGCCGCGGCGGGCGTTCAAGCCTCTACAGTAGTGTGGTAACGTGACACCGTGCTGCTGCTGCTGTGGAGAACACAGACACACTCACACACACACACACACACACACACACACACACACACACACACACACACCACGCTCACACGCGCGCACGGCGAGAGCCGGCGGGTGGGACCGGAGCACGCTGCCGGCAACCGGGCCATCGCGGCACCGTGACGCACACAGGGGCGGCGCGGACAGCACCAAGCGGAAGTACGAAACCAAGCGACACACGACCAAGCGACGTGGAGCCGACGCGCTGTCGCCCCCACGCATGGCCAGCCGGCAGTCACACGGGGTGCAAATTGTACCACCGAGTTTGATGTACGCTTAAGTGGCGAACGTGAGGGATAGAGGAGTGATACGACTCTGGGTTACATCGATCAGAAGAGTGAGTGGGCAAGTGGCAAAAGGGCACAGCTACATACAGAAGCGAGCAATTGACAACAGAACAGCGAATGCGATGAAGTTCGAAATGAAACTACGGCGAAGGTTTGGTACCAATGCGTTCTCTGGAATTCATCAGCCACCGGCATGAAACAAACATTATCATGATTTTAGTCCCCTCGTAGGGATGTGTATGGTGAGCTAAAAACAAAGACTCCTTTCACAAACTTCTACGAGACGTCGCCAACAACAGGATTTCAAATGTCATTACACATTCTGTTCCATTTCCAAGAGAGATCATCACGAAAAGCGGGACGAACCCGATCACGCCGCTATCTGCCCACGCTAAACTTAAACGATAATATCGCAAATGTAGCATAAAAAACTGATTTTGAAGCAAACAATTAATGAGCTGTGCAAAAGCTAATACAGGGCTTCCGTCGGACATGTTAAATGCGAGAAGCTAACCATGCTCCAAACAGTGTTCCCGGATCTAAGCACTCCGAAAACCGCTACGTGGGGCGTCCATCAGTCGGGAAGAGGAAGGAATCCAACACTCATTTATCAGTAGCCCAGCCAAAAAGAAGGCAAGTGATTACTCTCTGCGGGTTGTGATTCTAAACACCTGCCGTCGCACAAAGCTATGCGAAAGTGATAACGGGAGACACCACCGACACTTCAGGCAGACTCAGTGGATGTGCGTCGACTCCGCATCCCACGACCTTACAGCTAATGACTAGATTGCACTCGACCGGCCTTCGTGAGACTGCAGTGTTAACTGGCTCACACCGGTTTCATAAGTACGAACACAACATGACACGAACACTCATGCGCCGGCATAGACACGGCATGCATGTAAACAACACGCGCTCGCGCGCGCTCGCGCACACACACACACACACACGCACACACACACACACACACACACACACACACACACACACACACACACACACACACACACACACACACACACACACGCACACACACACACACACACGCACACACACACACACACACACACATATATATATATATATATATATATATATATATATATATATATATATATATATATTCGCATGGCATTCATCGGCAGGGCCGTTAAGTTCAGCGTTTAAGCGCTAGAGCCTATCAGACCAGAACTTTTGCTTCTCTACAGCCTGTCCACGGTTAGTTTTGGAAGAATGCTGCTACCAGCGGTCCGATAATTCCCGGGCAGCATGTTCATAGGCTGAAGTTTGGCTTTGATGCAGAATACAGCCGAAATCGCCAGACGCAAGTCACCGTGACGCATGAGTCACAACAGAGTTCACTACTATTAGCACTCAGCCAAGGCCCAATGCGTAGCAAGCCGCGACTGAAGCGCAACATGCTGTCTAAAGAGCGCAAGAGCGAATGATAACGGCACTTGACCATAAAAGCCGCACGGTGAATGCAGTGGCCAACCGCCCGCCAGCTGTATAGTCACATCACAACCGTGTGGGTTTGGAGACGGGCCATCTGGACAACATCTGTCCAGTCACGCCGGTCATCTGCATACGGCTCTGCACACAGGTTGGATGTGAAGCCTTGGGGTCAAGTGTCAAATGGCGCACCCTGCGATCTGTTATGACCAAGCTTCAAGTAGCGCAGCGAAGCCGGCGGATAAAGTGAACCGTCCTAGCATTCCAAGCCAAGCTAAACGAGCTGCGAAGCCCGCCACAACACATTCATTATCTGTACACCTTCAACACGCACGTGACCATGACGAATACCCACCCACGCATTCCCTGAGGCGGTCAGCTCACCCCGACTCTTTGCCCCCTCGCACGCCACGCACCTGCCCTGAATCGAACCACGTACAAACCCTCTCTCGCTCCCACAACGCACGCACGCGCTGCTGTACGAACACACCCTGAGCGTGCCGACGGTTAGCAGTCGGACAAAACGTATGTGCTCCGAACTCCAGGTGGGGTGCAGAGCGGAGTGAGCTACTGTGTCTCTCGCTCGGGTCAAACAAGCTGAACATATTGTTTCACAGTCTAAAACAACAAAAAGACACGCACAAATACATGATCCCTGGCGTGCATTCGTAGACACAAGTTTCTAAAAGGACTCGTACAAGAACTCGTAGCTGAACATTTCGAGCTAGAAAAAGAAAGCCCACAAACATTTCGAGTTGAACGATCTCTTTCTTTGATAAGACGATGTGTTTAGCTCAGCTAGTATCGCAGAAATTTGACCTATCGCATCGACGCAACCGATGCGTGTAACTCCACACATGCACACGCCCTCGTACTCGCCTCTCACTCCATGTCTTTGGTATCAGCTGCCAATGGCCCGCTTCAGGAGCCGGGCTGTAACACATGACAAGAACACAGCACACAGGCCTGTACAGCTGTACAACACGGCGGCGGCGGGCTCATCCCAGACGCCCGCGCGCGCGCTACAAATGGAATGTTACAGCATGGAGGGCGACGCTGCGGAACGCGAGCGCCGCGCGGAACAAAATACACAGAGACGGGGGCGGCGGCGGCTCCGGCCGAGTCGCCGAGCTCGAGTCAGAGTCGGAGCCGGCTGAGGCGGCTGCTGGCGAGGCGTCTCATCTAGTCCGAGTCCGAGTCCGAGTCACTGGAAGGCGGTTTAGGTGGCGGCGGCGGCTCCGCGGCCGGCTTCGCTGTCGAGGTCTGCGTGGCTGAGACGTACGCAGCAGGCTCTTCTCTCGAGTAGCTGAACTCCATCTCCACCTTGTACTCGTACCTGAGGGCGGAAGACACGCGATGATGGACGGTGCTCCGATCAGTGAGCTCCTGTGGAGTGACAACTCCATGTTCATATGTTTTATGGTGCACAGCAACACACAGCGTTCGGGAAAAATAGCATTGCACGACGCAATTTCTTGCCACAAAGCGAACAATAAAACACCCTTTTCGTCGCGTGAAGAAAACCTGATCACATGAAACACAATGAATATTAGAAGCCACCCAAGTGGACTGATGCTCTCTGCCGGAACAGTTCGCATTTTCGACAACTAGATCCCTTGTTTGAGAAGGACGCGACAGCTGCACACGGTGATCTGAACTTGATTCACTGTCGGTATTTTTGCAAGCAGTGGAGGGGTCAGCTGTGCGTTGCACGTCACCGCGCAATGGGCAGACTCTCATGCTCCTGCAGCACTCAGATCTGCGCGACCTGCATTCTCTCAGACCGCCGTGTGTGGACCTCCGGCCGCCGTGTGCGGACCTCGCTCGCAGCGCGGACGGCGCCCTGCGCACCTGGCCAGGTAGCGGACGTATTTCTCTGGCGGGTCGCCGCTGCCGCCGCTGATCGAGGCCGACCGGCACACCGTGTGAGACGCGGTGGTGTGCGGCATCGTGTACTCCACCCAGCAGAACTTGTCGAACGTCTCCGGCATCTGGTCGAACGACGTCAGGTTCAGCTTGCAGGAGAACGTGTGGTTTGTGTAGGCACCTGGAGGGAAACGGCTCAGGTCAGCCTCCGAGCTCGAGCTTGTGGTCAGGAAGCACTGGAAACACAGGTGCGCGATCACTGAGAACACAGAGCTGGCTTCATCCTCCCCTTGGCGTGTTTGCTTCCAGACTCGCAGGTGCCACATGGCGCGCTGTATCGTCTGAGACCGATCGTGCCGACAGCCAGCAGTGGACGTGGGCTCACCCTGGCCCTCCTTGGGCAGCCGGGGTATCCTCCAGACGATGGCGCGGTGGTGATGTTCGTATTTGGCGCTGCCCGACGACACCTCCATCATGCTCTGCTCCAGGGTGTCCACCGCGCCCAGGAACCGCTCTATGCCCTTCACCTTGCCCTGGCTGCGGGACCGGCGGACGAGTCAGATGTAGCTCGACAAGCGGACAGGCAATGATCGCTGGCTGAGAACGCTTGTCCTGCTCTCGGCGCAAGACGTTCTGTGGCCCGCAATCTACATCAAACCGCTCTGTATCACCTTGCCGCTGGACGTGAACCCCACTCTGACTGAAGCAGAGCTGAACACCCAACAAACGGATCCCTGGCCATGCCTTGTGCACCACACGGCCAACCGGGAGACCAAACGTCCTGGTGTAAACACATTTAGATAAATGCGGATTCGGAATACATGCTGGTCACGGCATTATATATACGAAAGACATCAATTTGCATGTTGTCAACAAAGCCATGCGTCTTGGTACCACGATAGACAAACCAAAACCCAGGAAGCATTGAGCACTTAAGCAGGTGAATATTTCATTAAGCCAGTATGGTGTCGCGCATCGTGGTTCCCATGTTAACACGCATGTACAGTACTCTATGTTGAAGCGTTTTATCTACGCCGGTCACCAAACGGAGAAAACTTAACACCCTACAGAGAAAACTTAACGAATCATGCACATCAGACCATTTTGTTTCATTCTGCTAGTTCATCTTCATCATTTTTTTCATCTTCATTTGTTTCAACAAACAGAGCAAACAGAGCAAACGCTCTGACACAATCTCCTCTCTCTCTCTCTCCTCCTCCTCCCTTTTACAGTCACTCTCTTTCTCCCTCTCTCTCCTCCTACTTTTCACACCCCTTCTCTCCTTTCCTCTCTTTCCCTTCCCCCCCCCTCTCTCTCTCTCCCTCTCCAGTTCTCTTCCCAACCTTCATCCTCCTCGCTTTCCCCGCCTTCCTCGCAGTCTATCCAGCAGTGACACCTACCGGCGGTGAGAGGCCTTCACGGAGCCGTAGCGGAAGTGTTTCTCGACGCGGAACATGTAGATCCAGCACTCGGGCAGAGGCACGCGCACTGACACGTCCTCGCAGGGTATCTGGCCCATCTTCCTGCTGATGTAGCCGGGCACCAGGATGTCTCCCGTGATCTCCACCTGACGGACGCCAAGAAACGCTGAACAACACCTACACAGAGATCTCGACTTGTAAATATTGCGTATCGAGCAGGAATGCCGATAGTGCAGTGTTAAGGTTGCGTGTCTCGGAAGCCAGAGGTACACGGTTTGATTCCCCGACGACCGGTAACGAAGCACCGAACAAAGTTTAAACTGGTAAGATCAATAGTGGGTGTGCAATGTCTCCAGTCGTGTGAGTGCACACGTATATGGTACGAAACAGTGGCAGCACGTCACGTGATTGCGTGCAGAGAGAGAGAGAGTACCAACGACGCAATGTTCTGAGTGTTCACTCCGGTGCTCCAGAAGAACACTTTTTTGGAAGAAGTAGCCAGTGCTTATGTGCTCAGGGCTAGACTGGGTCTTTGGTTCACAGCGATTTCAGTGAAGGCATCCTTGTCAAAGTTCATGTATGTTTAGGAAGTGAGCGAAGTGCCCAACGCCCAGTAGTCTGAAGCTATTTGTGCTCTGAGGAGGCCAGCATTACGTCACAAAATGAGCACAACCATTAACTTGATGTTTCAAACAAAGCCCTTGGCGCTCTCTTACCATGCTGAGTGCACATATTCGACCATCTGGCTGGTGGGTCACTTGAGTGAAGGAAGACAAAAATAAAAGAGGGATCCAGCGTTGCCTAAAAATGAAAAGATTTTACCTGCGTCGGAATGGATACCACACGAATCCTCGCGGGGCAGCGGTTCGATGGCGTGTGTGTACAAATGCGACGTGAGCTAGTTTAACCCATCGTTAGCACTATCTGACCTCACTTTGACCTTTCTGTCCCCTGTTCGACCTCGACCAAGAGAGCAGAAAACGTCAAGCCATGGGAAATAGAATGTCATTTGTCAAACAGATCTCACATCGTGACTTCATCAGATACTTTGCATGAACACAAAGTATAAGTCGTTAGACATCAAAGTGTCTCTGGGGCACGCTTATGAAATGTGCTGGCCTTCTTTCGGTGGGCTTCTGCCTTTTGCGGAAGTCACTGCAACTGATCCCTGCCACCGGCTATAAAGCCTGCGAGGTTCTCAATCTCGATCATTGGCAACATCTCTTCGGTAAATCATTTATAACGTTTGTACACCGCCCAAATACACAATAAACGGATAGACGTTGTTGGCTACCCATTCAGTGGTCGGCTGCTTACCCACCGGCTAGTATCGCTATAAATAATTTGGATCATCAGCCAAGAGGACTCATCTACGAGATCCAACAATTCTCATTCCTAGTTAACGAATGGGGTGGCAACTTCAAAATCAATCGCCACCGACATAGACAGCAGCGTCAAAGCCACTGCTACTTCTTCATTAATATGGACGTTGCTCGAAACCAGGCGGGGCACGACTTTCTGTGCATAACTGTTAACACTGCTCCAACCACGGGCTTACCAGCCGGTAGTTGAGCCGGTCCAGGTACGGCTTCAGTTATTATTAGGGTCGTCGGCGGACACCGGTGCGGGCAGCCACACGGGTACACTGTCCGCTGACGCTCCCAAAGAAAGAGCTGAGGCTATACCGGAATATGCTTACGATAGGACGGCTAACAAGCCTTTGGTCGGAGCGGCGTTGACTGTCACGCGCCACCACGTGGCCTGCTGGAGGCCTGAGGCGATCATGTCCGTCTGGTCTCGGTGGTGGCGGTCATAATGAAAAAAGCTGTAATGCCTTCGGCGCTGTTGTCAAAGCAGGCAGAGAACGGTTTAGAGTATGCTGCACCTTTCGTCAATTGGGACACAGAGTTGTTAGATGTGGTAGATGATTTCGCTTGAGTGGTATTACAACTTCTTCATCTTGATGCTGGCGGGCAGCTAAGTAATCCAGTCGATTAATGGGAAGCCAACGACAGCTATCCATTTTAAAGTGAATTTGAGCGTTGTACAAAAATTTGCTATCATGTTGCAGAGAATGGTGCGTCAATGATAAAAATCCTTGCAGGCATTGTAGGCGGCGACAAAAATCGTCTGCAGCAGCTTCTGTAGGAGGTGGAAGCCCACCAATAGAAAATCAACACTTAATGTAAGCGTGCACTGGACATACTTCCCTGTGTAACGACGCACAATGATACAATGAGCGTGCAGATATTTTAGGCAACAACAATTAATTCAATTAAGTTAAATAAGGATTAAATGATGATGAAATATACATTATAACAATCGAACAACTATCTTATGAAGTAACGCTATAACAAGAAGGATGCTTGGCATATATTGTTTTAGTTGACTTGGTTAGACATTTTTCTCTCAGTAGCGGTTCAAACAGAGGATAGAAAGCGTCGAAATTACGTCAGACTGGGTCAAAGAGGGATCAGATATGCTGGCATTGAATTTAAATGCACGCTCTCGAACCATTTTCCTTGGATGGTTCGTTTGACCTCCATCTCGCCTCAGTTACGAATATTTTCATTTTTGAGCACTACTGCCTTCCGTAAGGAAAAATATAACTCCGCTTCGGTAAGTGACACACCTCTTTGCTGTTATGGTAAAAAAAACTTTAAGAGGGCGTTAAGGGCCTCGTTTCAAGCCTCAAAGCCGATGTTAACGACCATTTTGTATGGCCTTGCTGGCCTACTATGGGTGAAAATGCCTCAAAGCTTCCGAGCTTTAAGCTATTTGCACACATAATTTTGATAAAATGACGTTGCTGAACTCACCTTGAACCAAATAATCATTAATTTTCTGAGAACCCATGCTTTTTTAAGTTTCGACACCCCCGTGTTTACATGTAACTATCACCAAATGCAAATGCAATGCTATTTGCGGTGGCTTTGCACTGAAATGGAAAACCACATCGACTCTTGTTATATTAATGTCTTGCATGGGCAGCCCACCACCCACAGATGGCGAAGGTCTGTGACGTGCGATGTCGCCCCACGTGTCCCGGCCACCGGGCTGGGCGTCCCAGCCCCGCCCGCCCACCTTGTTCTGGAGGATGGTGTACTTGATCTTGGCCTGCAGGGGCAGCTCTCGACTCTTGGGCGGCCGAACCCGAAACCTCATCAGCTCAATGTAGCAGCCGTCGGGGGGCTTAAACTGGAACAAATCAGCGCCTAGGTGTCAGATAACAGTGCACGCACACAGCAATCTTTCGTAAAATTTAGCACTCCGACGACCGTTTAAATGCCGGAATCGCAATATGACGAGCATTGCAAATATATTGCAACCGATGACGTCACACGGCCCACCTTCAGGATCTGCGACTCCTTGAAAGCCTGCAGGTCGATGGCGTTGTGGAACTCGACGTCCTCGAGGCGGATCCACTCCTCGGTGGCCACCGGGATGATGTCATGGCGTCCCACCACCTCTTTCCCCTGACGCCGAAGGTCGTTGATTCCCAGCTCTACATCAGGCATACCTGCACAAGGTAATGTTAATCACTCAGTGTGCTTCGTCGGCATCTGGTAAACATCACGAATGTAATCACTTAGGCCTGCCACTACTCTGGTATTGAGCTTTGACTACCGAGCCACCAGCATCGAACCGCTCCAATCGCCAAAGAGCACCGAGCCGTGCACTGAGTCATCATACTGATCCAAGAGCAGCAAGCAGCACATACGGAACAGCTCCACCAAACAGAAAGTGCCGAGGCGTACGAACTAAGCCATAGAAACGAGGCGCAAACAGGAAAACATCCCATTGACCAAAGAGCACCGAACAGCACCCACCGAACCACTCAGCCCAGCCAGAAATAGCGTGCCGCACACACTGAGGCCCTCCAGCGTGCACACTGCGCCAAGAGCACCAAGCCGCACACACCGAACCATCCCCGGATCCCCTGCGGACAAGCGAACGCACCGGCGCCGTGCCTGTCGCGAGCGAGGCCGCCAGAGCCGGCCCCAGCCTCACCGGAGAGGAAGGCGAGGAAGAAGAGGCGCACCCGAGCCAGCTGTCGGGTAACGGCGCCGGTGACGTCCTGCTCCAGGTACACCTCGTCCACGCCCGTGATCTGCACCTCCTCAGTCTTGTAGCTGAGAGCCCGGTCACGGTGCACGTTCACCTGCGGGCCGAGGGGCGACGATCAGCAGAAGTCATGCCCCGTGCCGGTCCGGCCGGCCGGCAGCGACAGCTGGTGCCGCCGCCGATGCGATCAGCAGAAGTCATGCCCCGTGCCGGTCCGGCCGGCCGGCAGCGACAGCTGGTGCCGCCGCCGATGCGCTCACAGCCGATTAAGTTCGACGAAAGTTGGAATCGATACCGGGTGCAGTGTATAGCTGGAAAGAGATTGCTTATTGTCAGTTGTAATTTTCGCCATGGATTTCGAGTGATGAAATATCTTCCACCGTGCGTTTGGTTGGCACCATGTAAAACATCGATGCGACAGGTGCGCACCGCCTCCTCCAATGACCTACATGAAACAAGGTTTCCTCGACGTAGGAGGCGAATCTCTTGACATCCTCGTACTGCTGCGTGCCCAGCTTGAGCAGCTGGGAGATCTGAGGCGCGTGCTCCACCGGCATGCCCAGCTTCCGCACGTCGCTGGCGAACTCCTTGACCCGGTCGTAGTCGCCCTCCCAGGCGGAGATGGCGAACTGGCCGATCTTCTTCGTGATGCGCTCAGCCTGTCGCGGCGGGTGTCGGATGTCAGGTGTTAGGCCAGCGGGCCAGCCGAAGCTGACACTAGCCGGGGCAATCGGCATGAGTGAGAGCCGGTGATAGAGGTGGAGACCTACATCGGGATGGTACAGAGCGTGACGATTACAGATTACATTGAGGCTTGCGATCGGTCGCCCGCTTCTGCTCTTGCGCACAGAAGCGTTTGTAAGAATCATTTAAATATGGTACGTAACCGCGCCGCGAGTGAATGATTGTTAGAATCGGTGGAGACCAGAACGCCTCACCCTACGAAGGCACAACGGTTACTCCAGCGTAGGGCTTTCATCCCTTGCTTGTTATCGGTGTCGTAGGTTACCTTCGTCATTTGCCCTGGACGAACACCGGGTCGCTCCTTGTAGAAGATATATTGCAGCTTTACGGTGAATATTTTACCGTACTGATCGTACTGCTGAGCACCTGCAAAATACCGCTCGAATGAAGACCACACAAAAACCTATGATTGCTTGAATCAAATACAACGCAGACGCTATAATCGAAAGGACCGTGAAACGCTGGAAATATGGCTGACACCGAACGCGAGCAGCAAGATTTGAGTGTACTGTGCATGATCATACAATTTCCGATGTCAGTGCCCAGAAGACCTAATGAGGGACCGAGAGTATGTTCCTCTTGTACGTCTTTTGGATAATGCCATCGGACGCTTTCATGGGTTATCTAGGCAGATGACCACGCGCTCTCTCTTCAAATGCGTCATGACATTCATCGTGACGTCATGACGAGGATCATGACATCTTAAAAGCCAGAATTCAATCATCATATACTTGCCACTTCAGTGCTCTGGGATCTACCACTCCCCTCCAAGTCGCTGACCCAGCCGCGGCCACTCACCGACATCTGAGACCGAGTAGCACGCCTGCAGCGGCAGCTCCTGGAAGGGGTCGGCGTCCTTGCGGTCGTGGAACAGCTGCAGCACGGCGTTGTCGGCCAGCCGAACAAATATCTTCTTCCAAAAGCTGCAGCATACATTGAAGTGGTCAGGGGCGTTCAACGGCTCAACAATACCCACTACACTGCTGGTTTCTTGTGAATTTCATGCGTCGCAATTCTTCTGAACTTCAGTTACATTGCTGAAGACATTGGGAGTATGCCAAATGCCCCTGATATGGAAAAGTTGTTGACGCTTTGGTCGTTTTAAGACCCTGCGATTCATTACGTCGTTGATACTATTTTGCCCGCAACGAAGTTCATTAGTTCACCCAGGTTCTGAACGGTTCAAATTTCGAGCCCCAGACTCGAGCAGTGGAATTACATAACGCACACGTCCTCCATTTGGAAGAGTAGATTCTGCTCACGCACATGCATTACTCACAGCTTTACGACGCGTTTTCGTGGCCCAGGAATAAAAAGACATCGACGCTTATATTCGCAGTGGCATCGATCAACGCCCACGTTCATAAGTGCGGCCAGCGGTTGAGTTATGGATGAATGACGCGTGAGCGCACCCGACCCCTCCCCTCCCCTAGCTCTAGCGCCCGACTCAGCCGGCCGTGGGAGACCGCGCGCGCCGCTCACCGCTGCCCGGTGATCTTCTTCTTGTTAGGCTGACGCAGGAACATGTCGAACTCGGCCGTCTCCCAGACGGTGCGCGGGAACGGCTCCAGCGGCTGCGAGATGTCGTCGTCGAAGAGCGGCGTGGCTGGCCCGCTGCCCGCCTCCGGCTCGGGCTCCGGCCCGGGCCCCGGCCGCTCCACTGCGACCGTCGGCGCCGCGTTAGACTCAGCTGACCTCCGCTCGCCACGCGACTTCCAGCCTCTGTATTTGTGTTTGTCCTGTCACGCTATATATGAAGCGGCAGGTCGCTCCGAGCGTTTAATTAACACGCCCTTCAGCACACACGAGTATTTCGCGGTCGCACTGTCAGGAGCAATGTCCTGTGAACAGACAGCGGTGGGCATTGATCCTACACTGACCTTTGGCTTGCGCCAGCTCCAGGTTGAGGTCCATGGCAGCGCTGGCGAATGGGTTGATGCTGGCGTTGTCCTGGAAGGCGGCGACAGCCGGTCGCGGCGGCGGCGCCAGCGTCGGCACCTGCGACTGGGAGACCCAATCCTGCTGCGGCCTGCCGGGGGACAGACCACGTCCGTCAGTTCTGCTCGCCAGCTCCCACAGCGAAGTCACCACACAGTGCGCAGTGACGTAGCCAAGGGTGAGTTTAGGGGTTGCCCTTTCACCCTGGAGGCGGCGGGGCCGCCCTGGGGCAGAAGGCCCCAGTTCTGATGTGGCAGTTTAAGACGCACGTAGGGTTTCTAAACATAAGAAAACCGAACCGGGGCATCAACATAGGATCCCGAGCGTAAAAAGGTTCTTCAAATACAAACGCATGGCTATCGACAAAGAAGATCCCACTTGACTGAAAGGGACCCTTACGGCCTGATTTGGTCCGCTCTTAGGCAAAATCCTGGTTATGCCGCTGAGATGCGCCCACATCGGATGGACACCGGCCTTTTAAAACAACAGACATCTGACAAATCCCAACACTTTTGACAGCGGCAAGACGGGACTCGCTGACCACGACCCCACCAGGCCCGTCAGTGCGCCTGCTGACCGTATGACAACGTTGAGGTCGGTCTGCTCGTCTTCTGAGTGTTGTTTGCTGGCGGCGCGGGCGGGGGTCGACTGCGGCACCGGCGGCGGCGCCGTCATCGATAGGAACGAGTCAAACGCCGAGTCCTCGAAGCCCATCTGACCTGACGCCGCCGCCGTTGCACCCTCGGAAGAACCCCACGCTGAAACGGCCGCAAGGAACAGTCCAGTGGTCAGATGCGTGTGTCGGCGGGGCTAGGCTAACGAAGGTTGAGGGATAATGCATCCAGGATTGCCTAAACGAGATCGTAATCGAACGTTCGTTCGTTTTTAAGCAGTCTGTGCGGTAAACGATAGCTGAGTACACTAAGCACGCCATTTTTCAGCGTGCTGGGAGGGCTTATTAATTCATCATATTTATCATGATGTGTTCCCAGCGCAATAGAAATATTGGATGGTTTCGTCTGAGATTACCTGACGCTTTCGACTCCGTTGCTCCGGCGGCACCAGCGAACGGATCGAACGGGTCAGCAGCGACCGTCTCGTCCGCCGCCTTCTCGAAGCGTGCCGCGAACGCGTCAAACGCATCCTCCGGCGCTGCCCCGGCCTCAGCCTCCGCCGTGTCCAGGAACGGATTGGGCGAGGGCGGCGGCTGGCGGCGCGGTGGCGCCGGCGGCGGCGCGCGTCGCGGCACCGCCGGCGCCTCTGGCGGCGCTGAGAACAGGTCCAGCGCCGCCGGCGCCGGCCCCGCCGACGCCGGAGGCGTGTCGAAGAGGTTCAGCGGCGACGGCAGCGGCGCCGAGGGCGTCACCGTCGGGCCGAGGCTGAAGGCCGAGACGTCGGCAGCGGGACGCTCCGACGCGGCTTCGAAGACGCTGAACGGGGAGACTGGCGGGGCAGGCGGCACCGTGGGACCGGGCAGCGGCGGTCGCGGCGGAGGCGGCGGGCGGGCTGGCTTCTGCACCGGCTCCGGTGCTGGCGGCGGCGGTGGAGGCGGCGGCGCGGCCTCTTCGGCCGGCACAGACGGCTGGTACTGGCCAGGAGGCGGGCCCTCCGCCAGGATGGGTGTGGTGGTCACAGACGGTAGCGGCGAGGGTCCGATTGGACTCATCGGAGACGGCGGCGTGATGTGGGACGCCGGCACTACCGGCGAGCAGAACTCCTCCATGAAGGCGGCCGCTGTGTGCGCCTTGCTCGGATCCTCCGGCGGCTCGACTGTCGACTCGGTCAGCGTCACCACCGGCGTGTCCAGCTCCAGCTCCAGCGGTCGCAGAGCCACCTCCTCCGAGGGAGATGACGGCTTGGCCGCTGGCGGCGGTGGCGGCGCCAGCTGCGCAGCCCCCTCATCTTCCTCTTGTTTTTCTTCGGCATCCGGGACCGTTGCAGCTGGTGCCGCGGGCTGTGGCGCATCCTCAGACTGAGCCTGAACGCTGGACTTGATCGGAGAACCTTCCAGAATGGTGACCACCGGCGTTGGCGGCAACGGTCCATCCAGAAGGTTTTCTGGTGGCGGTGGCGGCGCTTCGTCGTGGAACGAGCTGCTTAGCAGATCCACCTCCTGGCGCTGCTGTGTGGACGGCGCGTTGAACAGGCTCAGGATCTGGTCATTGGTCTTGGCCTTGGCCACGGGAGCTGAATCCCAGAGATCGATCTCCGCCGGCTGAGCCGGACTCGCAGCTCGCGCATCCTCGTG
This sequence comes from Pollicipes pollicipes, assembly GCF_011947565.3. NCBI lineage: Eukaryota > Metazoa > Arthropoda > Thecostraca > Pollicipedomorpha > Pollicipedidae > Pollicipes > Pollicipes pollicipes. Next base: position 27,579,509 of record NW_023596136.1, on the reverse strand, counting down.
ATCACTCAGCTCCTCCACGGTTTGGCCGAACGCCGCGCTGGGGGCGAACGCGGGCTGTCCGTTATCGTAGAGCAGGCAGGCAGGCATGACACGTCAAAACGAGAAATAGCGAAGACGTCTAACTTAAAAGCAGATCCGAGATGGCGGCGTAAAAGTATAATGTATGGCTTCTATGCAAAGCATACAGTGGCTTCTAATACTCTACGTAAAACTGAAGACAAAAATTAGTGGTGAAAGAATTTAGCAACTAAGAAATACAACAACAAAAAATGATGCAGGCTTAATTTGCGCACCACGTGACAAGACCTGTGTCTGTATCCAATTGGGGCCCAAATTGGCTCGAGGACAAGTTAGATTTGCCTTGAATCATGGTGGGATCAACTCCTTAACATTGCCTTATGGGTCAAAGTTAGCCAATCAACCAAGTTATTGTTCAGTTGGCTCCAATAGAAATATATACAAAGTAAAGTACTGGCTTTCGCACAAACGGTGTGTGCGAAATGCACACACCGTTTGTGCGAAATGCACACTATGCACACATATATACATATATAGTAGTTCCAGTCGCTACGTATTACGTTATCGTCATTCATGCTGCCATAAACATGAAATATATACTATATATGTATATATAGTTGCATAGATGCCCCATTTGGTTTTTGAAGCACAGAGAACGGCTTATCTCTAAGTTTGGTCGACAAAATCAGCCTATGAGATTTACTTGCAGCTTTGAGTCATGTCTAACTCAAAATTAGATTTGGCACTAAGTTGCGCTGTGCTGCCTGCAATCAAATTCTGAATCAAACTCGCACGGTACTAATCAAAGTCGGGGTCGAGTCCGCTGAAGTTAAATCAAGAACAATGCGCTGGCGACTAACACGGCAAATGTCGATCTGCAATCACACACACCACCGAATGAGTCGTTTGATTGACAGCCATTGGCTCCACTCAGCCGTCGAGCACGCAGAACCAAAATTACATGGCGCGATCACGCGCCATGGCCGACCACCCACCTGAAGGCCACGTCGGTGTCTTGCGGCGGCGCTGCGTCGTCGAAAAGCGGCGGCGACGGCGAGCGAGACATGTGCGTCGGGCTCTGGCGCGGCGTGCGCACGTTGTTCAGCTGGCCAAACAGCGAGTCGCTGGCCGCCTCCATGTGGCCGGTGACGGAGGCCAGCAGATGGCGCGTGGCCTCCGGCACCGGGGGCCGCGGCGGCGGCGGCGCCCGGCCGTCCAGCAGGTCCTCGGCAGCCGCCGCCGCCACGTTCACCGTCGGCAGCGGCGCCGGCGCCGCGTCAGCGAAAGGGTTTCCGCAGGAGGAGTCCACCCGCGGCACGTCGGCGGACGCGAGGAAGGCTCCGAACGGGTTACTGTCAACGGCCGCCGGCGGCGCGTCGTCCATAAACGGGTTGCTGAGGACCACCTGGTCCTGCTGCTGCGTCTCGAAGCCACCGAAGCCGGCCATCTCCAGGAATGGGTTGCCGGACGCCATGGTGACGTGGGCCGGGTGCGCGGGAGGGCGGATGGGGTGGCTCTCACGACTGGAGCAGCTCACGCTCGAGCACCTGGAGCTCAGCCTGGCCCGGCAGCAGGCTGTCGGCGATGCTCGTGTCGAACGGGTCGGCAAGCTCGGCCTCGTCCGCCGTCTCCGACACGGCGCTGGCGGCCAGGACCGGCACCAGGTGGCCGCCACCCAGCTGCGAGTCCAGCAGATTCACCCCCAGCTGCGGCGTCTCGGGGCGCGCGACCTTCTCGTCGCCGCGCGGGTCAAAGTCGGGATCACTGACGGAGCGCTTCAGCACCGACGTTGGGCTCGCGTCGGCGGCGGCGAACTCGCGCTCGAGCACGCGCAGCTCGGTTGTGCCGTATCGCTCAGCGATCGACGTGTCGAACGGGTCGAGCGTTACGGGCGACAGCTGCACAGGCGGCGGCGGCGCGTCGGCTGACGGCTGCAGGGTCGGCAGCCGCTCGGCAGACGGTGACACAGCCAGCAGCTGGTCGGCGGACGGCCGCGGCGGCGCGGGCTCGGCGAACGGCGCGCGGAGGACGGGTGGCGGTGGCCGCGGCGGCTGCTTTGTGCACGAAACCTCGCCGATTAGCTCGCTCTCGAGCACGCGCAGCTCCGTGTGGCCGAACTGGTCGGCGGCGGACGTGTCGAACGGGTCGAAATCCTCGTCGGCCGGCAGCTGACTGTGAGGGCCCGGGGCGCTCGGCTGCAACAGGGGGTTCGGGTCCTCCGGAGTTGTTGCCAACAGTGCAGCAGAGCTCTCCGAGACTTGCAGCGAGCGCGGTTTTGTGACACGACCTCCGTCTGTCTCGCAGGAGCTAGCGATGCCGAGCGCTTCGACGTGCGACGTGTCAAACACGTCCTGCTCCTGATCGATCTCTTCTATCGTTTCGTTTGCAGCCGAAACAACAGAGGCGCTCGTGTCGGTGGTGGCGGCAGTCGGCTTGTTTGCAAGAGTGGGCAATAGGTCTGTCAGCTGTTTTGCCACTGGCGCGGCTGTTGCTCCCAGAAGCTCCTTTTCCAAAACGTTCACCTCAACAGCACCAAATTTATCAGCTATAGAGGTGTCAAACGGATCCTGTTCCTCCTCTGGGCACTCGTCGTCCGTCCGCTGTGGCACAAGGGCCACCGGAGCGACGTCTTCTTCCACGGGTGTGAGCGTCAGGAGCTCCGGTAGCGCCGGCGTTTGCTCCCGCTCCTCGTCGAAGGAAACCGCGAAGCTGGCCTTCACCTGAAGCGCTGGAGGTGGAGGCCGAGGCGGCGCACTGGTAGCCGAGAGATCAAGTCGCCCCTCGAGGTTCACTGGAACGGCAGGTGACGCGTTGCTCAACAGTTCACTTTCGAGAACCTTCAACTCGACGTTGCCGAACGTGTCCGCGATCGACGTGTCGAACGGATCAACCTCCGGTTCGTTGGCAGCGTCTTGTGACTGCTGAGGAGGTATGCAGACAGGAGTAGAATCCTGTGTCGGTGTTGAGGCCAGCAGCTGCTCCGCGTCTACGATAGGTTGAGCGACAAACCCACCGGCGAACGAGGTGTCGAAAGGATCAGGCTCCGGCTTCTCTTCACCTGCACGTGGGTCGAAGTCGTCGGCTTCAAAAGGAGCTGGAACTTGGGCAGGTGGCAGGACCTCGGAAGAGCTGAGAAGCTCGTCTTCAAGGAGCTTGATCTCAGTACCACACAGCTTACCGGCAGCAGAGGTGTCGAATGGGTCAACCTCCTCTTCTTCTTCGTCAAGAGCTTCTGGCTTGCTCTCTGCTTTCCTACAGAAGTTAATGGGTTCGGGAAGGGGCTCGTAGTCGTGATGTTCGTTTGACGTTAATAAATCTGGTTGCTCCTTTTTGGGCGATGTGATGATAACAGGAGGCGGAGGGCGCGATGGTTTTGGTTTGCACTCTCCAAAGTCGGCTTCAAACTTGACGTCGTCCTCGTCAAAGTCTGCGGCGACCTCTGTCACCTTGTCTTCGCCAAGGATTTGCTTCGCTGCTGATGTGTCAAATGGATCGTCGTCGCCTATTAACTCCTCGCGATCTTTAGCTCGGAGCAACGACTCATTCGCAAGGGAGTCAAACGCACAGTCGTCCTCGTCGGGTGGTTGAGCAGTAAGGATCGCTTCGTTGCTGCCTGCACTGGGAACCTCCGAAACAGTCTCGAACTCGCTGACAATCGAGCTTATCTGCTTGTTGGGAGACCCTTGGGCAGAAACCTCGTCACCTGGGGAAGATACTTGGGCGCTCCTGAATTCGGGAGTTACTGCTAAATTTAGCTCAAACTCACCGCCATCACAGATGTCCTCATCGAGAAGTGTTTTCGCTGGTGTTTCTTTGGGTTCTTGACAAACTCCTTCGGCAAGGTTATTTTGATTTTCTGGGGGAGCGGATGCCTCAGAGGAATCTAATAAGTCTAAAGAGCCTGGTCGTTTATAGACGCCCCTTTCCCTGCGCCTCGATTTTTTCGGCACAGCCTCAGCGGGGGCTTCCGCCTCCTCGGGCTTCTCAGCGTCCTCCTGAGCTCCACTCAAGAGTTGAACGGCCTTGCCTAGCTTGATCGCCTTTAGTTTACTCCTTTTCTGCTGCTCTGGCGTCTCGCGGAGCACCTGATCGACTACCGAAGTGTCAAACGGATCGTCTCCCTCCTCGGTCGGGCTATCCGGTATAACAGCGAAGTTGATATCACCGCTGGTGACCGCGTCCACGTACTCGGTGTTGAACACGTCCTCCTCGAAATACTGGGCACGCTCGAGCTTCTCAACCTCGGATAACACCAATTCTAAGTCGACCTTTTCAGGTGTCGGTGATCTTGGGGGCTCTTCAACCGGCGCTGTTACAGGCTCTGCGGCTGGTTCTTCAGCTTCCTCTTCCTCTTCCCCCGCGTCAACGTCTACCCATTTTGGCTTGCTAGCGACGGCAACAGCCGGCTTCTCGTCTCTCTTGCCTTCTTCGGGATCCTTTGCGGCCTTCTTCCTGATAAAATAGCTGGTCTCCTTGATGGTCTGAAGACTCTCTTTGGTGGTGCTTAGGACCGAGTCAACACCAGAGGTGAGAGCACGAAATTTAGCCCACTCGTCCGACTCGGGCGCCGACTTCTCCTGCCGCTGGCTGGACTCAGCGTTTGGGTCTGCCGCCTCTGTTTCCTCCTGGTCCTCGCCACTCTCTTCGGTCTGCGCCTGCTCTCTCTGCTCCTGTTCCTTTTGCTCCCGCTCTCGCTGCTTTTCAAGACGATATTGGCGTAGCTCTTCCTGCTCGAGCTCCTCCTCGGTGGGTTTTTTCTTGCCCTTAACTTTCTTCTTGATGCCTTTGGTTAGCTTGTACATGTCCTAACTTGGAAGATCTGAAACAAAGGTGAAAACAGTATTGGAAACTATGCCAATGACGACTGCTCTCAAAGTTAATGCTATTCTAGCCCATTTTTACTAATTTAGTGCTGTTCCTGGTATTAAAGCAGTTCCAGCGCCTTTGCCCTGAGGAAAATGAATTTAACAATGTGGCTACATACGAAGCCTTATGCTTTGTTGATCCTACTTTTTGCCGCACTGAACTGGTGAAGTGTTTGAACAGTCGGTGAGTTTTATATGAGAACGCTGAAGGGTTTTAATGTCGTTTCTTGTGTCTTATAATCCATGAATGATGAAAAGACGTTCGAGTTTGCGTCCCTCCATGTAAGAGCAGACGACAATGTTGGACACGCCTCCAGTGGCGCCTGTCGGCGAGTGCGGCCCGTACTGGCGCCGCAGGCCGGCGGCACCAGGCGCCTGCCGACGGAGGCGGAGGCGGGGGCGGCCGACGTCACGCGGTGACTCAGCCGCTGACGCCGTCGGCTGGCCACACTGACCCCTCCCCTGGGCACCACGGCCAGCTGAGCCGGCCGGCGTGCCGTCCGCCAACGCCCCCTGGGGCTGCCGGCGTGCGCTAGCTCGTGCCGACCAAACCATGCATATATGTGGTGCTGGAGGAGGGGTCGCGCATGAATCAAACGTCCGGAGGAGGGGCCGCGCGTGCATCAGACTTCTAGAGGAGGGGCCACGCGTTCGTCAGACGTCCAGGGGGGGGGGGGGCGTGCACCAAACGTCTAGAGGAGAGGCCGCGAGTGCGTCAAACGTCTGGAGGAGGGGCCGCGCGTGCACCAGACGTCGTTCGGGTGCCCCAAACTTTGATCGCATGCGGCTGAGACTGCCGGTCTCATGTCAGTAACCATTCACTACATCCAAGAACACCAGAGTTTAATTCAGGTACGCAAGTATATTGTCTGGCAACATGCGATTTCCAAAGTACTTCTCGCGTGGTAGATGGTAGTTTTGCACGCGCACTTTGTTCCCAGTTTTCCTGTGGGATCGCGGTACGAATAGAATACCAGGAAGGCTGGTGGGATATATAAGCTGGGCGGGGTTATCCATTGCAAGATACAGCAAACGGAACGCCAGACGGAAGCCGGTAAGTGCGAGAGGCGATGACGGGGATGAGGATGGAGGCCGACAGATGGATCGGCAGCCTCATGATGACGGTAATCAACATCAGGAGACAGAAGCCGACGTCTGAGGCGTAAGGCAGCACATGGGCGTTAATCGATACATGTTACCTGAATCAGTGCAGGGAGCTCTGCTTGCTGGGGTACATAAAAGGGACGGGAGCGAGCGTCAGAGGTGATAGAGTAAAGAAGTTAACGCGAGGAATGGGAGCGAGTACAGAAAACAGAAACCGTTGCGAGAAACGGCAGACGCACAGGGGACGGTAGCCAACGCAGGACACGGCGGCAATAGAGTGCAGAAGCCGATGCAAATGAATGAAGTCAATACAAGGGTAGCAAGCCGGCAGAGGAGGCGGTAACCAGTACAAAAAACACAGGAGGCAAAAACCAGCACCGACGACGGCGTCGGTTCCGCGCAGGGGCGCCAACTCCCAGGGGACGGGAGCGACGTCGGGGCAGGGTCCGACACTGGGAGCCGGAGCCGGCGCGGGGACGGGAGCCGACTGTGCGGCCTCGTCCCGGCAGGTCGCCGGCGGACCATCGATCGCCGGCGGCCGGCCGGCGGCCGCCGATGCTCGCCACCGTCGGCCAAGATGGAAGCCGCCGCCGCCCGACCGGTGACGTCAGCGTGACGTCACCGGTCGGGCTGGCCCAGCCCACTGATGAGACCTGCCAGGACGGATGGGGGCGCTACACTGCCAGCACGGCATTCGCAACGATTGCGGTCTGAACGGTATGACGGGAAGTGAGTGGTAGAGGCTTGGAGAGAGGAGGGTTTCAACGATCGCAATATTGACGGCATGACGGAAAAAGAGCGGAAGAGGATTGAAAAGAGGAGGGCTTTATCACAATTTCATGAAATTAGGCACTAATCCCAAGGCCCATACTAGAGTTTCAGAACTTACCATCGAATTTCCGCTGAGTTCACTTTGTACGCCACGAATTTAGCATGTGAATTATGCATAGCCTATGGATGAATCAAAATGGCACCCTGGCCGCCAAGCTGAACTTCACTTTCGCCCCAAGTGGCGACAGAGATTCATGAATCCTGTCAATATAGTCTGAGCAACTTTCATCCAAACGACTTTGCAGCTTCGTCAATCATTGATGTACTGATCGAGCAGTTTTAAGGTATCTGGAACGCTTGGAAATCGCTCGTAGAATCCCTACGCAGTGCACTTCTCATATACAGCCAGAGAACTTGCAATGACAATATGCGACTGCAGCATTCTTGGTTTGAGAACATTCGGAATCTGAACACGTAGCACCAGACGCCCGATGAGTAGCGCTGATCACGTGCGCGCGGGTAAAGAATCGTCTGCACAAAAAAATTGCTGCTCGGTGCATTTACGAGGAACATTATTCACACAGATAAGACCGTAGTAATAGTCCTATTCCCAGGAAAAACCAGGAGAATGAAGGTATAGATGGGTTAATATTTCGGCAACATGCCTTTATCGAAATAATAGCAGAAGCGAATTCCGTAGACAATAATGCCAAGGACCACACTAGACACATCTATCTGTAGATGTGTCTAGAGGTATCATACTGCAGAATCAATTTCTGCTATTGTTTCGATAAAGGCCTATTGCTGAAATATCAACCCATCAAAACCTCTATTTTTCTGGTTTTTCTCCACGAAATAAGGATATTACTACTATCTTATCTAAAACAATGGTTTAAATCTTTGTCCTTTGATTTCAACTCTTTTCCCGGCTTACCTTTTGCCAGGTTGATACGAAACGGAATCAAATAGCAACGCCATGCTCTTTGCAATCCAAACAACACAAATATTGATAAGCTTTATGTGTCCCAAATTCTACGCAACTGTTGCAACACTCTTAGTATCTATCCTGCAGTTTGTTGTCAGCCTCGCCATCCATCCGTTGCAAAGAAATTCAACCATTCAACCTTGTTTTATTGTGACTGGCCAGTTACGATTAATCAAGAACATAGCGTGAAATCCCAAAATGGCACGTGTGATCTTGAATCAGTTCGGCGACAGCGGGTTTTTGAACGGCCTGTCGCAAAGACGCCTAACAGAGGGAGGCTGGACACTTTCAAGCCCATTTATACGTAGTTATATATATATTAATATATATATATATATATATATATATATACAATATCACAACATGTAAGATCCTCACATAGCTAATAGAGGTAAAAACCTAATGGACAGGGCAATGGGTACAACAAGTAAGTTAGTGGTTGTGGTTTGCACAGTTTAACACGAGCGCAGGATTTCCTGTAGGTAAACAAATCAGCTTAAAAAACTACAAAATCTTGCGGAAGATCTTCTAGAATCCACATGAAACCCACCACCTTGCAATAGATCGGGGATATGCAAAACCCATGATATTCGATGGCGGCTCCATTTGGTGAACGCCAAGTTATTCTATGATTCTATGGTCGAAAGAATTGCTGCATTGTTCTTATACAGAACAAAATTGCTAATGTCAATACGAGTGTCACAGAGACATGCACGATCTCGGATGTCCGAAGGGTCTGGATTAAGGAGAATGTTACCTGTACGATCAAACTTACTCAAGTGCCTTGGTATTCTGTAACATTTGCTGTACTCTACAGCTATGTGAAGCAATGATGATTACAGCAACAATTGGGAAGGTCAGACCGTAGAGGTAAGATTCTCTCTAGCCCAGGCTCTTTGCCCATCGGAGATCTTTCATATATGCATGACACGCGCGTTGAAATGGATCTTTTCCTTCTAGAGCGATGCAGCAACTCCCTCGATCCTGGGATTTCAGAATCATGCCATGTGCACCGAAATGATGTAATGTCCTGGCCCTTTACGATTATATACTATATATATATATATATATATATATATATATATATCTATCTATCTATATATATATATATGTATGTATATATATATATATATATATATATATATATATAAATTTATATGTATATATATGCTATAAATACCCCCCAATAATACTGTGATACGTGATACCGTGAACCAAATAATATTGTGAAAACTCACGAGTACGCACGAGCTAAAATTGTTGATCCTAATTCATTCGCATGAACACCTTTCTAAAATTATTTTGCTTGCAACGAATATTTGAACAATGGGTTATATTACAATATTCAAGTTGGAAGCAGAAATGTGACGTCAAATACCGGTATTCTTCTCATTTGCGTAACGTTTTATGTTTTAATCCTCGGTTTTCACCCTTTGCCCTTTCACCTTTGAGTTTAGCAGGTTCATAAACTGTACAAAACGGCTAAGGATATGAACATAGTACCTGCCGGACATGAGAGAGTATAGATACTGGACACCACAAGTATTGTCGACGGCACTGTTAAGCATAATGTCGAGCTGTTTTCCGGACTGTTCATTGCGATCCCGAATGTAATATTTATCTGATCTAACAAGACTCTGGTCTCCCACTCGGCCAACCTTCGGAACTGTAATTCACAGATGAATTGTAACGCACGCTAGGATGCGTCTTTATCTGATCGCAGATTTCTAGTGCGCTTTCCGCCATTGTTTGACCGTCGTCGGAGAACGCTGTTTGTGATAGGTTTATCTGCCTCTCGTTGCACAGTGAGGGCCAACCATCCATTTGTAAGTGGATGGGGGAGGGCTTCCCCCGCTCATTTTGCAGTGAGGGCTCATAGTACCTGCCGATAAACCATATTCAGAATTATACAATGCTTTACTCGTTATCCTCAGCAAAGCATAACTGCAACTGGTGGCTAATCTACGAATGTGTGCAGACTGGCAGCCTTCCGTTCCAAAACAACTGCGTCTCGCCATTTTCTTGAAACAGGAGCGTTACATACTGCTTTGGTGCGGCCTGCGTTCTTTGGCACAGAAGTGTCAGCAGGTCACGTTCCGCTCGATTCGCTCACTGGAAGTAAGTCATTTGCACGCGAGGAGGCCGTGGCGCACAACCGGGGTCGTCGTAACATGGACCCCTGGCTGCGCTGTGGTCGAGATCATTGCCGTGAAGCCAGGATCAGTGTCACTAGCAATAACGTTTAGCCCAAAATACGGCCACGAGCTCTGATGTGGTGTGTGCACCAAGTGCCGGCCGTGTTACCGATGTCATGCGAACATCGTTGACACAATCGGGAACGGGAGCGGTCGTAGAAGGCGGGGTGGAGCCATGCAGGACAGATAACGCGGACGTTACGAATGTAAACCTAAATTCAGTATCACTGAGATTGCATAACTACGAAAGACTGCGTCGGCGCAGTTTTCGCACATCATTCATCGGCCCATGCAGCACCAAAGCGGCGCTCGTGCTTGCTCAGCCGAATAACAGATGGCAGAGCAGAAGTCAACTGGGAGGTAGACTGTTCCGCTGAACGCCAGACGGCCCTGTCGCTGGTGGTAGACTGCGCCGCAAGTTCCCGCCGACTCCATAACCGATCCCAAGGCTCTGCTCCAAACAGGCGCGAGCCCAGAATTCATCGATCGGCGCGTCGCTAACCAATTCATAGCCAGCGGTGGTTAGGACTCGGCCGGCTCTGCCGGACGGGGCGGATCTGGGCGGCCACGACCCCGGCGCCGTCCTCCATTGGAGGAAGCCTGCCGCCCCACCCCGGCGGCCGATCGCCGGATCGGGGCGGAAATGGAGCCCCTCATAGCGCCGAAACATGCCCGCCAATGGCGGCAGAGCGGGTGGTTCGCCCGGAGCACACCAGCCGCGATATGCCGTCTACAGCCGCTTTCTAGGAGTCGATAAACGGGAAACGATGCCGCAGCAGAGCAAGTTGGAACCGGCAAAGTTGATATCAGCACATATACATTTTGCACAGTACAGAAGGGTGATATCATCTCAAAGCCTGGACAAGTAATACGTAAACATAAAAAGCCCTTTGCAGGCAGGATAGATATGTGTTTAAAGCGGGCTCCCAACCATCGACAATGTTATTTGGTTAAAAAACAAAACCTTTTAAAGTCCAAGAAAAACCAATATCCTACATTCCACAATACTTTGGGACGATTTTCCTGAAACTTTAACAAGACATGTATACTCACATTATCATCACCAAATACGGCAACTTTCTGAACGACGATCGCGTCCGAAGACGATCAAAAACCTCCGTGCTTTGAATGTCGGTCCTAGCTAGCATTCGTTCCAAGTATTTCAGCCTGCCAACACTTCGAAGTCTGGTAAATCCGCGCAGGCACCGCAAGTGCTCCAGCTGACACCAGACCCCGGTGGTGGCACGTAGCCCTGCAGCCCGCTCCGGAGCCTGGGGTCAGAGTGGAGGGGCACGTACCTGTACCTGGGCATGTTTCGGCGCGAGACGCGGAGCGTGTCGGGCGCGGCGCGACGTCGGCACCAGTCGGCGCCGGCGGCGGTCGCCGGCCCCGGCCCGTCGGCCGCGCGCCGGCCTGCGCACGCTCGCCGGTATTGACCGGTGACCGGGGCCGTGGCGGCGCCACTCGGCTGCCGGCCCGACATCTGGCGGCGGCCGGGTCAACTGTCGGCCTCGCCGGGCGCCGGCCCCGCCGGCGCGGGAGGGGGCGGGGCACTCGCCGCCTCGCCGCCCACACGAGAACCGGCGCGTCGTGGCCATCATCGCCTGGTCGGCCACTGCGGCGACGGCAGAGGCCATCCTTGACTCGTCACTCACTGCAGCTGCAGTGTGGGAGGCGCCGACCGCAGGAGTGGCAGCAAAGACGCTGTCAGTTCGCCGCCCGAGTGCACTCCGAGTGCCCGCTCTGCCCGCCAGCGCGGACCGGGAGCCGGCTCATTCCCCTTGCAGTCGCCGGATAGTCAATATAAATGACTCGCCCACGCCGTGGCTTCGACGGACCAGCCCACGCAACTGTTAGCGACCGAAATGGCACCGGCGCACCATCTAAGAGACGAAATGCAGCAGAAATCACCAGCGGCTCGCTGGGGCCACTGCGGTCCTTCCCGGCGGCCGATATTTCGCTGTAGTCCTCACCGGATCGTGGCAGGAACTGCTGACGTCAAGGCAGCTGATCGCACCATGGACAGACCATGAAGCGCCCAGGAGTCAGCCGAGCTGACTGACCGGCAGATCCGCCGCCCACTGGCTGGCCATGGAAACATTCATGTGGCGCGTCTCACCTTGCTCGAGATTTTCAGGTCCATGTGCATTTGGACTGCAATTAGTGCGAACTCTCCCACGCCAGAATAGTAAGTTGTCCATGTGCAGTAGTTATCGTGTGTATGTGCATGTGCACGTATTTGTCGCACATGCATAGTCATGCCTTATATACAACGCAGCCCTTTTGCTGGATCTCACTCACACATCCTGCTTGTTCTTTATATAGCGGAACTATCGCAGTGATGATTATGTGTGTAACGCATGTTTTATATATATATATATATATATATATATATATATATATATATATCTCTCTCTCTCTCTCTCTCTCTCTCTCTCTCTCTCTCTCTCTCTCTCTCTCTCTCTCTCTCTCTCTCTCTCTCTCTCTCTCTCTCTCTCTTTCTTCTTTATCAATGCGATATTTTCTCCGTAACGTCCGCATCTGTCATCTGTCACACATCTGACATAGTCTGTGAGTCAAGCAGATGTGACTGTGTGAGATGTGACATAGCCACATCCGACACAGCCACGTCTGCCTAATAAATAAGTTAACTTTACGTCGACACTGGTTTCTTTGATCCTGACAAATAATAAATTAAACAAAAGTTAGGAGGCTTTCAGCCGGCTTTAAATTTGCTCGAAAAGGTTGAAAGCTTACCCACAGCCTGCCTAACCACAAAAAGAACGCATTAGCTCGCATTTCTTACAGTCTGTCCCGGAGACACCCACCTGCTGCATCTAAGCGTACAGGTAGCACGGCAGCTGCTGGGGCTTCACTAGTTCTACTGCTAACCAACGGTGTAACGGCTGATCGTCACGAGCTATCGCTCCACATCTTGCCGCCTGCTGGGACCCGATCACCCCAGGCAATCGCCTGGCGAATCGCCCGGGTCGCAGCAGGCAGATGGGGCGGCAGCGGCGTCGCTGCGCCGCGGCGGGGTCAGGCGGGTCACGCCAGCCACCAGCCTGCCGTCTCGACACGAATTCAGGCCGGCCGACCGGTCTGTGACGCCGCTTCCGACCTGCTGTCGCCGTGGCGTGTGGCACATTGAGGCGAAAGACGCCGCCACTGCGCAGCGGCCCGCCGCGCGGCAGCTCCCTCGCTCGCAGCTGCTCGGCCGGCGGCCTCCCCTCCGGAGCCGCCCCGTCGCCGGCAGCGTGAGTCACCGCCGCCGGCCGGCCGAGTGCCGCTGTCGGCGCCGAAGGGGCGCTTGGCCGGGGGAGCTGACTTGGCCTGGTCCATTGAGGCCGAGTGCTCGCTGGCCAGTGTCAGCCAGCGGCGCAGCTGGCTTGGCCTGGTCTACTGAGGCCGGCGTCTTAGCGTCGCAGAATCGACAGTCTTGACAACTTCAGCTTGTGTGTGTTTTAGTTCAGCAGGCCAGCTTGAGTGTGGTTTAGTCCAGCAGGCCAGCTTGAGTGTGGTTTAGTCCAGCAGGTACCCTTTGTATCGCTCCGTGAGGTGGCTGTAAGCAACCTTTCTTGCTCGTCCACCGTCACCACTGGAGTCAAGAAAACAAAGCCCAAGTGCCATCATAATCCTTCAGCAGTAGCAGATCCCGGTGCGCAGAGCCTTCTCCTTACAATTTAGCGCCATTTGCTGGAGCACCACGCGATGAGATTGTGCATGGCAGTGTTTATTTCCACGAATTCCAAATTCCAAATCTGATAAAACGGTGTAATATTTATTTGTACGAACGCTGCGTTTGTGGTTTCGCGGGGATACAAGAAGTTTTGCGTCGACGAGGCTGCACGTGAACACGTGCAGCCTCGTGCAAGCACGTGGCCGTGGTGAAGTGGCAATGAATGCTGTTGCCTGAAGTATCGTGTGATAGACGGCCATTGGCCAGGAGGTCGGAAAAGTGCCGCTGGAGACAATAAGCCAGCGAGACGACGGGAAAACGTCAGGAAAGTCGGAGACCTATCCTGATCGCAAGGTATTTTTACTAGAACATAGATCCATTCTGGCATAATGCTGTTCGCGGTTCCGTGATAATGATGCACAGCCACAAAAGGCGGGACAATCTGCATTTATAGCTCATAACCTACCTCTAAGATTAATTACACACACCAGGCTCGTTGTTCGATTCGTCGATCGTGGTTGAGAACGCTGATCGTGGTTGAGAATTGCTGAACATTAACACTTCAAAATGCAATCGTGAACGCTGAAACATTCTGCAAGTTCGCCAAGTGTTGACAAAAGGCTCGCCCCGCTCCGGGAGAGCATGACGACCGCGGGCGGGCAGTCCCAGAAGGAAGCCATTCCATAAACCGAGGCACTGCGGGAAGCTCTAGGGCTCTACACGCCGCCGGTCACGTGACGCGCTCACACAAGCGGACACAGGGAACGGTGACCGGACGGCGCTGTGAGCGCGGGGACCTTACAAACGCCGGTGTGGCCGCGGTAATGGACCAGGTCACGTACGCCGCGTCAGCCAGACCTCCCCACCACGGTGAGATGCAATTTCGGCCACTTTACGTCACAGCCGCATTACGGCCACGTCCCGCGCATAAGAGGCGACAATGGCCCCGGCGTTTACCGTTTTTTGCGCTCGACGGGGGGATGACCCCCGCCCCACACGGGAGGGGGGGGGGGGGGCAGTACGGAATGCGATGAGAAGCGCGGTCTTATAGACATGCGTATGTGCCTCGTGTGTGAGATGGTGGCGAATTGAGACCGATGTAGAAAGATACGTTTGACGATTTGCAATATGTCCTTCTCCCAGTGACGGTGTAGTGGAAGCTAATTCCCAACGTTTGCAAGGAAGTTAATAGATGAGTGGTCAGAAATTCCAGGATGGAAGAATTGGATGTTATTATTAACTTGGGGACTGCTGACTGGGAGAAAAGCATTCCTGGCAAGGTTCATCATGGAGTTAGCTGCAAGACAGGATTGGACGGCAAGGATGGTTTCCTTCTGCCGTGATATCAGGACAAACAGGTGTTTGGAACAATGGAGCCAGGACCTTTGCATTGTTGGTATAAGAGACCAAGCGACGATCAACAAGTAAATTAGGAAGCTGTTCTTGAATTGCCGGAAAGGATTATATTAACTGAGGTCTCCTGGGGGACAGCGTGGGACGAAGAAAGAGACAGTGGGGCACCCATTACCACCCACTGCCATCCACCAAGGTGACTCCTGAATCACCGTGGCCCGATCTCACGCCGCTGCAGTTTGGTCAGGAGGACGCTGCGGCCCTCACTGTCGACACAGCAACCTAAGCAAGTGGATAGCAGCGACCTGCCCGACGTCATCATCACGCGGTGGCCGGTCAACAGCGTGAACCAAGGCGTCCTCATTCTGGTGATGCAGCCTGCATGCATATTGAGAGGGCACTAAGATGATGAGATACGGAACGAGCCAACACCCGAGCGCGCACGGCTTTGCCGTTCATTTCGGATAACGTCGGTAAGGAGGTGGGTCTCAAATTACTAGCGGTGTCATTAAACTCATGAAGGCGAGCAGCGGTGTCACGATTAAACGACGTTGCGGCGTCTCTGCTTATGAAGAAGAGCAGTCGATGTCACCCTTCAATTGCAAGAACAGCAGAGGCGGTGGAGACACCCATCGGATGAGGAAGAGTGCTCATGTGCATGTGCATGGGCGATGTTCAAGACCGGTGAAGCATTTGTTCCTTGCCGTCCTGGCACACCATCCATTCTGGCAACCGTGATTGCTGTTTGTCTTTCACGTTTAACCAAACCGACTACTAGATCTTGAAGAAACGTGGACTGAAAAGTGACTCCCAGGCTGTGTGGTTGATAAGATGCTTCAGTCGGCGTGGGTTAAGATCCTTCAATGGACTGTCTGCGTGATATGCTTGCAGGATGGAAATTACCGACCATTTCTATGCACAGCGTCATACACAGTCATTGCGCTGTGCTTAACTGGACACGTTCTTGGCTGTCGATGTAGTTGTTCATCGTACTCTTGCCTTCCACAACAGCAGTGAGAGCAGTCGGGCCGAATGGATCACCGGGAACAGCTCCAGCTCACTTTACATGGAGGTCGTTCCCGAGCTCTGGGGCTTAATCAGCGACCAAGGCTTAGCCTGCGGCGACAGAGGACAACACCGCTCTAGAAAGAGACGACACGGCACAGCACGGCCGCCTCGTTTGTTGAACTGAAGATTGGCTGCATGTGGCGAGTGGTTCGACCTCCTGTGACCCGAGGTGGCCAGCACGGGGCCGATGGGCCGCAACACACGGCGCAATCATTGTTACGCATTTGCTGCCATATGGCAATGTTTTTTTTAGCGATAAGGATTTTACATGCAGCTATGCCCATATTGCCTGCGATGGCCGCCTGTCTTTACCATTTTATATGAATCAACATGCGTCAAATGTAATGCACTTATGTGAGAGCCATGGACGCCACAAAGGTCAACCGAAGATAGCCAGGCAATATCGGAGGATCTATCGTGGCTGGTGATTGAAGAGCTGCCGGCGGCAGTTCCTGAGCCCCCTGCAACCCAGCAGCCGCCAGAGGCGTGGTCTTTCGATGCAAGCGGATCGGCCGACGGCTCCGCCATCTGGAAAGGCAGATGACACGGCCGCGGGGAGGTTCCGAGCACACCGCCTCCTGTGCCGTCTGTCCCCTCGTCTGTGCCGCAGCGTCCGGTGAAGGCGGAGCTGCGATTTGTGCTGCAACGCGTTCCGTCCTCTGTGTTATCGTCCGTAGCGTCGTGCGTACCATAGTCCGCGACACTATCAGAGCTGCTGTCTGCGCTGCCCCCTGAGACAGAGTACGCACCACAGTCTGCGCCATCCGCTGCGGCGCTGTGTCTATGCTGTCAGTGAATGACTTTCCGTACCTATTTAGCTCAAAAATCGGCTAGTCCAACCATACTGCTAGCATGCCGATCCCATTAACCGGTGCGAGCACAGTAGGGCCGCGACAGGTGGCGTGCAGGATTATCAGATCATCTTTTCAAACGGGCTGCCATAAAATACAACAGTTTAAGATAGTATTTTCCGCACTGTTCATGTCAACCTGGCAGAACTTTGTAAGCTATTATGGCGTCTGCATAAAGGCAGGCTGCAAGTACAGCCTACAACTCACAAGTTGGACGGCTTTTGTGTGGGTGCATGACGCTAGAAAACACTAACACCTCTGGAGTGACTTCAGCGGAGCAGCCTATCCGCTTCTGGCCGAAGATCAGCCGCGAGCCGTCGCCTAGCTACCGTTGTTTCAATGCCTCGAATGCGATTAGTTGGTTGCCACGCCCATAGGCTAATGCCTGACTTGTTCACGGATGATTATTCAGCTCAGCAATGCTGGACAGACTTAAGTTCAACCGCCTCCCAGATGTAAGGAATGTATTCATTTGACGTAATTGCGCACTGACGCGTTCTACAGTTTGTGCCTGGGATGCGATGTTATTGATTGAGATGAACCCATGCATGGGAGTTTTGGCGCAATGCCTGGAACTGGTAAAAAATGCTGGGACAAATTTTGATGTGGCAGGACAAGCGTAGCGAACCTTTATTTTTAATACGGCCGTTTCATCGACAGCTAGCGCCTGTTAGCACGACTCCTTCAAAGGGTAAACCACAGCAGGCATCGACGAACCTTTAAGGACCCCTCTATGAAGATGCTTAAGTGCTGAAACTCTCAGGAGCCATCCTTGCGTGACACGATTGCGAAAATACACCCCTCGACGCGGCGCGGTCGACCAAGCGCAGGCAGTAGAAGTCTACACCGATCGACGCGCCGTAGTTGATTTACGCGTAGTAAACAAGCAGGAAGGTTGTGACGTTTATATGTCGCTACCCAGTGATCAGTAGAGGACAACATTTATCATTTTTGGTTGCGGACAAGTCAAACATATAAATTTCTCCCAAATGGTTGCAGTCACAACTGTCGCGACCCACGGGCAACGAAGCTCCAAACTGCTTAGTTTGTTTCAGGGTACGCTCAGGAATTAAAGGTTTGTGGGGATCAAAATGATTAATATTTCAAACGAAGCGCCGGAGTGAATTGCTAGTGAGAAACGGAAATGGAAGATGTGGGGTTATAAGTTGTGACCCAAGGATCACACAAAGCTTATTACGAAGTTTCCAATTTTGAATGCTGACGCGATAACATGTTCACTTAGCCCGCTCACAATAAGTAACACAATTTTTTCGAATCTTAGCTGTTTTACTGGAGGCAAGCAAAAACTTAACACGTGAGTCATGATCTTCCTGACTTATAGGTGGCCAGCAAAGCCAAATATTGTTCAAAAAGTTAACAAAGGTGTTTTTATTGCGTCTGCACACAAAAATGAGCAATTTTGATCTTTGTTGACCCGTGGATCAAAATGCTGGAAGTGCAGTGGTCATGCTGTGTGTTTGGAGAACAAGATTCACAGGATTAAGTTCCCTGCGGTACCCGCCCTTCCTGCCAGGGCGAGAGACTGACAACGCCATATAGCCTCAGCAGACAGCAGCTGACCGCACCGCTCAGCCCGGTGGCAACGACCCACGGGATGCAATGAGCGTGACCCACATGCTCCATATGCGCTTAGATGCGGCAGACCGGCTGGGCCGCATCAAACGGCGTAGTTTTTGACAGGCAAAGCATTGGCAGGATGGCTTTTCAGCGCGCTGGCATTTTAGCGCAATCCTCCTAAGTGCACTTACCGGTCGGACTCGGCGTCTTGTGTGATCTACTCTATTTGGCTTGTGACTGCATCAGTTCATAAATTAAAGCACTCAGAATAAAATCCTGCACAATGATCACAAGGATGAAGATCACATACTGGTGATAGATCTGCATCTCTACGTAAATCAGATCATATCTGACTGGAATGATCTGACATTGAACAACAGTTGTCCTCTACATTTAGTCGCTTTCTTCTTTTTTCCTCTTTGTGCTTCACCTGCGATACATGTTGCTCACAGTCTTCGCCTAGAGCATGTCAGAGATTCGTTTTTGCATCAGATGCCAGCGACGCTCTCAGCATGGGGAAGGAGATTTCGCCGTTTACTGGGGGGAGGGGGTTTGGCGGTCACCGGTAACGGTGTCCCAGTTCATACGTTACATTAAGTCCTTTACTGCTGCCAAAGCTGTCATGCTACGTTGTCATGTTGCCGTTACGCTGTCAGGCCCCCATGGCTGCATGCGTCCGCTGTGACCTGTGAGGACCAACTGATCTGTGTCTGGATGTGCGCGTGACCAAACAAACACTCAGTGACTGCAGCGCACCGCGGAAGAGGCGGACACGGCATGCGACCCCACCTGAGAGTCCGAGCTGGCTGGTGGCCCAGGCAGATCCAGCGAGGCGCCGAAGTGAGGCCGACTTGGCCGCGAGCCGGCGCCGCCCGATCCGAAGCCGCCGGGCGCACAACAAGGACACCTACAGCAGAGGCTACGACACAAGGTAGAAAAGAGAAGGCCGCCCGCACGCCGCCGGCTACAAGCCCGCGGCCGGCGCGTCGTCGGGCGAGGAAGGCCAGCTCTGAAACACAGCACACCGACGCGTCTTAATCCGATGCAAATGTCCGACCGCGTGATGGAAACTGGTCGACGCACGGCGATGCACACACTCTCTGTCTTAATCATAGCCATCGTATAACAGTGAATAAGTGATAAAAAACGTAACAAAATCTATGGCATCGCACTTGATGCAGGCTCTTGCGCTCACTAAGGCTCGGGCCATAAACGACGTGGAGGTGCCCGTGCCGACAGCGATACAACGGCGAACTTTGGGCAGGATAGCTTGGATTTCGGTTCGATTTGGTCGCCTGCAAATCCTGCACCTTGTAATATCATCGGGGAATTCGTATTTAAGAAACCGTGGACTATTATCAGTGGCGCAATTATACCACGGCGACCTAAACGAAATGACGAACCTTCGATGGGCGGGGGCGGGAATGAAATGTGTTTGTTGTTTCAAGCGTGACCAGCCATCGTGGTTTCTCTCGTTTTCCAAAAAAAACCTTCGATATTTTTATTTTGAATGACAGCACATTTATTCATACCTACGATGTTTAAATCACAGAAAGTTAGGTCAGGCATCTGATAACCGTGCAAATAGTCTTGAATTTCTGTGTCGACAAATATAGGTACTTTTATCTTTGAACATGTCACATACACAGAATGTACGACACCTTATCTTTTTGTGAATCAACAAGCTTACCAAACCAGCGTAAACCCATCCAATACCTCCTGATGATATCCTTGTAACGAGTTAAGTCGCATGCAGAGCAGGTCTTAAAGGGACGTATGACGCGTATTCACATGTTTTAAAATGTCACGACCGATAGGACATCTGGGATAAAAAGGACTTAGAACGAATTACCGTTTCCAAATTACTAAAAGCTACTCCAGATACGAAAATATTATCTGACCTAAACAGCAGATCGACACACCGAAATCGTATAGTTTAGCAGCTCTGCTAATGCAATGCTTAACAGGCCTCTCTCTCTCTCTCTCTCTCTCTCTCTCTCTCTCTCTCTCTCTCTCTCTCTCTCTCCTCTCTCTCTCTCTCTCTCTCTCTCTCTCCTCTCTCTCTCTCTCTCTCTCTCTCTCTCTCTCTCTTCTCTCTCTCTCTCTCTCTCTCTCCTCTCTCTCTCTCTCTCTCTCTCTCTCTACTCTCTCTCTCTCTCTCTCTCTCTCTCTCTCTCTCTCTCTCTCCTCTCTCTCTCTCTCTCTCTCTCTCTCTCTCTCTCTCTCGTTGTCGACCTCACACAAACAACTCAACAAATACAGACCAAAGCGAATGAAAAAGTTTCACTCGTAACTACAGCAAAAACGCTGTTCAGATTCCACCTGCTGGCCTTTTGCATCCTCCTCCCGCCCTGCCCAGGCCGGGTGGTTACCAGATATCTTCTCGGGCTGTTGACTGCGCCACGGCAGAAGATCAGATCAGATCGCTACGGCAGAAGATCAGATCAGATCGCCTGGCAGAAGATCAGATCAGATCGCCCGGCAGAAGATCAGATCAGATCGTCACGGCAGAAGATCAGATCGGATCGCCACAGCAGGAAATCAGTTCAGATCGCCTCGGCAGAAGATCAAATCAGATCGCCACGGCAGAAGGTCAGATCAGATCGCCACGGCAGAAGATCAGATCAGATCGCCCGGCAGAAGATCAGATCAGATCGCCACGGCAGAAGATCAGATCAGATCGCCCGGCAGAAGATCCCCGAATGCGGGTCGCATCCAGTAGAAAACAAATCATGATTGTGTCGCTACAGCGACAGAAATCAATAAGCACTATTAAGCGTTATTTAATAAGTATTTCTCAAAACGACAAAGCATCACGGGTTAGGGCAGCGCAGGATGGAGGGAGGCGGAGGGCGACAAAGGTATGTTTTGGTTCCCCAAAAATGGAGGCTTGTCTTCCCCAACTAAAGGCATTGTAGCTACACGTAGATTGCCTGAATTGAATTAAAATAGGTTCCCTTAACTGAGCTAGAGAGTAAGTAATCTGGCCCAGAAGACACTTTTATGTACCAAGAGGCTCGTTTTCTGAGTCCTGAGGTCACCTATATCGAGGAGGTAGACAATTTTTTAGACCAGACTTTTAGTGTGTGTAGAAAGCAGGCTGTTAGTCTGAAAGTCGGCTGATATTAGACTGCATGGCCCGCTTACGACGTTTAGAGTAAAGTGTTTTGCAGGCAGGGGCAGTTTTCCTAACGATGGAATAATCATAATAGTGTCATTTTACTCTACCGAACGGCGTGAGGTTTATGTTCGCATGAATAAATGAGATCTCACATTAGAAATCTGCCGAAGACACGAGTCCAGCCATGCAACGATTCTGGGCTTAATCTGTGTGCCTGTAAATCAACTGTGCAGGAGAGTCATTTGAAGCGTACTAAATATGTCGATATCTTTGATATTTTCTGGTATGAAAAATGGTCGGGCTTGCTTGAACATTACCAAGATGTGTTTTTTCGCTGACCACTGAAACATGCATGGATTTAAGATCAATGTATGAGTTGTACTGGCGTGGAACGAGAAAGATTCAAACCGCCAGGATAAGAACTGTTCTGCATCTAACGATCTAAAAGGAAATCTAGGAAGTAGCAAATATGCCCATGCCATGTAATGCAATGCGTGTAAGTTAATGCTCTATGTAAGCATTTAGTATTCCTCGCTCGCGGGGCGGTAATGTGGTAAAGTTACACGAGGCATGCGGCCGGAATTTTTATCAACGGGAAATGTAAAGTTATCCCCTGACTTTTGCGATGGGGATCGAATCATGAAAAGATCGTCCCGGGCCTAGTGTATGCCGATCGGCTTAGAGGGGGGACAGCACGGACCCCGTGGCTCTCTTCATTCGGCTGTGCTCCTGAACTATGTGGAGAATACACTGGCGTCTTTGTGCCCTGACAGATGGGATCGGGTTGGATTTAAGTTTTGCAAACAAGGCGGGTTAATGGGTGGATTGGTTTGAACTGGATCTTTAACGCAGGTAAGAGGAAAATGAGCTTGGGGCGGTTGGATGGATTAACTCTCGCCCTGATTACCCGTTTTTCATAACGCTGACTGATGGGGGATCGATGCAAGCCCTGCGAATGCGTTGTGCACTAGTCAGTTAAGTGCTTTGCAGAAAACACTGTTGGAGTGGTCTCAATAAGGTTTCGCGGTCGGTACTCGTTTTTATGTTGCCAGGCCAAACATTAATCCTATTATGCCAGTTCAAAGGCCAGATGGTCCAGAAAATCGCACGTTTTCATCTTAACACCATGCAGACAGGACCATGTCGTGTAAAGACACAAACTCTTGTTCAGCTCTGAGTACAATGGTGTACATCTTTATGTGTCTTGAAGCATATCTGTGTGATATGTTGCTCCGTTAATGTAGCAATGTCGGCTCGCCGCGCGCTTTCGCGGCATCGTCGATTGCCGCCCGTTACCAGCGCCGGCCGTAGATCGCCGTGCAGTGCTCCTCAAAACCGCCGCTTCTCTGAGGCTAGAGCAGCCACGAGCCCATTTTTCGTGACAGATCACGCGCAATGTATGCCTCATAGTCTACTGCAAACTTGAGAGCGCTTGCAAAATATCCCAGAGAGATATTCTCAAAAAACTTAAAGGAGGCTGCATCGACTCCGCCCCCCGTTCCCGTTATCACGGCGACGGTTTCGTAATTCGCAGTGAATCTACATATCCCTGTTTTGCCTCCCTGGCACGTGCGTATGAAAAAGGGAGAATGATGTCATGAAAATACTGAACGGTACGACATGTTGCTAAGCAAGGCAAACACTAAGCTGGTGCCGCTTTGATTACGCTCAGGCTATTAACACATTGAATACCGTGCTAATCTGGGCAGAGGACTGCAAATACCCGACGAGTTTCGCAGACAAACTAACGGCCCAGTCATCAAAGGGCGCCAGCAGTCTACTAGAATGCGCGTTAATCTTGGCAAAGAGCCTGTGGTAATGAACACGTACCTTATTCCACTGCCGAGAATCACATCACGATCGCCGTTTCTGCGGCGGACCGGGCCGACAACAGTAGCGAGCGCGCTAGATCGGCCGGAGCGCACTGCATCGCCGTCAGAGCCGATAAAGGAAAGAGGAGTGGCATTCCGCGGCGCCGAACACACACTGATTCGGTGATGTGCCGATGCACCTGGCCATTGAGCGGAAACGGGCGCTCAGTGACGCGTGGTCGGCTCACGAGCCATGAAGGCCGGCTGGCAGATGGCCTTATTTAGCCGATGTGGGCCGGCCGAGTGGCCGGAGCGTGGCCGGTGGCCAGAGGCGATCGATGGGTGCCAGCTGCCGGTCGGCAGCCACTCGCCGCCTGTCCCGCTCACTGTCCGTCTGATCGGGCCCGGCAGGGCAGCGGCCGAACAGCGGCCACGGCAGGGCAGCGGCCGAACAGCGGCTGATGGCAGGGCAGCGCCCGAACAGTGACCGACGGCAGGTCAGCGCCCAACAGCGGCCGACGGCAGAGCAGCGGCCGAACAGTGGCCACGGCAGGGCAGCGGTCAGGTAGTGGCCGACGGCAGGGCAGCGGCCGAACAGCGGCCGACGGCAAGGCAGCGGCCGAACAGTGACCGACGACAGTCCCGCGACCGAAACAAGCCTCTGTGCGTCGGAGCTCTCGCCAGCCTCATTAGTCAGTTACAGGCATGCTCCGTGTGGCCACCTTACTGCACAGAGCTGAGCGCACCGTCACCTCCTCCATCACCCGAATGCGAATGCACGTGTCTGCCGAGAACCCCTCATCCTCGCGCCGTACTGCGTGCTTGAGCTCCTGGAGGCTCTTGGCTGGAGGTTCTGGAACAATTTGCTCAGTGGAAGTGTCGCACAGGAAGAAGATCGGAGGTATTAAAAGGAGTGTTCCACATTTGTGCGGGGTTTTGGACTGGAATAGCCTTCTTGGAGACCGTTCTGCCTTGTTCACAACCCTGTCACTCACCTAAGCCCCTCCAGTTTTTGAGCTACACGTCCTCAAAGATATGCGGACTTTTTCGTGCAGGCTGTTTCAAGGTCACCCAAGTATTGTTAACGCCATGGTAAGGTCATTCAAACCCTGCCATTCCATTGGTCGTGCGGTGATCAATTGTCGAATCGTTCATATCTGGCGTTCATGAGCACGATTTTCAGATATCGCGGCCGTCAGTTGGCTCTTAGTTCTGCGAGGTGCGATGACGCAATCAAACAATGACGCATTGAGAAGCATATTTATCCAAAAGAGTAGTTATGCTGTCTAGAGCCGTCTTTTCCACTTAAGATTAGACTGATCGTCATTAATAGTTATTCGTGAACTTATTTCATCAAAATTGATGGCTGCTTCAATATCTTCAAATGTGGAGCATTCTCTTGAAGTCTGGGGAATGAGCCGGCCAGGCGTGGCGCGCCTTGCGGCTGATGAAGCGCTCCCCGATGTGCCGTTCTAGACACACCAGCGCCATGTTGGTCGGATGAGGGGGGGGGGGGCTCCATTTTGCTGGAACCCCATGGTACCCTGGGAGGTTCTGTGGTGCTCGCAGATGCTGGCCCAGAACCGAATGAGTACCCTGACGTAATGGTCCGTGTTGATTGGACAATGGGGCCGCTGCAGTTATGAAACCAAAAGGGACCAATCATGAGCCGAAAGCGCACCAGGAAGCAACCCGCTAGGAGTGCAGGGGGTTTTTCTTCGTTGAGTCTGACATGATGTTGGCCAGATCCGGCAATTTTGAAAGCCCACACCCCATTCAGCAGAATACAGGCTTCGTCACTGAGCAAAACGTTGCTGATGAAAGCGACGTTCGCGGCACCATTGCGACAAAACCATCTTGTAAACGGAACTATTTCAGTTTTAACGCCCTTAGAAAATGTTTGATGGACCGATACTTTGCATGGTGTTAGTACAAGATGTTTACAATAATTATTTACACCGTGCTGTAACTGGCCTCAATGTGTGTTGCGATTGTCCAGATGAGCTTGCCTGCGGTGTGGGGAACTATGGCCGCGACCTCTTCACTGTCGTTTTCAGTGTTTTGCACGTTTCCGGTCGTGCAATGCTGTTTTGGCTAAGACCGTCAGCTCCGACTGTAGCCCAAAACTCTTCAGAACATCTCACGATAATATTGGGATCTGGAACATCGTTGAACGTGAAAGGGAAAGCACTCTGAGCTGCTGTTGTTAACTCAGTTTTGTAAAAAAGCGCTTCAAATTATTTGGCTTGTTGTCTTTGCTCAGCGGTCGCATTTCGAGGCGCGAGCTACATGTTATGCAACACTGTTACTCATTGTGCGTGCATTTTATGAATTGTATTTCCTTCGTGCTGAACGGATCTTTAACCCTGCATTGCTCGGCTAGAGTTGGTGAATCCTTCCGTGGTTACCCTGTAGCTAAGTCAATATCATTACAGTTGCCAGGCGGAGGTTCAGGCTTGCCTCCCGGTCTCCGTTCACCTGTCTGACCTCAGTGGTTGCTGGCGATTAATAAAAGGAAGCGCCATGACGTGGGATGGCCAGCCTTTAATACCAAGTGTTGAGCGGTAAACACATTCCTAAGTTTCTACCTCCGAATCTCTGAGTTATTTGGTGCAAGCAGGAAAAGGTTTAAGCTGCTGCTTTATTTGGTAAGACGAGCTGCTATCATGCGAAACCAATGGGAACCTGTCCTCTGGTCTCCAATAGCTTCAGAACCGTAGGCGGCAGGCCCCTGAAACCTGATATTTCCTTGGAGCCTGATTCCTTGGCACAGGAATGCATCTGCGGCATGATTACAACGCTTTACGGTATCCAGTCTGCACTTACCCATCACCATACTGTGTCGTGTATTGTCTCGGACTTTCAACGCGCATCCCGTCCGCTGCCGGAAGTGTTCGGGTTGGGACGGTGATGCTGCATGCCGAGGAGGGGGGGGGGGGGGGGGGGGGGGAGCGCGTGACCCCACAGAGTCGTGGGCTGGTCGAATAACGATTCAGTGGGACGTGACGATCTGTGTTGTGTCAGACACTCTTGCGGGCAATCTGACACTGGTCGCAGACACGTCTGCAGATTGCGTGTTACCATTTGCCCATGGTTTCTTTGAAGCTTAACTTCTGAAGGTGTGGCATTTTTGAGATCATAGTAACTGACTTGCTCTAGCAAATTAGTTGCGGTTGGCAGTTTTTGGCAGCGTCTTCCACTGTTAAACACGAGTATGAGTCAAGGGTACGAATCAGTAAAAGGTACGTACGAGTGCAAGCACAAATGCGAACAAGAGGCAAGTTCGATCAGCTTTTAATCCTAAAATCAAACAAAAATATACAAATAGCTCTTGTTCAGTATGCCTTTGCACATTACCCAGGGATCATCGGACATTTCAGCGTCAGCTTGTCATGAATTTAGCAAGCTTCCGACATGTCAGGAGGTGCTGTTAAGTGGGGATTTCAGACAGCCATTGGGGTATACTATGACCATGTTCTACTTTTCCAACAGCATTCATGTGACAATTCTGAAATAACAGTCTCTGGTGACCACTAGCATTGCTGGAAACGTCGGGCGTTTTTATAATACATCCTAACGATTATTCGATATCATCGCCTCCCAATGCCTCCCAGTATATTGAGTATGGGCATGGAATCGGCCATTTTCAGTATCAAATCTCATGATACCAGAAATTAGTTGGCAGCGCAGGGATTTCCCCTCAGTGCTGGGAATAAGGTCCTTTTAGAGTCTCAGATATCTGATGTACGTCACGCACATTGCGCCAAACATGAAATTGGGAGGAGGGGTTAACCCCCACAATTCTCGAGAGGTCTCAAACCGTGTTTTCCTCCAAGGTGGTACGTCAATTTCCGACAATATCATCAAGACATTTGTTTTGGTGCCATAAAATACAACTAGCTGAGGCGAAAAACTTAGCTGAGGTGATTGCCCTCACGGCAGTCACCAACGAGCGTGGCATCCAGACCCAGGAAGCCAGGACCAGCAATTAGCTCCACTCTCACATTGTTCATAATTCAGCTCATTGGGGGGGGGGGGGGGGCATAATAAATATCGGCCTCGCCGCCCACAGCAATAACTAATGAGTGTTGGCATTCGACAGCCATGCTGCTCACCGACCGACTGACACCTCTGACATCCGACGGGGCGCCCTGACCAGTCGCCGGCCGACTGGTACCTCTGACGTCCGACAAGGCGCCTGGACCAGTCACCGGCCGACTGGTACCTCTGACATCCGACGGGGCGTCCGGACCCGTCACAGGCCGACTGGCACCTCTGGCATCCGACAGGGCGTCCGGACCAGTCACTGGCCGACTGGTACCTCTGACGTTCGACAGGGCGCCCGGACCAGTCACCGGCCGACTGGTACCTTTGACGTCCGACAGGGCGTCTGGACCCGTCACAGGCCGACTGGCACCTCTGACGTCCGACAGGGAGCCCGGACCAGTCGCCGGCCGACTGGTACCTCTGATATCCGACAAGGCGCCTGGACCAGTCACCGGCCGACTGGTACCTTTGACGTCCGACAGGGCGCCCGGACCAGTCACCGGCGACTGGCACCTCTGACGTCCGACAGGGCGCCCGGACCAGTCGCCGGCCGACTGGTGCCTCTGATATCCGACAAGGCGCCTGGACCAGACACCGGCCGACTGGCACCTCTGACGTCCGACAGGGCGCCCGGACCAGAGAGTGAAACACGGATTCAGCCAGCACAAGACGCCGAGCTTAAGGTCTCCGGCCGGGTCCAAGCCAGGGGCCGTGTCCAGAGCAGGGCCTGAGGCCCCATTCAGGCTCATGTCTCCCAGATCTGAAGCACCTAAGCCTTACATGGGCTCCGCGTTTCGACTGTGCCCAAAGCCACGCCTGTGAGACATGCATTCTCCATCGCTGCCACCGGTCCCTGCCCGTCTGCTGGCGTCCCATGTCGCGCCGGCTAGCCCTTGATCGGTGACAGCACCGGCCCCGGCGGGCCGCGGCCGTGTTGTTGGCTGCCCTTCAGTCCGTGGGGACGGAACCAATGCGACGGTCACAGCCGGGCCGACGCAGTGCCGCGTGATGGCGCTCCCTTGGGGAGCGGAGAGGAGCGCCGCGCCTGCCGCCACTAGCACAAATTGTCGGCCGGGCCGTTGGCCGGGCACGCTGGCGCGACCAGCGTGTGTGTTGAGACTGTGACAGCCGACAGCGCACGTCCTGAGATGCGGCCAATCGCTCAAGACATGTTCAAGGAGTGCCTGCTTTGGCTGTGATGGTTCAAGACGGAGCTTTTTACGCATGTGGACGGTGATAATCAGCGACTGATCAGTCCGGGGGTGGGTCAATAGCTGGTCAGCACGGGGATGATCAGCGAGTGATCAGTACGATGATAATCAGTGAGTGATCAGTACGGTGATCATCAGCGGCTGATCAGTACAGTCATGATCAGAGGTTGATCAGAACGGGGATGATCAGAGGCTGATCAGCGCGGTCATGATCAGAGGTTGATCGCTACGGAAATTATCAGCAACTGATCAGTACGGTTATGATCAGAGGTTGATCGCTACGGGGATGATCAGCGACTGATCAGCACGGTCATGATCAGAGGTTGATCAGTACGGGGATGATCAGAGGCTGATCAGTGCGGTCATGACCAGAGGTTGATCGCTGCGGGGATGATCAGCGACTGATCAGAACGGTCACGACCAGAGGTTGATCAGCACAGGGATGGTCAGCGACTGATCAATACGGTCATGAGCAGCGGCCGATTACTCCGGCGATGATCAGGGGTGAAATGCATGGCGGCCTATTAGAAGTAATTGAGGATGAGGATACCTGCTACATACATCTTTAGAAAAATTAGCATGTGGAAACCCCTCATGGAAATAAATGACTTCGACCTTGGCTTTCACCCCAGGGCTAACGAGTTTCCATCGCCATCAGCGAACGGGTGGAAAAGGGTGACACCGCCGACACTGAACGGTGGGAGTGGTGCTGCTGCCGACACTGACCGGTGGGGAGAGGGCACGGCTGCTCCTGTTGCTCGGCATGTCTAGGTCCATGCCGAAGGGGGCCGGTGATCGCGCGAGCAGACACTCCGTGTCGGCGACAGGTGTCGGCTCTGACGGCGGTCGTTCGGCGCAGGTCGGCGGTCCTGACGAGCTGCTGCTGCTGCGAGAACAGAGCAGGGCGTGAGGAGGCGGCGGCGTGTGCACGCGTCGGGGCTTGGGCGGAATACGGCGTGGTCTGCTGAGGAGCACCTGCTGAATGCACAGCTCGCGCTGTATCAGATATCATGTCGTCAGGAGATGAAAGAACGTCGCAAGACAAGGGCAGACCCACGTTTCAAGTCGATTCTGACAATGCATCACGATGGGGCTGAAGAGCTTCGTGGAAAATGGAGGGTTTGCATATGCCATGCCGTGGCTGCCTGCAACACTTCCTATGTCCATGCCAGAGAATGCACGATGTAGACGGCTTATCGGTTGCGGAACCTGTCGTGTTGGAAACCGCAGCACATTCTGATGAGGCAATCCACTTTACAATCCCCGAGTGAGATGGGCGCGCTTTGTGTGTAGGGGCAGAGGCATGCACCCTGATGAGTTTCATTTCATGCAGCCCCGCTCTGAACTATTTTGCGCCATAGCCTGTCGCAACAAAGTCGAACATAAACACAAGTTCGTAGATCAAAAGGAGGGTATCTTGAACATTATAACGGCAGATGCAGTTTGGAAAGATGTCATTAGTTAAGTGAAACTCATTAAGTATCACGTTATGGAGATAGGGATTCTGGACTCAGCAAAATCAAAATTAGCGGCATTCGCTTCTTAGAACGGGGAAGTCCGACAGTAAAATCATGTTATGAGCTAGAAGTTTTCATGTTGAGTTAACGGCCTTCAATAGACCGGTAAGTGCTTGTTAAATGACGTTGTAGGGCTAACTTAAGTTAACATTGACGGAATTCCGAGAGGTGCTCATCCTCAAGGGTAGTAAGAAACGCTCAGGAAAATGCTACACTTGAAAAATGATGCACGTGCATCCAGAACATGTTCATGAGTGGTGCAGTTACTGCGACTAAAAAAATCAAAAAATTATCCAAGCTTCCATCGCCCCGCATACAGATCAACATAAAGGCTGAAAAACACAGCAGGTTCAGTCGGAAGCTTACAGCGTCAGGCACAGAGCATCAGATACAAACACTTTCTTACCGCGGCTATCAGCTACCGCGAATATTTTATGAACCTCAGGAGCGTGTATCAACTAAAAATGCCTTTAAACCAGGCCCTATGAAGCATAAAACCTCAGCCTGGGATAAAACTTTCCAATGTTCAGTGATTCGTAGGTATTGAGGTCGGCATCGCCTTAAACTGGTGCTTAAATGCATATTTGAAAGCTGGTATTTGATGCACTATGCTCCATTGCTGCTTGTCAATCTACCATGCGTTCTAGTGGTGTGTACGCGCTCCGTCAACGTGCATCTCCATGGTGTTCATTGAACTGGGCACGAATGTTACGCTTTGTTTTTCCTACATAAAACAGTCCTGGGCAAGGGCTATATGATGTTTTTAACACGACGTTCTCCCTCGAGCATTTCCGTTTCAGTCACCGCGCCACCACGTCAGTTACATTTAATTTCCACATGTATGACAAAGTGTACTTCTAGCTGGACACATTTGGGTCTCTGGCACTGATCGCACATCTGCTTTAAACCAGAACCACTAGTCTGAGCTACCCTTAGCATAAAAGTTTTGAAAAGGCAAAACTACCAAATTGTGCTGATGCAAACCCGTCTTTTTAAGATGATGAGCTGTGTAAATAAATAGAGACCGCTGCACGATCGAGTGGCGTGCACGGTCCTGTGGTGACGCGGGCTAGTGGTCCTAGTTCGAAATCTATACTAGTGCCATCAGTACTAGAGCCCCAATGTTTTCAGCTGGGAGTAGACTTTGTCACACATGTGTGAATGGGTTGAAAAGTAAATGCACGTGGAAAAACATAGCATACAAGATATCCTGTAAACTTTACCCAGGGATGTTTTAGGCATGAGCAACAAAGCGTAGCACTTGTGACCGGCTTGACGAACCAATTGGGGCCGCAAGTTTACTCAAAGCGTGCGCACCTCTGGGAGAACGCATGGTAGATCGACACGCAACAATGGAGTACAACGCAACAAGTACTGACTTTAAAATATAAATTTTAGAACCAGCTTAAGACAGTGCGGACCTCAAGATCTTAGGATCACTGCACATTCGGGATCTCTGCCCCAGGCTGAACGAAAAAACTTGAGCATGGGACGTGATATAAACAACACTTTAAGCCATGCACTCATGGCTTAAGCCATGGCTCAGGTAATGTTCACGGCGGCTGATGTTGACGATATGAAATGTTTTGTCTAATAATTTGCGTCGGACTCTGCAAACGTCCGACTCAGCCGCCTGTGTCATCTTTCTGTAGGCTTTAATGCTGAACTGGATAAGACGCATTGGGAGCTGGGGTGATTCGCATATCTAACACCTTTCAGTGTTAGTGTTTGCACAGATTGGGAGCGTTCTCTGGATTCCTGTATCTTATTTTAAGGGTTATATTTTTCTGGACATTTCTTTACCGCTGCCACTCTTAAAGATAATCACAGCTCGAAATGTTGCGTGTAATCGTTATTTAGTGATAAAATGTCCTTTAAGCAACACCTACTGGTATACTGAAGACCTTTAACCTGACATAAGATTTTGATATCATAATACCAAAATGTGTCATAGCAAAAAGTATGTCGTACCATTACCAGATACGGGCCGGGCCCCCATCATCGAAATACATGAAATAAGAGCACCCAGAAGTGGAACTATTTCAAATAGGCACACCCCAAGTTAACGTCGGAAGCCATCAAAAAAGTCAGGACACATACGAATGCCTAAAGCTGTTTTCCCGCATCGAAGGATTCCATCAGGGTTTCCGACGGAGTCCCCCACCCGCGCTGTAGAAATCCTGTGCTCGCGTTGAAGCACGTTGAGTCGATAGCCGATTTGGAGAGGCGCGGGATCCGTTATCTGCATTATAGCGATTTGATAGCGTGCTTGGACCCGTTAATATCCTAAGCCGGATGAAGTTCCCACATGAAGCCCGCTTCACATAAGCACCATGATGGGTAGAGGGATGGTGCGAGTCATCTCAACCCGGGACCAAGCTGTGCCGTGGCTAAGCAGTAGCGGTACGTACGCCTTGAGGATAGAGAGCTTGGAGGCTTTGTTTTACGGGTGGCAATTGGCTGGAAGTGGTTTGAATCACCTGGCATGCAATAACTTTGTTGTGGAATCCACAAGCGGTACGTTTTTGTTATTTTATGTCGAGGCCCTCGCGAATGAGATTCGATTTCTCCAATCTACCCAGCATTTACGGGGCGATGTCCACACCTGCCTGATAACATTTGCAATCAGTGGTACGCACGTGTCAAATACCCGTTTACCTTGTTCTAATTTGCAGACGAATTGCTGAGACGCTCACACCCAAGCTTAATCTGTTGCGTTCATAACTGCGAAGGCAGTGAAATAGAAAGCGAGAATGAAGCTAATTATGATGACTTACTAAGGGTGAACAATTACACCTAGGTTATTGTAAGACATTTACGCAGCACTGTATAGGCATCTCACCTACCGTGAACACACCGGCAATCTTCTAAAATTTGTACCAAACAGAATCCGCTATCCACTCGATATTGATACCGCGGTTTCACCCAACACGCGAAATCCGCTAAAGGGTACTAAAGAGACAAGCGCAGAGATAGATCTTTGCGAAATTGCAACAGTGGGAGTTGGACGTGCGGTGATGCCTTAGAAACGAGTAACGATTAGAACAAGGTTCAAACATTTACACTCGCATTGGTCTTCACTGAAGCATTGCAAATTAAAGTGTCAACTGCGCTTTAGTTGATCATCCCAAATTTTTGCGATTTTACTGGACCTAACAATATTTTGCCGCTGAAAATACCAGCATTGTTTTACTTATATTCCAATCCCGAAAACGACCCCAGGCCGTTGCCACCTCGCAATGTGGTCGTTTTGACCACATTGCGAGGTGGCAAGTCCCCGATTGGAGCCCCGATGTGGCGTCATATTTTGGTTTGTGACCGTTTTGAGGCTGTAACATCGCGCTTCGGCCAGTTCCAAAATGTCACTCGGCCATGTAGACTGATTTTCGTGATAAGGCCGGCTCTCAAACGATTTCATTGCGATGTGACAAATCATCTTTTGCCACATCGTGCTTAGTTCATGCTACTCAGAACGCTTTCGCCGGATGCACTGAGGGGAATCTTCCGTAACGATATGATTGCGTGTACGATTGTCTTACTACTTATTCTGCCTAAAACAGAGAGCGTGACGGAAATGAGGTTTAACTTCATGAGTGGACCGTTTCATCTTAACGACCAATCTTTAAACATCGTGCTGATGGCAATGTCGTCCTTCAAACACTGTAAACTGTCCTTCGTAATTCTTAAGTTCTGACGCCATTGAATTTCAACTAAAGCACCAGTCTGAAGTAGTTCTTCTTCATTCATGGCCTTTTTCGCATTGTATCTTAGACTGACAGAAACTGCAAGGGTTAAAAAACTGGGATTTTTTAGACATTCATCTTGAATTATTTTACATAATTTTACGGTAAAGCCCACGCCTTGCAGTTGCAAGTTCGTCTTGACCATCCTGTCTCCTCTCTAACTCTGTCTTATGCTCATGTGCCAGACAAGACTGTTAAAGCGATTTTTTTGGCGTAATACCACGCGCCTACAAGGCCAGTCTGAATGGGCATTAGCTGATGTATTGGAAACCGATATATTACACGGAGTT
>NW_023596136.1:27522926-27544351 GCF_011947565.3 Pollicipes pollicipes | reverse complement strand
GCGTCCTCCTGACCAAACTGCAGCGGCGTGAGATCGGGCCACGGTGATTCAGGAGTCACCTTGGTGGATGGCAGTGGGTGGTAATGGGTGCCCCACTGTCTCTTTCTTCGTCCCACGCTGTCCCCCAGGAGACCTCAGTTAATATAATCCTTTCCGGCAATTCAAGAACAGCTTCCTAATTTACTTGTTGATCGTCGCTTGGTCTCTTATACCAACAATGCAAAGGTCCTGGCTCCATTGTTCCAAACACCTGTTTGTCCTGATATCACGGCAGAAGGAAACCATCCTTGCCGTCCAATCCTGTCTTGCAGCTAACTCCATGATGAACCTTGCCAGGAATGCTTTTCTCCCAGTCAGCAGTCCCCAAGTTAATAATAACATCCAATTCTTCCATCCTGGAATTTCTGACCACTCATCTATTAACTTCCTTGCAAACTTTGGGAATTAGCTTCCACTACACCGTCACTGGGAGAAGGACATATTGCAAATCGTCAAACGTATCTTTCTACATCGGTCTCAATTCGCCACCATCTCACACACGAGGCACATACGTATGTCTATAAGATCGCGCTTCTCATCGCATTCCGTACTGCCCCCCCCCCCCCGTGTGGGGCGGGGCCATCCCCCCGTCGAGCGCAAAAAACGGTAAACGCCGGGGCCATTGTCGCCTCTTATGCGCGGGACGTGGCCGTAATGCGGCTGTGACGTAAAGTGGCCGAAATTGCATCTCACCGTGGTGGGGAGGTCTGGCTGACGCGGCGTACGTGACCTGGTCCATTACCGCGGCCACACCGGCGTTTGTAAGGTCCCCGCGCTCACAGCACCGGTCACCGTTCCCTGTGTCCGCTTGTGTGAGCGCGTCACGTGACCGGCGGCGTGTAGAGCCCTGGAGCTTCCCGCAGTGCCTCGGTTTATGGAATGGCTTCCTCCTGGGCCTGCCCGCCCGCGGTCGTCATGCTCTCCCGGAGCGGGGCGAGCCTTTTGTCAACACTTTGCGAACTTGCAGAATATTTCAGCGTTCACGATTGCACTTTGAAGTGTTAATGTTCAGCAATTCTCAACCACGATCAGCGTTCTCAACCACGATCGACGAATCGAACAACGAGCCTGGTGTGTGTAATTAATCTTAGAGGTAGGTTATGAGCTATAAATGCAGATTGTCCCGCCTTTTGTGGCTGTGCATCATAATCACGGAACCGCGAACAGCATTATGCCGAAATGGATCTATGTTCTAGTAAAAATATCTCGCGATCAGGAATAGGTCTCTCCGACTCTTCCTGACTGTTTCCACGTGTCTCGGCTTCTCCTGGCTCATTGTCTCCAGGCGGCACTTTTCTCGACCTTCCTGGCCCAATAGAGCCGTCCTATCGCAAGCATACTTCAGGGCAAACAGCATTCATTGCCACTTCGCCATGTGCGGCCACGTGCTTGCAACGAGGCTGCACGTGTTACCACGTGCAGCCTCGTCGACGCAAACTTCTGATCCTCCATCCCCCGCGAAACCCAAAACGCAGCGTTCGTACAAATAAAGATGTAATCACCGGTTTTATCAAACGTGGAAATTTGGAATTCGTGGAAATAAACACTGCCATGCACCATCTCATCGCGTGGTGCTCCAGCAAATGGCGCTAAATTGTAAGGAGAAGTCTCTGCGCACCGGGATCTGCTACTGCTGAAGGATTATGACGGTACTTGGGCTTTGTTTTCTTGACTCCAGTGGTGACGGTGGGCGAGCAAGAAAGGTTGATTACAGCCATCTCACGGAGCGATACAAAGGGTACCTGCTGGACTAAACCACACTCAAGCTGGCCTGCTGGACTAAACCACACTCAAGCTGGCCTGCTGAACTAAAACACACACAAGCTGAAGTTGTCAAGACTGTCGATTCTGCGACGCTAAGACGCCGGCCTCAGTAGACCAGGCCAAGCCAGCTGCGCCGCTGGCTGACACTGGCCAGCGAGCACTCGGCCTCAATGGACCAGGCCAAGTCAGCTCCCCCGGCCAAGCGCCCCTTCGGCGCCGACAGCGGCACTCGGCGGCCGGCGGCGGTGACTCACGCTGCCGGCGACGGGGCGGCTCCGGAGGGGAGGCCGCCGGCCGAGGCTGCGAGCGAGGGAGCTGCCGCGCGGCGGCCGCTGCGCAGTGGCGGCGTCTTTCGCCTCAATGTGCCACACGCCACGGCGACAGCAGGTCGGAAGCGGCGTCACAGACCGGTCGGCCGGCCTGATTCGTGTCGAGACGGCAGGCTGGTGGCTGGCGTGACCCGCCTGACCCCGCCGCGGCGCAGCGACGCCGCTGCCGCCCCATCTGCCTGCTGCGACCCGGGCCATTCGCCAGGCGATTGCCTGGGGTGATCGGGTCCCAGCAGGCGGCGAGGTGTGGAGCGATAGCTCGTGACGATCAGCCGTTACACCGTTGGTTAGCAGGAGAACTAGTGAAGCCCCCAGCAGCTGCCGTGCTACCTGTACGCTTAGATGCAGCAGGTGGGTGTCTCCGGGACAGACTGTAAGAAATGCGAGCTAATGCGTTCTTTTTGTGGTTAGGCAGGCTGTGGGTAAGCTTTCAAACTTTTCGAGCAACTTTAAAGCCGGCTGAAAGCCTCCTAACTTTTGTTTAATTTATTATTTGTCAGGATCAAAGAAACCAGTGTCGACGTAAAGTTAACTTATTTATTAGGCAGACGTGGCTGTGTCGGATGTGGCTATGTCACATCTCACACAGTCACATCTGCTTGACTCACAGACTATGTCAGACGTGTGACAGATGACAGATGCGGACGTTACGGAGAAATTATCGCATTGATAAAGAAGAAAGAGAGAGAGAGAGAGAGAGAGAGAGAGAGAGAGAGAGAGAGAGAGAGAGAGAGAGAGAGAGAGAGAGAGAGAGAGAGAGAGAGATATATATATATATATAACATGCGTAACACACATAATCATCACTGCGATAGTTCCGCTATATAAAGAACAAGCAGGATGTGTGAGTGAGATCCAGCAAAAGGGCCGCGTTGTATATAAGGCATGACTATGCATGTGCGACAAATACGTGCACATGCACATACACACGATAACTACTGCGCATGGACAACTTACTATTCTGGCGTGGGAGAGTTCGCACTAATTGCAGTCCAAATGCACATGGACCTGAAAATCTCGAGCAAGGTGAGACGCGCCACATGAATGTTTCCATGGCCAGCCAGTGGGCGGCGGATCTGCCGGTCAGTCAGCTCGGCTGACTCCTGGGCGCTTCATGGTCTGTCCATGGTGCGATCAGCTGCCTTGACGTCAGCAGTTCCTGCCACGATCCGGTGAGGACTATAGCGAAATATCGGCCGCCGGGAAGGACCGCAGTGGCCCCAGCGAGCCGCTGGTGATTTCTGCTGCATTTCGTCTCTTAGATGGTGCGCCGGTGCCATTTCGGTCGCTAACAGTTGCGTGGGCTGGTCCGTCGAAGCCACGGCGGGGCGAGTCATTTATATTGACTATCCGGCGACTGCAAGGGGAATGAGCCGGCTCCCGGTCCGCGCTGGCGGGCAGAGCGGGCACTCGGAGTGCACTCGGGCGGCGAACTGACAGCGTCTTTGCTGCCACTCCTGCGGTCGGCGCCTCCCACACTGCAGCTGCAGTGAGTGACGAGTCAAGGATGGCCTCTGCCGTCGCCGCAGTGGCCGCCAGGCGATGATGGCCACGACGCGCCGGTTCTCGTGTGGGCGGCGAGGCGGCGAGTGCCCCGCCCCCTCCCGCGCCGGCGGGGGCCGGCGCCCGGCGAGGCCGACAGTTGACCCGGCCGCCGCCAGATGTCGGGCCGGCAGCCGAGTGGCGCCGCCACGGCCCCGGTCACCGGTCAATACCGGCGAGCGTGCGCAGGCCGGCGCGCGGCCGACGGGCCGGGGCCGGCGAACCGCCGCCGGCGCCGACTGGTGCCGACGTCGCGGCCGCGCCCGACACGCTCCGCGTCTCGCGCCGAAACATGCCCAGGTACAGGTACGTGCCCCTCCACTCTGACCCCAGGCTCCGGAACGGGCTGCATGGTTACGTGCCACCACCGGGGTCTGGTGTCAGCTGGAGCACTTGCGGTGCCTGCGCGGATTTACCAGACTTCGAAGTGTTGGCGGACTGAAATACTTGGAACGAATGCTAGCTAGGACCGACATTCAAAGCACGGAGGTTTTTGATCGTCTTCGGACGCGATCGTCGTTCAGAAAGTTGCCGTATTTGGTGATGATAATGTGAGTATGCATATCTTGTTAAAGTTTCAAGAAAATCGTCCCAAAGTATTGTGGAATGTAGGATATTGGTTTCTCTTGGACTTTAAAAGGTTTTGTTTTTTAACCAAATAACATTGTCGATGGTTGGGAGCCCGATTTAAACACATATCTATCCTGCCTGCAAAGGGCTTTTTATGCTTACGTATTACTTGTCCAGGCTTTGAGATGATATCACCCTTCTGTACTGTGCAAAATGTATATGTGCTGATATCAACTTCGTCGGTTCCAACTTGCTCTGCTGCGGTATCGTTTCCCGTTTATCGACTCCTAGAAAGCGGCTGTAGACGGCATATCGCGGCTGGTGTGCTCCGGGCGAACCACCCGCTCTGCGGCCATTGGCGGGCATGTTTCGGCGTTATGAGGGGCTCCATTTCCGCCCCGATCCGGCGATCGGCCGCCGGGGTGGGGCGGCAGGCTTCCTCCAATGGAGGACGGCGCCGGGGTCGTGGCCGCCCAGATCCGCCCCGTCCGGCAGAGCCGGCCGAGTCCTAACCACCGCTGGCTATGAATTGGTTAGCGACGCGCCGATCGATGAATTCTGGGCTCGCGCCTGTTTGGAGCAGAGCCTTGGGATCGGTTATGGAGTCGGCGGGAACTTGCGGCGCAGTCTACCACCAGCGACAGGACAGTCTGGCGTTCAGCGGAACAGTCTACCTCCCAGTTGACTTCTGCTCTGCCATCTGTTATTCGGCTGAGCAAGCACGAGCGCCGCTTTGGTGCTGCATGGGCCGATGAATGATGTGCGAAAACTGCGCCGACGCAGTCTTTCGTAGTTATGCAATCTCAGTGATACTGAATTTAGGTTTACATTCGTAACGTCCGCGTTATCTGTCCTGCATGGCTCCACCCCGCCTTCCACGACCGCTCCCGTTCCCGATTGTGTCAACGATGTTCGCATGACATCGGTAACACGGCCGGCACTTGGTGCACACACCACATCAGAGCTCGTGGCCGTATTTTGGGCTAAACGTTATTGCTAGTGACACTGATCCTGGCTTCACGGCAATGATCTCGACCACAGCGCAGCCAGGGGTCCATGTTACGACGACCCCGGTTGTGCGCCACGGCCTCCTCGCGTGCAAATGACTTACTTCCAGTGAGCGAATCGAGCGGAACGTGACCTGCTGACACTTCTGTGTCAAAGAACGCAGGCCGCACCAAAGCAGTATGTAACGCTCCTGTTTTCAAGAAAATGGGCGAGACACAGTTGTTTTGGAACGGAAGGCTGCCAGTCTGCACTCATTCGTAGAATTAGCCACCAGTTGCAGTTATGCTTTGCTGAGGATAACGAGTAAAGCATTGTATAATTCTGAATATGGTTTATCGGCAGGTACTATGAAGCCCTCACTGCAAAATGCGCGGGGGAAGCCCTCCCCATCCACTTACAAATGGATGGTTGGCCCTCACTGTGCAAACGAGAGGCAGATTAAACCCTATCACAAACAGCGTTCTCCGACGACGGTCAAACAATGGCGGAAAGCGCACTAGAAATCTGGCGATCAGATAAAGACGCATCCTAGCGTGCGTTACAATTCATCTGTGAATTACAGTTCCGAAGGTTGGGCCGAGGTGAGAGACCAGAGTCTTGTTAGATCAGATAAATATTACATTCGGGATCGCAATGAACAGTCCGGGAAAACAGCTCGACATTATACTAAGAAGGCTTAACAGTGCCGTCGACAATACTTGTGGTGTCCAGTATCTATACTCTCTCATGTCCGGCAGGTACTATGTTCATATCCTTAGCCGTTTTGTACAGTTTTATGAACCTGCTAAACCCAAAGGTGAAAGGGTAAAGGGGTGAAAACCGAGGATGTAAAACATAAAACGTTACGCAAATGAGAATGAGATACCGGTATTTGACGTCACATTTCATTGCTTCCAACTTGAATATTGTAATATAACCCATTGTTCAAATATTCGTTGCAAGCAAATATTTTAGAAAGGTGTTCATGGGCGAATGGAATTAGGATCAACAATTTTAGCTCGTGCGTAATCGTGATTTTTCACAATATTATTTGGTTCACGGTATCACAGTCGAATCACAGTATTATTGGGGGGGTATTTATAGCATATATAGTACTATAAATTTATATTATATATATATATATATATATATATATATATATATATATATATATATATACTATATAATCGTAAAGGGCCAGGACATTACAATCTTTCGGTGCACATGCATGATTCTGAAATCCCAGGATCGAGGGGAGTTGCTGCATCGCTCTAGGAAGGAAAAGATCCATTTCATCAACGCGCGTGTCATACAGATATGAAAGATCTCCGATAGGCAAAGAGCCTGGGCTAGAGAGAATCTTACCTCTAACGGTCTGACCTTCCCAATTGTTGCTGTAATCATCATTGCTTCACATAGCTGTAGAGTACAGCAATGTTACAGAATACCAAGGCACTGGAGTAAGTTTGATCGTACAGGTAACATTCTCCTTAATCCAGACCCTTCGGACATCCGAGATCATGCATGTCTCTGTGACACTCGTATTGACATCAGCAATTTTGTTCTGTATTAGAACAATGCAGCAATTCTTTCGACCTTAGAATCTTAGAATAACTTGGCGTTCACCAAATGGAGCCGCCATCGAATATCATGGGTTTTGCATATCCCCGATATATTGTAAGGTGGTGGGTTTCATGTGGATTCTAGAAGGTCTTCCGCAAGATTTTGTAGTTTTTTAAGCTGATTTGTTTACCTACAGGAAATCCTGCGCTCGTGTTAAACTGTGCAAACCATAACCACTAACTTACTTGTTGTACCCATTGCCCTGTCCATTAGGTTTTTACCTCTATTAGCTATGCGAGGATCTTACATGTTGTGATTATATATATATTATATATATATATATATATATATATATATATATTATATATATATAACTACGTATAACTGGGCTTGAAAGTGTCCAGCCTCCCTCTGTTAGGCGTCTTTGCGACAGGCCGTTCAAAAACCCGCTGTCGCCGAACTGATTCAAGATCACACGTGCCATTTTGGGATTTCACACTATGTTCTTGATTAATCGTAACTGGCCAGTCACAATAAAACAAGGTTGAATGGTTGAATTTCTTTGCAACGGATGGATGGCGAGGCTGACAACAAACTGCAGGATAGATACTAAGAGTGTTGCAACAGTTGCGTAGAATTTGGGACACATAAAGCTTATCAATATTTGTGTTGTTTGGATTGCAAAGAGCATGGCGTTGCTATTTGATTCCGTTTCGTATCAACCTGGCAAAAGGTAAGCCGGGAAAAGAGTTGAAATCAAAGGACAAAGATTTAAACCATTGTTTAGATAAGATAGTAGTAATATCCTTATTTCGTGGAGAAAAACCAGAAAAATAGAGGTTTTGATGGGTTGATATTTCAGCAATAGGCCTTTATCGAAACAATAGCAGAAATTGATTCTGCAGTATGATACCTCTAGACACATCTACAGAGAGATGTGTCTAGTGTGGTCCTTGGCATTATTGTCTACGGAATTCGCTTCTGCTATTGTTTCGATAAAGGCATGTTGCCGAAATATTAACCCATCTATACCTTCATTCTCCTGGTTTTTCCTGGGAATAGGACTATTACTACGGTCTTATCTGTGTGAATAATGCCCCTCGTAAATGCACCGAGCAGCAATTTTTTGTGCAGACGATTCTTTACCCGCGCGCACGTGATCAGCGCTACTCATCGGGCGTCTGGTGCTACGTGTTCAGATTCCGAATGTTCTCAAACCAAGAATGCTGCAGTCGCATATTGTCATTGCAAGTTCTCTGGCTGTATATGAGAAGTGCACTGCGTAGGGATTCTACGAGCGATTTCCAAGCGTTCCAGATACCTTAAAACTGCTCGATCAGTACATCAATGATTGACGAAGCTGCAAAGTCGTTTGGATGAAAGTTGCTCAGACTATATTGACAGGATTCATGAATCTCTGTCGCCACTTGGGGCGAAAGTGCAGTTCAGCTTGGCGGCCAGGGTGCCATTTTGATTCATCTATAGGCTATGCATAATTCACATGCTAAATTCGTGGCGTACAAAGTGAACTCAGCGGAAATTCGATGGTAAGTTCTGAAACTCTAGTATGGGCCTTGGAATTAGTGTCTAATTTCATGAAATTGTGATAAAGCCCTCCTCTTTTCAATCCTCTTCCGCTCTTTTTCCGTCATGCCGTCAATATTGCGATCGTTGAAACCCTCCTCTCTCCAAGCCTCTACCACTCACTTCCCGTCATACCGTTCAGACCGCAATCGTTGCGAATGCCGTGCTGGCAGTGTAGCGCCCCCATCCGTCCTGGCAGGTCTCATCAGTGGGCTGGGCCAGCCCGACCGGTGACGTCACGCTGACGTCACCGGTCGGGCGGCTGCGGCTTCCATCTTGGCCGACGGTGGCGAGCATCGGCGGCCGCCGGCCGGCCGCCGGCGATCGATGGTCCGACGGCGACCTGCCGGGACGAGGCCGCACAGTCGGCTCCCGTCCCCGCACCGGCTCCGGCTCCCAGTGTCGGACCCTGCCCCGACGTCGCTCCCGTCCCCTGGGAGTTGGCGCCCCTGCGCGGAACCGACGCCGTCGTCGGTGCTGGTTTTTGCCTCCTGTGTTTTTTGTACTGGTTACCGCCTCCTCTGCCGGTTTGCTACCCTTGTATTGACTTCATTCATTTGCATCGGCTTCTGCACTCTTGCCGCCGTGTCCTGCGTTGGCTACCGTCCCCTGTGCGTCTGCCGTTTCTCGCAACGGTTTCTGTTTTCTGTACTCGATCCCATTCCTCACGTTAACTTCTTTACTCTGACTATCACCTCTGACGCTCGCTCCCGTCCCTTTTATGTACCCCAGCAAGCAGAGCTCCTTGCACTGATTCAGGTAACATGCATCGATTAAAGTCCGTGTGCTGCCTGACGCCTCAGACGTCGGCTTCTGTCTCCTAATGTTGATTACCGTCATCATGAGGCTGCCGATCCATCTGTTGGCCTCCATCCTCATCCCTGCCATCGCCTCTCGCACTTACCGGCTTCCGTCTGGCGTTCCGTTTGCTGTATCTTGCAATGGATAACCCCGCCCAGCCTATATATCCCACCAGCCTTCCTGGTATTCTATTCGTACCAGGACCCCACAGAAAAACTGGGAACAAAGTGCGCGTGCAAAACTACCATCTACCACGCGAGAAGTACTTTGGAAATCGCATGTTGCCAGACAATATACTTGCGTACCTGAATTAAACTCTGGTGTTCTTGGATGTAGTGAATGGTTACTGACATGAGACCGGCAGTCTCAGCCGCATGCGATCAAAGTTTGGGGCACCCGAACGACGTCTGGTGCACGCGCGGCCCCCCCTCCAGACGTCTGACGCACTCGCGGCCTCTCCTCTAGACGTTTGGTGCACGCCCCCCCCCCCCCTGGACGTCTGACGAACGCGTGGCCCCTCCTCTAGAAGTCTGATGCACGCGCGGCCCCTCCTCCGGACGTTTGATTCATGCGCGAACCCCTCCTCCAGCACCACATATATGCATGGTTTGGTCGGCACGAGCTAGCGCACGCCGGCAGCCCCAGGGGGCGTTGGCGGACGGCACGCCGGCCGGCTCAGCTGGCCGTGGTGCCCAGGGGAGGGGTCAGTGTGGCCAGCCGACGGCGTCAGCGGCTGAGTCACCGCGTGACGTCGGCCGCCCCCGCCTCCGCCTCCGTCGGCAGGCGCCTGGTGCCGCCGGCCTGCGGCGCCAGTACGGGCCGCACTCGCCGACAGGCGCCACTGGAGGCGTGTCCAACATTGTCGTCTGCTCTTACATGGAGGGACGCAAACTCGAACGTCTTTTCATCATTCATGGATTATAAGACACAAGAACGACATTAAAACCCTTCAGCGTTCTCATATAAAACTCACCGACTGTTCAAACACTTCACCAGTTCAGTGCGGCAAAAAGTAGGATCAACAAAGCATAAGGCTTCGTATGTAGCCACATTGTTAAATTCATTTTCCTCAGGGCAAAGGCGCTGGAACTGCTTTAATACCAGGAACAGCACTAAATTAGTAAAAATGGGCTAGAATAGCATTAACTTTAAGAGCAGTCGTCATTGGCATAGTTTCCCATACTGTTTTCACCTTTGTTTCAGATCT
Source organism: Pollicipes pollicipes (assembly GCF_011947565.3). Classification (NCBI taxonomy): domain Eukaryota; kingdom Metazoa; phylum Arthropoda; class Thecostraca; order Pollicipedomorpha; family Pollicipedidae; genus Pollicipes; species Pollicipes pollicipes. Next base: position 27,533,965 of record NW_023596136.1, on the reverse strand, counting down.
TCCAAGTTAGGACATGTACAAGCTAACCAAAGGCATCAAGAAGAAAGTTAAGGGCAAGAAAAAACCCACCGAGGAGGAGCTCGAGCAGGAAGAGCTACGCCAATATCGTCTTGAAAAGCAGCGAGAGCGGGAGCAAAAGGAACAGGAGCAGAGAGAGCAGGCGCAGACCGAAGAGAGTGGCGAGGACCAGGAGGAAACAGAGGCGGCAGACCCAAACGCTGAGTCCAGCCAGCGGCAGGAGAAGTCGGCGCCCGAGTCGGACGAGTGGGCTAAATTTCGTGCTCTCACCTCTGGTGTTGACTCGGTCCTAAGCACCACCAAAGAGAGTCTTCAGACCATCAAGGAGACCAGCTATTTTATCAGGAAGAAGGCCGCAAAGGATCCCGAAGAAGGCAAGAGAGACGAGAAGCCGGCTGTTGCCGTCGCTAGCAAGCCAAAATGGGTAGACGTTGACGCGGGGGAAGAGGAAGAGGAAGCTGAAGAACCAGCCGCAGAGCCTGTAACAGCGCCGGTTGAAGAGCCCCCAAGATCACCGACACCTGAAAAGGTCGACTTAGAATTGGTGTTATCCGAGGTTGAGAAGCTCGAGCGTGCCCAGTATTTCGAGGAGGACGTGTTCAACACCGAGTACGTGGACGCGGTCACCAGCGGTGATATCAACTTCGCTGTTATACCGGATAGCCCGACCGAGGAGGGAGACGATCCGTTTGACACTTCGGTAGTCGATCAGGTGCTCCGCGAGACGCCAGAGCAGCAGAAAAGGAATAAACTAAAGGCGATCAAGCTAGGCAAGGCCGTTCAACTCTTGAGTGGAGCTCAGGAGGACGCTGAGAAGCCCGAGGAGGCGGAAGGCCCCGCTGAGGCTGTGCCGAAAAAATCGAGGCGCAGGGAAAGGGGCGTCTATAAACGACCAGGCTCTTTAGACTTATTAGATTCCTCTGAGGCATTCCGCTCCCCCAGAAAATCAAAATAACCTTGCCGAAGGAGTTTGTCAAGAACCCAAAGAAACACCAGCGAAAACACTTCTCGATGAGGACATCTGTGATGGCGGTGAGTTTGAGCTAAATTTAGCAGTAACTCCCGAATTCAGGAGCGCCCAAGTATCTTCCCCAGGTGACGAGGTTTCTGCCCAAGGGTCTCCCAACAAGCCGATAAGCTCGATTGTCAGCGAGTTCGAGACTGTTTCGGAGGTTCCCAGTGCAGGCAGCAACGAAGCGATCCTTACTGCTCAACCACCCGACGAGGACGACTGTGCGTTTGACTCCCTTGCGAATGAGTCGTTGCTCCGAGCTAAAGATCGCGAGGAGTTAATAGGCGACGACGATCCATTTGACACATCAGCAGCGAAGCAAATCCTTGGCGAAGACAAGGTGACAGAGGTCGCCGCAGACTTTGACGAGGACGACGTCAAGTTTGAAGCCGACTTTGGAGAGTGCAAACCAAAACCATCGCGCCCTCCGCCTCCTGTTATCATCACATCGCCCAAAAAGGAGCAACCAGATTTATTAACGTCAAACGAACATCACGACTACGAGCCCCTTCCCGAACCCATTAACTTCTGTGGGAAAGCAGAGAGCAAGCCAGAAGCTCTTGACGAAGAAGAAGAGGAGGTTGACCCATTCGACACCTCTGCTGCCGGTAAGCTGTGTGGTACTGAAATCAAGCTCCTTGAAGACGAACTTCTCAGCTCTTCCGAGGTCCTGCCACCTGCCCAAGTTCCAGCTCCTTTTGAAGCCGACGACTTCGACCCACGTGCAGGTGAAGAGAAGCCGGAGCCTGATCCTTTCGACACCTCGTTCGCCGGTGGGTTTGTCGCTCAACCTATCGTAGACGCGGAGCAGCTGCTGGCCTCAACACCGACACAGGATTCTACTCCTGTCTGCATACCTCCTCAGCAGTCACAAGACGCTGCCAACGAACCGGAGGTTGATCCGTTCGACACGTCGATCGCGGACACGTTCGGCAACGTCGAGTTGAAGGTTCTCGAAAGTGAACTGTTGAGCAACGCGTCACCTGCCGTTCCAGTGAACCTCGAGGGGCGACTTGATCTCTCGGCTACCAGTGCGCCGCCTCGGCCTCCACCTCCAGCGCTTCAGGTGAAGGCCAGCTTCGCGGTTTCCTTCGACGAGGAGCGGGAGCAAACAGCCGGCGCTACCGGAGCTCCTGACGCTCACACCCGTGGAAGAAGACGTCGCTCCGGTGGCCCTTGTGCCACAGCGGACGGACGACGAGTGCCCAGAGGAGGAACAGGATCCGTTTGACACCTCTATAGCTGATAAATTTGGTGCTGTTGAGGTGAACGTTTTGGAAAAGGAGCTTCTGGGAGCAACAGCCGCGCCAGTGGCAAAACAGCTGACAGACCTATTGCCCACTCTTGCAAACAAGCCGACTGCCGCCACCACCGACACGAGCGCCTCTGTTGTTTCGGCTGCAAACGAAACGATAGAAGAGATCGATCAGGAGCAGGACGTGTTTGACACGTCGCACGTCGAAGCGCTCGGCATCGCTAGCTCCTGCGAGACAGACGGAGGTCGTGTCACAAAACCGCGCTCGCTGCAAGTCTCGGAGAGCTCTGCTGCACTGTTGGCAACAACTCCGGAGGACCCGAACCCCCTGTTGCAGCCGAGCGCCCCGGGCCCTCACAGTCAGCTGCCGGCCGACGAGGATTTCGACCCGTTCGACACGTCCGCCGCCGACCAGTTCGGCCACACGGAGTTGCGCGTGCTCGAGAGCGAGCTAATCGGCGAGGTTTCGTGCACAAAGCAGCCGCCGCGGCCACCGCCACCCGTCCTCCGCGCGCCGTTCGCCGAGCCCGCGCCGCCGCGGCCGTCCGCCGACCAGCTGCTGGCTGTGTCACCGTCTGCCGAGCGGCTGCCGACCCTGCAGCCGTCAGCCGACGCGCCGCCGCCGCCTGTGCAGCTGTCGCCCGTAACGCTCGACCCGTTCGACACGTCGATCGCTGAGCGATACGGCACAACCGAGCTGCGCGTGCTCGAGCGCGAGTTCGCCGCCGCCGACGCGAGCCCAACGTCGGTGCTGAAGCGCTCCGTCAGTGATCCCGACTTTGACCCGCGCGGCGACGAGAAGGTTGCGCGCCCCGAGACGCCGCAGCTGGGGGTGAATCTGCTGGACTCGCAGCTGGGTGGCGGCCACCTGGTGCCGGTCCTGGCCGCCAGCGCCGTGTCGGAGACGGCGGACGAGGCCGAGCTTGCCGACCCGTTCGACACGAGCATCGCCGACAGCCTGCTGCCGGGCCAGGCTGAGCTCCAGGTGCTCGAGCGTGAGCTGCTCCAGTCGTGAGAGCCACCCCATCCGCCCTCCCGCGCACCCGGCCCACGTCACCATGGCGTCCGGCAACCCGTTCCTGGAGATGGCCGGCTTCGGTGGCTTCGAGACGCAGCAGCAGGACCAGGTGGTCCTCAGCAACCCGTTTATGGACGACGCGCCGCCGGCGGCCGTTGACAGTAACCCGTTCGGAGCCTTCCTCGCGTCCGCCGACGTGCCGCGGGTGGACTCCTGCGGAAACCCTTTCGCTGACGCGGCGCCGGCGCCGCTGCCGACGGTGAACGTGGCGGCGGCGGCTGCCGAGGACCTGCTGGACGGCCGGGCGCCGCCGCCGCCGCGGCCCCCGGTGCCGGAGGCCACGCGCCATCTGCTGGCCTCCGTCACCGGCCACATGGAGGCGGCCAGCGACTCGCTGTTTGGCCAGCTGAACAACGTGCGCACGCCGCGCCAGAGCCCGACGCACATGTCTCGCTCGCCGTCGCCGCCGCTCTTCGACGACGCAGCGCCGCCGCAAGACACCGACGTGGCCTTCAGGTGGGTGGTCGGCCATGGCGCGTGATCGCGCCATGTAATTTTGGTTCTGCGTGCTCGACGGCTGAGTGGAGCCAATGGCTGTCAATCAAACGACTCATTCGGTGGTGTGTGTGATTGCAGATCGACATTTGCCGTGTTAGTCGCCAGCGCATTGTTCTTGATTTAACTTCAACGGACTCGAGCCTGACTTTGATTAGTACCGTGCGAGTTTGATTCAGAATTTGATTGCAGGCAGCACAGCGCAACTTAGTGCCAAATCTAATTTTGAGTTAGACATGACTCAAAGCTGCAAGTAAATCTCATAGGCTGATTTTGTCGACCAAACTTAGAGATAAGCCGTTCTCTGTGCTTCAAAAACCAAATGGGGCATCTATGCAACTATATATACATATATAGTATATATTTCATGTTTATGGCAGCATGAATGACGATAACGTAATACGTAGCGACTGGAACTACTATATATGTATATATGTGTGCATAGTGTGCATTTTGCACAAACGGTGTGTGCATTTCGCACACACCGTTTGTGCGAAAGCCAGTACTTTACTTTGTATATATTTCTATTGGATCCAACTGAACAATAACTTGGTTGATTGGCTAACTTTGACTCATAAGGCAATGTTAAGGAGTTGATCCCACCATGATTCAAGGCAAATCTAACTTGTCCTCGAGCCAATTTGGGCCCCAATTGGATACAGACACAGGTCTTGTCACGTGGTGCGCAAATTAAGCCTGCATCATTTTTTGTTGTTGTATTTCTTAGTTGCTAAATTCTTTCACCACTAATTTTTGTCTTCAGTTTTACGTAGAGTATTAGAAGCCACTGTATGCTTTGCATAGAAGCCATACATTATACTTTTACGCCGCCATCTCGGATCTGCTTTTAAGTTAGACGTCTTCGCTATTTCTCGTTTTGACGTGTCATGCCTGCCTGCCTGCTCTACGATAACGGACAGCCCGCGTTCGCCCCCAGCGCGGCGTTCGGCCAAACCGTGGAGGAGCTGAGTGATCACGAGGATGCGCGAGCTGCGAGTCCGGCTCAGCCGGCGGAGATCGATCTCTGGGATTCAGCTCCCGTGGCCAAGGCCAAGACCAATGACCAGATCCTGAGCCTGTTCAACGCGCCGTCCACACAGCAGCGCCAGGAGGTGGATCTGCTAAGCAGCTCGTTCCACGACGAAGCGCCGCCACCGCCACCAGAAAACCTTCTGGATGGACCGTTGCCGCCAACGCCGGTGGTCACCATTCTGGAAGGTTCTCCGATCAAGTCCAGCGTTCAGGCTCAGTCTGAGGATGCGCCACAGCCCGCGGCACCAGCTGCAACGGTCCCGGATGCCGAAGAAAAACAAGAGGAAGATGAGGGGGCTGCGCAGCTGGCGCCGCCACCGCCGCCAGCGGCCAAGCCGTCATCTCCCTCGGAGGAGGTGGCTCTGCGACCGCTGGAGCTGGAGCTGGACACGCCGGTGGTGACGCTGACCGAGTCGACAGTCGAGCCGCCGGAGGATCCGAGCAAGGCGCACACAGCGGCCGCCTTCATGGAGGAGTTCTGCTCGCCGGTAGTGCCGGCGTCCCACATCACGCCGCCGTCTCCGATGAGTCCAATCGGACCCTCGCCGCTACCGTCTGTGACCACCACACCCATCCTGGCGGAGGGCCCGCCTCCGGGCCAGTACCAGCCGTCTGTGCCGGCCGAAGAGGCCGCGCGGCCGCCTCCGCCGCCGCCGCCAGCACCGGAGCCGGTGCAGAAGCCAGCCCGCCCGCCGCCTCCGCCGCGGCCGCCTCTGCCCGGTCCCGCGATGCCGCCCGCCCCGCCAGTCTCCCCGTTCAGCGTCTTCGAGGCCGCGTCGGAGCCTCCCGCTGCCGACGTCTCGGCCTTCAGCCTCGGCCCGACGGTGACGCCCTCGGCGCCGCTGCCGTCGCCGCTGAGCCTCTTCGACACGCCTCCGGCGTCGGCGGGGCCGCCGCCGGCGGCGCTGGACCTGTTCTCAGCGCCGCCAGAGGCGCCGGCGGTGCCGCGACGCGCGCCGCCGCCGGCGCCACCGCGCCGCCAGCCGCCGCCCTCGCCCAATCCGTTCCTGGACACGGCGGAGGCTGAGGCCGGGGCAGCGCCGGAGGACGCGTTTGACGCGTTCGCGGCACGCTTCGAGAAGGCGGCGGACGAGACGGTCGCTGCTGACCCGTTCGATCCGTTCGCTGGTGCCGCCGGAGCAACGGAGTCGAAAGCGTCAGGTAATCTCAGACGAAACCATCCAATATTTATATTGCGCTGGGAACACATCATGATAAATATGATGAATAAATAAGCCCTCCCAGCACGCTGAAAAATGGCGTGCTTAGTGTACTCATCTATCGTTTACCGCACAGACTGCTTAAAAACGAACGAACGTTCGATTACGGTCTCGTTTAGGCAGTCCTGGATGCATCATCCCTCAACCTTCGTTAGCCTAGCCCTGCCAACACACGCATCTGACCACTGGACTGTTCCTTGCGGCCGTTTCAGCGTGGGGTTCTTCCGAGGGTGCAACGGCGGCGGCGTCAGGCCAGATGGGCTTTGAGGACTCGGCGTTTGACTCGTTCCTATCGATGACGGCGCCGCCGCCGGTGCCGCAGTCGACCCCGGCCCGCGCCGCCAGCAAACAACACTCAGAAGACGAGCAGACCGACCTCAACGTTGTCATACGGTCAGCAGGCGCACTGACGGGCCTGGTGCGGTCGTGGTCAGCGAGTCCCGTCTTGCCGCTGTCAAAAGTGTTGGGATTTGTCAGATGTCTGTTGTTTTAAAAAGGCCGGTGTCCATCCGATGTGGGTGCATCTCAGCGGCATAACCAGGATTTTGCCTAAGAGCGGACCAAATCAGGCCGTAAGGGTCCCTTTCAGTCAAGTGGGATCTTTGTCGATAGCCATGCGTTTGTATTTGAAGAACCTTTTTACGCTCGGGATCCTATGTTGATGCCCCGGTTCGGTATTCTTATGTTTAGAAACCCTACGTGCGTCTTAAACTGCCACATCAGAACTGGGGCCTTCTGCCCCAGGGCGGCCCCGCCACCTCCAGGGTGAAAGGGCGACCCCTAAACTCACCCTTGGCTACGTCACTGCGCACTGTGTGGTGACTTCGCTGTGGGAGCTGGCGAGCAGAACTGACGGACGTGGTCTGTCCCCCGGCAGGCCGCAGCAGGATTGGGTCTCCCAGTCGCAGGTGCCGACGCTGGCGCCGCCGCCGCGACCGGCTGTCGCCGCCTTCCAGGACAACGCCAGCATCAACCCATTCGCCAGCGCTGCCATGGACCTCAACCTGGAGCTGGCGCAAGCCAAAGGTCAGTGTAGGATCAATGCCCACCGCTGTCTGTTCACAGGATATTGCTCCTGACAGTGCGACCGCGAAATACTCGTGTGTGCTGAAGGGCGTGTTAATTAAACGCTCGGAGCGACCTGCCGCTTCATATATAGCGTGACAGGACAAACACAAATACAGAGGCTGGAAGTCGCGTGGCGAGCGGAGGTCAGCTGAGTCTAACGCGGCGCCGACGGTCGCAGTGGAGCGGCCGGGGCCCGGGCCGGAGCCCGAGCCGGAGGCGGGCAGCGGGCCAGCCACGCCGCTCTTCGACGACGACATCTCGCAGCCGCTGGAGCCGTTCCCGCGCACCGTCTGGGAAACGGCCGAGTTCGACATGTTCCTGCGTCAGCCTAACAAGAAGAAGATCACCGGGCAGCGGTGAGCGGCGCGCGCGGTCTCCCACGGCCGGCTGAGTCGGGCGCTGGAGCTAGAGGGGGGGGGGGGGGAGGGGGGTCGGGTGCGCTCACGCGTCATTTATCCATAACTCAACCGCTGGCCGCACTTATGAACGTGGGCGTTGATCGATGCCACTGCGAATATAAGCGTCGATGTCTTTTTATTCCTGGGCCACGAAAACGCGTCGTAAAGCTGTGAGTAATGCATGTGCGTGAGCAGAATCTACTCTTCCAAATGGAGGACGTGTGCGTTATGTAATTCCGCTGCTCGAGTCTGGGGCTCGAAATTTGAACCGTTCAGAACCTGGCTGAACAAACGAGCTTCGTTGCGGGCAAAATAGTATCAACAACGTAATGAATCGCAGCGTCTTAAAACAACCAAAGCGTCAACAACTTTTCCATATCAGGGGCATTTGGCACACTCCCTATGTCTTCAGCAATGTAACTGAAGTTCAAAAGAATTGCGACGCATGAAATTCACAAGAAACCAGCAGTGTAGTGGGTATTGTTGAGCCGTTGAACGCCCCTGACCACTTCAATGTATGCTGCAGCTTTTGGAAGAAGATATTTGTTCGGCTGGCCGACAACGCCGTGCTGCAGCTGTTCCACGACCGCAAGGACGCCGACCCCTTCCAGGAGCTGCCGCTGCAGGCGTGCTACTCGGTCTCAGATGTCGGTGAGTGGCCGCGGCTGGGTCAGCGACTTGGAGGGGAGTGGTAGATCCCAGAGCACTGATGTGGCAAGTACATAATGATTGAATTCTGGTTTTTAAGATGTCATGATCCTAGTCATGACGTCACGATGAATGTCATGACGCATTTGAAGAGAGAGCGCGTGGTCATCTGCCTGGATAACCCATGAAAGCGTCCGATGGCATTATCCAAAAGACGTACAAGAGGACCATACTCTCGGTCCCTCATTAGGTCTTCTGGGCACTGACATCGGAAATTGTATGATCATGCACAGTACACTCAAATCTTGCTGCTCGCGTTCGGTGTCAGCCATATTTCCAGCGTTTCACGGTCCTTTCGATTATAGCGTCTGCGTTGTATTTGATTCAAGCAATCATAGGTTTTTGTGTGGTCTTCATTCGAGCGGTATTTTGCAGGTGCTCAGCAGTATGATCAGTACGGTAAAATATTCACCGTAAAGCTGCAATATATCTTCTACAAGGAGCGACCCGGTGTTCGTCCAGGGCAAATGACGAAGGTAACCTACGGCACCGATAACAAGCAAGGGATGAAAGCCCTACGCTGGAGTAACCGTTGTGCCTTCGTAGGGTGAGGCGTTCTGGTCTCCACCGATTCTAACAATCATTCACTCGCGGCGCGGTTACGTACCATATTTAAATGATTCTTACAAACGCTTCTGTGCGCAAGAGCAGAAGCGGGCGACCGATCGCAAGCCTCAATGTAATCTGCAACCGTCACGCTCTGTACCATCCCGATGTAGGTCTCCACCTCTATCACCGGCTCTCACTCACGCCGATTGCCCCGGCTAGTGTCAGCTTCGGCTGGCCCGCTGGCATAACACCTGACATCCGACACCCGCCGCGACAGGCTGAGCGCATCACGAAGAAGATCGGCCAGTTCGCCATCTCCGCCTGGGAGGGCGACTACGACCGGGTCAAGGAGTTCGCCAGCGACGTGCGGAAGCTGGGCATGCCGGTGGAGCACGCGCCTCAGATCTCCCAGCTGCTCAAGCTGGGCACGCAGCAGTACGAGGATGTCAAGAGATTCGCCTCCTACGTCGAGGAAACCTTGTTTCATGTAGGTCATTGGAGGAGGCAGTGCGCACCTGTCGCATCGATGTTTTACATGGTGCCAACCAAACGCACGATGGAAGATATTTCATCACTCGAAATCCATGGCGAAAATTACAACCGACAATGAGCAATCTCTTTCCAGCTATACACTGCACCCGGTATCGATTCCAACTTTCGTCGAACTTAATCGGCTGTGAGCGCATCGGCGGCGGCACCAGCTGTCGCTGCCGGCCGGCCGGACCGGCACGGGGCATGACTTCTGCTGATCGCATCGGCGGCGGCACCAGCTGTCGCTGCCGGCCGGCCGGACCGCACTGGAGCATGGCTTCTGCTGATCGGCGCCCCTCGGCCCGCAGGTGACGTGCACCGTGACCGGGCTCTCAGCTACATACTGAGGAGGTGCAGATCACGGGCGTGGACGAGGTGGTACCTGGAGCAGGACGTCACCGGCGCCGTTTACCCGACGCTGGCTCGGGGTGCGCCTCTTCTTCCTCGCCTTCCTCTCCGTGAGGCTGGGGCCGGCTCTGGCGGCCTCGCTCGCGACAGGCACGGCGCCGGTGACGTTTCGCTTGGTCCGCAGGGGATCCGGGGATGGTTCGGGTGTGTGCGGCTTGGTGCTCTTGGCGCAGTGGGCACAGCTGGAGGGCCTCAGTGTGTGCGGCACGCTATTTCTGGCTGGGCTGAGGGTTCGGTGGGTGCTGTTCGGTGCTCTTTGTCAATGGGATGTTTTCCTGTTTGCGCCTCGTTTCTATGGCTTAGTTCGTACGCCTCGGCACTTTCTGTTTGGTGGAGCTGTTCCGTATGTGCTGCTTGCTGCTCTTGGATCAGTATGATGACTCAGTGCACGGCTCGGGTGCTCTTTGGCGATTGGAGCGGTTCGATGCTGGTGGCTCGGTAGTCAAAGCTCAATACCAGTGTAGTGGCAGGCCTAAGTGATTACATTCGTGATGTTTACCAGATGCCGACGAAGCACACTGAGTGCTTAACATTACCTTGTGCAGGTATGCCTGATGTAGAGCTGGGAATCAACGACCTTCGGCGTCAGGGGAAAGAGGTGGTGGGACGCCATGACATCATTCCGGTGGCCACCGAGGAGTGGATCCGCCTCGAGGACGTCGAGTTCCACAACGCCATCGACCTGCAGGCTTTCAAGGAGTCGCAGATCCTGAAGGTGGGCCGTGTGACGTCATCGGTTGCAATATATTTGCAATGCTCGTCATATTGCGATTCCGGCATTTAAACGGTCGTCGGAATGCTAAATTTTACGAAAGATTGCTGTGCGCGTGCATTGTTATCTGACACCTAGCCGCTGATTTGTTCCAGTTTAAACCCCCTGACGGGTGCTACATTGAGCTGATGAGGTTTCGGGTTCGGCCGCCCAAGAGTCGAGAGCTGCCGCTGCAGGCCAAGATCAAGTACACCATCCTCCAGAACAAGGTGGGCGGGCGGGGCTGAGACGCCCAGCCCGGTGGCCGGGACACGTGGGGCGACATCGCACGTCACAGACCTTCCCCATCTGTGGGTGGTGGGCTGCCCATGCAAGACATTAATATAACAAGAGTCGATGTGGTTTTCCATTTCAGTGCAAAGCCACCGCAAATAGCATTGCATTTGCATTTGGTGATAGTTACATGTAAACACGGGGGTGTCGAAACTTAAAAACAGCATGGGTTCTCAGAAAATTAATGATTATTTTGGTCAGGTGATTAGCAACGTCATTTTA
>NW_023596136.1:27519440-27521926 GCF_011947565.3 Pollicipes pollicipes | reverse complement strand
GGCGGCCGGACGCGGCGGCCCGCCAGGCCCGGCCGCCACCGCCGGCCGCCGCCGCCGCCGCCGGCTCCCCCTGCCGCCGTATCGACCTGGTGTATGGGGGCTGCGCAGCGCGCGGCGCGGCCGCCTGCCGGCCGGCGGCGCGCGCAGCGCAGCGTCGCTGCCGGCAGCGCCAGCTCGGCCGGCGCGCCCCGCCGCAGCATCGCCCCAGAGCCGGGCCTCCGCGGCCGGCCGTCACCGCCCGGTCAGAGCTCGGCGGCGGAGCGTGCGTCAGTGACGCGGCCCTCTGTAGCGCGCGCGAGTCCCCTGGCAGACGCCTCCCGCACCGTTCGAAAGCGACGACCCCCGGAAGTGACCCCCGCGGCCCTGGTAAGTCACGGCGAAGGGTGGCGCTTGCTCGGTCGCAACGACCAGCAGCTCGGATCAGATACCATCTAGCTCAATATGTGACCGTGGAACTTTCTCCCGGCGTGACTGCTGTAACATCCTCGTCTTTTTGCTTGGCATGAGCAGCATTTGGCACTTTACTTTGCAGCATTTAGCGCTTTACACATTTTGTTTGGCTATGAACAACATTTCATCACATGTACATGCAACATTTGATAACAACCTGAAACAACTATGGAACTATGAAACCGCCTATGTACCCGGGTACCTGTTTAAACATGGCGAGACTTGCTCAGCACTGGCACTAACCCGCTTTCAATGTATTCCATGCACACAAGCCTGGATGTATAGCGGACGAGCACTGGCTGCATATAGATCAGGCCCCGCGCCGCTCCGCTGCCGCTGGTCGCCGGCGTCGATTCAGCATCGAATGGTGGTACCCCGGGACCGAAGTATGTACTTAGTTTGTACCAGTTTGAAGTCCAGAGTGTGGGTGGGCGGCTCTCCGTACAGTCATCGCGCGCACATGCACTTCGATGTCTGAGCAGTGGTGAGCACGCGTGCATGCACATGCACAGGGATTTCTTTCTGGTCCCATAAGGGTGGGGGACACCGCAACTTTGAGAGAAAGGTATGTGAAACCACTTTTGTAAATTCTGGGGCTAGGCTTAACCATTTTTCCACTCAGCCCGAATTTCTCTACCGAAGCTATGCCCTCGCACATGCCTATGCCTCAATGTGACGAGACGCACAGTGACGCTGGACAGTTCATCCAAAGTTGCATAATGTAATGTGGCCAAACATGCCCAATTTGGTATTTCATGTAATACGGTTGGAGTACTAATTACGCATCGTCATTGCTGACGTCATCATTGCTTGAGGAGTGTCGCGCGGCCACTGCAGCCGAAATTCGTTCAAGTGCAATGTGTTGACCATACTGCAGAAATGCAACGACATATTATAATATGAGAGCGGTTGTCACACTGAATAATTCTGGCCTTCATTTAACGGTATACATTACTGCTGCCATGTTTCTTTGCACCTTTTCGTATCATGTCCACTAATTCACTTTCGTTAAACGGAACTAATAAAAAAACATCGACGCATGAGTTTGTCCAGAAGAGAAACCTAGTGTGACAAACAAAAACGAAACAAGGGGTTCTGCCACAATTGCAATGCTCATATCGTATGTGCATTCCGGGAAAAGATGCAAATTTTTGGTGCCTCTTGAAGATGTCGCCTATGATTGAGACTGATGTAAGCGCCTCAACGTTTCGGTCGATGTGTCAACGCCTCGCCCCCGTCAAACGCGAAAGAGAGAAACACGGAAGTCGGAGACAAGTTGGTCGGCGTTCTTCTGAATGCAGTACAGTTATGTGCATATTGCAATGCGATTCAATGGATTGTATGCCTTTGAGAAATCACTACATTGCTACGTAAAACTGGTGCAATATAGCCAACTTAGAATATAGGCAAATCGTGTTCTTTCCATGTTTTTCGACTACTCCGTTTCTAATATGCCGTTTAAGGCGTTTGTTACAAACGCTTGCTTAGACGGTGCATGAAGCACGAATGGTGGATTTCTTCATGCACTTGTCCGGAGCGGTCCTTGTTTCAAGCCTTATGATGTCACTTACTAACCCTCAGAATCATAGGCATACGGTCCTGGCATTCGTAGTGCTCGATATTATCGTTAGATAATTGTCCTCCACTTCAAGCTTCGTGTGGCAACGACATGCCGTTTGGAATCGTGTTGAAATGTCAGTCCTTTTTAACATTGACTGATGAAAGTTTTCTTTTCTTTGGACAGCACATACGTTTTTGGTACCTAACTGGATTTTCACCTTCGTAATTATTTCAAGTATTCATGGCCGTCTGAAGTTGCCTGAATCGTTCGTTGCAGTTCGTCAACGTAACATGTGCGCATGCACTAACCCATTCATGCACACAACACTGTGCATAAAGCAGAACTTTTGCATGGCTGATACCGTGCAAAGGGATGTTCATCAGCTTTAAAATTGAAAATATTTGACTGGGCTCAAGCTTAACTGACATGTTGTTGAATAGTAAAAAGCGAAGGATTGTGAAGTAAAGAGGAAAAT
>NW_023596136.1:27499440-27516940 GCF_011947565.3 Pollicipes pollicipes | reverse complement strand
GGGCGGACGAGAAGCGTGGTCCGACTGACGACCTTCCTGCGGCAGGTCGTCCGGTTTGATCGACGCCTTAACATAAGCTAAGGCTTGTTTATGCATAAGCTGAGGTAATAAGATAGGGTATAAGCTAAGGTAAGGTGCATAAGCTTACCATAAGCTAAGCTAGTTTTGCCCGGTGGTTATACTTTCAATAGTAACAGTGCATGGATGAGCGCGAGTTGAGTCAATGATGTTCAACAGCACATTTTACAAAATAGCCATGGCTGTTCTATGTCATGCCTTCACTGGTGCGAACAACCCTCTTACAGTGCTTACATATTGCATGAATGTTTTCTGGTGGCCTTCAGCATGCCGAAATAACGAGCCGAGCCGTTTGGTGCAGACTATAACCGTGAGGAAGGCTGCGTGATCAAGCCATAAAGTGTTCATTCAACTGAGGCATTTACCGTCCCAGGGGTCAAAAAGACTTGTCAGCGGCGAGTCGGGGTTGCTGTATGTTACGTTGTTATCAGATGTGACCATGCTCTTTCGACAGCGGGGATAAACATTAGCAGGGCCGACCGCGCCATGACGCCGTATGACGCAATGCAAAACGCCTGTCACCTACCGATTTGCTGGCAGGCTGTGACAAAATCCTCCCATAGCTTGGAGCACCTGAGTGGTGGCATCAGGCAGGACCTACGCAGGTTCAAAACCTTTGCTGAACACCTTTTGTCGTCGCGTTCTTGCATTCTGCTGCGCATCACTATTGACATTGAGTAACCAGAACTAGTTGGTGTTTCGTGGCGAGTATTTGGTGATGACCCTCCGTTGGAACGAAAAGGATAGTGAATAAAATCCTATGGTCGATCTTGTGAGTTACTGTGCGGGTGTCTCCAAAAATAACAGTTTTATATCCATCCGAGAGCGAGACATACACCTGTTATTTTTGTGGCGCAGTCAGCACAGCGAGTTAAGCAAGCCGCAAGTTAAGCAAGTTAGGCGACCCTGTACATCAGGAATCAAATAGGCTATTCTAACGCTGTTTACCTGAGTCTGGCAAAACTTTGCACCGTACGACCCCCCTTGTCGGATATAAATATCAGACCAAGATTTTCTTCGTTTAGAAATTCGTCATTGAAGTTTGCTATTTCACGCCCGGCGAAAGGTGCGCACTGCTTGGTCGCAGGGCAGGAAGGCGGGGGTGGTGCCAGGCCGACCATCCCCACTTGACAAGCGTCTCTGCGGTTTGGCTGCGATCTTTTCACAGTAGCTACCAAACAAACAGCTACAGGGCACTCAAAACACCAGCATGGCTTTGTAATTGTATGCGCCACGATTTGTTGCAAGAACAGTTAACCACTCAAGCCAAGTGGTAGAAAAACAGCGCAGTCAGTTTATACACGGACGAGACGTGTGCGAGTTTATCGCCGGGCATCCTCACATGCCACGCAAAGCGAAGTTTAACTGGAGGCCAAACCTTCCAGTTTATTTTGGTGGCTAGTGGCTCGGTGGGTGTCATTTCATACATGCCAGGTTCTTAAAGGGAGCGTCCCACCTTTGGGGCATATTTTTTAAAAAAAAAACATACTCAAGTGAAACCTCCAGACTAGTTACGTCCAAAAATAGCCCAGGTAGTGCCACTGCAGTACCGTCAAGACATAATAAATGTATCAATATTAATTCCTTTGAGTCCAGATTACGCCGCCAAGACTTTGCAACAGCACTATCCTTCTTCCCTGCAGTCGCGACAACCGTCGTCAAGACAATCACCGTGTGCGCCTCTGTTGATGCGAATACAAGAGTGCTTGTGATTGACCCAGCGAGCAAGGCCTGCTACCGAGAAGCGTATGGATTGATGTTTGAACCAATGCGTCGCATGGGTCTTGTGATGCTTCCGTTGCCAAAGCCAAATTATGCCTCGAAAAGAGCCATAAGGGGGAAGTCAAAGCCATAGTTCAACATTTCGTTGAGTTCGCGGGGTACAAGTTTCATGTTCGTACATTTTTTTTTGTCTACGTAGAGCGTTTCAAGCTTTCGTCGCACTTCTTACACACAAACAGTTTGACACATGAGTCTATTGCAAACAATACGGAATGCACACGCTGGAAAAAGCAATGCAAATGAAATGTATTACTGCCATAGTGATGGGTACGGAGTCAAATGAGCTTTTTTCCCGCAGGATCGGCTACTTCAAATGAAAATCATGAGTTATTCAAAAGGATTTCAAGGAAAATGGTGTTGCACAACAAATCGTGCGCGTCTTTTATCCTAATAAGTGAAATTCCAAGGAGGCGTGATGCTCCCTTTAATATAGAAAGTCTGCGCGAATATACCACACGCACCCCACTATGCGTTGCTTTCATCCGTTTAGCCCGTACTAAGATACGTGCAATTGTACTCAACGCGACAGATCCACGCAATGGTGTTCAACGCGTCATGTTCGTTGCAACTCTACGTAATCTTTTCGATATCGCTTAGGTCAGAATCGATCCATTATGATAGGTTTATAGATAAGGGAGGTGGCTGATGCTGGCTCTGGTCCGGGGAAGGTAAGACAAACGCATGTCCGACGATGGTTTATCGTTTTAAACACTGCGAAACTAAACTGTCCAGATGTACTCAAGTATAAGGGAAATAGTATTTGCGTGGGGACATTAGTGTTCGCGCAGGGTGACAAATTTTATGCATATCCATTACGTAAACTGTAATGGCCATTCACGCACAGCCAGTTCTCAAGTGCTACGCGAAAACATTATTTTCTCGAAAGTCTCGTGAAACAGGTCCAAGTGCCATCATTATGACTGATGACTAATTCGTGACGCAAAGTACAACTGAGATATGATACGAGTAATGCGAGCGAGACTGAAATAAAATATGGATGAAATGGTATGGCACTAACGACACGCTTCTCTGATCGCGTTGCAGGCCGTGTTTGTACCGTGCGTTGAACTTTAAATTGCGCACAAATGCTCGCCTTTTCTTGCTCCAGCCTCCTGGGAACCGACAAATATGAAGGAAACGAAGGGCGCATGGAATAATAATGCCTTAAGAATCAGCGAGCTGAAAAGCATGCCACCCAAGGGATTACCAGCTCCGTTCCATGTGTCAACCGGAAAGTCTCTTCATGTATTCAATTTCAGAGGCAATTGCACTCCGAGTGCGTGGAGAATGGCGCCACGTGCCAGTATTTACAGGGTGATAGGCCATCTACCTCGGTAGGCAGCTCACATAAGTGAGCGTTTTTGTGTTTCGATTAGGTAAGCCCTTTATTCATGAAAACTCAAAACCTGAGCACACCTTCCACGTGGCCTCTCATTTTCATATGTAGGTTCTTGGAGGGAGTTTCATTCGGAAGAATTAAATATAAGTTTTGTCTTTCCATCGCTACGTTTCTCAATTTTGAGACTCAGTGATATGCATCATTCGCTAAAGCGATTATAACGACCTTTTTCAACGAGTTCATCGCGACCCTACCATTCTCGACATTTTGGCTTTCCGCATTCAAAATCCGTGGCATCGTCACTCCGCAGATCTCATCGGCACTTTTCAGTATGCTGCCAGCCCAGCCCAGCAAAATTGTCTTGCGGTTACTTGACGCCCAAAGGATGACACTTGATGTCGCACCAAAAACTAGCCTGTCTGCAACACCAGTACATCCTTTTTTGGAGGAGGGTGGGGCAAACATGGCAAGAACGTATAAGCTTCAAGATGCCTGGCTATTATCGGAATCTGTTGCTGAGCCGCCAGGGGGTTGTCTGCACGGTCTGGGTGTTAATTGGAACATTGAGTTGATTCATGACCTGTGGATCGATTCAGATAAATATCAACTGACGCCGACAATTACCGCAGCGAACCCGGAAGCCCCGTCGCCTCGAGAAGCCTATACTGCAACGATTCGCTCATGTACACAAGCACAAGCGCAACTGCGCTCCAAATACAGAAGGAAAATGAGAGAAAGGCAGCTTGGCTACGCAAAGGAACAAATGGTTAATCATGGAACCCTATCGGTCTGGCAGGCCTACCTTTAATGCCTTCCACGTGACTTGCGGTGTAAATAAAGACGATCGTCGATGGAATTGGTAATGCGTTTCCCGGCGACTTCAGGCTTTAATCGAAAATAGTCCGGTATGCAACATTCGTGGTGGCCGTGGTAAGGGATTCGAGTACAGCCAACAACTTGACGTTTTCTGAGTGACTCAGTCCGTGTGCTGTCTGAGGCCTAATAAACCGTCTGCACGACCACTCAATGCGCAAATACCGCATCACCTAAGCCTTGGCCGCAAGCGAAGCCAGAGCCGCAAAGCCTTAACTTGAAACACTGGCTTCTCTAACATCACTAACTAAAACACTACTTCGCCTGCTGAGCATCATTGTGCAATCCGAGAACGGAAAAGAGAACGATGCATATAAAAAAATCTGCTGCTCAGAAACTTGGTCATGCTAGCGTTCAAATCGTTTGAATCCGAATCTGACCTTGAGAAAACACTCCTCAGATTCACGCACCACGGGATATATTGTGGGACTTCGCTTGTCTTCACGAATTGGCAGCATTTTATGGTGTAGCGCTCACGTTGCTTGATCTTGACTTTCGCTTCGAAAATCGGGCAAAATTTCGACAACGTTTTCAAGACTCAGTCATACGCGGCATAGGCTTCCTAATGACGCCATTCTCCCCCTTGGCAGGTAGTTACGCTCACGCTTTGCGCTCAATCGTTCTCCTCTGATCAACCATGAATATTAATGGCGTCTTGGAAGTTAAACAAAGCTTACGACGTTTCTCAGATCCAGCACGCATCGTGACGAGGGCTAGCTTGCAATACCAGCACGATGCACGCGAGACAGCATTTTTCCTAGCCAGCATTCCCTTTGCTCTTTACCTTAAAAGTGACCTTGGAAGTCGAGCAAACCTAGTAATGAGCTGAAAGCTCAGGTCAGATTTGAAGATAAGTATATTTTATCTGCCTATACAATGTAGTAAAACTTGCACTCTCACTTTTCACGTCGCATGCTTTTCTACGGTATCCACCTGATTTCTAGAGGTCCGAGACTTCCCGAATAGTTTGAAGTGCCCTGTCGTAGATACCTTTCGTAGATGGATACCACTCAAAGCTTTTTGAAGTGTGAGATAAACGCGAACTAAATCATTCCGTAGACCAAGACCGCCACAGATGCGACAAAAAGGCACCCTTGGCCCAAGAGCCGACTGGGGCAGAAAATTCCAGCTGCAGTCCAGTTACGACAGACGAGCTCCGCTACTCGGCAGGGTCTGGTGACCCGGTCCTGTGGATGGCGGACAGTGTGATTCATGGTCTGATGACCCGGTCCTGTGCATGGCGGACAGTATGGTTCATGGTCTGATGACCCGGTCCTGTGCATGGCGGACAGTATGGTTCATGGTCTGGCGACCCGGTCCTGTGCATGGCGGACAGTATGGTTCATGGTTTGGCGACCCGGTCCTGTGCATGGCGGACAGTATGGTTCATGGTCTGGTGACCCGATCCTGTGCATGGCGGACAGTATGGTTCATGGTCTGGTGACCCGATCCTGTGGATGGCGGACAGTATGGTTCATGGTCTGATGACCCGGTCCTGTGGATGGCGGACAGTATGGTTCATGGTCTGATGACCCGGTCCTGTGGATGGCGGACAGTATGGTTCATGGTTTGGTGACCCGGTCCTGTGCATGGCGGATAGTATGGTTCATGGTTTGGTGACCCAGTCCTGTGGATGGCGGACAGTATGGTTCATGGTCTGATGACCCGGTCCTGTGGATGGCGGACAGTATGGCTCAGGGTCTGGTGACCCAGTCCTGTGGATGGCGGACAGTATGGTTCATGGTTTGGTGACCCGGTCCTGTGGATGGCGGACAGTATGGTTCATGGTTTGGTGACCCGGTCCTGTGCATGGCGGATAGTATGGTTCATGGTTTGGTGACCCGGTCCTGTGGATGGCGGACAGTATGGTTCATGGTCTGGTGACCCGGTCCTGTGGATGGCGGACAGTATGGTTCAGGGTCTGATGACCCTGCCCTTTGGTGGCGGAACAGTAATGTTCAGGTCTGGTGACCCGGTCTGTGGATGGCGGGCAGTATGGTTTATGGTCTGGGTGACCCGGTCCTGTGGATGGGGCGACCAGTATGGTTCATGGTCTGGTGTCCGGTCCTGTGGATGGCGGACAGTATGGTTCGGTGGTCTGGTGTCCGGTCCTGTAGATGTCGGACAGTACGATTCAGGTCTGATGACCCGTTTTGTAGATGGCGGACAGCATGGTTCGGGGTCTTGGTAACTGCCGCTAACATCTCCACTGTCGCGGTGTATTGTGTGCTGCTGATGGTAACGTTCGCCACCTAATCCATTAGCGCGTCTGTCATGGAGATCGTCCCGATGAGGCGGATGACAGGAGATATTCTGACAGTCTCACTGAGCGCCGGCTGCGATGTATGCGCTGGGTGTGGCGACGTTTGCATCTTCCGAGGAGGTCTGGTGACGCGCCAGGAATAATACGGACCGACTTGATAAGCCTAGGCGGCAGCGAGAATGTTGGCATGCTCTGCCTCTCCCTGGATCTACTCAGTATGCAGGCACATGTGGCGTCATCAGACGACGAACGATATGTTATGGTGCATCAGCCCATAGAGCCAAGCGGATATTGGCCATATCTTGTTTTGATGAGCTATGCGAGGTTATAGCTGCAAGCAGCCAATCACAGATGATCTTTCGCATCCATTCAACCTCGCATTTTCTTGGAGTTTCAGTGTCACGTGCGATCGTACAACTGGTACCGCTGCGGGCTTGACATCGCTCCGCCCAGCCGCGAATCCCAGGCGACCGGCACACCCGCAACAGGCGACGCTGGGGCGTGCGAACGCCGAAGGCGACATCGCTTTAAACCCAGTAAAGACTCCACCTACGTGTAAGATATATTGACTGAATGATCACAAGCATTAGATCATGAAGCAGCCACCAACCAAGTATGATGTTCTTTCGGAATAACACCGACGCTTGGAGAGAGCGAATGCGCGTCAGGTGGAGCTCCGCCGTGCGATCCGAGTCAAGTGTGTGGATCATCGTCTTGCATTAATGAAAAGACCTCGATTGAAGGAAATGCTCGGTCTGATGGCAACCGAGCACTTATTGCAGTTCCATCTACAAGGAGTGCGTGCGGAAAAGACAGTACAAAAGATCAGCCTGAATAATATTGAAGAAACATAAGGAGCGTTCAACAGCGCTAGAACTCGTACCTCCAGGGCAGAGCATTATTGACAAAGCTCTACAAAAACACGAGGCACTTAGAATTACAGAATTAAAACAAAAAAAGGAAATCACAGAGCCTATCATGAGGATGCCGACCGACTGAATGTCAAACGTAAGCGCTCGCACGGCTGCCAGGCTCACAAACTGGTCAGGAAGCTGCGCTGGGGCACCGTTGGTCCCCTCGCGCTTTGAGGTGCAGAGTACAGCGGTGGCCACCACCGATGATTGTTTCTGTGGGTCTTAGACGCCATACCAACTAACATAATTGCGCGGACCAGTGCAGCTGGTTGGAACAGGGCCCAGGGGCATCGGCCGGCGAGGAACACTAAAGTTTTATGAGAGCTGCTCTTGCTGGGACAGCAGGAGATTTCTGGTACTATCGTTAGCTTTCCCACGAGTCCTTCAGGGAAGGAAAATCTGGTCAGAACTATAGCCTTTACATAGTTACATTTATGACAGATTGTACGTCCCGACACCACTGTTCCAGTTATTTATGCGAAGCTTCGCGTTTTTATTACGGGAGTAATTTTGCACCAAGATCTTCTCTACATCTTATCCATTCCATGTCTATGTCCTCCTCCTCTTCCTCCTCCTCCGCCTCCTCTTCCTCTCCCACTCTTTCTTTCTTTCTCTCTCTCTCTCTCTCTCTCTCTCTCTCTCTCTCTCTCTCTCTCTCTCTCTCTCTCTCTCTCTCTCTCTCTCTCTCTCTCTCTCTCTCTCTCTCTCTCTCTCTCTCTCTCTCTCTCTCTCTCTCCGCTTTTCCCTGATGCCTCATTTTCAGGCCACGCAAGCCGAGCTAGCCCAGACCGGCCACCTTCCTCTCTTCTCGCACACTGACTGACACCCGTCTCTCTCCCAGCTGCCACCGGACTTCTTGGCACCCGCCTCTTCTCCAGGTCCCATACCCCGTGCTGCGCCGACTGGTCGGCCACGCTGCACTGTAGCCAGCTAACGCAATAACGGCCGCCAAATTGAACCGGATGGGTCGGTGACGGGCCGGGGGGGGGGGGGGGCAGGTCCGTCGCTCTTCGATCGCCGCCGCATGAACGAGCAGTAGGCACCGCCGACGGCCCGGGCCGGGCGCGCGGCCGTAGCCCCGACCAAACAGACGTGACGTGATCGGCGTTACTTGAACGGCGTCACGGGACCGGCGCTGACGTGATCGGCACAGAGGACCGGCGTGACGTGACCGGTGTGACGTGACCGACACTGACATGATCAGCGCCGAGGACCGGTGTGATGTGACCCATGCTGACGTGACCGACACTGACATGATCAGCGCCGAGGACCGACGTGATGTGACCGGTGCTGACGTGATCGGAGCCTAGGACCGGCGTGACATGACCAGTGCTGACGTGCCGGCGCTGATGTGACCGACGCTGACATGATCAGCGCCGAGGACCGGCATGATGTGACCAGTGCTGACGTGATCGATGCTGACGTGACCGACGCTGACATGATCAGCGCCGAGGACCGGCGTGATGTGACCGACGCTGAGAACCGGCGAGACGTGACCGGCATCACGTGACCGGGAGGATCGGCGTCACGTGACCGGTGTGACGCGGCCGGCGCCGACGTGACCGGCGTGACGCGAGCGGGGAGGAGGTGACTGAGGCCCGTCTCAGCTGCATTGCTCGCCAGCGCCTGGGCTGTTCAGGTCCAAACGGCGAAACGATGGACATAAATCCTTTTTTTGCTTTTCTGTGTAGGAGAAATTGCAAATTTTGATGAGCGTCGTGTTGTCACAACCAAGCACATCCATTGTTTGCTTGAAGCTACTGGAAAGTTGCACAACTATTTCTCCGTTGTTTCTTATTCGGCTCATGGTAGCACGTTGTTCGCAGTGGGGTAACCACGCTTGGCTTTAAACGTTCCTGAAGTGATTTCTGTAGCATGCATCCTGGCATGGTCTGGGCTTCCGGTGAAAACCAGCGTCATGTTCACTTGCAACAGCAGCAGCAACAAAAACAGACCCGTTCCATCGCGATTGAGGAACGGCAGTCATCCTAAGCGTCCCACAGGCATCGCAGGAAATATCTTAGATCTGCAAGTCGGATGAGAGTCAGAGCTTCGGCTCGTGGGAACAGTGCGCGCTCCCGAGCTGCAAACCAAAACAAAATGCAGCGCGAGTGAGCAGACCCGGCTGCTTCACTCAGTCTCAGTCTCAGTCTCAGTCTCAGGTCTCAGCAGGTGAATCAGGGTTGACCGTTATGCTTGTCTGACGCGGACACTGGACAGACAGTTCGCTTCCACTGAGCTAATAGCGAAGCGCGATACCCCACAGCGGGTGAAGACCAGCCCCCAACAAACCACAGCGACAGATGCCGTGTTAACACGACAGAGGCAGTCGGACAAGCCCAAGTAAACGATATAGCCGTGTATAGTCCTCTTAAAGAGAGTCATCTGACTCTCCAAGCCACTGTAAACGAGCAAACGAGCCCATTCCTGTCGCGATGGCGAGCAGGGGTGTCGCCGGGTGACCAATTCAACCGCCCGGCGACCCGAAATATATTTTCAAACAAAACCTGGCCTCAACTTCGACGGCGAGTATGGGCTTCAATTAAGGACTGGCGCCTGTCAGATCTCTCGTTTCGCCCACAGCGTCTTCTGCCGATTGGGCCTGAGGAGGCGGGGCGGAGGGGGGGGGGGGGGGGTCACAGCGTGCTCGGCCAGGTCGCGGTGGCGCCGCCGGCATGGGACAAGTGTGCGGCGAGCCGGCTCACAAGTGTCCGCCAGCGCGGCGCCCGATCGATGCCCTGCAGAGCCTTCTGGCGTGGTCGGCCCCTCGACACGCGAGTCGGCGCGGATCATCGGCCCGTCCTCGTGCCTCGCCGGCGGCGGGCCGCGCTTGGTGCCAGCTCAGCAGCGGCTGCCGGGACTGGGCGCCAAGCGGAGTGACGGCAGCGGCCGCCGGGACCCGGCGTCGGGGACCTGCCGGCAGCGGCCGCTGGGACCCGGCGCCAAGAAATGAGAAGGTAGTGACCGCTGGGACCCGGCGCCGGGGGACCTGCCGGCAGCGGCCGCTGGGACCCGGCGCCAAGAAATGTGAAGGTAGTGGCCGCTGGGACCTGGCGCCGGGGAACGTGACGGCAGCGGCCGCTGGGACCCGGCGCCGGGGACGTAACGGTAGTGGCCGCCGGGACCCGACGCCGGGGGACGTGACGGCAGCTGGTTGGTCTACTGAGCCGGGGCCCCCGAGACTCGGTCCGTGGACCCCGGATGACTTGTTGTGATCCGACTACGTACTGCCGCGGCACACCACAGCAATGTAAGTATCTCCTCTGTAAACGACTCAGCTTTAGCAAATGGCAACTTAATGGGTCAGGAAATGTTTTGTGAAGTTTTATGCCTTAGGGGACAATCGATGCTATCACTGTTTGGTGACGGTCACATTGCAACCATTGGGATTGTTCTCTCCTCCATTCGTTAATGTTATCAGGTCGTATTCCGATATGGATGCGCTTCCGTTTTTCCCACGTTCTCTTCCTACATTTCTTCTCTCTCACTCTCTCATTCTCTCACTCCTCTGCTTTCGCCGGTCACCGGCCGTGATCCGGCGCTCGGCCGGGGGTCGGACGGATGTAGGCTGTCGGGTCGCCAGGCACCTGAGACCATTTGCCCCGCCAGATAACGTATTAATGCCAACGTCGTGAGGCGTTGGGCTGGGAGAGCTGACAGAAGCTGTTGCTGGGCAGGACCGCGCGGCGTCCCACTGATCTTCGCAGAGGTGCTGCCAGGTGTGGGGGGGGGGGGGCTGGTTAAGGGTGACCTCAGGGGCGCCTCCAGGCGGCAACGTACCACTGATCTCCGCAGAGGCGCTGCCAGGCGGGACGGCTGGTTCCGAGCGACCTCAGGCGCGCCTTGAGACCACTATAAGCTTGGCGCAGCCAAAGGAACGAAAGCGTTAGGTTGTCGTTATTGTGACGCGGGTGGAGCTGATGTATCTCTGTGATAACAGAGAATAACAGAGGGCTGTGACTCCGCGCAGAATGCCACTCGTCGAACCAAAAGTGTGACGAAGCTCCCTCGCCTTTGGCAAACTAATTCTCGATCCGCCCTGAGCTCGCACGGCGTCTACGCCCATCGAGCACTGCCGACCGGGCCACACTAGATAAGCAGGGAAGTCACGCCGACAGCTAAGCTGCGAGATCAGAGTCGGCAGCGGACACGTGCTCTCCCGTCAGCCGGTGGGGCGCGCGGCAGCCGGGCGCCCGTCAAGGACGGCTGTCGGCCGGCACCCCTCATCACCATCGGTCGTGCCGTCCCGGCGGCCTAGTCTCCATCGGATGACATGCACACGGGTCACGCAACGCCGCCGCCGGGCCCGCGTCCCGTCGAGGTCACGGCCGCTGGGGGCGATCGTCAGTTGGGCCTGTCCCGGCCGGCAGCCGAGGAGGGCAGCGGGCAGCAGCGCGTCCGCCCAATCGATTCCAATCTGCTGCCAACAGGAGGGATAGAGACGGCTGGGCGCGATCCGCCGACCGGTCTCCGAGCCACTCCAGTGGACATCGATGACTGGCTCAGTATAATTGCTAAGTACCAGAATCAGCCCGAATGCCATCAGTTATGTTAATGGTCTCGTATACTTTAATCCTGCGATTGTAATTGTCTGCAGTTGTATGTGCCGTGTAGCTTACTGGACTTGAAAATGCGTGCGATTGTTCTGGCACTGAACCTCATAGTTTTATCACATTTGACGTGCCTGGGATAGAGCGATCTCCTGCTTATTGCTGAAGAATTTGACGCTCTACCTTAGTCTTAATTTCCCCTCCTTAATGCCTTCCTCTCTTTTTCCTTCTCTTTCCTTTCCTTCCCGTCGCACTCTCCATCTATCTGCCCTTAAGATTCCCGGCATCCCCTAGCACAAACGCTATCCGGCAACAATAATTTCCTCATAATACCGTTATGATGTTGCATCTTTGCGTCCATCAGGGAAAGTGGAAGCGGATAGTGGCAGAGTAACTTTTGGCTGCCTGATCATAGTCGACCATCGGAGGATAAATTCCTGTGCTTCCCTGAATACACAAGCGCGTGAAATGACACGATCCCGTTGTGATTTGTGCACAGATGGTGCATTTGTCCGTAAACAGTTGTCGTCCCATTTGTCCGTAAACAGCTTTCGTCCTCACATGTGATCGTAATGGCCCAGCTACATCTGCACAGGCGGTAGGCCTGCGCGGATGATGCCCAGTCTGTCCACCTGCACGCTTCTGCATGCCTTATACAACCACCAACTTGAAGCAGGCCTGAATAGCAAATCGCTGGCTTCCGAATCTGTTCAAATATTCACGAGAGCCGTTGAGCTCCCTCTCTACGCAAACGACTCCTCCGATCACGGACGCCGTCACAGTCGGTCGTGCTTCTGCGCCTGCCGCCTCGCGCCTCGCGCCTCGCGCCCCTGCAAACTGCGACCGCCGGCTAACGGGCCCATTCGTCGGCAGGTACGCCGGCGCCGCGCCCCCATGCGCCTCATCCATGTGCTCCTCTGACCAGCATGGCGTCGGCCGGCGTGCGCGTCAGCGAGCTGGGCCGCCGTAAGCGGGACGAGCTGCGTGCACGCCAGCAGCAGCGCGGCCCGGCGCCGCTCGCCAGCCTGGAGGACATCAGCGTCGACCGCAGCGTCGACCACAGCCTGGACATGGAGGAGAGCGAGCGGCGGCCCGGCTGGCACCAGCTGGCGCTGCCCTCGCCGCGCATCCAGGTCAGCAAGGCCAGCAGCTCGGGCAGCGACGGCAGCGGCGCCACTTCGCCCGAGACCGACCTGCTGCGCACCGGCTTCCAGGAGGGCGCCGCAGAGCTTCTCGGCGCCACGGATGAGCTGGGCACGCCGCAGCTGGCGCCGCGCAAGGACTCGGTCTCATCGGCCGGGAGTGAGCTCATCCTGCCGGCGAGCGGTCGCAGCAGCCGGCTCTCCTCCTTCTGCTCGACGGCGTCCGGGCGTCGCTCCGTCTCGCCGTACCGCACCATGCTGGAGACGTCGTTCTGCGGCAGCCGGCCGCTGGCGCCGCCCGATGAGCCGGCCGGCGTTCCGGCGCCCAGCCTGCCGCCGCTCGCCGCCAGCAACGGGCTGCCGACGCCGCCCGAGAGCTGCTCGCCGCCGGTGGAGCGGCGCGCCTGCCCCTCGCCGACGGTGGAGAGGCGCGCTCGCCCCTCGCCGATGGCGGAGAAGCGCGCCTGCCCCTCGCCGATGGTGGAGCGGAGCGCCTGCCCCTCGCCGCCGGTGGAGAGGCGCGCCTGCACGTTGCCGCCGCACCAGGCGCCGCCGCCGGCCGCCGGCCGTAAAAGCTCGCTCGTCCAGATACACCGGCGCGATGAGTCGCTCAGTCCGGCCAAGACGCCTGATTCGCCGTCGCCTCGGCGCAAGTCGTCCTTCAGCCGCCTGCTGCGCGAGGCGCGCAGTGAGCTGCGCGAACGCAGTCGCTCGCGCAGCAAGTCGAAGGAGCACGACAGGGAGGACGGTAAGGGATCTATCCTCAGTCTATTCAAGCGGAAGAAGGATCAAGCGCCGCGGAAGTCCGATGCAGGCTGTGAACGAACGCCCACGCGGTCACCGTCTTTGGAGAACCGACTCGAAGAGAACATCAACAAGGTAGAGTTCAAGTTCTACGACGGCGATTCGCCCGCTCCGACCGCACCTCACTGCAACAGCGTCTCGCCTGCCGTGGAGGCGAAAGAAAGGAAAGGACCGGACGCGCCGGTGGTGAAGGGCTACGGCGACGTCATGAAAGAGCTCAACTCAACGCTGCACCAGCGGACGCCGCGGTCGGCCGGCGACGCGCCGCCGCCGGCACTGCCTGTGAAATCGCCGTCTCGCCAGCGCCACCAGTTCGGCGCCTCGTCTGTCGAGCACGACCTGCCGCGGCCGGCGCCAGCGCAGCCGGAGCACAGGGTGCCGCCACAGGGCGGAGCTGGCACGGTCGCCACCGAGACGAGGCAGGCGACGGCGCACCAAAGCGACGTCGGCGTGACCGCTGCGCCAGCCGGTGGTGACGGCGGCGCGGCGGCGACGCCACTGACGCCGCCGGCGGCGCCGTCCGCGACGGCGGACGACGGGCCGGCGCCGGCGGTGGAGGAGGCGGACGCTGAGGCGCGTTCAGTGCGCTCGTCCGGCTCGGACAAGGAGTCGTCGGCGGCCGAGCCGGCGGCGGCGGCCGGCCCGGACGTGGAGGCGGCGCAGCTTTTCCAGGCCGACTCAGACGAGGATGAGCTGCCGTACGTGCCGACCACGCTGCCGCAGGAGCGGCCGTTGCAGCAGCCCATCGTGCCGGTGGAGCAGCGCGGCCAGGCGATGCGCTGCACGGCAGGCCTGCAGCGGCCGCACGCGACCCGCGAGTTCACGCCCGCCGACATCGGCCAGTTCGTTAGCGACACAACTGACAGGCGCCACGCCGCCCGCCCCGCGCGTGCGCATCCTCATCCCGCAGGACAGCCTCAAGTTGATCCGCACGCCCAAGCGCATGGTCGTGAAGAGTTGGTCGCAGTTCGCGCACGAGGGCCTGCAGAGCCCGCGGCTGCGGCGTCAGGCGCACGCCGGAGACACGCTGACGGAGACCACCGACTCGGGAGAGAGTCCGCGCGTGAGCGCGCTTCGCTCCGCGCCTTCGCTGGTGGAGGAGGAGGAAGCGTCGCCGCCGGCCGCCAGCCCGGCGGCAGCGCCCAGCTCATGGGTCCGCGTGGCCGAGCTGCCGGAGCCGCAGCGGAGGCCGAGGAAACTCAGCGGCGCGGCGGCGGAGGCGTCCCGAGCGGCCGGCTCCGCGGCTGCGAGGACAGCGGCTGACAGCGCGCCGCCGGCCGAGGCGCAGCAGCGCGGCCGCTCGGCGTCATCGGCGTCGCGCCGGCACCGCGAGCCGGAGGAGGCACGCCGCCGCTCCGATCCCGTGGAGGCGTCGACGCCGGCGCGACGGCAGCCGGCAGCGGCGACGGCGCGGTCGGACGGCGCCGACTGCTCGGCCTGCGCCTGCCGCCTGTCGCTGCGCTCGGACGGCTCCGACCAAGAGCTGGCGGCCAGCACCAGCTGCGGGCAGCTGTCGCGCTCGCCGGTGGAGCTGCGTCAGATGGAGCTGCGCCGCGAGGAGATCGAGACGCGACTGAGCGGCGCCGGCTGCGCGCTGCTGCACCAGCAGACCACCGTGCTGGCCGACACGCTCGAGGATGCCACTCTCAGCTACCTCCGCGCCGTGGAGCAGAACCGGCCGGCCGAGTCCGGCGGCCGGCGCGCCGGCCAGGAGCAGGCCGCGCCGCGCAAAGAGTCGTACGGCCACGTGCTGACCGTGGACCGCCCGGGCGGCGGCGGCGGCCGGCCGCGGCTCGCTTCCACCGGCTCGGCCAAGTCGCGCTCGCCGTCGCCGCACAAGATGCTGATCGAGACGTCGTTCTGCGGCCGGGCGCCGCTGCAGCCGCCCGGCTCGTTCGAAATGGATGACCTGGTGGACATCTCGCAGCTGCCCAGCGAGACGGGCTCTCTGCACACGGACACGGACAGCAGCGGCCGCCAGAGCCAGGACGGATGCGTCTGTCGCTGCCACAGCGACGCTGAGGAGCAGGAGCAGGAGCAGGAGCCGGTCGAGCGCGAGCGGGGTCAGGAGCTGCAGGAGAGGCTTTCCAACGGCAGGTCAGCGCCCGCGTGCTCGGCTGGCATGAGACTGAATGCACGTGACTGTTGATGGGGCTCGCGTGGACGTGGGTGTGCGAGTGGACGTTGCGTTTGTCGGTGTCATGGTGACACTCGGTGGAGAGCTGATCCGTTCCCTTGAACTCGCTGGCGTCAGGGTGCTGATGACGTGATGCTGCACGATGTCGATGGCATGAAATCAAATCATTGGATCGGTTACCGTTATCGGTGATAGGTGCCGATAACGTAGAGTGGAACCTGTTGTTCAAAGTTACTCGCCGAATACCCATGTTTAAAAATCTAGCGCAAAACTGTACGATAACATTTATGAGCACGAATATGCTCCGAATGATATCATGTCCCATTCCATTTCGATGGCTAGGTAAGCTCTGCGTCCATTGAAGCCAACATGATGAACATTATAATGGCTAACTCATGATGACGAGAGTTCAGTCGTTTTGTTTTACGCAAGAGATGTGCTGGATTTTGAGATATAATTGCAGCATGATGTTGCATTGCTATTGAGAAAAACGATGTAGCTATTTTAGATGATTTTTGAGCACATAAGAAGCAGGTGAACATCGACCAGCGTCGACAGAACCCGAATGATCTCAAAGAAGTACGTGCGTGATAGTCAACCGAAATAACATCAACCGCACAGGATAACATCTCTGTCGCATCCTCTCACGATCCATTTTACACGTGGGGTGGAAAATGGATCGTTGGTCATGGAGTCATCTCCAGGAGTCACGTCGTCTTTCTGACAACATGACTCTTGGAGCCTCGTTTCCGCTGCTGAGGTCCCAGTCCACAAGGCGCTTGCTGCTGAGGTCCCAGTCCACAAGGCGCTGTCGGACGTCCTCAAACCGCACAGACCCAGCAACGGCGGCGGTTATATTGCGAGCAGTGGATCAACAGAATTTGCAGCGAAGCGACCGAGTCGGCTCGGAAAAACCTGTGTCATCACTGCACAGTTGGTTTCCCCTCAGATATTGTCGTAAATGGTATGCATGTATGCAGGACATCCGATGCGGATTTCGCTTCAGAAGCGATAACCGAGAGTTTGGCTCACATGAGCGACGAATGTGAAGCTGTGGAAAGAGAGCTGCGCAACACATTCAGAAAGTGATGCTGTCGTCATGTTATTACCCTGTATACAAATGATGCTCAGAAAATGATGATGCTATAGTCGGAGAATGATGCTGTCGTCCTGTTATCTCCCTGCATACAAATTATATTCGTGAATAACCTGGTTCACATCCCAATATCCACCTAATATTCAACTAATCTTGTTCGCACGCAAGCAAGCTAAGTTTTCTAAATATTCATGTGAAAGAGTTCGCCTGGATGGTGTCTGGCCCAGAATACACGTTGAGCAAAGCTTGTTCATGTTGTTCTTGCTTGCTCCCTGAGCCCACCGCTCAAGTTGAATCACTCGGTCACCGGCCGGTTTTCTCTCCTTCACTACTCTGCAAACAGAACTGCAGAGGGTTAATCGAGCCCCACTATGCTGTACCGAGGCCACCCAGGCCAGGGCTGACCTTCGCTGGACCATTGCCGGCTGACCTTTCCATATCAGATGGGCCAAACAGACGGACCAAATGGGCAGTAAGGGCGACGAACATTGCAGTTACAACACGTAAATACGTCATTCTCTC
>NW_023596136.1:27491411-27498440 GCF_011947565.3 Pollicipes pollicipes | reverse complement strand
GAGAGAGAGAGAGAGAGAGAGAGGAGAGGGAGAGAGAGAGAGAGAGAGAGAGGGAGAGAGAGAGAGAGAGAGAGAGAGAGAGAGAGAGAGAAAGAAAGAAAGAGAATGGGAGAGGAAGAGGAGGCGGAAGGAGGAGGTGAAGAGGAGGAGGACATAGACATGGAATGGATAAGATGTAGAGAAGATCTTGGTGCAAAATTACTCCCGTAATAAAAACGCGAAAGCTTCGCATAAATAACTGGAACAGTGGTGTCGGGACGTACAATCTGTCATAAATGTAACTATGTAAAGGCTATAGTTCTGACCAGATTTTCCTTCCCTGAAGGACTCGTGGGAAAGCTAACGATAGTACCAGAAATCTCCTGCTGTCCCAGCAAGAGCAGCTCTCATAAAACTTTAGTGTTCCTCGCCGGTCCGATGCCCCCTGGGCCCTGTTCCAAGCCAGCTGCACTGGTCCGCGCAATTATGTTAGTTGGTATGGCGTCTAAGACCCACAGAAACAATCATCGGTGGTGGCCACCGCTGTACTCTGCACCTCAAAGCGCGAGGGGACCGACGGTGCCCCAGCGCAGCTTCCTGACCAGTTTGTGAGCCTGGCAGCCGTGCTAGCGCTTACGTTTGACATTCTGTCGGTCGGCATCCTCATGATAGGCTCTGTGATTTCCTTTTTTTGTTTTAATTCTGTAATTCTAAGTGCCTCGTGTTTTTGTAGAGCTTTGTCAATAATGCTCTGCCCTGGAGGTACGAGTTCTAGCGCTGTTGAACGCTCCTTATGTTTCTTCAATATTATTCAGGCTGATCTTTTGTACTGTCTTTTCCGCACGCACTCCTTGTAGATGGAACTGCAATAAGTGCTCGGTTGCCATCAGACCGAGCATTTCCTTCAATCGAGGTCTTTTTATTGATGCAAGACGATGATCCACACACTTGACTCGGATCGCACGGCGGAGCTCCACCTGACGCGCATTCGCTCTCTCCAAGCGTCGGTGTTATTCCGAAAGAACATCATACTTGGTTGGTGGCTGCTTCATGATATAATGCTTGTGATCATTCAGTCAATATATCTTAAACGTAGGTGGAGTCTTTACTGGGTTTAAAGCGATGTCGCCTTCGGCGTTCGCACGCCCCAGCGTCGCCTGTTGCGGGTGTGCCGGTCGCCTGGGATTCGCGGCTGGGCGGAGCGATGTCAAGCCCGCGGCGGTACCAGTTGTACGATCGCACGTGGCACTGAAACTCCAAGAAAATGCGAGGTTGAATGGATGCGAAAGATCATCTGTGATTGGCTGCTTGCAGCTATAACCTCGCATAGCTCATCAAAACAAGATATGGCCAATATCCGCTTGGCTCTATGGGCTGATGCACCATAACATATCGTTCGTCGTCTGATGACGCCACATGTGCCTGCATACTGAGTAGATCCAGGGAGAGGCAGAGCATGCCAACATTCTCGCTGCCGCCTAGGCTTATCAAGTCGGTCCGTATTATTCCTGGCGCGTCACCAGACCTCCTCGGAAGATGCAAACGTCGCCACACCCAGCGCATACATCGCAGCCGGCGCTCAGTGAGACTGTCAGAATATCTCCTGTCATCCGCCTCATCGGGACGATCATCCATGACAGACGCGCTAATGGTTAGGTGGCGAACGCTACCATCAGCAGCACACAATACACCGCGACAGTGGAGATGTTGGCGGCAGTTACCAGACCCCGAACCATGCTGTCCGCCATCTACAAAACCGGGTCATCAGACCCTGAATCGTACTGTCCGACATCTACAGGACCGGACCACCAGACCGTGAACCATACTGTCCGCCATCCACAGGACCGGGTCACCAGACCATGAACCATACTGTCCGCCATCCACAGGACCGGGTCACCAGACCATAAACCATACTGTCCGCCATCCACAGGATCGGGTCACCAGTCCATGAACCATACCGTCCGCCATCCACAGGACCGGGTCACCAGACCATAAACCATACTGCCCGCCATTCACAGGACCGGGTCACCAGACCCTGAACCATACTGTCCGCCATCCACAGGACCGGGTCATCAGACCATGAACCATACTGTCCGCCATCCACAGGACCGGGTCACCAAACCATGAACCATACTATCCGCCATGCACAGGACCGGGTCACCAAACCATGAACCATACTGTCCGCCATCCACAGGACCGGGTCATCAGACCATGAACCATACTGTCCGCCATCCACAGGACCGGATCATCAGGACCATGAAACTATACTGTCCGCCATCCACAGGATCGGGTCACCAGACCATGAACCATACTGTCCGCCATGCACAGGATCGGGTCACCAGACCATGAACCATACTGTCCGCCATGCACAGGACCGGGTCGCCAAACCATGAACCATACTGTCCGCCATGCGCAGGACCGGGTCGCCAGACCATGAACCATACTGTCCGCCATGCACAGGACCGGGTCATCAGACCATGAACCATACTGTCCGCCATGCACAGGACCGGGTCATCAGACCATGAATCACACTGTCCGCCATCCACAGGACCGGGTCACCAGACCCTGCCGAGTAGCGGAGCTCGTCTGTCGTAACTGGACTGCAGCTGGAATTTTCTGCCCCAGTCGGCTCTTGGGCCAAGGGTGCCTTTTTGTCGCATCTGTGGCGGTCTTGGTCTACGGAATGATTTAGTTCGCGTTTATCTCACACTTCAAAAAGCTTTGAGTGGTATCCATCTACGAAAGGTATCTACGACAGGGCACTTCAAACTATTCGGGAAGTCTCGGACCTCTAGAAATCAGGTGGATACCGTAGAAAAGCATGCGACGTGAAAAGTGAGAGTGCAAGTTTTACTACATTGTATAGGCAGATAAATATACTTATCTTCAAATCTGACCTGAGCTTTCAGCTCATTACTAGGTTTGCTCGACTTCCAAGGTCACTTTTAAGGTAAAGAGCAAAGGGAATGCTGGCTAGGAAAAATGCTGTCTCGCGTGCATCGTGCTGGTATTGCAAGCTAGCCCTACGTCACGATGCGTGCTGGATCTGAGAAACGTCGTAAGCTTTGTTTAACTTCCAAGACGCCATTAATATTCATGGTTGATCAGAGGAGAACGATTGAGCGCAAAGCGTGAGCGTAACTACCTGCCAAGGGGGAGAATGGCGTCATTAGGAAGCCTATGCCGCGTATGATTGAGTCTTGAAAACGTTGTCGAAATTTTGCCCGATTTTCGAAGCGAAAGTCAAGATCAAGCAACGTGAGCGCTACACCATAAAATGCTGCCAATTCGTGAGGACAAGCGAAGTCCCACAATATATCCCGTGGTGCGTGAATCTGAGGAGTGTTTTCTCAAGGTCAGGTTCGGATTCAAACGATTTGAACGCTGGCATGACCAAGTTTCTGAGCAGCAGATTTTTTATATGCATCGTTCTCTTTTCCGTTCTCGGATTGCACAATGATGCTCAGCAGGCGAAGTAGTGTTTTAGTTAGTGATGTTAGAGAAGCCAGTGTTTCAAGTTAAGGCTTTGCGGCTTTGGCTTCGCTTGCGGCCAAGGCTTAGGTGATGCGGTATTTGCGCATTGAGTGGTCGTGCAGACGGTTTATTAGGCCTCAGACAGCACACGGACTGAGTCACTCAGAAAACGTCAAGCTGTTGGCTGTACTCGAATCCCTTACCACGGCCGCCACGAATGTTGCATACCGGACTATTTTCGATTAAAGCCTGGAGTCGCCGGGAAACGCATTACCAATTCCATCGAAGATTGTCTTTATTTACAGTGCAAGTCACGTGGAAGGCATTAAAGGTAGGCCTGCCAGACCGATAGGGTTCCATGATTAACCATTTGTTCCTTTGAGTAGCCAAGCTGCCTTTCTCTCATTTTCCTTCTGTATTTGGAGCGCAGTTGCGCTTGTGCTCGTGTACGTGAGCGAATCGTTGCAGTATAGGCTTCTCGAGGCGACGGGGCTTCCGGGTTCGCTGCGGTAATTGTCGGCGTCAGTTAATATTTATCTGAACCGATCCACAGGTCATGAATCAACTCAATGTTCCAGTTAACACCCAGACCGTGCAGACAACGCCCTGGCGGCTCAGCAACAGATTCCGATAATAGCCAGGCATCTTGAAGTTTATACGTTCTTGCCATGTTTGCCCCACCCTCCTCCAAAAAAGGATGTACTGGTGTTCCAGACAGGCTAGTTTTAGGTGCGACATCAAGTGTCATCCTTTGGGCGTCAAGTAACCGCAAGACAATTTTGCTGGGCTGGGCTGGCAGCATACTGAAAAGTGTCGATGATATCTGCGGAGTGACGATGCCACGGATTTTGAATGCGGAAAGCCAAAATGTCGAGAATGGTAGGGTCGCGATGAACTCGTTGAAAAAGGTCGTTATAATCGCTTTAGCGAATGATGCATATCACTGAGTCTCAAAATTGAGAAACGTAGCGATGGAAAGACAAAACTTATATTTAATTCTTCCGAATGAAACTCCCTCCAAGCACCTACATATGAAAATGAGAGGCCACGTGGAAGGTGTGCTCAGGTTTTGAGTTTTCATGAATAAAGGGCTTACCTAATCGAAACACAAAAACGCTCACTTATGTGAGCTGCCTACCGAGGTAGATGGCCTATCACCCTGTAAATACTGGCACGTGGCGCCATTCTCCACGCACTCGGAGTGCAATTGCCTCTGAAATTGAATACATGAAGAGACTTTCCGGTTGACACATGGAACGGAGCTGGTAATCCCTTGGGTGGCATGCTTTTCAGCTCGCTGATTCTTAAGGCATTATTATTCCATGCGCCCTTCGTTTCCTTCATATTTGTCGGCTCCCAGGAGGCTGGAGCAAGAATAGGCGAGCATTTGTGCGCAATTTAAAGTTCAACGCACGGTACAAACACGGCCTGCAATGCGACCAGAGAAGCGTGTCGTTAGTGCCATACCATTTCATCCATATTTTATTTCAGTCTCGCTCGCATTACTCGTATCATATCTCAGTTGTACTTTGCGTCACGAATTAGTCATCAGTCATAATGATGGCACTTGGACCTGTTTCACGAGACTTTCGAGAAAATAATGTTTTCGCGTAGCACTTGAGAACTGGCTGTGCGTGAATGGCCATTACAGTTTACGTAATGGATATGCATAAAATTTGTCACCCTGCGCGAACACTAATGTCCCCACGCAAATACTATTTCCCTTATACTTGAGTACATCTGGACAGTTTAGTTTCGCAGTGTTTAAAACGATAAACCATCGTCGGACATGCGTTTGTCTTACCTCCCCCGGACCAGAGCCAGCATCAGCCACCTCCCTTGTTATCTATAAACCTATCATAATGGATCGATTCTGACCTAAGCGATATCGAAAAGATTACGTAGAGTTGCAACGAACATGACGCGTTGAACACCATTGCGTGGATCTGTCGCGTTGAGTACAATTGCACGTATCTTAGTACGGGCTAAACGGATGAAAGCAACGCATAGTGGGCTGCGTGTGGTATATTCGCGCAGACTTTCTATATTAAAGGGAGCATCACGCCTCCTTGCAATTTCACTTATTAGGATAAAAGACGCGCACGATTTGTTGTGCAACACCATTTTCCTTGAAATCCTTTTGAATAACTCATGGTAGCCGATCCTGCGGGAAAAAAGCTCATTTGACTCCGTACCCATCACTATGGCAGTAATACATTTCATTTGCATTGCTTTTTCCAGCGTGTGCATTCCGTATTGTTTGCAATAGACTCATGTATCAAACTGTTTGTGTGTAAGAAGTGCGACGAAAGCTTGAAACGCTCTACGTAGACAAAAAAAAAATGTGCGAACATTAAACTTGTACCCCGCGAACTCAACGAAATGTTGAACTATGGCTTTGACTTCCCCCTTATGGCGTTTACAACTGTGGCTCTTTTCGAGGCATAATTTGGCTTTGGCAACGGAAGCATCACAAGACCCATGCGACGCATCGGTTCAAACATCAATCCATACGCTTCTCGGTAGCAGGCCTTGCTCGCTGGGTCAATCACAAGCACTCTTGTATTCGCATCAACAGAGGCGCACACGGTGATTGTCTTGACGACGGTTGTCGCGACTGCAGGGAAGAAGGATAGTGCTGTTGCAAAGTCTTGGCGGCGTAATCTGGACTCAAAGGAATTAATATTGATACATTTATTATGTCTTGACGGTACTGCAGTGGCACTACCTGGGATATTTTTGGACGTAACTAGTCTGGAGGTTTCACTTGAGTATGTTTTTTTTTTAAAAAATATGCCCCAAAGGTGGGACGCTCCCTTTAAGAACCTGGCATGTATGAAATGACACCCACCGAGCCACTAGCCACCAAAATAAACTGGAAGGTTTGGCCTCCAGTTAAACTTCGCTTTGCGTGGCATGTGAGGATGCCCGGCGATAAACTCGCACACGTCTCGTCCGTGTATAAACTGACTGCGCTGTTTTTCTACCACTTGGCTTGAGTGGTTAACTGTTCTTGCAACAAATCGTGGCGCATACAATTACAAAGCCATGCTGGTGTTTTGAGTGCCCTGTAGCTGTTTGTTTGGTAGCTACTGTGAAAAGATTGCAGCCAAACCGCAGAGACGCTTGTCAAGTGGGGATGGTCGGCCTGGCACCACCCCCGCCTTCCTGCCCTGCGACCAAGCAGTGCGCACCTTTCGCCGGGCGTGAAATAGCAAACTTCAATGACGAATTTCTAAACGAAGAAAATCTTGGTCTGATATTTATATCCGACAAGGGGGGTCGTACGGTGCAAAGTTTTGCCAGACTCAGGTAAACAGCGTTAGAATAGCCTATTTGATTCCTGATGTACAGGGTCGCCTAACTTGCTTAACTTGCGGCTTGCTTAACTCGCTGTGCTGACTGCGCCACAAAAATAACAGGTGTATGTCTCGCTCTCGGATGGATATAAAACTGTTATTTTTGGAGACACCCGCACAGTAACTCACAAGATCGACCATAGGATTTTATTCACTATCCTTTTCGTTCCAACGGAGGGTCATCACCAAATACTCGCCACGAAACACCAACTAGTTC
>NW_023596136.1:27443911-27486411 GCF_011947565.3 Pollicipes pollicipes | reverse complement strand
AGAAGAACGCCGACCAACTTGTCTCCGACTTCCGTGTTTCTCTCTTTCGCGTTTGACGGGGGCGAGGCGTTGACACATCGACGAAACGTTGAGGCGCTTACATCAGTCTCAATCATAGCTGACATCTTCAAGAGGCACCAAAAATTTGCATCTTTTCCCGGAATGCACATACGATATGAGCATGCAATTGTGGCAGAACCCCTTTGTTTCGTTTTTGTTTGTCACACTAGGTTTCTCTTCTGAAAAACTCATGCGTCGATGTTTTTTATTAGTTCCTGTTGAACGAAAATGAGTCAGTGGACATGATACGAAAAGGTGCAAAAGAGACATGGCAGCAGTAATGTATACCGTTAAATGAAGGCCAGACATTATTCAGTGTGACAACCGCTCTCATATTATAATATGTCGTGGCATTTCATGTAGTATGGTCAACACATTGCACTTGAACGAATTTCGGCTGCAGTTGGCCCGGCGCGACACTCCTCAAGCAATGATGACGTCAGCAATGACGATGCGTAATAGATACTCCAACCGTATTACATGAAATACCAAATGGCATGTTTGGCACATTACATTATGCAACTTTGGATGAAACTGTCCAGCGTCACTGTCCGTCTCGTACATTGAGGCATAGGCATGTGCGAGGGCATAGCTTCGAGAGAGAAATTCGGGCTGAGTGGAAAAAATGGTTAAGCCTAACCCCAGAATTTATAAAAGGGGTTTCACATACCTTTCTCTCAAAGTTGCGGTGTCCCCCACCCTTATGGGACCAGAAAGAAATCCCTGTGCATGTGCGTGCACGCGTGCTCACCACTGCTCAGACATCGAAGTGCATGTGCGCGCGATGACTGTACGGAGAGCCACCCACC
The DNA here is from genome assembly GCF_011947565.3 of Pollicipes pollicipes. Taxonomy (NCBI): domain Eukaryota; kingdom Metazoa; phylum Arthropoda; class Thecostraca; order Pollicipedomorpha; family Pollicipedidae; genus Pollicipes; species Pollicipes pollicipes. Next base: position 27,485,542 of record NW_023596136.1, on the reverse strand, counting down.
CACACTCTGGACTTCAAACTGGTACAACTAAATACATACTTCGGTCCCGGGGTACCACCATTCGATGTTGAATCGACGCCGGCGACCAGCGGCAGCGGAGCGGCGCGGGGCCCGATCTATATGCATGCCAGCGCTCGTCCGCTATACATCCAGGCTTGTGTGCATGGAGTTCATTGAAAGCCGGGTCAGTGCCAGTGCTGAGCAAGTCTCGCCATGTTTAAACAGGTACCCGGGTACATAGGCTGGTTTCATAGTTCCATAGTTGTTTCAGGTTGTTATCAAATGTTGCATGTACATGTGTAATGAAATGTTGTTCATAGCCAAACAAAATGTGTAAAGCGCTAAATGCTGCAAAGTAAAGTGCCAAACGTTGCTCATGCCAAGCAAAAAGACGAGGATGTTACAGCAGTCACGCTGAGAGACAGTTCCACGGTCACATACTGAGCTAGAGGGTATCTGATCCGAGCTGCTGGTCGTTGCGACCGAGCAAGCGCCACCCTTCGCCGTGACTTACCAGGGCCGCGGGGGTCACTTCCGGGGGTCGTCGCTTTCGAACGGTGCGGGAGGCGTCTGCCAGGGGACTCGCGCGCGCTGCAGAGGGCCGCGTCACTGACGCACGCTCCGCCGCCGAGCTCTGACCGGGCGGTGACGGCCGGCCGCGGAGGCCCGGCTCTGGGGCGATGCTGCGGCGGGGCGCGCCGGCCGAGCTGGCGCTGCCGGCAGCGACGCTGCGCTGCGGCGCCGCCGGCCGGCAGGCGGCCGCGCCGCGCGCTGCGCAGCCCCCATACACCAGGTCGATACGGCGGCAGGGGGAGCCGGCGGCGGCGGCGGCGGCGGCGGCGGTGGCGGCCGGGCCTGGCGGGCCGCCGCGTCCGGCCGCCAGTCACCGCCAGCGCCGCCGGGGGACGCTCATGACCGCGTCCCGCCGCCCCGACCGGCCGCCACCGAAGGCAGGGCGGCCTGCTCTGGGCGACCTGGGTCGGCGCAAGAAAGTTAGGCGGCACGGACTGCCTGCAAAGGCGTGGGACTGAGGGCGGGTGCGTTATTCTTCACTTACTTTTCCAGAAGTTTATCGCTGTTCCCCTGCATACGTGGAAACGTTTTTGAGAGGTTTGACCCACGCACATTTTACGACACAACCGAGAAGAAGGTCGTCCACTTTCTCGTCTTATCTTCGAACATTTTATATTAGTTGCGTATGACTGCATTTTCTAACATTGTGAGCCCCAGCGTTCAATGACCCAGTCCCATCATCGCATAGATGGAGGTCCCAGCGTCCATAAGTTGATAATATCAAGGTAAGTCGTGCAGTTACTGTCAGGGCAGTCTCTAGATCGTTTCATCGATATTTCTGAACACGTCAAACGTCGAGCAAGACACCCTCTTCTGCCCTTTACCTCACAACGTTGCGCTCATTTACATGCTGAGAACAGTTGGCGTGGTGGACATGGCGTTGTGAGACATATCAGCTCCACACTTGTCCAGGTGCATGCAGGTGCATGCTGCAGGTGCAAGTGCGAGGTGTGCAGCAGGTGCATGCTGCACACCTCGTGGATCACGGCAGCCGCACACCCCGTGGATCGCCCAGCATCGCACTGCATGCTTACAGTAAATAGATTGCGGTTCACTGTCGTCACTGGCATCCCATCCGATAGGTATGGTAGGACAACAAATTTTGATGGTGCGTCGCAGACACAATCCACAATTTAGGCCTGGAAGGCGTCACAGGGATAACTTTCTTACATCTGGCTGTAATTTCAAGACTCCAGCTGTGGTTTCCTGCCCATCTTGTTTCCGAAACGTCTTTGAAACGTGATAAGTGTTCATGTGCCCTGTGCAACATAATAATGATATTTTGTTTAGTGGTGGCAAGATGCGAGCTGCGAACCTCCTGAAGTACGTTTTTATCAGGCGCGGTGTTAGATGCGCCCAATGTCGGGGCGAATCCATGGTATAATGGACCCCATAGCCCCCACATGACCCCAAAAGTGTGCATGGCCCTTGGGGACCCACGTGGGTGTTGCAAGGAGCAAGACTGCCAGTCCTGCAAAATCGATCTGCCCCATGAGCATGTCGGATCCAAAATCCATTGAGCACCGCGCGAACGCATATAAGAGGCGCAACAAAATGCATGCCATATTATTGCTTGCCGGCCTTTAAGCACCTGAGACCTCATGAGTCACACTCGAAAGAAACAACCGAATTGGCCGTAAGGGTCCTTGCCACGTCGTGGTGCCCCATCCTTCCCCGGACGGAAGTAAAATGGCGTTCGCCCTCGCGAAATACTGTGTTCGCATCTCCCCTTGATAAGTTTTTCGCTTCTCCATTCAAGTACCCATCAGCCGATTTCCTGGATATTGATCATATAAAGACTGAGGCAGCTCCTGCTCACGTCGGATTTCTGCAGCAAGCGGATGAGCTAATCGCCAACTAGACTTGCCCTCAGCTAAGGGTCAGCCATGGCGAGCCAGTGATGGCGATCTGTGCTTGTCTGGGAGGAGTAGCCGCGGTCGCCCCGTGTCCGCGAGGCTCGTGCTGCGTGCCGTGTGAGCGACCGTCATCACCAGCTCGACGCGCCGCACCGCACAGCTTCTTTCTCCGGACAACTCCTGTCGGGTAACGGAAAGTACATACGCCTCCGCGTTGCGTTCATGCAGGCAGGCAGGCAACATGCAACAATGCCATCGATCCATCGAGGGCCGCACCGCCGGCTCGCCATCGCTCCCATGTTTCCCATTAACCACCACACGGAGCTCATCAAATAAAGGGCCGGGCCCGTCCAATCATCGATAAAACACGGACGAGTGCAGCTCAGGTGACGGCCCGGCCGCCACCGGGGCTTCAGCAAGGCAACCGTGTCGAACCTACCCACCGCGAGCCTGATTTCAGGTGTGTTCTGCCTACGCAGTGCAAGGCAGGACTCTGACTGTGGCCGTTCGGGACAGCGGCGTTTTGCTGAGCTATTGGGCAATATGCAACACCCGGTAGGCTCATTCGCATGGCTATGGTAGCGTAGATCACTGCTAGAGAAGCGACTGTGTGCAAGTTCGTCAAAAGTAAGACTTGGCAACGCTGGCAAAGACACGGTGGTCCGTGTCTTTTCCTAATATTGCGCAGCAGTGCAGAAAAGCGTCCTTGCCGTTGCGTGTCGGAGAGTGCATATGCTGGTGCGTGTTCATTCTAACCAAACCAGCGATTCGTCCTTTCTAGATGTATTTTGCTATTACATATTCAATTTAAGTACTACACCAATCCATGCTGTCACTTCCATACAAAACCGACATTATCTCACATCAAATATCGATGACTAGAAGTATATCCATAACGAAGATGCCGAACCAGTGCACCATCAGGAACAATCATCAGACGATAATACACAGCTCCCAGAGTTCCAATGTCGCTAGCAAGGTTCAAACAGGTAAAAAACTGGCACATCAGGAAGCAGATCATGCCCAACCCTTGAACCAAACGAATCGCCACCGCGCTCCCCCCCCCCCCCCCCCCTCTCCCCTCCTTAAACAGTTCGCAGTCCGTCCCACCGACAGCAAGACAGAACATGGCACGGCCGGCGTGCATTAGTAGGCTCTGTTTTGGGCCCGATACTGGTTCATAATGGCACACTTACGGCAAACAACACTCACGTCCGGTGACCTTGCATCCAAGTAAAGCTCTTATCTACGGCAGCCAGGTGGCAGAAATGTCGTCGGGTCGGCCGCGACATTTCGGCCTTGTCCGGCCGGCTCAGACCAGCAGCACCGTATCCACGACAGCACCGTCTTCGGGGGGGGGGGGGGAGGGGGAGCACAGAGTCGCAGGAGCACCAGACGGCATGTGAGCTCCAGCCGCCGCTCGCAGCTGCGCGCCACGCGCCGCGCTTTCCAGCGTCAGAAGCGCCGCCACCGTCTGGCGCACTGGCGGCGGCGTCTGCCCCGGAGCAGCGCCCTCTCCGGCACAGTCCGGCGCCGCTGGCAGCTCGCCGGTAGACGGCGCCGCCGCCAGATGGGGCGCGGCGCGCGTCTTCTCCCAGCCGGTTTTATCCGGTGACTAGCGGCGCAGCCTGCCGTGCAGGTGCTCGCGCAGCAGCAGCGCGCCTAGCAGGAAGCAGGTGAAGGAGAGAGCCAGCACGAGGCCCCACAGCAGAGAGCGGGGCATCACCACCAGCCGGCGGACGGACGGTCGGACGGCTCGCGGCGCCGGCGCCGGTGTCGGCTCCGAGGCCGCTGACGTGCGGAACAGCTCTGGCCGCAGCTCCTGCTCGCTGTGCCGACGCCGCCGCTTCCAGAGGCCGTCCATGGCGGCTTACGCGCCTTAGTCAGCGCCTGAGGATGGCATGGAATGTCAGTGCCCAGTCTGTCCATGTCCACATGGACAGATCTCAGCAGTTCATGATAAGCATTGATCGAAGTTGATTGTTGTGCAGTGGCCAACACATGCAGATTGTTACTGGGCATGCCCTCATTTTACATTATTATCATCATCTTTGATAAGAGAATCAATCTTGAAGATAGATTCCCTTGATTATCTTGCACTAAGTCTTGAGCACATGGTATATATCTGTGCATACACTTCTCTTGATATATGTATATACACATGGTAGAGCTAAGGAAACACAGTATCATGATATACAAATATTTTTATGGAATCTCAAACTAATGTGGTAAAAGGGAGGATAACAACTTGCTCAGATGCAAAAGTAATATACATGTGTGGCCATTAGCTCATCTATGGGAGGTGTTTATTCAGAGGATGTTGAATATATTCATTTTCATATTTCAATACAAATGATCATGACTTTATGTTTTTGTATGGTTCCAGGGTTTTGATTTTGGTTATCAGGGCCCAAGTCCTCATTCTTAGGATCCTGCTATTCACAGGACTACAATATGTTTGCACCTAATTGGGACCTGTGAATTTGAATCCCTTGCACTAGTGACATCCCCCACATGCAACATCCTTTGTCTCCTAATTGAGCTAGACATGCAAAATGAATAACAGACATGTAACTTATTATGACAAAATAAATGAAGAGCACCTAGCTTAAGACAAAGAAGGCTTTTTTTAAAATAGCATGATTTTAAACTAAACCTGTCCATCATGTTATCCCATCCAGCATCCCTTCTTCTTGTTTATTTTTTATAGGTCAAAGGGCCTGGCACTAGGCATGGACCACAGTATGACATGTCATTGCACAAGGGCAATATCTCTGATCATATTTGGCTTGGTTGTGACCCTTCAATCCAAGAGGGACATGGGACTAAGACATTCCCTGGATAGCCAAAGTGTGGTGGAAGATGCCATTTTCTTGGATTTTCAGAAAACATAGATTGCTTTCACTAAAAAACATTGTTGAATGCAACATCTAATATAATTTAGTGGGGTTCAACAATATTTTTAACATTGAGGCATTTCACTGTATACCCAAAACTAGCACTGAATGCTCAGCCATAAGCACACAACTGTGCTCTGGATCTGCCCTTCCCCTGGATGCAACTTTATTAATTCAGACAGGATCCCAGCTTATGTAATACCTTAAAGTGGTGATTTCAGCATTTAACTAATAAGCTATAATAGTATGTACAGTATATGCATCAACATCAGTCACCCCAGCAAGCAAGTCATACAGAATATTTATTTAAATTGCCACACATCTGCCGGGCTCTGTTACCTTTGTTCCTCACCAAACAAAATGGATAACAATAGATATAATGTAAATGCCCAAAAGCTTTCCTTCACTTCGTATTATTCTATAAAATGAAAAAGACTGTGCATCACTAGCGTAGGTCCCGCAGTTCCTAAAACGGCTTGAATTGGCCATAGTTAGCATGCAACCCAACAAAAGTGGTATCATTTCATGCACCGCATATTCATGAATATTGCCCTCATCTTGTTTAGCACTGTGTCATATAACACCGATGAATGGTTGTTTGCCTTACCCCCGCCAATCACCGAAATCACATCAACCCACCAAAAAAACCCGATGTGAGGCTGCCAGCTGATAATGTGGTGAGAGTAAACGCCGTAACGCTTACAGCTGACGATATTGTGATGTCACAAAACCACCGCCGGTCTGGCGAGCTCCACCGGGACTGGAACTATGCGGGGCCGGATGGAACCGGACGAGATGATAGACCCAGATAGGACCGGACGGAACCGGAAGGGGCCTGACCACATCGGACAGAATCAGACGGTACCAGGCGTGACCGAAAGGAACCGGTAAGAACAGAACGGGGCCATGCAGCCGACCAGAGCGGGATCATACAACCGGACGGAACCGGAACCGGATCAGGACAGAACCGGATGGTACGTCGTGAGGCAAGACGGACGTTGCGGGACCAGGTCAAAGTCCAAACCAAATGGGACCAGCCAGAGCCGGATGGAATTGGATGCGGCCTGATGGGACCAGATGGGGCCGGACGGAGCCGGACAGGACCAGTCAAGATCAGATGGGATCCAACGGCACCGGACGTGACCAGACGGAGCCGGATGAAACAGAACTGGGTCTGAAGAGATCGGGAGCGACCGGACGGGACCGATCTGGACTTAACCGAACCGAATAGGACCAGATGTGACTGGACGGGATCGGATGGAATCTGACGGCACAGGATGTACCGAATGGGGCTGGACGTTACAGAACAGGACCAGATAGAACAGGATGAAACGTGATTAGGCCAGCCGGTGCCGGATAAAACAATTCGGAATTAGACAGGATCGGACTGTACCGGATGGGGCTAGACCAGGCCTGATGGGATCGGATGGAACCAGACGAGACCCGGGATCGGTCTGGACTGGACGGAGCGTGACGGGTCCAGACAGACAGGACATGACGCGATGGGACGGGATCGGACGGCAAGGGACGTCCCCAAAAGGAACCGAGCTGGACCGAACGGAACAGAACGGACTGGACGGAACCAGACCGAGCCCGCCTGACCCCATCTGGTGCCATCTGGCCTTGGTTGGTTCTATCTGGTCCTGTTCAGGATCGTCTGGCCCCGTTCAGCCCTGTCTGACTTGGCTTGATCTAATCCGGTGCCGTCCAGCCCGTCCTGTCCCATACTGTCCTGTCTCGTCCCATCGCGTCAGGTCAGGTGCGGCACGGTCCAGTCCTGTGTCGCCTCGCCCGGTCCAGACCGGTCACTTACGGTCATGCCGTCTGGGCTCATAAGCGCTCCATCTGGCGCCGTTCGATTTCGTCTGGTCCCGTTCTGTCCTGTCCGGTTTCTATCGGCCACGCCCAATGGCGTCCGATATCGTCTGATCCCGTCCGGTCTGACTCGGCAATTCGAGAGTCGCTATCTCGCATCCAGTCTATTTAGGCCATCCAGCTCATCCCATGCACCCATTCCATTCAGTCCGTCCAATCCGTCCAATCCGCCCAGTCTGTTCAGTCCGTCTGTCCGTCCGGCCGGACCCTCCCAGCCCACCCGGCCGACCCGGCCCGCCCGGTTCGTCTAGTGCCATCCGGTCCCGTCTGGTCTCATTGTGTTCCAATCCGGCTCCATCGTGTCCGTCTGATACAGTTCGGCTTTGTTCAGTTCCGTCTGATTCCGTTTGGTTCCGTTCCGTGTCGTCCGGTCCCGTGTGGTCCAGTGTGGAACTGTCATAAGGTTGGCAATGGTTTTGTGGTTTCGTGACGTCAGATGACAATCAGCTGAAAGAGTTCGCAATCTTCCCTGTCTTGCCAATTTAGCTATAGCCCGCACCGCAGATTTTCGCGTCAGTTGATGCAAACTGTGCAGGTGACGGTTGTGCCTTAACACTATTATTTGCAATTAGACGGTCCACAAGTGCTTGTAAAGGCGCTTTGGGTACTTGAAACTATCTTTGGCAACCACCGACATCAATATTGTAAGGGTTTCACACTAGATACAGTTGATTCGCACCATTTAGGAAGTGCAATGCTTCCGATGGCGGTACCACATAATTCACCCATAGAGTTCATGAACGGACCCAACTCATCGAACCATTCTTCCGGCTTCACGATCCACGATTCGCGTGAGCAATATTTTGTCGCTATAACGCAATAAATGGCAACAAGGAAAGGCGACAGATATGGTAGCACGTCAACCACAAAGTGAAGGACAAAAGAAAGCAAATGGAAAAAGTTATACCCATAGGTGTGCTTTTTTGTTGATAATTTTCATAATACAGACCATGTAAAGTATCTAGGCATAAATTGTACTTTAAGGTCATTATACCACCTTGAAGGTATTCATACATGAACCACTGAGATTATTATTTCCTTCCGGAGAGCAAAGGTTTTCCTTGTACCACCTTTAGTGGTATCCTGCCGTGTTCGATCCTCATATGACGCGGCACCGACGGTGCCTTGTGCACGATGCAAGATCTCGTGGCGGAACTGTTTGTCCGGAAGCGTGGATGAGGGCGGTGGGGCGTTGGTGTGTGCTGCGTCCGCTCCACGTTCTCGTGTACGTTGGGCGTGAGGCGGGTCGGACGAGTGTGGCGTGTTTTATTGTCAGTGCTGTGTAAAGCTGACCTTTATTATGTCGATGGCGTTCCTTGACGTAGCTAATTATTTCAGGTTAAATGCAATTTTCATTTGACGAATTCGCAAAAGTCTTAACAAGGTTTTTTAGGTTCATTTAGTGCATCCAATGGGTGCGAAAACTATTCATTGGTGTTGGTCGTGAGAACTTGAGCAAAATTATGGCAAGGTTTAGAAATAATTGAATAATGCTAAATAAACTGAATCATGTTTTGAAAGGATTAGACATATCAAGCAGTTCTATTTGTATTTTTCCTAGAATGAGCTAAAAATGTGTCTTCAAAGCAGTTTTCAAATCCATTGAGCTTGATGAACCTGGTAACATAGCCACTGTTTTCATCACCTTAAAGGTGCAACCTGCAAGCTTCTGTCATGTTTTAAGCAATACTTTTATGTGAGACAGCTGCTTTTGGGGTGGCTTGCCCAAGTGGCAAAGAACTGTGCCAAAATTTTTAATTTCAGTGACATTTTCCCAACAAAGTCTTTCATGAAATTGTGAGATGAAAGCCCTGATGAATCAGTTCACCTGACCATTCATTGAGTGCTGCCTGAAGAATGAGTTAAATCACATATATTCATCTAGTTTTGTATCTACATTGATTTATATGCTATACTGGTTTTTGGTGTGATGTATCCTGTTTAGTCATTGATGTATGTTTAACATGGCTTCCATGACTTAATATTTTGAAATGAAAATTGCATTGATTCTGATGGGTATATGTGGAGTTTCACTCTGGAGAGGCCTAAATTTAAATCATCATTTAACTCAGATGTAAGGTGCCATAGACACCCAAAAATAATTTGTTGAACATCATCACATGTCCTTGATGTTCTTTTTGTGTCTGCAGGGAATTTGGAACTGTTAACATTTCATCATGTGGCATGTGCATATTGTTGGCTGTCATGAAGTCGGTTAGGAATGGGGCTGGTGTCTTTGAGGCACTATGTAGTTATGTCTCTGTTGATTATTCCATGTTAAATTGATCAATATTTTTAGAGTTGCTCCCTCTCATTAAAAGGGGCATTACATGCCCAACATTTCCTCTCACTTCTCTGCTGTCAGGCTGTCAACATGTGCAGCATAGATGAGGGTGACCTGGAGGATATCCGGTCCAAGGAGGAGGCAGACCGGCTGAAATCATCAGCTGTAACCCCCAGTGGCAGACCGATGCTCTGCCAGAAGTGCCGCGAGGAGCCGGCTGTCCTTCTACTGCGCGTCAACGACATCTACTGCCGCGGCTGCTTCCTGGCGGCCGTCACACACAAGTTCCGCTCGACGCTGGGCAAGTCCCGCCTGCTGAAGCCCGGCGAGCGCGCGCTGCTGGCCTTCTCCGGCGGCCCGGCCTCGTGCGTGCTGGCGCGCCTGCTGCGCGACGGCCTGGACCAGCCGGGCAGCAGGCAGCTGCGTCTGCAGCCCCACCTGCTGCACGTGGACGAGTCGACACTGCTGGCGGGCGCGGCGCCGGCGTCGGTGCTGCAGCTGGCCGCCGAGTACGACGTGCCCGTGTACCGGGCCGCGCTGGAGTGGGTGCTGACGCCCGACGGCGCACCCGTGGCTGAGCCCGTCCACCTGCCGCCGGAGCGGGTGACGCACGCCGCCTTCTCCAGTCCGGACGTCTCTCAGGGGGAGACGCCGCAGACGGCGACTCTGGATGGCGCGCAGCAGAAGACGGCGTCAACGGCCGGCGTGGGCGGAGAGACGCCGGCCGACTCGGAGCAGCTGCGCCAGCGGCTCCTCCAGCTTTGGGAGGCCGCCGGATCGACCACGGCGCGCGAGCAGCTGCTGGCACGGCTGCGCGGTGAGCTGCTGGCGCGCGCCGCGCGACAGCTGGACTGCCACCTGTTGCTGCTGGCCGAAACCGAAACGCGGCTGGCTGTTCGGCTGCTGGCCGACCTGGCCGGCGGTCGCGGCGCACACGCGCACCAGCTGACCGCGCTAGCCGACGAGCGGCACAGCGGCCTCCTGCTGCTGCGGCCGCTGCGCGAGCTGTCCGCCAAACAGGTAGCGCTGTTCGCGCACCACCGCGGCGTCCCGTTCGTGGCCGGCGGCGGGCTGGACACGCTCACGCCGGCCGACGCCAGCGTCGACCGCGCCACCGAGGCGTTCGTACAGGGTCTGCAGGCCGACTTCCCGGCCACCGTGTCGACAGTGTACCGGACCGGCACGAAGCTGGCGGCAGTGGGCGCGCTCGCGGCCGACTGCGCCCTCTGTCGGCTGCCGCTGGACACGGGCGGCGGCGCCGCGTCGGCTCTGCAGGCCACACGCTTTTCTCAGCTGGTCTCCGCCTCGGGCCCAGCCACTTTCGACCCTGGCCAGCTCGCCAGCGCCGCCGCGGTTGGCACCACCCTGCCATCTGTCGGTGCTGAGGGAAGCTCTAGTTTGGAAGACTCACGCTGTAGCGGTGAAGCGTGTTGCGGGGAGGAATGCGGCTCGTCCGGATCCTGTGTCCGGGGAGGTGTTGCGCGCCCAGCTGTTGAGCTGTTTGTGCTACGGGTGTCAGCTGATGGTCAGGGACATGTCTGATGTGGGTGATCTGCCGCCGTTCGTGTGGAACGAGGTGACCTCCAGGAGCCGATTGGAGAGGATGCGCGCGGAGATACAGGACTTCCTCATCGACGACAGCTGAAGCAAAATGGCCCCGTGTTGGTGCTTGATGTGTGGTATACTGAGGTGATGCACCGTCAGTGACAGATGCTGTGATGCACAGTTTTGTCCGTCATATTTCGCAGACTGTCAATAACAATTGTCGAGACCTGTGTACCTTTATGGGGATCTGATGCGAAAGCTCACACCCTTTTGTCCGGTGTTTTCCCTCGTTTGTGTTGTGACAGCATCGAGGTGATTATCCCTGTGGATGTGATGGTTGCTGTCGGGCTAAGCCCCGATTTTGGTTGTCTCCAAAATGAACGGTTTGAGTGCTGAAAAGGCGCCAAAGTGAAGGGGGCAGCGGCTATTTGCCCATCACGTAACAGCCTATTGCGGATTACACACATTACGAGGAAGCAAACACGTTTCCTCTAAAGCGTTTAGCTGCACAGCTCAAAAGTATCCACTTCACTATCTCGCTTTCAATCTACCGTCTAGAGCGTTGGGCTAGACTGGGCGCGTCGTTACGGTGTCGGCATCTGCCATGGTAATATCAACACACGTGCATCGCTTAAACGTGGCTGAAAACCACGAAACGTCACGCGAGCTAGGTAGCGCAGATTTAAACGATTAAATCGCACTGGCTCGAATAAGAGCCCTTTCGGTCTGTTGCGACCATTTCAGGGTTATGTGATGAAGAAGCGTGGTTCATAGTGGGAAAAACCACATGCTCCTGGGTTTACAATCACCAAGACTTACCCGCACGGGGGCCCCTTCCCCTAATGGCACTTGGGCCACAGATGGCCTAAATCTTCAAGTTCAACTTAAAAGTAAAAAAGTGACCTTTGGAAATAAGTCTATAAAATAAGGAAATAAGAAATGAGCCGATATATATATATATATATATATATATATATATATATATATATATATATATATATATATATATATCAGTCGGCTGGACCATTCCGGCGAAAGATATTTTATCAGTTAAAAGATAGAATCTGGAAATAAAGTGGCCGAAATCCGGGGAGCTCTTTGTGAGGCGATGGGATACCAAGATGCATGGCACACCACAATGAAGTATGGTCTCTTGTTTAAGGAAAACCTTGGTCCGGCCCTGCTCATGGTTGGTGCACATAGCTTATCGTGGAAAAAGGTGTTGCGAGGATGCAGCATGGAGGATGAGGATAAGTAAAAATAATAAACTTAGGGTGGGTATTAACCATTTTGACGCAGCATATATAAACAAAACAGATAGCATGGAAAGCCACGTCATTTAGCCATTGTTGCTTACGATCGATATCATTTGGGTGGTTGTGACGCTGGATTTTGTGTTCTTGAACCGACTCTGAATTTGAAGCAATCCATGAAGCACTATTTAAGAATGATATCAGAAGTTGAACGTCTGCTTTTCACTCACCTATGAAAGGATAAAAGGATGATGAAGTTGTTAAGAAGCATTTGGAAGTGAAACCGAGACTAATGATCCTCGCATGCTGCTCAGGGGATGAGCCTTCCTGTGCTGCCATCTACATAAAGAGAGCGTTCCGTGTCGTTGAATTACCTAGATGTGAAACTAACCTCGTGCAGAGTACAAGGATTTGTAATTCACCCCGTTTTCTTCTTAGCATGCGTACTGGAGCACGCGGAGGCATATACATATATGCATATACATAGGGAGTAAACCACAAGGAAAAATTATTTGAAATTAACCTAAGATGTGAAACTAACCTCGTGCAGTGTGCAAGGATTTGTAATTTCATCCCGTTTTCTTCTCAGCATGCGTGCTGGATCACGCGGAGTCTATTGTATATCCATATGGAGCACAGCACAAGAAAACATAAACGTGGGCCAAAAGCTGTGTGATACGGCCCCCAATTGAGCATTTATTAGTCCGTCCTGTCCACTGATTTACTACGAAAGTGTTCCGTGTTTGACGATGTATATTATTTTATGTCACTGACCGATTATCGTGAGGACGTTAGGCGAACGATGGCTCGACGCGAACCGACGACTGAAAGCGTTGCTGTGTAGCAGCGCCGTGGCCAAATCCCAGCAGCGGGTCTTTAATTTATGTCATGCACTGATGTTGATGATGCTCTTCGATCAAAACCTGAAAAATCATTTTAGCACAGGCAACCCAGAACTTCGTGAATTTCCAGAACTGTGCAAAGTAACATGATATCAACTCAATCGTCTCTGCATGCCCGCAAAACACGAACAGAAGTCCCAGCATCGGTCGGTCCATGCAGTGGCGACACGCTATTGCAGTTTGGCCTTGGCGACACTCAAAGGTGTCCAATGTCTAAACATTTTCCCTGTGCGAGCAGTGTGCGACTCTCCTGACAGAGCTCATACTAGCATTGTGCGATAGCCAGCGTTGCCGCTGGATGGCAGCATTGTTTTGGTTCCTTTCCTGATATGTCTATATAAATAGATAAATAAATACAAAAATATATATACACATGTATACACATATATATATATACTTACACACACACACACACACACACATATATATATATATATATATATATATATATATATATATATATATATATATATATGAACGTATAGTCCATTCTTTCGTTGACCCATACATACAAGTATTAAAAAACAAGCCTCCTATATATTGCTACCTTCCATCCCACAAACCACTAAATCATGGCACGGGAGGGGGGGGGGGTGTTAGCCAGTGCTGCTTGATACAACAAAGGTGCACCCGCAATTTTGCGCAATAAAAATGTCGGATGCTAAAATGCTGAAAAAATCCTTCTCCGCCCAAATGGAATTAAGTCGGGGGGGGGGGGAGGGGGTGCTGAGATCAGGGCATCAGCAAGTGAGAGTTGAATTTATAGGCTACTTGGGAGGAGGTGGGGTAGCTGGTTCGGGCATTCCTGCTACTGCCACGTCGTCTCCTCCACCCATTCCTGGAAGCAACGGCAGCGCAGTGGTGATTGTTAGCGTTGACGCTCGTGGTAAGCAGGTGCACGGGTGGCCTGCCGGCCGCGCCGCTGACAGCGGCGGCTGCTCGGCATGCGCCACTCGCGGTCCAGCGGCGCGCCCGGCACCGTCACAGACCGACCTGCGGCCGGCGGGCCGGGCGGTCGCCGCCGCCGGCCTGCAGGGTATTTCTGTCCGTCTCTCCCCTCTCTGTTTACGGCGCCGGGATGGGCTGGCGGCCACTGACCGGGCCTGGCCGGACGGTAAACACCAGTCAGCGGCCCCGTAAAAAGGCGCCGAGCTCCGGTTACGCGCTGGGGTGTCCCCGGCCGGCCATGGGAACGGCGCCCTGTCGCCGGCCGGCCGGCCGCGGCCCGGCGGGACGGCTGGCGGAGGGCGGCCGTGATCAGCTGGCGCCTGGCGGTCGGTAGCGGTCCGCCGCACCGTAACACCAACACGCGATGTTAATACGTGCGAATGAAGCTGCTTGTGGCTCAGCGTGGTGACACCTAGGTGGTTGCATGACAGATGTGGAGCGGGGAGTGATGGATAGAGGCCTAATTTCGTTTGTAATGTGATAAAGTCAGGTTATGTGTTGAACGGGCCGACGAAGTCCCGACCCACGCAAGGGCTGTGGGTTGGTGTTTAAGGACAACCTTCTGTGGAGGCCTCTTCGTGAGGGTTGCCCGTCACTCACACATATCAGTGGCAGCCTGCGTTGCTTTGTCTGTTCTATGTAGACACCGCTGCTGATGTGTCTTCTGAACATGCGGTCCACAGCCTTCTTCGATCTTACATACGTATGATACTTTGTAGACCATTTATGCCCAATTATCACGCTGAGTATTTGCAATTCATGAAAACGCAATTCTAATGCAATTCATGAAAAATCTGATTCATGGACATTCCATTCGAGGGCGAGATTCTGACCCCCTTCCCCAGGTTCAGTCATGTCTATGGAAGGGGCATGCCTGGAGCTCTACCCCAAAAAACCAGAGCGCTGTCGCCGGCGTCTGCTGCAGCTAACGACGTCAGCAGCGCAGCGCCTGCGGCCCACTGTTGACTTCCGCCCCGCGTCCCATTTTTCAATGAATGCGAAAAAGGTCGCCGAGTCGGCGAACTGTGACGCCACGCCAACACAAACCACCGACAGCGTCACAACAGACGGGCCGCGCCGCGCCGCAGCAGCTGCCCGGGACCGCGGCAAAACCGACGCGCCGTTATTTGTTTTCTTCTTCTGGCCGGGCGCCTCGCTCGCTGATTAGTCCGTTGTTTTTCCCGGCTGCAGCGCCGTTGCGCCGCTTCATCGCCTGAGCTATCGCCGCTTCCCACAGGCGGCCGTCCCAGGGCGGGCGCCGGAGCGGCTGAGCAGCATTGCGCGGGCTTTCGTCGGTGCTCTCCCCGACGGTGTGGACGAGGGCTGTGGCGAGCAGAGGGCGCGAACTCGGCCCGGCCCAGCACGACCCCAGTCCGGTGCTCGGCAGCTGTCCTGGCCCAGTAAAGGACGGGGCAGCCTCCAGCGGCTTCAGGCGCTGTCGGGGTCAGTCGGTCGACGACTCGGCCGCGCTGGACGCGCGGCCGTCTGGCCAGGCCCCGCAGAGCGGCGCGTCACGGTCAGCGGTCATTCCTGAGGGGCTGCAGGGCGCATCCCCGCCGGAGGAGGACGCAGGTTACCGGCCGCCGCGGGACGGAGCCAGGACGCCCGATGCCACCACCAAAGGACGCGGATGGCCTGGTCTCACCCTTTGAAGGGATAGTGCCCACATTGATCCCTAGGCGAAAAGGATGACAGCATCTGCGGGCGGGGATCATGAGGTCCAGCGGCGTGCCGCTAGAAAGGTAGGAGCAGGGCCAGAAGTGGGACTAAGGGAGCAGAGCCGTGAGTGAAGCCAAGGGGCCATGTCCCCTCCCCCTGAGTCAAGAGGCTTACACAGAATACTGGGCGATTTTTTTCAGGAATTTAGTTCAACTTTGCAGCATTATGGAAACAATTTGAGATCCTCCTTAAATGAAAGACCTGCATAGAAAGCCGGAACAGGTCCAAGGGATGCAGCGCCAAAACATCGCGTGGGATGATCCCGATGTCTATAGACAATAACCCGATATAAGACGATCGGCATGTCAAAATAAAAGAAAAACATGGCTCTTAAGGGAGAAGCAACACCACAACATTAAGCGTCACCCCTTAACCGCGTTTCGTCCATTTGGAAAGTTGATGTCCTCCACATCTCCTAGCGTGACCTTGTGTACCGCGGCGTTCGGCGCGCGGCGTCTCGTCTCTCGACCCGTTCGGCGCGTGGCGTCTCGCCTCCCAGCCGTTCGGCGCGTGGCGTCTCGTCTGCCAGCCGTTCGGCGCGTGGCGTCTCGTCTCCCAGCCGTTCGGCGCCCAGCCGTTCAGTGCGTGGCGTCTCGTCTCCCAGTCGTTCAGCGCGCGGCGGCCGTCTCTCCAGCCGTTCGGCGCCCAGCCGTTCGGCGCGTGGCGTCTCGTCTCCCAGTCGTTCGGCGCGTGGCGTCTCGTCTCCCAGCCGTTCGGCGCGTGGCGTCTCGTCTCCCAGCCGTTCGGCGCGTGGCGTCTCGCCTCCCAGTCGTTCAGCGCGCGGCGGCCGTCTCTCCAGCCGTTCGGCGCGTGGCGTCTCGCCTCCCAGCCGTCCAGCGCGCGGCGGCCGTCTCTCCAGCCGCAGCTCTCGGGGGGAGGCGCCCGGGCCTCGGCCGTTCCCAGAGAGGCGGCCGGCGGAAGCGGCGGGCTCAGGACCGGGTCGGCAGCCTGCCGGCGGTGTCCGGTGTCGGGCCGGCCGACGGCGCCTGCCCCGGGGCCACGCGTGGGGCGTGGGAGGCGGGACCGGCGTCGCCGACGGCATGGCTTCCGCTCTGGTGGCGGTGACTTAATGCTAAACAAGGGATAGTTTGCTTTCTGCTCTAAGAATACAACGCAATAAAGGGTAGAAGCATTCTATAGAGCTTACAATCGTCGTAGATTACATGACAGTCAACTTAAACACAGTTACACAAACAAACAAACACTTAAACCTGGCGCTCCAGCCCCCAGGCCTTCAATACGACTCACCTGGCGCTCCAGCCTCCAGGCCTTCAATCCGACTGAGCTGGCACTCTAGCCTCCAGGCCTTCAATCCGACTCTGAGCTGGCGCTCCAGCCTCCAGGCTTTGAGCCCGACTCTGGGCTGGCGCTCCAGCCTCCAGGCCTTCAATCCGACTGAGCTGGCGCTCTAGCCTCCAGACCTTAAGCCCGACCCTGAGCTGGCGCTCCAGCCTCCAGCCCTTCAATCCAACTGAGCTGGCGCTCTAGCCCCCAAGTCCGGCGGCAGTGGATGCCTCCAGCGGGATGAGCTTCACGTGGAATCCGAGCGGGAGTGAGAGGAGCGGGGGGCGGGGCGTCTCGGCAGGTGGCTCCGGCGCCACCGCGAGCCGTTCGAGGCGGCCCAGCTATGCAAATGTCCAACCGCGCCTGATCGATGCGACGCTGGCTTTAGTGGCCGCGGGACTGGGAACACCGGCCTTTCCCAGGACCCGGCGCGCTCCTCGGCGGCCGTCGCAGGCACGCGACGGAAAGACGGGTGTGAACGGACGCCCGTAGTAAATCAAAGGAATGACAGCCTAATTGGGCGTCACGAGGAACGTAAAGCAGGAACGTGAAGTAACTTCACAGACGGAAGACTGCGGACACACCAACTACTTAGGCTGGCACTCTTCAATCAACCTGATAGAGCTAATGTCAACTTTCAGCAAAACGTAAGAGGCCCCCCCACCCCACCCCCATCCCCACTGGCCGCTAGTTCGTATTTTTACAGGCACTTATGTCCTGGAAAATACACTGATATTTTTCCAGTGGGCTTACACGGATGTTACATCCGTGTAACCAACCAACACGTTGTTGCATTTTTTCTTAGCGCTCTGACAGCTGCCAAATGATCTGGAATCAAGCATTGAACCGAACGAGACAATCGTGGCGGACCAAAACCATCCAAAGAGATGCAAACCTTTACCTATGGGCCACAATCAGTCACATTCGTGCGTTGAACTTGGACGTTGCATCACCCATCACTAAATCGCCGAGATCTCTAGAAGCCTTCCCTTGCTTCTTGTTCAAAGAATGTGCCCTGCAACTACCCGTCACTTCTCACACCTCATTTCAATAATTTTACTTCTCACCGGGTTTTCAGGACCAAACCAGTCAGGCATGTCGCTTGAGCAGCGGACCAGGGGTGGCTCCGCCGGGTGGTCAGCCCCTCTCCCTGCAGGTGTTGCCCCGCAGAGTCACCCGAGCAGGGCTACGACAGGGCTTAAAGAGACACCTTTCAGAGACACTAACAGAGACACCAAGGCTTAACACTCAACACCTTCCCGTAACCCTGTCGTTGAACACAATGGACGGACATGTATTACTGCACCATGATAATCTAAGCCATTGAAACATTAATTAGGCCCAATAGTGTGCATGGCAAGCGACGATAGTGCGGCCAGGAGGCAATGACTAACAGCGCCATGTCGTAATGGTCGAGATGTAATGACGGTGTCGTAATGACAGTGTCATATGTGGAGACAGAAACTCATCATGTGCATGATGGCCTGGTGGAATGTCCCTTTCAGGCAAAGCAGGAGGTCATGGCCAAGGAACAGGAATAGAAAGGCATATGGGGAACTAAGAAAGGAACAATGCAGGGTATAAGCAAATAGCAGGTCATCCACGGCAAGGATTAATGAGCTTTGTCCAAATGGTAGGCGCTCGCCACCATGGATATTTCTTCCTTGAGTACCATGTATTTCGTGTGAAGGGTGGCGGAAGGCAAAACAATTGCAAAAACTTTATAAAAGAGTAGATGCAACGTGAAAAAACGATACAAAAATTACACATGCGTAAAATGCAATGCGCCGAACCGTGCACGCGGAAACAATATGATCCGAGCGAGTAGTCTGTCATGGGCGGGGGTAGGTGCAGCAAGGTAGGGATCCTGTGCGGTGGAGAGTCGACACAGGTAGGAGGCCCCTATCCCTACGTCTAGCCCAACTAGGAGGTCGACGCCACGATGCTTCAAACATATAATTATTGGATGGTTGAAGATCACTGTACAACATTCGGTACTTGTCATGGCGGATAAGGTCATGTAATGCATACAATGGGTCAGTAACGCAATCATCCTGGATGATTTGGAAGAAATGGTGGTGTCTGACATATGTTGAATCATATCGCACATTTAATTCCAGAATTCTCCTTTCATGTGTGTATCTAAAATGGAAAATGATCGCTGCATTCGTATGTAAGGGACAGAGCAAACTTCGTCATTACCATTGGTCAGCCCAAGGCGGTTTTACGTTGGAGGCTTACCTCGACACCGGCTTGGGTTCTCTTCACAATGTTCGGGACATTGTTTCTGCGACCAATCGGAAGCTCTCAACATGCGTACTGTGTTCGGAACCTTGTCCCTGCAACCAATCGGAAGCTCTCAACATGCGTCCTGGAGGACACTGAAGAAGCCCAACCAACCTGTTCTTCTTAAATAGCGTCAAAACTTAAGGAAGCAAAAATACAAATTTGTGTTATTGTCTTACAGGGGAGGAAGACGTGGAATAAGCTGAAAAACTAACTTCCCGTAACAAAATCAAGTCGGGCCTATTAATATCTTTATAATCGTCATCTATATCGCCATTACCGATGAAGATAAATTCATGATTGGTGACCTCGACGTGTCGTTCCAACAAACTCTCCAGGACGTGCGTCCTATTATCACAAGGATCTTTAAGCTGGATTGGTGGTCATCTGCACATCGCTTGTGTATGAGTGAGACCGCGGTCGTATGTAATCGCGGTCCGGGATAAATTGGGGCGCTGAGCGAGCATTTGTTTCTCGAGAACTAAAAAAACACTCACGCTGCTGAGAGCGATGCTAATAGCGGCGGGAAGTCAGGGTGTGACGGATGTGTGAACGATGTGACAGCCGCGCCGGGGGAGAACAGAGGAGGCATTGTCAGCACCTGCGATACCACTGAACGGAGCATTAGTCGAGGAGGATGGCTGAAGCCGGACGCCGCCTGGAGGGGGGGGGGGGGGGGGGGGGGGAGGAGGGAGGGTACCAGACGGTTTGCCGCGAGGCATCAGAGAGCTGCGTTATGGAACGCTTGGGAGCGACGAACTGCTGATGTTCTAACACGAAGAAACATGCGAAAGAACGACATAGCACTTCATCCCAGCGTCCTGATTGATCTGTGTCGTCAGTCATAGCTTTTGGCATTCAAACCAAGGGCTTTTCCACAGTCAAAGCAGCTTCTCACCGGGCTGAGATCTGTAAGCACCCTGATACTGGCAGCTCAGGCCTGTTCCGGGCGGACTCACCGTCACCCCGGCTCCGAGCAGGGCGGACTCTGCCCCTCTCCCCTCAGCATTCTATCCCCCGTGCTCTCGGGACCCACTGGCCCGATAATGAAACTGAACAGCGTTTGATCTGCTCTGGACGTGGCCTGCGTTTCAATGATTTGACCGAGGACGGGAGGGTGAAATTCGAATATATAAAGCTGTTTTGTTTTTGTCCGATACGGTGTCCCGCCGCGGACCGTCAGGTGCCGGTCCGCTGTTGGAGGTAAGATCTGTGCTCTGCAATACATCCCTCCCGCTTTTACCACCCCTGGACCCGCCTCTGACGTAACGATTTTGGGATGCTGTAGGCAGTACAACGAAAAATGAAATGTCAGGTGTCGTAGCCCCACACATTCCGGACGATATGGGACTTTCATGTTCATC
This sequence comes from Pollicipes pollicipes, assembly GCF_011947565.3. NCBI lineage: Eukaryota > Metazoa > Arthropoda > Thecostraca > Pollicipedomorpha > Pollicipedidae > Pollicipes > Pollicipes pollicipes. Next base: position 27,464,756 of record NW_023596136.1, on the reverse strand, counting down.
CTTCGGGGTGCTTATCTACAAACGCATTTTGTCCTTTTTCCACTTCCCACATGTGTAATTTTGCTAAATCATACATTGGTAGCACCGTACCACAATGTAAGAACAACGTGCTCCTCAAATAATTCAGGAGAAATCTTGATCTTGAGATGATTCCCTAATTGCAGGGGAGGTCCCTCCCAATACTGAGCCTTGGAACCGTCCCCTGCACATGTCATGTACCCGGGCTTTCGACACAATGCGTAGAAAAATATGAAGGAAAAGCCAGGCTATTTTAGTGACCTGCCTCCAACTGGTCGGAGAATCCAGAAAAACCAAGGCGGAATTATTCTGCCTCCAATAGGGTTAAGGGAGTATGCCAGCTTTAGGGGTAGTTTCAAAAACATACTCTCCTGAAGCCTTAGGACAAGATATATCTTATGTCCGGAATGCGTGATCTTGGCGCATTCAAGTGAGATTTGCTTCGTAGCCTTCGCAACTGTGCGCGGAGATTTCATGACAATGTCGTTTAACATCGGCAGGAAATTTTCAGTGATAAGAAAAAAGGCCACTTGCAAACATCCGTCATTCAGGTTCTGGCCCTTTGGTTTACCTTAAGTATGGTAGTCAGAATAATCTCTGCCATTTATGGCTATGAATGACGTCAGTAGAAATGGCCCTTTGTGATTGGCGCAGCGGACGGCGGAGGCCATTTGGCGGTAATTGCATCGGTGGAATTTTGAACATATGCGTCAATAGACCACTTGAGATGTAGCTGGTATACACTTGTTTCGTAAATACCGCCTTTTGATGAGCTAAATACCCACTCAGATAATTCCTCCCAAAGCCAAGTGATCTTCAAAATGAGTCACTGTGCTAAACACTTCAAGGAAAAGTCAAACCCATAGCATGATGTTACTTTGAATCCGTGCGACAATGCCATGATATTCATGTATCTTTGTCGCTAAATAGTTTAAAAAAATAATCAGGATCTAATACCATGACTTGCACAAAAAACTGTCAATAAGTGTATTGCAAACACTTCGTAATACACATGCCAGCGAAAGCAAGGAAAATGGAAAACTGTCATAGTGGCTATTGAAGTGTTCAGTGGTATTTATTCCGTAAGAGCAGCTGCTTAAAATGGAAATTTGAGGCTTCAGGATTTCGAGAGAATTAGTAGATATCACCGGCCTTGGCGTGGGTTTCTGATCTAACTATGCATGAAAAGGACAAGAAGGCATGCTAACATGTGCGTTTTGGTTACGGCCGAAAACGTTTTTAACATTTAGTCCAAACTTTTCAATGGATGGACTTCTGGGATCAGTGGCTGCGCCAAGCAGTACTTCTTCCTGAACACTGGCCCCTGCCATCCGATTGTGAAGTTCCAGGTCTACGGTAGAATTTGGTGTCGGAAGCTTAACTTACCACAATGTTCGGCAGAGTTCCCCTGCTCTCTGACGTCACCTGACCTTAAGCGAGGCCGCTGCCACCAGCCATAGGCCATACCAGTGAAGGGAAAACGTCGGCAGCAAAAACGACTCGAACCCACCCGGTCACGGGTGGATTAGGGCTCCATGACGGCAATTCTAGCTCAGTTGCTGCTGAGGACTTAGCTTCCAAAACATCACTCTAGCGCAAATACTTCTCTGTGACATTATTTCTAATGGAGTAATTTTGCATGCATAAACTTGCATGCGACAAACTTTTAACATAAAAGCTTCTACGCGTCAGAACCTCTGACGCAAAAAAATATATACGTGACGTCACTTTTAACTGCAAGAACTTCTGACGTATAAACTTAACGAAACAAAGCATCTAACGCAAAAACATTTGCGCGACGTCACTTCCACGCGAAAAAACTTCTAACGCAAAAAAACTGTTGCACGACATGACATTCAGTGTGAGAACTCACGCATAAATTTCTGCGCGACAAAACTTACTTGCAAATAGTTTTACACGAGACAACTTCTGACGCGAAAACTGCTAACATACAAACTACTACGCCACAAAACATTTGACGTTTCGAACGTAATAACTCAAGTGACCTTCCATTGAGATGCGGGGAATGTGTTCAGAAATCAGAACCTTAGACTTTCTCATCGACAGAGCTTCTTCACCGCCCGTACGCGGCTCGCGCTCCTTTTTCGGTACCAGGAACCTCTGCTCACTACTGCTACCAGGAGCCTGCGACTGGTAGCTCTTCCGGTAGGTTATACACAGAAACTGACCTCTAGTTGAGTTCTTTTACCGTTAGAGGGGGCTTAGAGAAGCTATGATCCTCTGACCAACATTCTGGATTTCTGGACCTGTTCTCACCCTGACCAAAACATCTGCTGGCTTGTACGATCCTGATCGACACCCAATCAGGCCGCTTTGTTTAGTGTCAGGGGCCCCTGACCTGAGAGAGAAGCCCTCTCATTGTCTCAAGGCAGGGGGCACAGTTTCGCAAAATGACTCCAAAACATGAGCACAAGACTTGATACGTGCCCGAAACTTGCCCTAACATCAGAAACAACACATTAACACCAGCTGAAGGTCAACTGAAGTCCGCTGATGCCAGACACCGTGGTGACGTACGCCAGACACGAATAATTCCGCGATCGTATTTGCCTTGAACTTGCGCACCGCGTGGATAATAAGCTGGTAGCATGCGCGTGACAATTGATGTGGCATCATGCATGCTTGGGTGGCCTGGAAATGCCATGCACGACATAATCCGCACAAGTTCGCGGGCGTCAACTCAGAATCAAGAGAGTTTAGGTCTTTTAAAGAGCATGACTGTGAACGTTTCTGAACGACCTTCAGAATGATATGTGAGCTAAAACCTCTATACAAATGTCGAACACGCCCATTATATATATGGTACTTAGTTATTAAATCAGGCCTACAAACACTCACTGGATTGGCATCATTGTACCTTTACAACGCACTCAGCTGCTGAGGCTACGTGCTGTCGTCCTCCTCTCGCCCCTGGCGGGCAGGACGATGCCTCCGCCTCCCTGGCCGGTGAGTGACGCCTGACCTGCCCCGGTCACCGCCGCCAGACCCCAGCCGAGCCGGGCCGGGCCGGGCCGGGCCGGGCCGGGCCGCCTCCTCCTGCTCTCCCCGTCGCCGGCGGCTCCCGAGCGGCGGCGCCGGGTAATGGCGTGTCGCCATGACCGGTCAGGCGACCGCCGCCCGGTCAGCGGTCCGGTTACCCGCCGGCGGAAGCGGTCCGTCGGACAATGGCGGCGGCGGCGGCGGCGGCGGCGGCGGGCCGCCCGGACCCGGGCCAGCGCCGCCCGCCATCGGATACCCGTGGCCGTGCGCCGAGAATGACGCCGACCGCCCCCCCGGGCCCGCCGCCGGACGCGCCGCCGTGTGAACGACACGAGCGGAACAGGGTGAGACGCGATGCGGCCAGGTGAAATCCCGGCATGCCATGCTCAAGATGCTTGGCAGGTATCTGAGCTGTAGAATTTTCACTTTTGGTGGAAATGTTTGGGTGTAATGTATAGTTGAGCATGCGTAACGCCTCGATTTCAAAGGCTGTCGAGTAGCCCGCCGTTCCCATTGCCCTGCCATTGCCGTTCTTCCCGCCTTCCCATTCGCTCCCATACATGTCACCATGCATCTGATGATGATGCGTCATCCTCATCATCATTGTCATCATCTGATGCATCACCATCCATCATTGTCGTGCATGACATATATTTCAGCTCAGCATCAATATTTTTTCACCCGCAGCCGTTGTCAACCATGTCTCTGAAAATCCTAATTAAGGGGTTGTATCGGCCAAATTTCAGCTTTGATGAATGTGTGCTCGTGTTTTGGTATTTTATCGTGGTGTTCTTGCATATTTTATCCGTGGGTTTCAGCTGGTCATTTTAGGTAGGGTAGGCGAATCCCATTGGGTATTGATCATGTAATTGGGATCCCCCATCCCCTCCACATACACACAAAACAATGTTTTAAAAAAAGGATTTAGGCGCAGCTACGTGCGTGCGCCCTTATATCAAGTTCATTCACCTCTGACACCATTGATTTACAAGCTGTCAATTACAAAATGTTTATTAGCCTTGTTCAGCGTTCCCTTCCCTAAATATCTATCCGCAGACCGCTGCACTCGCCACATAGCAAAGCCAGTTTTCTGTTCCTCGTCAAGTCTGTCGGCCGAAGCCTCCGTGTTGAGATTCAGACAGCCACAATAGACCACCAATCACAGCTGATTACGGCCGGCCACACCTGAGCAGAGGCAGGCGGCCGGCCCGGGGCGGGGCCGGCGCCGGGCGCCGTGTCGGCCGGTGGCCGCGAGTGTTTCCAGCTGGCCCGGCCGCCGCGCCCCGCTCGTAAACAAGCCGTCCCGGCGGCACACATAGAGGGCGCGGCAGCCGCCCCCGGCCAGGCCCCGGCGCCGGGGCTCGTAAATCGCGGCCGATCGGCGGCAGGCCGGCCGGCGCCGCTAGGGGCTGCCGGTCCGGAGACAGCCGCAGCCCACCGAGCAGCGGCACAGTGCAGGGACGGCGCAGAGGGTGGTCTGAGGGGGGGGGGGGTTGGGAGGGTCACCAGTCACCAGTCCAGCACAACTGCCAGCGTCAGGAGAGGCAGTTGGTGTGGCAATGTTGTCGAAACGGGCATCCCTCAATGGAAAAATGTTGTAATCATGTTGTTTTCGATATTCATTTGCATTTGCGAGAGTTGCATGCAGCAGGCTGCGTGAAATGGGAAAAGGGCTCCTGGGCATGATTGTTACCAGGTTTTGTTACGACATTGCGGCGATTGTAGCGCATTCGAATGGTGTTTGTGCTTATGTACAGTGAAAACTCTACTTGTCTATAACTATCAGTTGATCCACGCAATTTTAGAAGATGTAGCCCGTGGTCAATTGAGATGTGGTAGAAAGGCGCAATCTCTTGTACATTTTTGTGGCATACAAATTTTAATTCCACATTCGCCCTTCTCATTTTTGACAGAACTGTGCTGAATACTCACTTCGGTGCAATAGCAATTCCATTGTCCACATTTTTTATCACTGCACTCTAAGGGACATCACTGGTCAAACAATGCTGTGCATTAGATGACATGACATTTAAAGGACACGTAAATGTGCAGGATCAAAACTGAGGAGAAGGAGCAAAATGCATACTGTTACTTAGTAATTGCGGAATAATGGCAGGTCAGCATTGCAGCACAGCGAGTTTTTGCAGGCTGGATCCCCAGCTGGGCGGGCGGGCCGGGCTACAGGCTAATATTCTGGAAAGAGTTGCCTCTAGTCTCTAGTCTAGTCTCTAGTCTGGACTTCGGCATGAGACTGTGGTCTTGTGTGGCAAGAAATAACAGGATCCGATTGTGCCGACCCCAAATAATTTTTGGAAGATTCCAGCTCCGTTCTGGATTGTTTGGAAAGCAGACTAATGAACTAAGCTTTTCAGTGAGGGCAAATTTATCAGCAAAAACAAGTGTCTAGGTCCACACTGGCATCCACCTACACCTCCCTCTCCCATATATCTCCCCTCAGTGTCCGTGCTCGTAATACGACTGCTTTCATTTCAGTCGCTTCGCCAAGTCCAACTCAACTTCAACCTAGCTGTTTACGTGGCAAATCACCTTCTGCAGTGTGCACATGCTAGTTCACATGTTTTTTCACAGGTGCAGCACGCTATTTCCCAGCTGACTTCCTGACGGCCAGTAACCAGTTTCATAAAGAGCGAATAGCGCACAATTTTGACGTAGGGAATACCTTCTCAATCTTTTACTTCGAATCCGATTACACTTGTAAAATTCCTTTATTTACGCGGAAATCTGAGGTAGCGAGTTACTACGTACCTTACCAAGCGTCCATCGAGTTCCACAAACGCAGCTGATTTGACCATGGAGTAAACATTCACTCCGAAACTGGAGTAAAATAAAAAGATGCTCTGGCCCATCGTAGCATCAGCAGTGGTGATCCTAGAGGAGCTGGAGCATGCCAGGCAGCAGCGGGGGAACAGAACATTTAGACCGATAGTCACCCTGCAGAGAGCAATTGTCGAGCTTCGAAACGACACTGACATGTCAAGGGCGGACTTTGTACGTCGGGCGGAAGTGTATATATATATATATATATATATATATGCACATATATATATATATATATATATATATATATGCATATATATATATATATACGTATATATATATATATATATATATATGTATGCGATAAAATCAATGCAACTGCAGTCCGTTTTGTAACTGTGTAGGCATATTATATGTGCCGAGAAGTGTGGTGAATAATGCTGGCAGGCCGGTATGAAAATCTTCCACTTTCTCACTTGTCGCAAGTTTCACGATATTCCGTTTTGTATTTTCTGCTGACACGGACAGATATGACATAACTTTAAAAAATGTACATGCTAAGGTAAGTGTGAAGTCAGTCATTTTAAGGCACTTTTTGTCGTTCAGGTGCATGTTGCTTTAACGCGTGGTAAAGGGAAGCTCGGTATGAACACACGAACCAAGCAGCTCTGTTTACTTCTGCGATTAGAGGAAAAATATGAAAAATGATAGGATATTTGCACTTAAGCGAATTAAAAGTATAATCGTTATTAGTGTATGAAATAATCGTCACGCAAATCGCATTTTTTACTGAGTTGAGTCATAAAAAATCACATCCGTCATGCCGCCTTGGCAATATTGCTGGATTTATTATTAGCTTCCAAACATAGATATATGCATTCAAACCTCTCGGGTCCAAAGCGACACATTGTTGTCATGGCAACGATCGCTTGTATCGCCATTGAAATTACTTAAGCCTTGACATTTTAATAATTACTTTTATGAATCGGAGGGGTGTTGCCAAGCTCATAAAACCAGCGTAGGACGTAGGGAGTTACGCCGCAATTACTTCGGTCAGCCCGAACTAAGTAGCACCTTCTCTTAAAAAAACTGGCTGCTGTGCTCGGTATCTTGCTCCGCCCCAGTTGGCTGCAGCCGGACGGGCGGGCTGGCTAGGGACTGGCCGTAGCCGAACTACCAATCACCTCCATTGGCCGCCGCCGGACAGCGGTCGCCGCCTCCGATTGGTCACACGCTGGTCAGTCCGCGGCGCGTACCGGTCGCCCATTTGCTGTCGAGAGCCGGGTGGGCGGAGCCAGGCCGTCGTGCGGCCGGTGGTCAGTGGCTGCCGCACTGGCCACAGCTGGGCCCTGGCGGACTCCACCGGCTACAGCCAAGCTCGCAGGCAAGCCCCGGCGCCAGGCGCACGAGAAAAAGCTAGGCCGCCGCCCGGCCAACCGACATAACGAACGGCGCGCTGGCTTAATGAGCTCGTTAGCAGACGGGCCGCACCGCCGGTGATTCCGGTTGATCAACATACCGCCACGGGTCCCACACGGTCTCGCGCACATCTGCCGCGCGCCCCGGCGCTGCCGACTGCAGACAGCGCCGGAGCCGGTGCCGCGGTCGGCCTGTATCGCAGCCGTGCGCCGCCGCCGGCCGCGGGGACGCACACGCCGGCGTTGTTTTTCACGGCACACGGCAGGAAATTACGGATGAAAAACAGCCCGGGGGCAGCGGCGGCGCACGACTCAGAGCGGGGAGCAGACCGGCCATTATGTACGCGATGTCTCCCAGGAGGGCGCAACCGCGCGACGTCCGGAAATACTGCGCGCGTGCGGCCTGGCCGCGTGTGGCCGGCCGCTGATGGTCCCAACACTCTTGCACTTTAGAGACGCGTGCACCAGGTCTGCCTGCTTTTGTGGGCCTGGATGAGTGCTGTGTGGCATTTAAGGAAGGAACTTGCGGGAAGACTGCGTGTGGGAGCAAACTGTAGTAGCTCCAGTTTCCGATATGTAGACATCTCTGTAATACATGTATGCGTGTCTGCATCTGTCCCTCTTTTCAGTCCCTTCCGTAGGAATACTTCTCTCTTCCTTCCCTTAATCTCTCTCTCCCTCTCTCTGTCTCTCTCCTCTCTCCCTCTCTCTCTATCTCTCTCTCTCTCTCCCTCCCTCCCTCACTGTTTTTCTCCTCCCACCCTCCTTCCATCAGAGTGCGGCATCGAATCGTCTATCATCATACACGCGACAATTAATAAACTAGCCATTAATAAAAGCCGGACACGTTAAAACGCACGGCTGAACGACACCGCGAGTCAAAACGTCGCCTGCATCTGAAGCTTTCCGCCGCCCGGGCGCGCACATCGTTTGTTTTCGGTCACAAAACGCGGAAAACAAAGATGGTTTACAATTACGGCGCAGACGCGACGGCCGCCCCGCTGACGACGGCCGCCGTCTTTCTCACGCACGTGGCAACGAGCTGCTCCCAGCGACAGCGGCAGTTTGTCACGCTGCCTGTGCCGCAGAGGAATGTGGGAGCGGCCGACGTCGGATGATTTGTTTGCCGTGCCAAACCGCCCGCTCCCCGTCTCCGCTCATCCAGGCAGCGTCGGTGCCGATAATTTTTACTTCGCCTAGTTTCAGGAGCTCTAGCAGCGCACGTCCCCGCCCAGTGTGCACAGGGTGCGTCAGCCCAGTACGGAGGAATGTCGTCATTAGTGACTCCTGACGGCGTGGGGCCCCTCGTCTTGTCCTTTTGGGGATGATTGTTGGGGCTGTGGCTTGAGCGCACCAATTTCTTCAGCACGCCGCAATACAGCACTACCACACTAAGCAAAGCCTGTTAAAATCAGTGAACAGGTAAATATTCTCTCCATGGACCGCATCGTAATCTCTTGGCTTGGCCTGAATGAAGCCTACGCCCGGGTCAAACCCCAGCTGTACCCACCGGAGGGACCGGCGCAGCCTCGGGCCGTACCCATGGTAACATGCTGAAGGCGTGCGACCGATGGCAGGGAGCCTTATTGTGACGTCACACCACTCATCGGTGTAGCCTTTATCCAGGTGCAGTCAAAAGATCGCATAACGCCGAGATCATCTACCGAGAAGTTCTTTATTTGCCTTCGATTTTGGCGGGACATTCGGACCTTTTGGCGGGACATTCGGACCGCTGTCCTCGCCTGATGTGTCAGCATGTACACATCGCTTCGGGCAATTAACTCGCAACCGCCGTCAGGTGTTACCGAGTCCTGAGAAGGATCGGGTGATGTTTGACATCCAGCCAAACGCGTCACAACCCGAATTTTATCCGTGGATTTGCTGAGATTTGAGCCGGGGTCTTCTTCGTCGTATACATGCCAACGCACCAGACGAGGATCATAGCTCAAACAATTATTCCATCCGCGATAATAAAACCTCGTCGCAATCGACGCAAACCTTCAGTAAAACTCTAAGCTTTTTTGTCCAACTTCTTCAACTTCAACTTCTTTGGGTTCACTCCGATCTAGCCCCAGCTGTCCAGAACGTCATTCACCGCTGCCGTTTTAATATAAAGGTACGGCGCACGTTGACAGCCAGCCCGCTGCGGGGCGCAGCGACTGTGGCATGAATCGGTCACACTAGCGGCCAGCGGGCCTGCGGTATGAATCGGTCACACCAGCGGCCAGCGGGCCTGCGGCAGGAATCGGTCACACCAGCGGCCAGCGGGCCTGCGGCATGAATCGGTCACACCAGCGGCCAGCGGGCCTGCGGCATGAATCGGTCACACCAGCGGCCAGCGGGCCCGCGGCATGAATCTGTCACACCAGCGGCCAGCGGGTGAATCGGTCACACCAGCGGTCAGCGGGCCCGCGGCAGGAATTGGTCACACCAGTGGCCAGCGGGCCTGTGGCATGAATCGGTCACACCAGCGGCCAGCGGCGATCCAGCGCGCCATTCGCACGTGCGATCGCGGGGGTCCAGCGACTTGGCTGTTAGCTCGTCTAAATGCACCAAGTCTTGCGGACATATTGCCTGGATTCGCTGACCCCGCAGTAGGCATGCATGCTGACTTCTGCAATGCACACCAACGTGCGGGAGTCTATGCTTTGCGCCGAAACATGGATTAACTGAATGAGGTCCAGGAGAAGAGTGAGAGGGGTGGGGGAGGGGTGGGGGGCAATGAGATTGCCGCCCCTCCCAGCACGATGAAAGAAACGGAACTTTTTCTCCCTTCTTCCCTCCTGACGTTTGATTCTCATATAATTAGTAGCGTTGCTCAGAATGAATTCGAGGAAAACGATCGCATTGCAAATGACGTCATGGAAAAGTTTTGCATCAAAGGATTGTATGACAGAAGGTCTTACCCAGAAAGATCCTATACCTAAAGCATCATGAGTAAGAGACTGCGCATGATTACAATCGGCAGAACAAGTTGGTAATGGATAAATGTCGTATAAGTCTTGCAACTAGTGACAAGGAAGGTTATTATGCAATACATCATGCGCAAAAGGCCGTATGGAATGCAAGTTTCGCAGAAAAGATCATTGAGGATAAATAACGCATTGTAAAGCGCCATATGTGAAAAGCTATGAGCTACGCATCCTGCACGGTAAGGTTTGTTGATGACAAATGACACGCGATGATATTGTAAAAATTAGTATCGCAAAATGTCGTAAAAATTTCAATGAAAGGAGGCTAGAAACGTACCTGCGCCCATAATTTGTCAAACCGAGACGGCTGTATGTTTTCAGAAAAGACATCGGCAGCGCAGGGTGCTGTACACGCATTTACAAGGGCTCGAGACCCTCATCCCACGATATGGTGAGTTCTGCACTTCATGGTCTTCAGTTGAGAGGCATCCCCAGCACCGCGTCATTGAAGCTGCGTACACCAGGCCAGACATCCTGGATTACTGACCGCCATCGGGTCATATCTGCGGGCACCGTCCGTCAAATGCCGTGGCTATTGGTACGCCTGGGCATATCGGCGCGCGGGCGTGAGTTCAGCACCATTCGCCAGGCCAAGGGAGGCCCCGGCTTGATGGCTTATTGCCGCTCAATGTTTTCATTACTTCACATTAGCTGACAGTGAAGGACCGCTGTCCTGTCGCCGTGTGCACCGCCGGGGGACACAGGTTATGGTCCACGCATGCAGTTCGGTCACTGGTCCGCGCGTCAGCGTGTTTGAAGCAAACAGACAAGATCAGCAAACAGCAAGAAGAATAGCCCTCGTGTACAGTATGCGTTTTCATCCCGTCCTTTGACCGCGCCAGTATTATTTGGGTAAACGATATGTATTTGGTCTCGACGAATATGCTAAGCTGCCCATTGCAGATGGAATAAGTGCGATCGGTTAATGGACGGATGCGTTTTGAAACATCCAGAGTTCAAGATCCGTGCAAACAGATATAAAGTTCATCACATTTAAGAAGTTAGATGTTAGACCAAAAACACGCTATTGGATGAGCCGCGTTCGAGGAAAATGTGTGAGTGGCCATCGCGTTAACATACTGTGCTTCGACAGGTAACTTCAAGGACACATCCGAGTGGGACCAGAGCACCGTAAATAACGCCGGAAGCTTCGTAAACCGAATGGGTTGCCCAGGGTAGCTGGGTGCGCTCTGCATGAAAAAAAAGCACACAAACATGCACGGACGAGGCACCCTGCGGAAGTCCCAGCTGAGTTGCACGGGAAGTTGGTGCAGTTCGTCGCCGGGTGCTGTTTACGGACATGCGAGCGTGCCACCCGTGAGGCGGCGGGGCCGGCCCCCGGGGTTCCCGACCGAGCACCGCCGGTCCCGACCGAGCACCGCCAGTCCCAACCGAGCACCGCCGATACCGACCGAGCACGGCCGGTCCCGGCCGCAGTGAGCAGACACAGAGCGGGGAGTCCCGGCAGGCATTGGCTGACGTCTGCTGAGGATAGACAGTGAGTTTCCGGCTTGTGAATGGATGGGAATGCATCTTCCGTACTTGACCACAGCTTCAAAACACATCTTCCGTGCTTTCCTGCACGGCTCTTTCAAAATGTGCTGCACCCTGAGAACACAATAAGTGTGTTTACATCTCAACGATTGCGAATCTACTCTATGGCTGTCACATGCCGGGAGCTTCTATTAGGCAACGTTCTGTCGATTTTCATCCGATAAAGGCGAAGCGGAAACGAAATCCGCTGATCTGATCTTGATGGCACATTTTTGTCAATGGACATTCTACCATCACTGCTGCATGAACCGCACATAACTTTGGCGGTGATACGATGGCATTAGACATCGGCTGGCTGACACTACTGCCACACTCCCGCCCGCCCGAGAAAGGCCCCAACAGTCCAGCAACAAACCCAGTTGGACAAGGCCCGTGCGCCTCTCTAGCCCGCAGGCTGACGCCCTCCGCTGGCTGGAGCTGGCCGGGTCACGAGGCTCACCTCCGCCGCGCCCGAGGCTGCCGGCCGGGTTACGTGACCGGGCGACGGCCGGTGGCTGCGCGGGTAGCCGTGAGTCACGCTCTGGTTGCCCTTCTGCGGCGCCGCGGACAAAATGGCCGCCGCGACCGCGGCCGGCCGGCCGGCAATCAGCTGGGCCGGTTTTCCGTGTCGGCGGCGCCGAGACGACCGCAGAAAACAGATCAATAGGCGGCGCACCGTGCGTCACAAATGCCGCGGCGTGCCGAGAGCGCCGCACGACGCGGCGGTTGCACCTGGCCGCCGGCGGCGGCGACGCGGCCCGTCACACTGCAAGCGTGGTAGCGGTCCGGCTGGGGCCTTCCACACGACTGGGGGAGAGGGCGCAGCAGGATTTGAAGCGTCTTTCATAAGGAGTACAAATGGACCGCACAAGCAGGTTTGTCGACATGGGTGCGCTCCAGCCAGAAAATGTTTGGAAAGTCCGATCCTTGGGAAGAAGCACGCTTGATTCGACAGATGCGGACCAGTCTGCATGCTATGCAGTCTGATGCATATTGACTGTATCATCAGCAAAGCCTTTCAGATAATCTAAGCTAGTCAACGTAGCTCAGCCTACCAAAGCAAATCAACCACCCTCAGATAAAAACTTCCACCGTGTAACGGAAGCCCTGCACGAAAATCGTAAACTGGCTAACTGCGTGCACATAGTTTGACATGGAGGGGGGGGGGGGGGGGAGGCTTCGATGTATGGTCTTCTAGGCAAGGGTATTCAGTTAACCGTACCTTACAGGCTGCCTGTGGAAGGTAGGAGGATTTAGACCTGAGTTCTCTGATCAGCTCCCAGAACTCTCCGTCAGCATGCTTTCGTACTTTGAAGACAAATCAAGTCAGACTGCGGAACGTCTCGCATCCACTCTAGCTTCGGGGGCGGCTGACCACGTATCGCGGCCTCTCCTCCTTTCCCACGACTTCATCTCTTATTTGACTGGCACAATTGGCCTTCCCATGGGGCCACGTGACGGGCACGCGACCACGCGCCGAGCGCACGCTAACACGAGCCCCTTCAGCTGCTGAGCCCCCACCGCAGTGCAGTGGCGGTGCAGGCTCTGCCGGACCGCCGCGGTCGACTGTGGACTACGTTATCATCCCCGGAGGAGGCTGTGGTCGCTGGCAGCCTGCTCAGGGGACCAGCGGCGGTGACACGGACCAGCAGACTGGACAGGACCGGTGATGCGGACAAGCAGACTGGACAGGACCGGCGGCGCGGACCAGCAGACTGGACAGGACCGGCGGCGCGGACCAGCAGACTGGATAGAACCGATGACACGGACCAGCAGACTGGATAGGACCGGCGGCGCGGACTAGCAGCAATGGCACGCAGGCTTGTTGGAGAGGCAGAGCTCTCGCTAACAACAGACGTGACGAGGCTGCTGTCGTGCGACCAAAAGGCATCCCCCTGTTGGCCCGGTTTTGCATGAGCCAGTCTGACCTCGCTGTCTCCCGTGGGCGTGTGCCGTGACCTTAGGCTGGCTGACCCTGCCCGCCGCCAGCCATCGAGGCTGCTGGACACACATACTGTCCCCACCGCGGCGCGTAGCGTATGGCGTGCGGCGTGCGGTGTGCGGCGTGCGGCGTGTGGCGTGCGGCGCCAGCACTCACCACGCGGGCGCGTGACGACACTGCCGGCCTTCTCACGCCGGGTGACGCGGTCCGCGCCACTCTCCGCGTGAGGACGCCCGGCCAATCCCTCACGCCGCGTGACTGCGCCCGGCCGCCTCACGCCGCGTGACTGCGCCCGGCCACTTCATGCTGCGTGACCGTGCCGTGACCGGACGGCCAGCGGCGGACGGGGCCGACAAATGGGCGGCCGTGTGCCGGCCGACCGTGGAGCCCATATGTTCCCCTCCAGCGGCGGCAACCGCCACGAGGCCTGACGCTACCCGGCGGCGGCGGGCGGAGAGCTGGAGACGGAGGAGCGGCCGGCGGCAGTCTGAGGGCTGGAGACGGAGGAGCGGCTGGCGGTAGTCTTAGGGCTGGAGACGGAGGAGCGGCCGGTGGCGGCGGTCTGAGGGCTGGAGACGGAGGAGCGACCGGCGGCAGTCTGAGGGCTGGAGACGGAGGAGCGGCTGGCGGTAGTCTTACGGCTGGGGACGGAGGAGCGGCCGGTGGCGGCGGGCGGCGGGCTGGAGACGGAGGAGCGGCCGGCGGCGGTCTGAGGGCTTCCTTCGCCCCTCCCCACGAGACAGGCTACGGAACCTTGTCTACTGAGCGCAGAGTGGCCATGGGCAGTAATGAGACGCGATATGCAATATTCCCTGTCATGCCCGATGCGGGGAAAAACTGCCGACTGGTTGCCTACCATTCTCTGTGTTGCTATTTATGAAGAGCAGCGTCAGTAGGCAGCCTGTCAGAGTCACAGATCGTCTGACCTATTCGCACCATTAGCGAAACTACCTCCGCGAGAAAACTGCCAGGTCAGTTCGCAGATGCTCGGAACACATCTCTGGGGCAGCACTCTCAGCAAGATTAGTGGCTACCCATAACTCAGACGGAATTGCCATCCGGTCCAACGCCAGCTAGCAACTATCTGACAGGCACGAGCGACACCTTCAGGAAACGCTGCGGGAAACAGCAAACGCTCTTCTGCGCAACTCTCCTGGAGTCGGTATCCGGCAGCCGATGGCGTCAGAGAGCAGTGGTCAGACCGCCCCGAACGCCTGAAAATTGGGTCACGTCAGGTCACGCCAGGTCACGTCAGAGGTCGCGACCTGCCCGCAGTGGAGAAAAGGCGGTCACACCTGACGTCGCCCGACGGGGACGTCAGTGCCCCGTGGGCAGGGACCAGGGTCCAGTTTATAGTCGGTGCCGCAAATAGGCACGATCCGCGCCGCGCAGTAGCCAAATTTTGACTACAGAATCGCATTATTAACCAGTCCGTTTTAACCATATCCCATCATTTTATCCTGCTACTCCCCAGCGGGCTTCGCTGTCTCCTTTCGTCGTTGGAGGTCTCCGCTGCCGCACCTCTCCTAAATTTGTTAAGAAATCAGCTCGAATACTCTGCTTGGATGTATGTTGTGTTCACAGAACTTGAACGGAGGCTGTGATGCATCCCCTGAGCTCCCCCACCCGTACGAACCGAAGGGCGGCTCTGAATGATACGCAAAGATGAAAAAACTGATCAAAAGCTCAAATCGAGCACAATAATCAGGGGTGTAGTTTCTTATTCAGTCGGGGCTTCAACTTCTCGAAGTGGGCGGTGGGCGGCTCCAGCGCCCACCTCCCACTTCGAGAAGGAAGTGGGTCGAATCCAGGGAGCAGCCGTTTGTTGACAGATTGTTGGGAAGTTCTCGTAATTGTGATTTGCTTAGCCCCTCCCCCCCCCCCTCCCCGCCAAGCTTGTTTTGAGCAACGACACCCGCAGCAGCTAACCAATAATTGCTATCGCGTCACTTCACACATTTTCGCAGTCACAGAATGCGTCCCAAGCGGATTCTTTGGCCACACCACGGGTTTGTGTACAGGCGGCGACAGCTCGCATGGAAGAGCAGGCGCGACCTTGTATTCAGTTCAGGCTGAATTGTTATGTGGGCTGGCCGGGCGCGACTGTAGCATGTACATTCTGGCCATGTGGTGTCATACTGAGACTCCACCTCCAGCCCCAGGCCTGCCGCGACGCTCCGAGGTCGCGCACTGTTGCTGTTGTGCCGCTGGGCCGGCTCTGCGAACATTTGCTTCGCACAAAGCCATCGCCGACAGCAGCAGCGTGCCAAAGCAAATCATCGCCAGCCCCGCCTTCAATTAAGGCACCCGTAAAAACTGCTGATGGATTTCCAGCGGTGTAAAAACTTAGCTGGCACACAATTTATTTGTCAACTGCGCGGCTTGGTGAGGCAGGCAAAAACACCGTGACATGTCAGTTATTTTGGTTTATTATTTTGGAGCAATTGGCCTCGGCCTGGTACCGGCCAGAGGCAATTATTTTAATGACTCATGTTTCACACTTCAAGTGAATTAGCTCTACCGTGAAGCCACTCCGCTCGAGTTTTAGTGCTACTGGGCTTAAAGAACTGTCCCAAAACAAGCATGGTGTATCATTTACAGCAAACCGAGTGGCTGGCTAGGCGCCTGTCGTGTAACAGCGAAGGTTGGTAGCGACTGGACGCAAAAAATTGCAGATGCTGTCCCATCACCAGGAAAGCAGCCAAGGGGCATTGCCGAGCGGGCCGGCCTTCCACCTTAGGCCCAGCTTTTCCACCAAAGATGACTCGTGAAAGAAAGTTGAAAACCAGAGTCATCGCTATGCCTTCTCACTCTCCACTCATCGAGCTGCACCCCTTCCCCTCCTTAAGAAAAAGTCCGGGATGCGCCCCTGTCCACCACGACATTATTATTCATTTTTACTGACATTTTCCATGTGCTATTACCCATATCTGTGAACTTCTGGCAATCCATACTTTCCCATGTGATGTAGCGACTTAAGCAAATCATGCTACTCAAACGACAAGACACAGATCAAAAGGCAAATGTCATCGGAATGCACAGGAAAAAAGCATTTCAGGCGTCTGATCGCTTCGAGACATTCTATGAAAGCACGAGCACCGAGCCCTCACTTCAGTGCAGCCCGGCGGCCGCGAATGCCTGGCTGGCACCAGAGTCAGCCCCAGTTCCCCAGAGAGCGCCACCGCCCGCTCAACTGAACAAAACACTCGAGCGTCGTGCGGCACACTCCAGACGCGCGCAGCAATTACCGCGACGGTCGGGCTGTGAATTACCAGCGGGCGCCCAGCGCCGACCAGCGCCGCCCAGCGCCGGCTCAGCTGTGGCCAGCGCCGGCTCAGCTGTGGCCAGCGCCGGCTCAGCTGTGGCCAGCGCCGGCTCAGCTCCACCCAGCGCCGCCCAGCGCCGCCCAGCGCCGGCTCAGCGCCGCCCAGCGCTGGCTCAGGCGCCGCCCAGGGCTACCCAGCGCCGCCCAGCGCCGGCTCAGCTGCGGCCGGCGCCGGCAGGGGCCTTGGCCTCCGTGGCGCCCTCGATTTGTCACGGGAGTCAGGCCGACATTAGTGATCGGTGCAGCACCGATGGCCGGCGCCCGCCGACGCAGGCGGAGCTTTTTTGCCGCCACTCAGATTCGCTGAAAGGCGGATGCGCGCGACGGCCAAACAAGTCATCGTGCAAAAACCGTGCAAATGTTGCGCAAAAAATGCACGGCGGTAAAATTAAAAGCGTATTAGCCGCTAAAAACGGATGCAAAAACGAAATCGAACACTGATTGATGATTTATAATTACAGGATGTGTGAAACGCGCTTGGCGTAATTCGAGCGCGATGTCTTTTTGTGGTCAGGTTAATTGTCGAAAATCACCTCGACGGGAAATATCTGTTTGTGGTGCGCTATTACTCCAGCTCTGCTTAATCACAGTCGTAGGTGACCTCGACGCTGCGAGGATCCTCCGTCTGTCCAAGGAGCACGCCTGTGCCCAGCAGGCAGTCAGCGAAGCTGCGGCCCGGGGTGGTGCACCCTCCCCTGCGTCGCCCAGCGCAGTACCCTCTGGTGTCGTGCTGAGGAGAGACATCATTTACATGTGATCCAGACAAACGGACAGGAGCAGCAGGCCGTGCTACTTCCGTGCTATCGCCAGTTCAGTCTGCCGTGAAGAGCAACTAAAGCAACTACTGTTTTGATTTTCCTACGATTTGTGCCTTGAAATTGAGAGTAGAACGTGCGGATAACTGCACCTCATGCATGCCCCAGCACCGATGCCTGTGTGCATTTACCAGAACATCATCCATGCTATTCGTTCCGACAAAAGCGTGTTGTCGAGATATCAACTCATCTACATCAGCATTCTCCTGGTTTTTCTCCGAGGAATAAGGTCATCACTACTGTCTCGCTCCGGTTGGTTAATGCCTTCTGACAGACCGGCGTCTCAAGGGCAGCTAAACGCCCCATCAAACTGTCACAGCGCGTGGCCGGAGCGGAGCGCCCTGCGGCTTGGCCCCTTCCGTGCGTACCGACAGCGCAGGCCACAGGTGCCGACGCACGGGCCAGAGCCGGGGCTGTTCCCGGGCGTCCATCGGCGGTCGGCGGCCGTCGCCGGACCGCCGCCGACCGTCCAGCCCCTCCTGCGGCGTCCCACCCGAGGTCGGCGGCCGTCGCCGGACCACCGCCGTCCGTCCAGCCCCTCCTGCGGCGTCCCACCCGAGGTCGGCGGCCGTCGCCGGACCACCGCCGTCCGTCCAGCCCCGCCCGCGGCGTCCCACCCGAGGCCGGCGGCCGTCGCCGGACCACCGCCTTCCGTCCAGCTCCACCTGCCGTCACGGAGTCGGCACCGGCCGGCCGTGCTCAACGGAACCCATTTCACGCCGGGGGCCGGCCGGCGGGTAATGTTCGCCCGGTGCTGGGTGGTGGCACGCGCGAGGCGGAGGTGGCTCGGTCCACACGTCACGCACAGCGACAAGACCCCCTCTAAGGGAGGGCTCCGCACACGAGCAGCACACGGCAGCAGCTGTCCGAGAACCCCATGCTGGCCAGCAAACTGACCGCTGGCGGGCGCGCAGAGACCGTGTGACGTCACAGTCTGCCGACCGATAGTAACGTCAAGCCGTGCTGTGATTGGTGCCAGTCGCGGGAAGCTCAGACCGGCGTCGGTCTACGGTCTGGCCGTGCCGCGGGGTCAGTCTGGTGACCTCCCGTGGCCGAGGCCCCGCCGGGTCAGTCGCCAGCTGAGGTCAGTGCCTCCGGGCGCAGTGGAGCGGCTCCCGCCGGCTCCGAGTGATGCCGCGCGCTCGGTTGGCCGGTAATGGCGGCCATTAGTGGGCCCGGCGCGTGCTCGAGTCATCCCGGCGCGTGCCGCACGGCGGCCGGCCGCCGCCCCTGGAGCGTGGACACTGCGGCTCCGCGCGTCCGTGGAGCGTGGACACTGCGGCTCCACACGCTCGTGGAGCGTGGACACCGCGGGCCCACACGTCCGTGTAGAGTGAGCACTGCGGCTCCACACGCTCGTGGAGCGTGGGCACGGCGGGTCCACACGCTGGTCTCCTAGTCAGCCGACATCAAACTATCCAAGTTAACTCTACTGGGCGCCGACGCGTTTAACAGCAAAATGCTTTACGTTACGCGATCTCGAGACCGCTATCCATGATGGGATGAGTTTTGGTGCATGGCGACAGGATGGCAACTCAAGACTCGCTTTCCACATAGCGCAGCAGCTGTGTCCACAGTTGGTAATCATCGGCGATTCCGTACCGGCGTGCGTGAAATGCATGTTGTTGCAAGGAAATTAACCCACTAAAACGCTATTCACCGTTTTAACGACCGTTACATGTTCACACTGAGTGGCATGAGTTATTGTGCGGCGGCGCTGCCCATGCCAAATCACTTCCTGTCCAAATTAATTGCACATAAGCAACGCCGCCATAAAGACGGGGTTTAACACTGCTCCCGACGGCTGCGCTTCCAGTACTACAGCGTCCGGACTGGTTGTAACAGGAAGCCGACCAGGCTCGCCTCCTGCACAAACCCATTTTTTCAGCCCATACTTGCATGCATTTGTCATGCCCCAGCCGTCTTCACAGCGGCTGTCAAACGGTACCTATGCCACTGGAGCAGTGCTCAGACCGAGCCGAGGCATGTGCATGGCCGGTGTGCGGCCCGCTACGCGGCTGACACGGGCAGAGGTCGGCCCGCACCGGGCCACGCCCCCCTCCCCTCCGCATGAGCGTGGCGGGACCCGTTTGCGGCCGGGCACCGCGTGCAACGACAACGGCACGGCACGCGAGCGGCGGCCGCGCCCGCCGCCGTCTCGGCCGGACTGGGCCCACCGGAAGCGGCTTGATCACAGGCGGCGGCCGCCGGCGGCCTGTTTGAGGCGCCACGTGAGCTCCGGGCGCGCGTGCGCCCGTGAGGTCGCCGCGCCGGGGCGTGCCGCTCGGGTCAGCACGGCCTGGACACGTCCGGTCCGCTACGACGGGAGGGCGGGTACGGCCGCGGAGAGCCGGTGCTAGGCTGAGCCGAGGACAGCGGTGTTGCTGGGCTGAGCAGAGGATAGCGATGCTGCTGGGCTGAGGACAGCACAGCGGTGCTGCTGGGCTGAGTCGAGGCGGCAGCTTCCCAAGCAGTGCTGAGCCGAAGGAGTGTGTAGAGAAAGCTACATGGGTTAGAAGTTCCCCGTTACGCTTGGTGAAAAAAACACTGAAACGACGTTAAACTTTACATTTCAGGGAGATCTGGATGATGTCCTCTTCCGTCTCCGAAATTGTATGAGGCTCTATTCGAAGATTTGGTAGGCATGAGACATCCGTGTTAAGTTGATGAAAAGCGTAGACGTGGCTCACTTTCTCATTATCAAGCAAGGATTGTAGCCGCCGCACCGGTAGAAACAGTGAGTGATTGCTTTTGTGCGCGTGTGTAAAAGAGAGAGAGAGAGAGAGAGAGAGAGAGAGAGAGAGAGAGAGAGAGAGAGAGAGAGAGAGAGAGAGAGAGAGAGAGAGAGAGAGAGAGAGAGAGAGAGAGAGAGAGAGAGAGAGAGAGAGAGAGAGAGAGAGAGAGAGAGAGAGAGAGAGAGAGAGAGAGAGAGAGAGAGAGAGAGAGAGAGAGAGAGAGAGAGAGAAGAGAGAGAGAGAGAGAGAGAGAGAGAGAGAGAGAGAGAGAGAGAGAGAGGAGAGAGAGAGGAGAAGAGAGAGAGAGAA
>NW_023596136.1:27433738-27442911 GCF_011947565.3 Pollicipes pollicipes | reverse complement strand
CATGAATGATACCACCACTTTTGTTGGGTTGCATGCTAACTATGGCCGATTCAAGCCGTTTAGGAACTGCGGGACCTACGCTAGTGATGCACAGTCTTTTCATTTTATAGAATATACGAATGAAGGAAAGCTTTTGGACTTTACATTATATCTATTGTTATCCCTTTTGTTTGGTGAGGAACAAGGTCAACCGAGCCCGGTTTGCTGTGTGGCAATTTAAAAAATATTCTGTATGACTTGCTTGCTGGGGTGACTGATGTTGATGCATATACTGTACTACTATTGTAGCTTATTAGTTAAATCTGAAATCACCACTTAAGGTATTACATAAGCGGGATCCTGTCTGAATTAATAAAGTTGCATCCAGGGCAAGGGCAGATCCAGAGCACAGTTGTGTGCTTATGGCTGAGCATTCAGTGCTAGTTTTGGGTATACAGTGAAATGCCTCATGTTAAAATATTGTTGAACCCCACTAATTATATTAGATGTTGCATTCACAATGTTTTTTAGTGAAAGCAATCTATGTTTTTGAAAATCCAAGAAAATGGCATCTTCCCCACACTTTGGCTATCCAGGGAATGTCTTAGTCCCATGTCCCTCTTGGATTGAAGGGTCACAACCAAGCCAAATATGATCAGAGATATTGCCCTTGTGCAATGACATGTCATACTGTGGTCCATGCCTATGCCAGGCCCTTTGACCTATAAAAAAAAAGACAAGAAATGCTGGATGGGATACATGATGAACAGGTTTAGTTTAAAATCATGCTATTTTAAAAAAAGCCTTCTTTGTCTTAAGCTAGGTGCTCTTCATTTATTTTGTCATAATAAGTTACATGTCTGTGTTCATTTTGCATGTCTAGTCATTCAATAGGAGACAAAGGATGTTGCATGTGGGGGATGTCACTAGTGCAAGGGATTCAGATTCACAGGTCCCAATTAGGTGCAAACATATTGTAGTCCTGTGAATAGCGGGATCCTAAGAATGAGGACTTGGGCCCTGATAACCAAAATCAAAACCCTGGAACCATACAAAAACATAAAGTCATTATCATTTGTATTGAAATATGAAAATGAATATATTCAACATCCTCTGAATAAACATCTCCCATAGATGAGCTAATGGCCACACATGTATATTATTTTTGTGTCTGAGCAAGTTATTATCCTCCCTTTTACCACATTAGTTTGAGATTCCATAAAAATATTTGTATATCATGATACTGTGTTTCCTTAGCTCTACCATGTGTATATACATATATCAAGAGATATATGCACAGATATATACCATGTGCTCAAGACTTAGTGCAAGATAATCAAGGGAATCTATCTTCAAGATTGATTCTCTTATCAAAGATGATGATGATAATGTAAAATGAGGGCATGCCCAGTAACAATCTGCATATGTTGGCCACTGCACAACAATCAACTTCGATCAATGCTTATCATGAACTGCTGAGATCTGTCCATGTGGACATGGACAGACTGGGCACTGACATTCCATGCCATCCTCAGGCGCTGACTAAGGCGCGTAAGCCGCCATGGACGGCCTCTGGAAGCGGCGGCGTCGGCACAGCGAGCAGGAGCTGCGGCCAGAGCTGTTCCGCACGTCAGCGGCCTCGGAGCCGACACCGGCGCCGGCGCCGCGAGCCGTCCGACCGTCCGTCCGCCGGCTGGTGGTGATGCCCCGCTCTCTGCTGTGGGGCCTCGTGCTGGCACTCTCCTTCACCTGCTTCCTGCTAGGCGCGCTGCTGCTACGCGAGCACCTGCACGGCAGGCTGCGCCGCTAGTCACCGGCTAAAACCGGCTGGGAGAAGACGCGCGCCGCGCCCCGTCTGGCGGCGGCGCCGTCTACCGGCGAGCTGCCAGCGGCGCCGGACTGTACTGGAGAGGGCGCTGCTCCGGGGCAGACGCCGCCGCCAGGGCGCCAGACGGTGGCGGCGCTTCTGACGCTGGAGAGCGCGGCGCGTGGCGCGCAGCTGCGAGCGGCGGCTGGAGCTCACACGCCGTCTGGTGCTCCTGCGACTCTGTGCTCCCCCTCCCCCCCCCCCCCGAAGACGGTGCTGTCGTGGATACGGTGCTGCTGGTCTGAGCCGGCCGGATAAGGCCGAAATGTCGCGGCCGACCCGACGACATTTCTGCCACCTGGCTGCCGTAGATAAGAACTTTACTTGGATGCAAGGTCACCGGACGTGAGTGTTGTTTGCCGTATTTGTGCCATTATGAACCAGTATCGGGCCCAAAACAGAGCCTACTAATGCACGCCGGCCGTGCCATGTTCTGTCTTGCTGTCGGTGGGACGGACTGCGAACTGTTTAAGGAGGGAGAGGGGGGGGGGGGGGGGGAGCGCGGTGGCGATTCGTTTGGTTCAAGGGTTGGGCATGATCTGCTTCCTGATGTGCCAGTTTTTTACCTGTTTGAACCTTGCTAGCGACATTGGAACTCTGGGAGCTCTGTATTATCGTCTGATGATTGTTCCTGATGGTGCACTGGTTCGGCATCTTCGTTATGGATATACTTCTAGTCATCGATATTTGATGTGAGATAATGTCGGTTTTGTATGGAAGTGACAGCATGGGTTGGTGTAGTACTTAAATTGAATATGTAATAGCAAAATACATCTAGAAAGGATGAATCGCTGGTTTGGTTAGAATGAACACGCACCAGCATATGCACCCTCCGACACGCAACGGCAAGGACGCTTTTCTGCACTGCTGCGCAATATTAGGAAAAGACACGGACCACCGTGTCTTTGCCAGCGTTGCCAAGTCTTACTTTTGACGAACTTGCACACAGTCGCTTCTCTAGCAGTGATCTACGCTACCATAGCCATGCGAATGAGCCTACCGGGTGTTGCATATTGCCCAATAGCTCAGCAAAACACCGCTGTCCCGAACGGCCGCAGTCCGTCCAGAGTCCTGCCTTGCACTGCGTAGGCAGAACACACCTGAAATCAGGCTCGCGGTGGGTAGGTTCGACACGGTTGCCTTGCTGAAGCCCCGGTGGCGGCCGGGCCGTCACCTGAGCTGCACTCGTCCGTGTTTTATCGATGATTGGACGGGCCCGGCCCTTTATTTGATGAGCTCCGTGTGGTGGTTAATGGGAAACATGGGAGCGATGGCGAGCCGGCGGTGCGGCCCTCGATGGATCGATGGCATTGTTGCATGTTGCCTGCCTGCCTGCATGAACGCAACGCGGAGGCGTATGTACTTTCCGTTACCCCGACAGGAGTTGTCCGGAGAAAGAAGCTGTGCGGTGCGGCGCGTCGAGCTAGTGATGACGGTCGCTCACACGGCACGCA
Organism: Pollicipes pollicipes; assembly: GCF_011947565.3. Lineage (NCBI taxonomy): Eukaryota > Metazoa > Arthropoda > Thecostraca > Pollicipedomorpha > Pollicipedidae > Pollicipes > Pollicipes pollicipes. The sequence continues at coordinate 27,439,611 of NW_023596136.1, read as the reverse complement.
GCACGAGCCTCGCGGACACGGGGCGACCGCGGCTACTCCTCCCAGACAAAGCACAGATCGCCATCACTGGCTCGCCATGGCTGACCCTTAGCTGAGGGCAAGTCTAGTTGGCGATTAGCTCATCCGCTTGCTGCAGAAATCCGACGTGAGCAGGAGCTGCCTCAGTCTTTATATGATCAATATCCAGGAAATCGGCTGATGGGTACTTGAATGGAGAAGCGAAAAAACTTATCAAGGGGAGATGCGAACACAGTATTTCGCGAGGGCGAACGCCATTTTACTTCCGTCCGGGGAAGGATGTGGGCAACCACGACGTGGGCAAGGACCCTTACGCCAATTCGGTTGTTTCTTTCGAGTGTGACTCATGAGGTCTCAGGTGCTTAAAGGCCGGCAAGCAATAATATGGCATGCATTTTGTTGCGCCTCTTATATGCGTTCGCGCGGTGCTCAATGGATTTTGGATCCGACATGCTCATGGGGCAGATCGATTTTGCAGGACTAGCAGTCTTGCTCCTTGCAGCACCCACGTGGGTCCCCAAGGGCCATGCACACTTTTGGGGTCATGTGGGGGCTATGGGGTCAATTATACCATGGATTCGCCCCGACATTGGGCGCATCTAACACGGCGCCTGATAAAAACATACTTCAGGACGTTCGCAACTCGCATCTTGCCACCACTAAACAAAATATCATTATTATGTTGCACAGGGCACATGAACACTTATCACGTTTCAAAGACGTTTCGGAAACAAGATGGGCAGGAAACCACAGCTGGAGTCTTGAAATTACAGCCAGATGTAAGAAAGTTATCCCTGTGACGCCTTCCAGGCCTAAATTGTGGATTGTGTCTGCGACGCACCATCAAAATTTGTTGTCCTACCATACCTATCGGATGGGATGCCAGTGACGACAGTGAACCGCAATCTATTTACTGTAAGCATGCAGTGCGATGCTGGGCGATCCACGGGGTGTGCGGCTGCCGTGATCCACGAGGTGTGCAGCATGCACCTGCTGGACAAGTGTGGAGCTGATATGTCTCACAACGCCATGTCCACCACGCCAACTGTTCTCAGCATGTAAATGAGCGCAACGTTGTGAGGTAAAGGGCAGAAGAGGGTGTCTTGCTCGACGTTTGACGTGTTCAGAAATATCGATGAAACGACTTAGAGACTGCCCTGACAGTAACTGCACGACTTACCTTGATATTACCAACTTATGGACGTTGGGACCTCCATCTATGCGATGATGGGACTGGGTCATTGAACGCTGGGGCTCACAGTGTTAGAAAATGCAGTCATACGCAACTAATATAAAATGTTCGAAGATAAGACGAGAAAGTGGACCACCTTCTTCTCGGTTGTGTCGTAAAATGTGCGTGGGTCAAACCTCTCAAAAACGTTTCCACGTATGCAGGGGAACAGCGATAAACTTCTGGAAAAGTAAGTGAAGAATAACGCACCCGCCCTCAGTCCCACGCCTTTGCAGGCAGTCCGTGCCGCCTAACTTTCTTGCGCCGACCCAGGTCGCCCAGAGCAGGCCGCCCTGCCTTCGGTGGCGGCCGGTCGGGGCGGCGGGACGCGGTCATGAGCGTCCCCCGGCGGCGCTGGCGGTGACTGGCGGCCGGACGCGGCGGCCCGCCAGGCCCGGCCGCCACCGCCGCCGCCGCCGCCGCCGCCGCCGCCGGCTCCCCCTGCCGCCGTATCGACCTGGTGTATGGGGGCTGCGCAGCGCGCGGCGCGGCCGCCTGCCGGCCGGCGGCGCCGCAGCGCAAGCGTCGCTGCCGGCAGCGCCAGCTCGGCCGGCGCGCCCCGCCGCAGCATCGCCCCAGAGCCGGGCCTCCGCGGCCGGCCGTCACCGCCCGTCAGAGCTCGGCGGCGGAGCGTGCGTCAGTGACGCGGCCCTCTGTAGCGCGCGCGAGTCCCCTGGCAGACGCCTCCCGCACCGTTCGAAAGCGACGACCCCCGGAAGTGACCCCCGCGGCCCTGGTAAGTCACGGCGAAGGGTGGCGCTTGCTCGGTCGCAACGACCAGCAGCTCGGATCAGATACCATCTAGCTCAATATGTGACCGTGGAACTTTCTCCCGGCGTGACTGCTGTAACATCCTCGTCTTTTTGCTTGGCATGAGCAGCATTTGGCACTTTACTTTGCAGCATTTAGCGTTTTACACATTTTGTTTGGCTATGCACAACATTTCATCACACATGTACATGCAACATTTGATAACAACCTGAAACAACTATGGAACTATGAAACCAGCCTATGTACCCGGGTACCTGTTTAAACATGGCGAGACTTGCTCAGCACTGGCACTAACCCAGCTTTCAATGTATTCCATGCACACAAGCCTGGATGTATAGCGGACGAGCACTGGCTTGCATATAGATCAGGCCCCGCGCCGCTCCGCTGCCGCTGGTCTCCGGCGTCGATTCAGCATCGAATAGTGGTACCCCGGGACCGAAGTATGTACTTAGTTGTGCCAGTTTGAAGTCCAGAGTGTGGGTGGGCGGCTCTCCGTACAGTCATCGCGCACACATGCACTTTGATGTCTGAGCAGTGGTGAGCACGCGTGCATGCACATGCACAGGGATTTCTTTCTGGTCCCATAAGGGTGGGGGACACCGCAACTTTGAGAGAAAGGTATGTGAAACCCCTTTTGTAAATTCTGGGGTTAGGCTTAACCATTTTTTCCACTCAGCCCGAATTTCTCTCCCGAAGCTATGCCCTCGCACATGTCTATGCCTCAATGTACGAGACGGACAGTGACGCTGGACAGTTTCATCCAAAGTTGCATAATGTAACGTGCCAAACATGCCATTTGGTATTTCATGTAATACGGTTGGAGTATCTACTACGCATCGTCATTGCTGACGTCATCATTGCTTGAGGAGTGTCGCGCCGGGCCAACTGCAGCCGAAATTTGTTCAAGCGCAATGTGTTGACCATACTGCATGAAATGCCACGACATATTATAATATGAGAGCGGTTGTCACACTGAATAATGTCTGGCCTTCATTTAACGGTATACATTACTGCTGCCATGTTTCTTTTGCACCTTTTCGTATCATGTCCACTAATTCACTTTCGTTCAACGGGAACTAATAAAAAACATCGACGCATGAGTTTTCCAGAAGAGAAACCTAGTGTGACAAACAAAAACGAAACAAAGGGGTTCTGCCACAATTGTATGCTCATATCGCATGTGCATTCCGGGAAAAGATGCAAATTTTTGGTGCCTCTTGAAGATGTCAGCTATGATTGAGACTGATGTAAGCGCCTCAACGTTTCGTCGATGTGTCAACGCCTCGCCTCCGTCAAACGCGAAAGAAAGAAACACGGAAGTCGGAGACAAGTTGGTCGGCGTTCTTCTGAATGCAGTACAGTTATGTGCAATATTGCAATGCGATTCAATGGATATGTATGCCTTTGAGAAATCACTACATTGCTACGTAAAACTGGTGCAATATAGCCAACTTAGAATATAGGCAAATCGTGTTCTTTCCATGTTTTCGACTACTACTCCGTTTCTAATAATGCCGTTTTAAGGCGTTTGTTGACAAACGCTTGCTTAGACGGTGCATGAAGCACGAATGGTGATTTCTTCATGCACTTGTCCGGAGCGGTCTTGTTTCAGCCTAATGATGTCACTTACTAACCCTCAGAATCATAGGCATACGGTCCTGGCATTTCGTAGGTTCTCGATATTATCGTTAGATAATTGTCCTCCACTTCAAGCTTCGTGTGGCAACGACATGCCGTTTGGAATCGTGTTGAAATGTCAGTCCTTTTTAACATTGAACTGATGAAGTTTTCTTTTTCTTTGGACAGCACATACAGTTTTTGGTACCTAACTGGATTTTCACCTTCGTAATTATTTCAAGTATTCATGCCGTCTGAAGTTGCCTGAATCGTTCGTTGCAGTTCGTCAACGTAACATGTGCGCATGCACTAACACCATTCATGCACACAACACCGTGCATAAAGCAGAACTTTTGCATGGCTGATACCGTGCAAAGGGATGTTCATCGCTTTAAAATTGAAAATATTTGACTGGGCTCAAGCTTAACTGACATGTTGTTGAATAGTAAAAAGCGAAGGATTGTGAAGTAAAGAGGAAAATCTTTTATAATGTTAATGCTGCTCCAAAGGTTCTGTTATGTAGCCAGTAAAAAGACTAGTCACACCAGCCTCCAGGGCCCATATAAGAACATCGGAAGAAAGCAAACAAGTGGGATGCGTCTCGTGTCCATCCCTCAGGTTCCTGAGATCCGAGAACAGCGTCAAGGGGTGGGACGTCGGGCAGGAAATTCCCTCGTAGCAACTAGAGGGGATAGTTACCCGTATTGAGAATTGCCATCGACCACTGTTTGCGGATTGCTTAATCGACTCTGCGTAAATTTGGTTCCCTAGCAATCTCGGGAGAACGAATCGAAATCTCGGAAAAAACGAAAAGAATCCTGGGGCGCGAGAACATCCATGCCATTTATCTTTGTTTTTACGACACCGAGTACGAACTGGATGTTCAAAACTTCAAAGGACTCCCCACCGTGTTTGCCTAATTTTATGCAGACTTATCATCACGATTATAAGGGGAGAAAAATATGCTAGACCCTTTGAATACGCAATCTTCGTTACGCAAATCATTCACTCTTGCGGAAGCATGCCAACTCTTACGAACGATTTCTTATCATTAAATGTGCGTTGAGACCTGGGGCATATTTTAACAAGACAGTTGGACTTGGGCAGTAACAACATGGGCTCTGCCTTGTGTTGATCAGCCTATTTCTTCTAGGACTTAAGACACTTTATTTTCTCCTTTTGGAGGAAGCTGAGGCGTTATTTCGCAGTTCGTTTGTGTGCTGGAACGTGTATTGAACTGATGATCTGGAATGCTCCTTGAGCTGGAATCTTAATTGAGTATCGTATCTAAAAAGTGAGACCCCGCTCTGCCAACTTGGATTTTTAAGTTGCAAGGTGCTAGCCTCCAGCTCCTCCCTCCTTCAACTTCAAATGCGATCCTTCAGCTCTGATTGCGATCGAACCATATCAGCAACGGACGCTACTCTTTATTCTCGGAATGGGGGCATTCCTCTAAAAGTCCTACTGAGCTGCATTTCATTACTGCTGAAATGATTGGTCCCACAGCAGTTGCTGCTTTAGAAGTCATGCATTCCAAAGCTCGCGACATCTTCTCCCGATTCCCATGTGATATTTACTTTTTGAGAGTAGCTGGATCTTCACGCCACAATATTCTTTCGAATGCGGTTCCAGCATGGGATCATGAGAACACGGTACGCTTTAGTAGTGCACATGCCAGCATCCAAAATTAGCTCTAGGACATATCGTTGCGGCACTGTGAGAAGCAGCAAATTTCGCAAAAAATATGAGTTTCCTTGCTTTTGTGGATGCTTCGAAACGAAAAACATGTTCTGGAATGTTTAGTTTAAGCAAGTATATACAGGACACAATGCTGATAGGTTTGCTTCGCAAATATCTGAATATGAGGTGGGCCCAGGCGTTCAATATCCTCCCCGCCTGAGATCTAGAGAGAGAGAAGAAGAGAGAGAGAGAGAGAGAGAGAGAGAGAGAGCGAGAGAGAGAGAGAGAGAGAGAGAGAGAGAGAGAGAGAGATAAGAGAGAGAGAGAGAGAGAGAGAGAGAGAGAGAGAGAGAAGAGAGGAGAGAGAGAGAGAGAGAGAGAGAGAGAGAGAGAGAGAGAGAGAGAGAGAGAGAGAGAGAGAGAGAGAGAGAGAGAGAGAGAGAGAGAGAGAGAGAGAGAGAGAGAGAGAGAGAGAGAGAGAAGAGAGAGAGAGAGAGAGAGAGAGAGAGAGAGAGAGAGAGAGAGAGAGAGAGAGAGGAGAGAGAGAGAGAAGAGA
>NW_023596136.1:27421688-27432738 GCF_011947565.3 Pollicipes pollicipes | reverse complement strand
TGCGGATGGCATGCACCGATCGGACAGAAACGAGAACACGACGGCCACCAGGCCCGCTCCACATCACAGTGACGGCGGCGGCGACAGCTCGGGGCGTGTCAAGCGTCTCGCGCGCTGAGGTCCTGCGGCGTGCAGAGCTGGCCCCCGAGCGTGTCCGGCGGGCGGGGCGGGGAGCGGAGCCTCGCCACTCACCAGACGCCCAGCCGCACCCCGTCCGTGGTGGTGACGTAGAAGTTGCGCGCGGCCGCCAGGCCGGAGAGCTCTGGCTGGGTGAAGCTCGCGCCCCGGGGCCATCGCACTGTCGGCCACACGACACGGGTCACGGACTGGGGTTAGGTGCGGGCTGGGTGAAGCTCGCGCCCCGGGGCCATCGCACTGTCGGCCACACGACACGGGTCACGGACTGGGGTTAAGCGGGCCGGAGGTTAGTCGGCCCGGCCGGAGGCCACTGCTGCCGTCACTGGGACAGGGTGTGATCATCGTCGGTCATCACGGCATCGCAGGCTCCGGGCTATGGCCGCAAGGCGACATCAAGGGCTACGCGCGCGTCTATGCACGCAACGAAATTTGTTCGACGGATGTGGGCTTCTGGCGCCACGTACTACTCAAGAAGCGCCGCAGCAGGAGCCCGTGTGTCATGTCATTGGGGCTTTACGACGCACTCAGCTGCTGAGGCTAAATGGTGTCGCCTGCCTCTCGCCCTGGCAGGGAAGGCGGGCACCGCGGGGAATCGAACCCCGTACCTCTGGTTTCACGCACGCAGTGGTTAACGCATGCGTTAAACACTACACTACCGGCACCCCAGCAGGAGCCCCGCCACATAGTCAGCTCTGTTGGGTTTGGGGCGCACACAGCACACTCGATTGTGTGTATACAAGTGTGAGCTTGTGTACACTTCGGAGCACATGTGGCGTACAAGCTGGCGCAAAAGCGTGGTTCATGGCACATCAGACAAAAGCCCAAGCGTTCCGCCAGCGGCAGCGGCAGCGGCAGCGGCGGCAGCGGCGGCGGCGGCGGCGGCGGCGGCAGCGACTCACAGAACGGCAGGAACACCAGGTGGCGCGGCACCGTCGGGAAGAAGTGGTAGACCAGCGGCAGCGTGATGTAGAACACGAGCACGATGGCCAGGCTGACCTTGAGCAGTGTCAGCCAGGACCTGCCGACAGGCTCAGGTCACTGTCCGACCCCCTCCGGCCGTCAGACACACGCAGGCACCGCAGACCGGCCGCCAGACACACACACACGGACACTGCAGACCGGCCGCCGAGCACATACACAGGCACTGCAGACCGGCCGCCAGACACACAGACACAGACACTGCAGACCGGCCGCCAGACACACGCAGACACTGCACACTGGCGTTGTGGCACTGGCCGACGGCTGAGCTTTTCGAATGGCAAACGGAGCATACAATCCACATCATGTACCATAATGGACGCAAAGTGGCCCCCACGCCGACGCACCCTAAAATACCACACCATTACCACACCTGTGTACCAAAAACTGCATGCTGCGTTACGTCAGTGACGAGTGCCAGTAGCATGTCACCACCCAAATGTGCAGTGAATCACACACAAGTCCAGACTGCAAGGCAAAGCGCCCCCCCCCCCCCCCGCCCTCCCCCCATGTTCATCGGAGCTTTTCGCTCAACATGCATAACAGAAGCAGCGTCTTACTCATACACCGAGCACACGATATAGCTGTGCAACGGATCACAAGCCGGTGGTGAGTCACAGTCCCCTCCCCCCCCCCCCCCCCGCTCTTACCACCCCATTCCACGCCCGCTGTAGATGCAATGTCCCGACGGTCCACATACGATGGAGCGATTTCAACGAAGACCGGTCGATTAGACACGTAAAAGGAGACGTGTGGCTTGTTACCGGCTGTGTTTACGGGTTCGTGTTGGAACCACATCAACTGAATAGTTATACTTGTCACCACATCTTGCGTGGGCAGATTCGCTCTTTCCACCCGTACAACTCTGCGTTGAACATTTGCGTGCCATATGCGCAGACCACGCATGCAAAATCTACACAAGGTCGACTTCATAAGAGATTTTTGTGTGCCAATGTCAAAAACATTCGGGCCATCACAGCTGCTACACTATTGATCGACGCACACACGGACTTTGGGTAGAAACAGCGCGCCTCCAATGCCTTCCGAATTCCACAGCTCAATTCTCATGATCCCTGAGCTTGAGCGACCCACGTGGGCACGCGCATGTGGAATTGCCGCTGAACGGCGAGAAAAATGACGCTGAAACTACACAGAAGTACGTTCACCGCAGCTGGTTCTCTTGCCCTTCCAACTGCGTCAACAGCAGGGCGCAAATGTAACTGCGCCACACTGTTTACGAGACGCACAAAGCTGGTAGGCACTCTGTAGACCAGAACTCCAAGCCCTCGACGCGTTCAGTAGGCAATCCGCGTGCTCTCCAGCACAAGCAGGCATCTGAGCAGGAGCAAAGCCGTACCAGACATCTTGGCACCGAGCAGCGTTTCTGGCGCCGTCGATCTACAACTGTTGTTTTATACGGCATATCCGAAGGCATTCCTTTTATGATATGTCATTGATGAAATAGATCTCCACACGCAAGATATACAATGCGTGAGGAATCGTTCGAACAGGACCAGGGTTGCCAGCTGAATAGCAATGAAAATTATCCAAACTTTGCAAGAAAGGAGCCTACGGTAATTTGTTTTCACTAGCGTATACGAATGCCGCGGGTGATTCTTCACACATGCACGGTACACATGGAGAACAGTGAGTCGAGCCAAGTACTGCGATGAAAATGTCGCTGTCGGTTCTATTTGGCGCGACTTCTGTGGCTGGAAGCTTTTCTCTGATCGGAAACTTGTCGTTTCATTTTGCAGCTTTACAGCTACAAAATGTCATTAAGATGGGAAGCTATTTCAGCGCGCCAGACCAAATAAGTCTGGCCCAACCGGACCACGCGAAATGTAAATAGGGCTGAAATTATATGCTCGATAAACACATGCTGTTTACCGTTAAGAGTTTTCCCGCAATTCTTTAGTGAGATGAGTGCACGAGGTACAGGCAAACTGGGAGGGAGCCAGAACCCTACAAAAGGACAAAAACCCCAACCAAACTTCAGAACCAATGTCACTGAGAGCTATTGCGTGCGAATATGTCGCTCAAAATATTATACATGGGAAAGATGATATCCGCCCCAAATTCTAAAAGGCTATTCACACGTGCTAGCAATTACAATGAGCGCATTGCAGGCTGCACAGAAGAACCTTCCATCAAATTTAGAGCCGAAATCATAACGGGTTGGGGCAAAACCCGGTGTCCCCCCCCCCCCCTCAAAGCTATTTGGAGAAACCATGAGCACCACCACTGGACGTGGCACACGGCAACCATAATGAATCCCAAAAAACGTCAAAACCCGCATGATTCTGGCCACCCCGCGGGATTCCAGCCCTTCCCCCCCCCCCCTCGTAAGCATCCCACAGCCGCCCGGCACGGTACTTACACGCCGAACACTAGGTGGACAAAGACCAGGACAAGCAAGTACCCCGACCGTTTGATCATGGTGGCCGCTCAGAGCCTGCGAACAGAGACGGCCCAGTCACCAGCGGGCCTGAGCATGCGCGCGCGTGCCGCCCGGCCGGATGGCGCGCATCAGACATCAGACCAGGCGCGCAAAAACTGAGCGCGTGCGCCGGCCGCAGCAGCGGCGTCGGCGGTACCGTGCTGTGCCGGCATAGTGGCCGTTCTCGAGATGCGCGCGGCTGTTTTGCTTAGCAAACCTCCTCAATGTACAGCGGCAGAATCTTAGAATCCTAAGAGCGCCACCGGAACCCCAAGGGGACCCCGGTCAAGTCCCTTGACGTCTGCGATGTCCGTACTCCCAAAAAGTGCGGATTCAGTACAGCTGAAACCAAATATATTGCCCAACCTTAGATACAACAATGCTATAATACTGAGTGACGGATACCGTCAAGAACCCGCCCGGGGATGCCGTCCATCGTTCCAAGGGAGGGTCGCACGACGATCGTAGCGGACAGCTAATGCGTTCACCCCCCCCCCCCCATAAGCTTTCCTCCCACGTAGCACCCAAACAGAAGGCGTAACCGTAACGGGCGGAGTCGCATGGGCGTAATAATGGAGGAGGCGGTCCATGGGTGTCATGGCAGCCCCACTTTCCGACAATCCTAACCATTAACCCTATGATCACGCATGAAGAGAATCGGCTCCAAAATTGATTTCGGCACACCCATTTTCTCAAAGGTTCCTTTGCCTATGGGCGGAAGTGTAGAACTGTACGTCAGCTAGCAGAGACAGAATTGGCGCATGACATGCCTTGCATGGGGCAGCATGGCAAAGACAGAGTCCTGCTGAACTGTCCATTCACTATGCATGATAGCATAAAAACAGGAATGTGCGTCGAATTAAGTAGAAGTATGATGCAACTCGCATCAAATAAAGTAGAAGCATGATGTCACCCAAATAAAATGGGGATGCAGTGTAGGAGATGAGGGAATATCGACAATGTCCTATACATAGTGAAACAGTTACAAAGGTAACTTGCTTGGTCACATTTTGCACTATGCTCAATGTCCACCAGGCTTAAAGATCTCTCCCGTGTTTTGGTTTTAGCATTTTGGGTGTTTGGTCTTTGTACCACTTTAAGGAATGGAATTACCCATGCTGATGCTATTGATTCAATGCTGGAGGAAACACAAGCATATGATGAAACAAATTTGAGGGTGTTTGACCCCCCATGCATTCATGTTCTGTTGTCTCACATCCAGCTGAGAGTGAAGAGGCTTTTCCCGTCACGTGCCTCATACGATGTTGAAACATATGATGTTCATACATAACATGTGCCAGGCTACAGGGAAACATGAGGAGACAATTTCTGGTTATCTATCCACAGGCTGTGCTAATATGAAAACCACCTGAGCAGCATTCAAAACTGAAAAGAACGGCATGGACAGATGTCACTCTGTTAACACAAAAGGCTACTTTTTTAAAGAAAATGTTGTGCATGTTGATGCACACCCTGTTAAGGAGCACTGACACCTGTGGAGACCATATTAGTGCTCAGGGGCCATGGCACATCCAGGACTCCAACCCAGACCCCCGTGTGGGGGCCGAAGGTGCTAACTGCTCATCCAGTATTGGCAAGGTGTTATCGTCAGTTCCGATCTTTCACATCACAGCAACATTGGTACAGAAGTGAGGCAGCCCAGAACACAACACAGCACTTAAGTGTTACATGTTGTGTTCTCCCACCTTTTGCCGGCAAATCTTCTACGACTAAAGAGTGGAATCATGTGAGAATTAACAGTTGAGAATGAAGGCCAGATGACAAGAATGGGTTATTTGCACCCTGTTCACCTGAAATCAGAAGAAACAAAGTGGTAAGACCACACATTTTAACTTCTATATACCATGCTAACTGGGGGCAGCTGTGCAGCATGCATATATTTATCCACCAAAACTGGCAAGTAGCAAGTATGTTTCAAGACAGTGCAGCCCATAAATGTTTAAAAGCATTGTCCTCTGCTCTGCAGACATATTCCCACAGTTGGAGAACTTAACTTTGGCCTTTGGGTGGAAGGCAATGGTCTGCTTCCCTTCACTTGACAGTTTGACACAAGAGGACCCAAAGACTACCATCAGGCTTACACCTGTAGAGGGAACTTCAGGCTTAAAATGCATGAGAACAGTGACTTGAGTGCTTGTTATACTGATGCACATTCATGACCAGAGCACACAATACCCTCTTCTCTGGGTGAATGTGGTGGTGGGCATGATGCAGACATGACACATTTCTGTAACATCAGTATTAACACCAAGGGCTCCAAGCCCACCCCGAAGCATGCCATCATCTCATGTTTTTGTAGGGAAACAAACATTCACAGTCACCTTTTCCCCTCAGTCCAATGTCTTGGATTTTCTCTGGCCCAATTATCTACAACCTAGGCTGCAAAAAAAATACAGAAACATGCCAAATATGGTCAAAGGATTATGGCAACAGTTTAAATGCATATACATTGTGAACCTGAGTGTCTCTGCCCAGAACCTGGGGCACTCAGCACACTCACCACCAAGTTCAAGAAATAGAAAAGCACTGTTTTATGGAGTATAATGGCCATGGGGACCAAGAACCCAACAAATGCTTCCAGCAGAAAAAAATCAGCACAATTCCACCTAAATTAAGTTTAGTGCAAACATGTGCCTGATTGTCACCAGTGTATTATTATCACTTACACATTAGGCACAGGCATATTTTTGTAGACTGTTACTAATCAATGCCTATACAGACATTGGGCACAGTCATATTTTTCCAGATTGGTCAATAAGCAATGCTCAAACAGAACAGATTATACTGCAATAAGCTATATCATATTTATATGCTGCAGTTGATGCAGCTTGTGTAATATGTCATGCCTTGTCAGTAGTACTTCCTGAATATGACTTGAATTACAGTCCCTTATTATCTAGGATTCCTAGCCTTGCGTCTATGCATAGGTGAAGCTGATATTTTAACTCATGCATACAACTTTGAACTACAATAAAGCGTGAGAAGTACGCGCAAAAATTACGACAGCCCCCTCCCCCCCCCCAAACAAAGCCGGAATCACGTATCCTTTGTTTACAGAGGAAGATAAAAAACTTCTAACAAAACCGGATAACCACGTTAGCTCCAGAGAGCGCCGCGAATGGATTAGACACTTAAAAAGCCGTGTTTCCACAATCAGCGAACCTTGAGTACAACCAGTGAGACTTAAGCCAGCCTATGGGAGATCGCACGGACCACGCTCCACCGCGCTCTCCACCAGCCGACTGCCGTTTCGCTGCGGGCAGGCCCAGTCAGGCCCCCCAAGCACAAAGTCACCAAGTGATCTTCTTACACTTTTCACTCTGCGCGAGCCGCCGCATGACGTCACTGGAATTCAGCCCGTCGGCGGCCCGCAGCTGACACCCAATAGGCGGTCAAAATCTCGGTCTCCGGAGGCCTTGGGCTAAACCACGATTTTAAGGGGCACATATCGTTCTGCATGCCGAATACGGGTCGGAAATCCAGGGTCAACTCGGCCACCGGAGACAAGGCGGTCTCCGTTACCCTATCTCGACCGCTGCTGCTAATCTGCGAGACCGTCAAAAGCGGTCGCAAGAGCTGCAGATCCCGGCGCTCGCACCAGTACAAGCGTCCTTTGAGAAAGTGTGACAGGTGATTTCGCCTCCTGCCGATACCCGCGATGACCCCCCCCCCCCCTCTTTGACCGTTCCTACGAGCCAGATCGCCCCCAAAAGTGGGATTAATTCAGTGAGTGAAGATAACTTGTTAAAATCCTTTGTCCCACAGCAGTTTCCTATGCAGAATTTGAATTTGCACTCAACTTGTATCATAACCGTCAAACTACCGACTTTTTTCTAGGTCATGTTGAGGTCACTGATCTCAAACGATATCTCTGCTAGTTTACTTTGAATAAATTGCGTGTGTATGGTATTTTTGCGCGCTGAATTCGAGCTAAGCATTATCTTCAAACTACTGACAATCAGAAGCATCACATGGTCCGTGTCTACTGGGCGTTAATAATCAATCAGATATGCAACGCTGATTTCTTGCTTGTCTATCGAGTCAGGGTCGCTAGTAATCCGTCCTTCAGTATACATGACGGGGCTCAGGGAAGGGGTCTCTTAGAAGGGTGAGGGCCTCTTCCGACAGCGCTCTCTTGCTCTTGGCAGCGCTCTGACTGCGCACACTGATCGCCGACGAGCTGAGCACAGGGGTCACTGCTTACCAGATGGGTGTCCGATCTGGCCGCGATGTTATGCAGACGGGAGTCTTTTCTAGCGTGTTTCCACACAATACGCTCGTAATCCTTATTGCGAGACTCTTGTGCCTCTTCACTGAGTGTTCGAGTGGCAGTAGCATTGGGTCAATGACGAGCGCTCCATGGAGAAGTACTCGTTGTACAGACACTGGCATTGGAACTATATTGCACATGTACCGCGGATACATATTCACATATAGTTCGGCTGTGTTTCTCTGGCAGTAGGCACCGAACTTCTCAGCGTCTACTTCATATCCGGATGCCATGGCTTCCAGTACAGCATGCAGGCGTCGGATTAGGTGCAGGTGCAAGATCGGATTAACCCTATTGGCTCACAAATTCTTCCAGGAGAACGTCAGGGGGCTTTCATCATAGACCCCTCATACAACGAGCGTTACGTTATGAGGCCGTTGTATACCTCTGGAATGAATGAAACCCCCACCATGATTTCAATTTTTTGACGTGATGTCACTGCATCATTCCATGACCTTGGATTACCCGACACTTCTATTTTCCTGTGCGACGATGCCGACAAAATAAATCGTGCAGCACCCTTGTCAGGCCTAACGTAATGTCGACCTGCAGTGGCTCAATGGCAGGATCTTACGCGGCCAAGCCATGTTGTTTCAAATTCCCAACGGCTTTGTGGCCTAATATGGCGTGACAATGTTCGCCCTGGCGTGACCTTGAGCCCGAATCAAACTGATTAATGTGACATGTATGGACAACTCTTTCTGCATATCCGTGAACACCTTCGGGGCTACTACTCAAAATCAGGCACGCGGCGCACCCATAAGGTACGCAGATTTTAATTTCAGCAATGCAGACTTTCGCGGAAAGAATTTACAGGTTATTGTGAGAACAGAGAAGGAATTTAATATTTCATGTCAGGTGCAAATGTTCCGAGCTCTGCTGGCCTAAACTGCGTTAGCATGGTCTGAACGGTTCGACAAAATAAGTTCCTTAGAACAAATGAAATAAAAGAACGCCTTTACAAATATTAACACCAACGAATGTTATAACATAACACGCTCTAGCAATCGCTGTGAGATAAACACCAACAAAGGTTATAACTTAACACGCTCTAGCATCGTTATAAGATTAACACCAACGAAACTTATAACAGAGCACGCTCTAGCAATCTCTATGAGATGAGCTAAAATGCATGGAAATTACTGAAATAGCGTTTTTGTAATCGAGACAACATAAAACTTTACAGTGTTAATGGACTTTTAGGGGAGCAGAAAAACTTTACAATGGTTAGTGAATAAATGCATAAAAGCCCCAGCCACTAATTTTGGTTATGGGATAACGACAGTGGTACGTGCTTCTTACAAAAGCTTAGCAACATTGGCAACTGGCAGACAAGCCAAGGAAGAACTTGGTATGCATGCCAATCTCATGTATGGGCATAGCAAACCACCCCGTGGAAGCATAAATGATGCCTTCTACCTGACGCAAACGTGGTCTTGGGAACATTTGCATAGCACTCACCTTTAATCAAGTTTCCAGCTATATCCGAAGGAGGTAACCAGCCAGGCAAAAATGGATGACAAAGCCGTGCCTGTCGTCCACTCGATCACTGATTTGGAATACGAAACCACGAACTCGGAGGAAACGTTTCACACATTGGGTCAGAACATATGCTCAAATCCAGCACACGCAGCCTATCATCATACACGGGTAAGAAACGGACTCTCAAGGTACCAACAATCGAAGCTCTTACATGCCTGTAAATGAAATACGCAAATGGTTACAAAATGCCGATATCACAGAACCTTGCTGTCATCCACTTAGCTTGACGCGTTTCACATCTCGTGTAAAGAAAAGTGAAAGGATTCTCACCGTGTGAAGAGCGGGAGTAATCTACCGTCTTGTTACTTTTACAAGTTAATCAATGCTCATTGAGTGTTCTTGATATCGGATTAATGGAATTCCTCGCAAAAAAGGCTCAGGAAGGGTCTCCTAGAAGAGCGAGGCCTCTTTCGACAGCGCTCCCCTTGCCCCTGGCAGCCCTGACTTCACACAATGATCGCCCACGAGCTGACCACAGGGTCCTGCTGGCCAGTGGGTGCCCGATCTGGTCGCCGATGTTTATGCAGACGGGAGTCTTTCCTAGCGTGGTCCACACAGTACGATCGTAAATCTATTGCTAGACTCTTGTGCCTCTTCACTGAAGTGTCCGAGTGGCAGAAGCAGTACGTCAATGACGGCCGCTCCATGGAAGTACTCAAAGTACAGCCACTGGCATCGGAAGTATGCGCACATGTACCGCGGATATATATTCACATCAGTTCGGCTGTTTTCCTGGCAGTAGGTACCGAACTTCTCAGGGTCTATTTCATATCCGGATACCATGGCTATCCATCCAGCATAAAGGCCGGATTAGGTTCATCGACCCGGTGATCTCAGCGAGGTCGCTTCCTCCTGCGCGGGCCCGCCGGCTGTGTTGCCGTCGTTTGACGAGTCGCTTCCTTATCTCTCGGCTGGCATACATGAGATGAAGCCCCTCTCCAAAATGTTGTTTGCACTGCTTTCTTCTTCTCTTGCATACGTTCCTTTTCGCCTTCTGACCTGATCGGCCACTTCTGTAGGTCAAGAAATAGCTGATGTGGAATATGCATTCGAAAACCCGGATCCAGGCGTCAGAGTGCTGAGACCCAGTTGCAAGTGGTTTGTATTAACTCCAAGTTGCCGGACATGCTGGAGATTGCTCATCACTTTTGGCGCTGCCTTGCAGAGTGAACATCGTTGCGTTGAGGGGATCTCGATCCACTCGTGCCCCGACCACGGGAAGAGGGAGCTGAGAGCTGCTCTGCCAAGACTTCTGTCCCCAACCACCCCTCGTTTTCCAACAGAAGCCTTGCCGTGTGCCTGCTCGATTTCACCCATCTTTCTTACAACTTTGTTATAGCTGTTTTTAGTAGCTGTGTACATTGTTCCAGCTTTGTGGCACTGACACCAAGGCCTTCGAATTAGGCTTTTACCTTTCCGGCTGTCACAGCGCTCAATCCACTCTTCAGCTGGATGAAATCAAAAAGGCACCTCCGTGACATCGTAGCAAAGGTAGTATCACTCACTGATCCGGATATACGCGCGAACTAACCGCCAATCGTGCGCCTTGCTGTAAGGTAACCCCAAGGTGACTGATCCCGCAATTCGCAGGCAGCGAGTGAGCCTCAGCTGTTTATGACTCCTGCACTCCGGCCATCCTACTCCGACAACACCGGAAGGAA
>NW_023596136.1:27408999-27420688 GCF_011947565.3 Pollicipes pollicipes | reverse complement strand
GAAGAAGAGGGGAAGCTGCCTCAACGCCTTTGCCTGAGATCACTGAAAAGTATCCTCATCTTAAAACGCACAAAGACCTGTATGAATTTAGCCTACAAAATGTAAGTTGAAATTGTCATTGTTAAGCACCATTATGTGAAATGGTACATGTACTGTGTTCTGAAAGAAATAGGATTGGCTTTGCACTCAACTCAGCCCTTCATATGTATGTTGTGGTTGTGCTTATGCATTTGACACAATTTTGTGATGAATAGATGTGTTCAGGCAATGTGTACTTCTTTTCCTGCCAGGCTCTCTGTTTAAATTGACCTCAAGTTGTGATCCACACTATATCGCATGCCCACATGCTAAATTGGAAGGCCGCAGGTGATGTGCAATCTGGCCAAGGCGCAATGTTGTACATTACATGGTTAATCATATCTCATCAACCATTAAGTCATAATGCATGAATAGTTAGTGCTGATCAGGGTCCAATATTTTAATGCTTTTCAGCCCTAGATGCATTAGGTAACACTGCTCTTCCACAGCCCACAGAATTTTGGGGTGAGATTGCCAAGTCATATTTGGAGTGGATTGAACCTTTCCACACTGTCTCAAACTGTGATCTTCCAAATGGGAAGATATCATGGTTTGAAGGAGGAAAACTCAATGCATCAGGCAAGTAAATAGGCTTTCTTTATGAGGTTTGACACAGACCCGCTGCAGCTCTACCACCTAATGTCTGCAATATTCTATGGATACAGAAAGCATCACAGTGTGTGCTGCAAATAAATGTGAATTGTCAATTTTTAACAAATCTTATTCAAACCTTTTGAAGGGATGGATTTCAGGAATCAGAGATCATACTAAGCAGTGCTTGCTATGTGAGCCCTGGCCCGCACCACCCAATCACGCAATTCCATGTCAAGGGCAAAATTTGGTGGAGAAAGCTTAATGTTAACTGACCTTTAGGGCAGCCTATGCAAGACAACTTAATATCAAGGGACCTTTAGCAGTGGGGGGGCTGATCAGAAGGCAGATGCTCAAACCAACTGAGCCACAGGGATGGACAAAGCTGCTTTCAGTCTGCTGGCTCATCACCTGCCAGTGCATATACTACCCTCTACTCACCTCAGCCATCAGTAAAATGTTGGCCATGGAGCTGTCCACCTCAGTCCACAGTGAAATGGTGAACTCTATGGGTCTATGGTTATGGCACACCCAACTCTCCACTCAACCATGTAGACTAGCAAAGGTGATTAGCGACATCCATAACTGATCTGTTTGGTATGCAACATACCGCACTAGTGCAGTTGGCTGTGCCAGCTATGAATACAGGTCACATGCACAGATCGTGGTCAATGACACATCTTGCAGTGTTTCAGTGTTCAACATCATCTGAATTACACTTACAAATGTATGGCAGGTGGCAGTCTCATGCTTTCCTCACTGTGCATAAAGTGCACTGGGGCACAGTGACTCATCCTGCACACGCGTGACACCGCGCCTGTCCACAGTCAACTGCGTGGACCGGCACATGCGCACAGTGCCCGACCAGACGGCGCTCATCTGGGAGCGAGATGAGCCGGGCACCGAGCTGCGCGTCACCTACCGCCAGCTGTACGAGCAGGTCAGCCGGCTGGCCTCGGCGCTCCTCCAGCACGGCGTGCGCCGCGGCGACCGCGTGGCCATCTACATGCCCACCTCGCCGGCGGCGGCCGTGGCCATGCTGGCGTGCGCGCGCATCGGCGCCGTCCACTCGGTGGTGTTCGCCGGCTTCAGCGCGCAGGCACTGGCCAGCCGCGTGCAGGACGGTGAGCGCGGCGCGGCCAGGCAGCCTCGCCCCTGGCGGCGGCGGGCCACCGCTGCGGCGCGATGCGTTGCTTTCGAATGGTGCTTTGTCTTGCTTGTTTTGACTGGGTGCTGTGGCCAGGGCAAGAATCATTCGTTGAATCGTCCTCACTAAGAACAAAGTGTGTATTTAGAGAAGAATGCGATGGATTTAGCCTTTTCATGCTGGTGTGTGAGCCAGCTGTAACATGGAAACCCACAGCAGGGATGAAGCGCGACCAAAGGCACACACCACCTCCACCTGTCTCCCTCCGGATCCCATGCACATAGACATCTGGTAGGCAAAAGCTCGTCACCAGCGGCCTCCGCGCCCCCCCCCCCCCCCCCCTCCCCCGATGCTCACCGGACGCCGCCGCCGCCCTGCAGCGGGAGCCGAGACCATCATCACCAGCGACCAGGCCGTACGCGGCGGCAAGGTGATCGAGCTCAAGAGGATCGTCGACGACGCGGTGGCCCAGTGTCCGGGCGTCAAGCGCGTGCTGGTGTCCACTCGCACGGGCGCCGACGTGCCCATGGGCGCCATCGACATACCGATGGAGAAGGTGCGTGCACGGACCGTGACGCAGTGGCGGCCGCTTGGCTGCGGTGGTGGTGAGTTAAAATGGATGCCGCATCTCGAACACGGCGGGCTAGGTATGCCGATCCAGACAGAAAAATGACTCTTGGTGACCAGTCGTTGAAAGCTTCACTTTACAGCTTGAAACGAGCTTCATGGTAGTGCTATTGCGAGGACACGAATCATGGTATGTGTGATCGTGTCTAGTGCGGAAATTCAAAACGGCAGATGGGACTTGCACGTTTATTCTTCAGGATGGCGGACTACCTTTCTTTCAGAGCCAGGTTTCAGATATTCAGTGCTCTTTTCCTCCCAAGATCCAAATGCACACCAACTTCTGCACTTCACCCCAAATATGGATCTATCGTGTCAGTTGCACACCGGCTTGCAACCTTGTGACCCTCGATCCGTTGCTGACTGGTGACCTGATGACCCCAGCCCGGTTTTGACCACTGACGTGGTGACCTTGGCCCGACGCGAATTGGTGACCTCGCCCCACTGCTGACTGGTGACCCGGGCCAGGTGTCTGCGGACCCCCTGGGCCGTCTTCTCCTCACTGGTCCCCTCCGGCCAGGCGATGGAGGCGGCTCGGGCCGAGTGTGAACCGGCCGCTATGGACTCCGAGGACTTCCTCTACATGCTCTACACGTCAGGCAGCACTGGCAAGCCCAAGGGGCTCACCCACAGCGTGGCCGGCTACTTGCTGTACTGCATGTTCACACAGAAGGTGAGCGGGCCGCCCACACAGCGGGACGGCAGGAGAACGGGGCTGCATGGCCAGGTCACGCTGGTTCCGGAGCTTGAGGCCGACCGTTGGGCAGCTGCTTGGCGGCTACACAGTATAGATGCTTCAGTGACTACATTGCGATTTTACCGATTAATGCCAAATATGTTATGATTAAGTCCGTTACGATGAGTTGCAGCATGTCGATTGAAATTTGATGCGCTCAAAAACGGCAGGTTTTGCTGCAGGCGGCTTCACATCCATGGGTTTGTATGACAGTCAGTGCAGCGGGGCGGTTGGATTCAGAGCCGATCACGCCGTGGAGCCAGCGTGTCGCTAGCCACAGTGGCCGCTGCCGGCCGGTTGACATGTTGGTACAGGCGAGATTGGCGTCCCCCCCGCCAGTGACCGGGGTGTGTGACGGAAGCGCGGGGACATCGAAGAGCGGTGGCAGGGGAGAGGGCGGGGGAGGGGGGACGTCGATGCCGCACCGAGCACTCTACTGAGCGGGACTCTGCGTCCCCTCACCAGAAGAGCGCCGTCTCTCGGGCGGTATCCTGAGAAGCGGAAACGGCACTTGACTCCCAGGTCGGCTGCGAGTAGACCTCGTGGGAATACCGTGTCCACGCATCCACCAGGACCGCAAAGCCCACCACAACAGACCAATACCACCTAACTATGATCTGTCTCGGTTTTTAGCGTCGGTACCACTGTCGCCGGGCTCGTGGGCTGAATTCGGTACCGGCCGGGTTCCCCAGCCGGTGCTCCCTAGTTGGACCGGATCGAGCTGACGTTTACGACGGCCGGCTGGGCCGTGCACTGATACAGCCATGTAGTATCTGACGGCTCGAACGCCACCGACGGAAATCATTCACGCAATTCAGCGTACTGAGTTGACGGACTTGTGGTTTTGCAGCACCCAATCCTGCACGCGTAGTCGGATCTCAATCAGTGAAAAAGATGAAACTATAAAACTGCAAAAAAGCAATACCAAAACAAAACAAGTGAACATTGATTCGGTAGCACCATCATTGGGTTCATCTGGATATGGCCCAGTGTTGCCCCCCGCCGGGGCTGTGGGCCATCTGCGCGTGCTCGTCTAAATGACACGCGGTGCCCGCGTGGGACTGTTACTTATATTTGCGTTTGCCGAGTGCGGTGCCGTGTTTCTGTAGATTGCGCCGGCCCATTTGCGATTCAGCCGGTATCTCGGGACGATAGCCGCCTCGGCCGTCTGATCACCTGCCCCTGGCCTGTGCGTTTTTATATGCGCACAGCATGGCTACCACTCCCTCCCTCCCCCCCCCCCCTGAAGTCGAGTGTACGTGAGCGGCGTTGGCAACGGCTGCCGAGCAGTTGACATGTGCTGCGTTACATGCGTTTCATTTCATTTTTAGTTCATGTCAGCGACCGAGGGGACGCGCACGCAGTTCACACGGCTGACGCAGTGTACAGGGCGGTCCATTCACACGGGTTCACGTTGGGCTTGCGGGAATGGTTGTCTTCTTTACGTTAGCCGCATTGTGGGCTTAGTCATTGTTTTGGAGTACGCTGGGAAGGTCTATAGCCGCCAACACCGAAGCCATGCAAGGCGTCACCTCTGTGGCACAAACACGCGCATCACGCATTTTGTGTTCTGATTCTGTTTGTGAGCACTACTGTGGTGTTCACGCCCACCAAAGACCAAAAAGATCCTTCGTTTGATAATTTTCCACGCACACAGCAGTTGGTCGAGTCTCGATGATGAACGGTTCGCGTGGCTGTAGATCGTGAAACATTTCCATATGCATCGTCGCGATAGGCCGTCTGTTTACATGTCACTGTTTGCCAGCGTTTCAACGAACCATTACTGTAAGCAGTGACTGGGGATCCCGTGCGATATGTGGGCTAAGACCCTGACGTGTGACGCTGGACCCGCGTGTACACGACAGGTGCTGGAGCCGGCGAGGCCGCGGGCGCCCTGCTCGGAGGAACTGTTTCTACCAATCGCTGTGGACGCGCTGCGCACACGCCGCGATTTCGCGATTCGCCCTGCTAAACAGTTCTGCCGCATCTTTGCACGCTTGGCTGAGGCGTTATGCCACTTGGGGGTTCGCGACGCATCTGGACCTCCAAACATACACGAATGATTCCTCTGACAAGCCCTCTCCTCTCCTGGCGGCTTAGTTTAACAGACGTTTGATACGGCTCGCTCCCTTTCAACACCCCCTTCACCTGAACCCTGCTTCAACACACTTGAGTTGTGAACTTTCCTGGCACCTTTTACCTGTGCCTTGTTTCCGCACGCGTGGCAAGGTCCTTGTTTCGGCACGTTCTTGACCTGTGGCGTTTCGTTTCAGCACGCGTTCGACCTGCGGCCGGGTGACGTGTTCTCGTGCGTGGCCGACGTGGGCTGGATCACGGGGCACAGTCACGTGGTGTACGGCCCGCTGGCGTCTGGCAGCACGGCCATCATGTTCGAGAGCACGCCCGTCTACCCGGACCCAGGTCAGTGGACCGGCCGACGCGGCACGGACGGGCCCGTCTACCCGGACCCAGGTCAGTGGACGGGCCGACGCGGCACGGACGGGCCCGTCTACCCGGACCCAGGTCAGTGGACCGGCCGACGCGGCATGGACACCCGTCTTGGACCGGCTGACTTGGCCCGGACGCCCGTCTACCCGAGCCCGTCTACCCTGACCTAGGTCAGTGGACGGGCCGATGCGGCCCATGCACCCGTCTACCGGGACCCAGGTCAGCAGACCGGCTGACGTGGTCCGGACACCCGTCTACCCGGACCCAGGTCAGTGGACCGGCTGACGTGGTCCGGACACCCGTCTACCCGGACTCAGGTCAGTGGACGGGCCGACGCGGCACGGACAGGCCTGTCCACCCGGACCCAGGTCAGTGCACCGGCTGACGCAGCCTAGACGCCCGTCTACCCGGACCCGTCTACCGGACCTAGGCCAGTAGACCAGCTGACCCGAACGCAGGGCCAGCTGTGTGCGAATCTGTTACCAGGCTGGCGGGCCTTGTACATTGTGCCCAAATATAGCGTATGGTCTGCCCACCGACGGCGGTCTGAGCGAAGCGTTCGGAGTAGCAGATACCAGGCCTGTGCAGTGTAGCCGACACGGTATTTACATTGAGCGAGGCCACTGGCCGGGCGGCTTATCGCTAAGATCTGCAATACACTGAGCGCTCGAGCTCGAGCTCGCGTGTGCTGCGCTCGGCGACCGCCTTGCGTGCAGGGTCAGAGTGGCTGCTGTCACGACCCGGCCGGCTGGAGCCGCCCCCCTCCGGACTGACCCACGGCGTCATGGATGCCTGATGGTAGCCATGTGCGCTGGACTGATGCATTGGGCGGTCATTGGCCGCTGCAGCGTGAGCGGACGCCTGCTGAGCGGACGTCTGAGCGGAGCGGTCCGGCCGCCCAGACATCGGTGACGGTCGTGTGATGGATGGCGACCGTTCCGCCACCCCCTGCCGCGGCGTACCCTGATGACATGGCCGGCGTTGAGTTGCACAGGCGCCCCGGAAGTGGGCTGGTCGTGTGGTCGTGCCAGATCGTTCCAGCGCCGCTGGAGTGACAAGTTCTATTACCAGCGCGTGTGCATGCGTTGCGTGAGAGCTGACACCACTAGTGACCCGGAGAGCTCCACTGTGCAGCGTGTAATGCTGTGCGAGCCCGTCACCAGACCCCCACGGTGCTGTTCCTGACGCTGCCGGAGCGTTCGTGTGCTCTCGCCAGCCGATACTGGGGTGTAGTGCGGCCTCCCAGTCAGTTGATACGTGCGCGCCTGCCGTCAGGCCGGTACTGGGAGATGGTGCAGCGGCTGCGGCCGACGCAGTTCTACGGCGCTCCCACCGCGCTCCGCCTGCTGCTGAAACACGGCGACAGCTGGGTCACCAAGTGAGTGCCGTGCTGGACTCCGCTTCGCCTCCGCTAACCCTCGCCTCCCCTCGTCTCCCACTCGTTTCCCTTGCGCATGAGCGCCATCTGGCGCCGAACGCAGCACCGTCGCCCGGCTGGTTTCTGGCGCAGAGGACCTCCACACGTGTCCTGATCGTGATCGACCCAACAGATGTGCCACGGGAATCGTGTTGACCGTGTCCTGAATAGATCCGGCCCGCTGTTACCTCCCACTGGGCGACTGGGTTAGTGCTGCTGGCAGCTGGGTTAGTGCTGCTGGGATGTTGTACCGCACGACTCCGCGTCAATTTTGTTTGAGATTCCGAGACTCAGTCCAACCAAATACCTCCAGTTCTGCCGCCAACACAACTTTCTGTCTAAAACGAAATACTTTTGTCACGTTCTTGGACAGTGGGTCGTGCTTGGTTTCATCTTTGCGCAGCACAGTAACTTCAGGCCATCACGCCTAAAGGAACGCCTCACCTCGATGGCTCGTCGCAAAGCGATTTAAGGTATGAATGTGTGTTCCGGTGCTGGAGGTGCGCGCAACAACCGTTGGCCGGTTGTGTGGCCGCTGACTGGGCCGCCGCCGTCGCCGCTACAGGTACGACCGCTCGTCGCTGCGCGTGCTGGCCTGCGTGGGCGAGCCGCTCAACAACGAGGCGTGGCACTGGTACCACGAGGTGGTCGGCGATAAGCGCTGCGACGTCGTCGATACCTGGTGGCAGACAGGTGAGTGCCGGACGTGCCGCGGCCCGGGCCCGAGGGGACCGAACACGTGACGGCGGCAGGGCACCGCGCACACCGGCCGCCGCGCCGATGGTGGGGCGCACAAGACGATCGAGGCGCGCACGCGACGGACTTGGCCCGGTGTCGCCTGGCGACGGAACGTGACGCTGTGACGGTATGTCGGCGATGTCGGCGAGCTTGGCGCCGCCTGCGGTGACCGGCTGCGGCGCTGTCGGCAGAGACGGGCGGCGTCTGTCTGGCGCCGAGGCCGTCGGAGGCCGGCGCCGAGATCGTCCCGGCATGCCCATGCGGCCCATGTACGGCATCGAGCCCGTGCTGCTCGACGAGAAGGTACGCCGCCGACCGACCGCTGACGCGCCGCACCCAGCAGCCCCTGCCGTGCACATGAGCAACATTACTCGATGATTTTTTTTTGGGGGGGGGGGCGGGGGAGGAGGACGGAATGAGTTATCGGAGCGCCTTACGACCCTTATCCAGCAGCACGCGATGGGATGGGCGCGGGGTTTGCAGCAGCTGGGGATCACAAGCGGCGATAGGTGGGGCCCGTTTCGCGTCACGCTCTCTTCGTGCATGATGATCACGGGGGACATCCGCGTCACGTCCGTGTGACGTGCAGTTTCCTGGCGTTCGTGTCTGCTGTAGAATCGGGCGGTGTTCTGCACGTGCTTCATGACCAGCCGTCACTGGCATAACTGAGCGTCTCATTGTGCAGCGTCCGGCCTTCCGACGAATGGCTGAGTGCTGGAGTGGAGCCCGGCGACCGGCTGCGGGCTAATCCGACTGACCTGACCTGACCCGCGCCACGCTCCAGAGCAACGAGATCGCGGGCGACGACGCGTCGGGTGCGCTCTGCCTGAAGCGACCCTGGCCGGGCATGGCACGCACCATCTACGGCTCGCACCAGCGCTACGTGGAGACCTACTTGAAGCCGACGCCCGGCTACTACTACACAGGCGACGGCGCGCACAGGTGGGGCACCGCTCCGGCCGCCGTGGGACCGGGCTGGTGGGAGCCGCGTGTGTCGGGGTGTGACGTCCGCCTGTCTGTTTTAACATGGTGGGCGTTTGTAGAGAACGCTCTGCCTGTCGGCGTAACGCCGTGGGGTGTGCGGGCGTGTGCGTGTGTGACTGAACCACCCTGTGAACGTTGGCATGGTGGCGTGTCATGTCACTGACCTGGCGCCCGTAACACTGCGGCCCTCGTCCTCCCCAACCTGCCCGTCTGTGTGGCCGCTGCCGGCGTGTCCGCGCATGCGCACACGCCGATCGCTGTGTGGGGTCGCCCTGGCATGCCTGCGACGTGGGGGAGCTGCACCAGCGGCGCGCGCTTTGGTGGGCGGCCCACCTGACAGGGCAACGACCAATGTGCGGCGGCGGGTGGAGCGCCGAGCCACGGCGTCGGTGGCTGCTGGTCGGTTCTCCCGGGCCGGGGCGTCGCATCCAGCCAGGGGTTTCGCTCAGCGCCGTGAACACGGGACGACAACAGAGACGGGCGCGCGGTTCTCCGGCGACCGCTTGGCGTCCGCCGCTAGCTGCCGGGGTGCTGCTTGTAGGAGGCGGTCCCGATGACGCCAGCAAGGAACAGATGGATTAACAGCTCATCCGACGCCGTGAATATTTTTGACGCTGGACTGAGCCTCGGGGCGGTAGTGTTTGTCCTGAGCAGTGTGACTGGTTGATCCATTGTTCACATACAAACGTGACGCATTTCCGGCGCAAAAATTCAAACACAGTCGCATTCTAATTCGTGAGAGAAGTCTGAAGGTGGACTCGGATACCCCCTGTTACCGTTGTCAGTTGCGATGAGTCGGCCGTCACAGTTAGCGATGATGACCCGTCGACCGTCACAGTGCTGACGGGAGTCAACGGGATGTAGAGGCGTCAATAGCTGCCGCTCTGGCCTAGTTCATAGCGATGCTCGTTTGTCGTGACATTGACAGTTCACCGTAACCGCGGCATTACCATCCGAACTAGTCAAGGGATTTGCATTTGAAGCACATGAAATACACCGTTCAGGTTTGCCGTTTTTGCCCTGGTGGGGCACCACTGATGTGTTCCTTGAAGTTCACGCGGGTGAAAACGTCGTTCAGAAGCCTCACAGGGGAGGGGGGGGGGGGGGGGAGAGGGCGTCAGGTTCGTCCCTTGTCAAGCGAGGGTTGAGGTATTCTGTGACGCCACGCTTGTAGCCGGTTAACCCCTCACTTTCGTCACGGGTCACGTGATCGGACCACGTGACCACGTGACTTCAAACGTTGCAACTAAATCGCCGCCGTCCCCAATGCCCCGGACCGGGTTGTTCCGTCCACTCCATAGCCTCGCCCCCCTCTAAGCCCGCGCGAGCGTAGTGCGGTGGCGTATGTGTCGGTCCGGCGTCGCCGCTCAGTCCGTGTCGTCCGCTGCCCGTCCAGACACCCGGGCGGCTACTACCAGATCACCGGCCGCATGGACGACGTCATCAACGTGACGGGCCACCGGCTGGGCACCGCCGAGGTCGAGGATGTCATGGTCAGTGCGCCTCGGCCGGACCGGTGACGTGGACGGGAGCGGTGCTCAGACATGCTGGCGGAAACCCGTTGCACGAGGGCTGTTTGTGCTGACTGTAATGGGAGTGGCTGGCTGGTGTTTGCGTTGTCCGCACGTGCATGCAGTGTCAACTCTATCGCGCGGGAAGTGAAAGCCCTTTGCAACCGATTGCCTGTGTCTATCAGCGCTTTACAACATGCCGTGATAGTTAATATGAGTCGGGACTTCGTAGGCTTCGATCAAGTATCTTTTGTTATCCCCATATGTACCTATGGTGTGTTCCCTTACACCCTGCCGCAACGCGCGTATGATCTGCCTGTTGGTGGTTATGGTGGTGCGTGCCGTCCCAGGCTTTGTTTCTGTCCGCCCCCTGCCCCTTCCGCGTGCGCATCTACCCAGCGCCCGGCTGTCGACCGAACAGCCGGCCCGCGGCGGCGCGTGACGAGCCGTCCCGCGGCGCCGCAGGACGAGTACGAGCCGGTGGCCGAGACGGCCGTGGTCGGCTTCCCGCACGAGCTGAAGGGAGAGGGCCTGTACGCCTTCATCATCCTGAAGGAGGGCGTCGCGGAGACGGACGAGCACATCAAGCAGGTGCTGCGCGCCGACGTGCGGAAGAAGATCGCCGGCTACGCCGTGCCGGACCACATGCTGGTCAGTATAGCGCCCCATCGAGTGTAGTGTGTTGGCGGGGCCGGGCTGCAGGCGTGCTGTATCGACGGGGCTGGACATTATATGTGCTGTTTCGGTGGGACCAGATGTGCTGTATTGACGGGACCAGATGTACTGTATTGACGGGACCATATGTACTGTATCGGCGGGACCAGATATGCTGTATTGACGGGACCATATGTGTATCGGCGGGACCAGATGTGCTGTATTGACGGGACCAGATGTACTGTATCGGCGGGACCAGATGTGCTGTATTGACGGGACATGTGCTGTATCGGCGGGACCAGATGTGGTATTGACGGGACCACATGTGCTGTATGACGGGACCAGTGTGTGTATTGACGGGACAGATGTGTGTGTATCGGCGGGACCAGATGTGCTGTATTGACGGGACCATATGTACTGTATCGGCGGGACCAGGTGTGCTGTATTGACGGGACCATGTGCTGTATCGGCGGGACCAGATTTGGTGATCGGCGGTACAGATGTGCTGTATCGGCGGACCAGATGTGCTGTATCGGCGAGGCCGGATGTGCTGTGCCGGCGGAGCCGGGTATCAGGTGCAATTATCAGTAGTGCCGGCCACCAGGTAGCGGTATGTGTCAGTGGTGCAGGGCTGGGATGTGCGGCTCTACATGCAATGTGCTCCATTCTGGTCTCAACCGCAGCGCATCAGGTGTATGTGTGTAGCGCGGCAGGGATGAGGTTGACATTAGGCCCCCGCACGTTCGTGCGCCCGCACGTGC
>NW_023596136.1:27283325-27408032 GCF_011947565.3 Pollicipes pollicipes | reverse complement strand
GAGATGATTAGTATGCCCTGTATTATCACAAGAATTATCACCTATCACCGGCCGGAGATCACTAATATTATCGCCTTCATGCATGCGTTTATATGAGCAATATATGCCTCCACATGTTCACAGAACACCATGTCTCGAAAAGCTCGTCTGATACAGAGGTGCACTAGGTGTCTATCTGGAAGTGCGGGATCTCTCCCCCCCCCCCTCCTACTCTCTATCTCTCTCTCTCTCTCTCTCTCTCTCTCTCTCTCTCTTCTCTCTCTCTATCTCTCTCTCTCTCTCTCTCTCTCTCTCTCTCTCTTCTCCCTCCTCTCTATCTTCTCTCTCTCTCTCTATCCTCTCTCTCTCTCTCTCTCTCTCTCTCTCTCTCTCTCTCTCTTCTTCTCTCTCCTCTCTCTCTCTCTCTCTCTCTCTCTCTTTCTCTCTTTCTCTTGTGCTCCCTGCAATTTTGATCTTAACCAGTTGTGAAAATTTGCACGAATCAATCGAATCACGCGATCCGGAAACAGCTGCGCCCACTCGTTGCATTCCAGTGGTGTTTCCCTGGAATGCCGACCGCGCTTGTCAGCAGGGGATTGCCAGGCGTTGCTGGTCCTTGAGCGGCCGAGACCTACGCAGCGTGCAGTCAAGAAGAAAAATAGGCGCTACGGCGACTGGCTCTTCGAAATGGCCGGAGCGGTCTATCGTAGTCTGTCATTTTGAGAAGGTGTGTAGGACGCGTGCGTGCTGGCAGCTGTATGACTCACAGCTGCAAACTTGCACCTTACCTAAAGCGAGGTGTTTCTGATGAGCACTGCCCGCATTGCAGCTGTTTTCTGATCGGACAGCGCTGCGAGGCACACATGTTTAGCTGCAGCGCCAAAGCTCCTGTAACCTCCAATTGTGATTTTGAGAACGTCGCTCCATCTCCCGTATTAAGTGGATTCTGTGCTGTTTCCAGATTCGGGGCCGGTGGGCGAGGCGATGACGTGTCGAATCTGCCAGCGCGACTTTGACCTGGCCGACTTCATCCGCTTCATTCACCACTGGGCACTGAACTGTTCCGGCGAGCAGGCGGGGGGCGTACACGGCCATTCTGCGACCCACCTAACGCCTTCCGGCGAGAGCGACGACGAGTTCAGCCTTAACGGCGACGCACAGCGCCGCCTAGCGGCTAGCTTTCTGCGACAGCTGGCGCCCTCTTCCCGCGACCGCGAGAACCTCGAGTGCAACGGACTGTCACCAGCTCCCTCCAGCATGTCCAGTGGCTCTTCGGTTGTTAAGAAGGAGGACATACCGAAAAGATACAAGGACGAAGACACCGATCGGGAAAAGCGGAAACATCTTCTTGTCAACGCGGGTGCAAATACTGCCGAGTCAGGTGAGAACGGCGGTTTCGTGAGAACTGATTGACAGCGCACGAATTTCAAATGTGTGTAGGATATTTGGATGCTGTGCGATCATCCAAAAGCTTCATAAGGAGGGGAGGGTTTTTTGAAAAGCACGCACCGTCCGCCAGCTGAAACTGCGCAGTCGCCTCCTTTGTCACTGAGAATCCCATTTTCACTTGCGGATTGCATCGGAAGTCGACGAAACACCAACAGGGCTCGAACCTTTGTGCATGAGGTCCAAGGCTTCCAATTTTGCCATACATATTCCAGATGCCAGGTCCCATTGCTTATGGATTAGCACACTGACTGATTCCACAAGCCTCGGTGGTATAGCCACTAGGGCAGTTGCCTATCCACCATTTCCCCCGGAGTGCGCTGTTAAAAGCAGTTGTCCCACGAAGTCAGGAGAGACGGTTTACTCGGAGCGATAGCGCATTTGATTTCTTGAGGGCCTGTTGTATCCAGCATCTGTGGTTAACAGAGTCTCCACGCTGAGCCTCCAGAGCATCCACGCTCTACGCTGATATGGCGGTGCTGAACGGGAAACCCCCGGCTTATGTTCAGCTGCAGCGCCACCGCGGGCATCCGTCTTCGTGTCAGCTCCCAGCCGAAGTTCCAGAGAGAACATTTTCATTTTTTAAAATCTGGACAAGCAGTCGGCCTGGCACTGGACCGTGGGAGCGCCGCGGGCGGCGCAGTCGGCCCATCGGGCGACCTTACCCGTCCGCGAGCGCGCGTCATGACCGGCCCGACCGCGCCAGTCATGCCGGGCGGTCCGGCACCGCGCCGCTTCCGCCCCGTGACGTCACCGGCGGTCACTTCCGGCGCCGGTCAGTCGGTACCGGCGCGCCAATAGCCTCGCTTCCGGCGTGCTCCGCCAGAGCGGAAGCCGCCGGCTTCAACTGAACACTCGGTCGCGGAATCACTTCCGGCGGCGAGCGGCGGCGCAGCGTGCGCAGAGCGGTGGCGCGGCTCCGCCGGCCGCACGCCTCCTGGCCGGACTCAAGGTCATGTCATGTTTTGGCGCCCGATTTGAGGTTATGCCATCTGTTGGCGACTCTGGTAACTGAGCGGCTCGTGCGACGAGGATCCCCAGCATTGCGTTGTGGTTAACACACCACGCAGTTGGACTGTTTGATGATGCTGCATTTACGCAATTCTGTCCCGTTGGCAGGAGCATACAACTGAAATGTTTGATATGAAAACGATTCGCGAACATTTGGTCTGTGTAACCTTGCATACAGATCTCGGATAGGACCTGTCAACGTTCCGCGATGGGTTCTGGTATGCTCCATGATTAAGGGCGTGGGAACGTCCCCAGAGGAAAGGGGCAGCCGTAATCTCAAGTCCATGTTTACCGCGCATCCCCATATTCTGAATAATGCTCAGGTAACCGCCTGTGTTTATCGCCCACGACGCTTAAAACTACGGTTGATGCAAAAATGTCACTCTTAGGGGCAACGTAAGCAGGTGCGTTGGGACCAAAGCATCAGCGCACACAGCTCCGACACGTGCACCGTAGCCACTCACAGCTCCGGCCCGTGCACCGTAGCCAGGTGCGAGGATTATCTGGCAGAAGGAGAGAAGACAGAGAGAGAGAGAGAGAGGGAGGAGGAGAGAGACGGAGAGAGAGAGAGAGGAGGAGAGGAGAGAGAGAGAGGAGAGGAGAGAGGAGAGAGAGAGAGAGAGAGAGAGAAAGAGAGACGAGAGGGAGAGAGAGAGAGAGAGAGGAGAGAGAGAGGAGAGAGAGAGAAGAGGATGAATGAGAGAGAGAGAGGAGGAGGAGAGAGAGAGGAGAGAGGAGAGAGAGAGAGAGAGAGAGAGAGAGGAGAGAGAGAGAGGCTGGAGGGAGGAGAGAGAGAGGCGAGAGGGAGGAGAGAGAGGAGAGAGAGAGAGAGGGAGAGAGAGGAGAGAGAAGGAGAGAGGGAGGAGAGAGAGAGGAGAGAGAGAGAGAGAGAGAGAGGGAAGGGGGGGGGGACAGCGCCTGCATGACTATGCGACGACATCAGAGAGGGATAGGAACGCTCCGACTAGTGACCACTCCCTCTCCTCCCCTCGTTCCGCGCCGCCGTGCGCCTGGTGTGCTGGGGCGCCCCAGCCGCCAAGGTCCCGGTATTCTGTGCAGCAGCAGGAAGCCCCGTCTGTTGGCTGATTGATGACCCCGACACGACCCTGTGTGACCATCGTGGGCCGCCGCCGTGGGAGCGCCCATTCATCACTGTCATTTTCTGGCTTAATGTTTTGTGTACATATGAGGGCATTCCCGAGGCACCCGGCGAATATGGAAATGCATTCAGTTCGAAAGCGACAGGAAAAAACGACCTTAACACGTGACGATCTCAACCCACGGCTGGCCGGTGTTCCGTCACGTGACCTCAGGTCTAGCACCGTGCAGTGTCGGGTGCCCGACGACCCGGCCTGGCCCGCGGCCGGAGGCGGCCGGCTGCCTGTCCAGACGGCGCCCGGCGCCGCCGCCACACGCCGCTGGCCGGGGCTGATCGCGCGGACCGCTCGCCGCTACGACACAGAGCGGCTCGGCAGCAGGCGCCGCCGGTCGGGCTTGCGCTGCTGGTCTTAGCAAGCCGCTGCCGTCATCACACCACTGTGGTGTAATGACGCATCGCGGTGTCGGTGAACTGTCTCCGCGTCTCCTGGAACGGGGATGAAAAGGTGTCTTGTCTGTCACCGACGGAATTTAGAGCAGTCTAAATTGTCACCTAGTGCCAAATTTGTCACACACCGTTGCAAAATGACGCTAACTGCACTAGACCGCAAAAACAGAGATAAATGAAATGCAATGAGGCATTACCATCGAGCATCTTTGTTTCGGGAGTTTCATTTGCACTTTCATTTGCAGTTTCATTTGCTGGCCATGCCAAAAGTCGCAATGATTAGAACACAGGTCTTTGTGCACAAATGGCCGGAGCAGCGGGCTTGAGGCCGATGAGCACGTCAGTTTTGCAGGGTTTAGTCTGTTTACGAAAATCACTTCATCGCTTTGCTGTCCGCTCGCTGGGGCGTCGGTATCTCGAACACAACGGGCTGACGAATTTCATTCGACGGGCTGTCGAATGCCCGTCACAGGAGCGGCCGGGTGTCCGGCGAAGGAGGGGCCGCGTGTCCGATATGGGTGTAACTACGCAGACAGACACGCGTCAAGGAAACGCCGGCAGGTGTTCATGGTTGAGGCTTCTTTCAAAATCGTCAATGTCAGGTTCCATGGTAAAGGATTCTCCCAAAATCATCACCATCTGTTTGGGTTTTGTTTCAGGGCAGCTGCTGGGCTGGATGACTTTAAGCAATCCATCAGACACTGAATGATGGCTAAGACTAATCTAATAAAAATGAGAAATGAAGGCATACTTAGCATAACTAGCCCTAGAGGAGTGATGTTTCCTTTTCAGTTAGTGGGGATTATGTTTCCTAACCAGGGATGTACTTTCCTATTTTACTTATCACACTTTAAGGCGTCATTGTCATGAATCATTTTTTTGTGTTACGCCCCCCCCCCCCCTCCCTCAGCTTATTTCGAGATACTACGCCCCTGCTCCCAACCCTAAAAAGGAAGTGCGTCAAATCTGGGGACAAAATGGTTTTAATTGCATTTCGAAGGCATGGCTTGTAATTTGCAAAACTGGATCCCCGTAGCCCCACATCAAATCGCTGGCATAATCGGGGCAGTTCCCGCATTTCCTAACAAAGTCTCAATCAATTAGTGAAAAACTCATGCAATATTAATACCAGCAGATGAAAACGACATTTTTGAGCACTTCTAGTACTGCCATTTAGCCCTATATACAACATAATGACAATTAATAACGTTTTATCTCACGCCTGTCCATCGGTTAGTACGCGAAGTCCGAGATGCGGCGAGCAGTGAAAGACCCACACCAGCGATGCTCGGTTTCTTATCTCAAAGAGGCTGTGCCTCACAGTAGCAGGAAACCCCGAATGAATCCTTGACATGTGTTGCTCCAACGTCCACCGTGATCTCTGAGGCTGCAGTTCAGGTATGCACAGACATTTTTACGCTATTATCAGGGACGCCATCCAGTGCTTTCAGGGCTTTTTACGCTATTATCAGGGGCGCCATCCACGGCAGATCCTTAGGCAAGCCGCACAGCGCCTTTAAATAAAAACAGAAGTTTGGCTAAGGTCTTCAACGCAGTCAGCCTCTCACGACACTAACGAAATCAATGGCAGCCCACAGCCTCGCACTGAACCAATTCATTGCCGCGCAGTGGGCGTTCGAGCCCATCTATCTCAAATGGCACGACGCTATAAAACGCCGCATAGCAAGCTGATCACGTTCGTCGCGGGATGCTGTGGCCAGCCGCGATTCTAATGACTAGTTATCAGCAATTATTTCGCATCTTATTCTGTTAAGTTTGTGAAATGAATCCTGGCTAAAAATATGTGAAAAGCACTGATGTGAGATGCGTTGGAAAAACACTGTCGCCACTGATCTGTGCCGTCAGCATTGATATAGTATAGTTCGTAGTATATCTATGTCACCTGCTAAAAATATCCTGAGTTTGGCAGCAGCTTGTGGCTCAACTTGCCCACGTAGCGAAACGTCAACGCTTCAACATGTGCTCGACACAAGCTCATGTTGCAAGTGTTAGCGAGAACAGGCCAATACTAAGTTTTGATTTTCGTCGAACTGGAATGGTCTGTTGTAATATGGCTTGGTCTGTTGTAATTTGTTTCCATTTCAATTTTGCCACCAATTGGCTCACAAGTGTCCGTTTTTTGTCAACGATCATATCTGGGAAACCGGACGTTTTTCGCCCCTGCCTAGCAAACTGATGGAGCTGACTGACAGCAGCGCCCTGATGCGGCGATAAACTAATGAGTCTAGAATCTGCTCATGCCTATTGAATACACCTTGATAAGGTAGTATATATATATATATATATATATATATATATATATATATATATATATATATATATATATATATATATATATATATATATATATATATATATCATATTTATGTATATACGTTATATGTATAATATGCAACACACATATATATATAAATATATATATATATATATATATATATATCTATATATATATATATAATATTATATGTGGTGTTGGTGGGGTGTGTGTGTGTGGTGTGGTGTGTGTGTGTGTGTGTGTGTTGGTGTGTGGTGTGTGTGGTGTGTGTGTGTGGTGTGGGTGTGGTGTGGTGTGGGTGTGTGGTGTGGGTGTGTGTGGTGTGTGGTGTGTGTGTGGTGTGTGTGTTGTGTGTGTGTGTGGGTGGTGTGTGTGGGTGTGGGTGTGTGTGGTGTGTGTGTGTGTGTGTGTGGGTGTGGGTGTGACGAAGTAAGGACCATATTCCCAAATCCTAAAAATGAACTGATTTCTGCAGCCGTTTCAATTCCAGTGCCTGCAGAAAGCGGGTCCGGGCCTCAAATTGTTTCATCTGTGGCTCGGGCATTTTGGCAGTTCCATTCACTACTGAAGAATATTTATGGGAGGCGGAGGACGCCTCGCATATCATTCCCAGGTCTCCTGACGCTTTCGAGAACTGATGGCGAAACATTTGCATCGCGGCGAATACCGCATGGGAAAGAACGTCCGGCGCGCGGTTTAGCCGGGGCCCAGCCACGCATGCGCTGCGTAATACATGTTCGTGATGGGAGCCGGCAACACACATGCAATCTCTCTGGCCCCGCAGTCATTACGAGACTGTCGTTTCTATGGAGATCAGTCCATCGATAAAACGGAGGGGGGTCCGGCGGCGGGCCGGCAGGAGCAGACCGGCGATGTGACACAGGTCCGGGCCACGAGCGTGCGCCGGCACGAGCTCGCGTGTCCACGTGCCACGACATGGCCGCGTTTGATCGCGGCCCGCGCATCCCGCCGACCGCTCTGGCGTTTGATCAATTGCACGTGACGGGTCGCTGACGTGTACCGTCGGGGGGGGGGGGGGGGGGGGGGGGAGGGCAGGGGAAGTGGTCCAGACAGGGAGACCGTGGGACCTCCGCTAGCGCCCTGGGGCGCCTGCCGGCTACGGGGCGGAGCAGGGAGCGTCTCCCGGAGCAGCGGTGGGGTGGATACCGTCTCCCGGAGCAGCGGGTGGGGTGAGTACCGTCTCCCGGAGCAGCAGGGCGGGGTGGTTACCGTCTCTCGGGGCAGCGATGGGGTGAGTACGTCTCCCGGAGCAGCGGGTGGGGTGAGTACCGTCTCCCGGAGCAGCAGGGCGGGGTGGTTACCGTCTCTGGGGCAGCGCGATGGGGTGAGTATCGTCTCCCGGAGCAGCGGGTGGGGTGAGTACCGTCTCCCGGAGCAGCAGGGCGGGGGGGTGGTTACCGTCTCTCGGGGCAGCGATGGGGTGAGTACCGTCTCCCGGAGCAGCGGGTGGGGTGAGTACCGTCTCCCGGAGCAGCAGGGCGGGGTGGTTACCGTCTCCCGGAGCAGCAGGGCGGGGTGGTTACCGTCTCCCGGAGCAGCGATGGGGTGAGTATCGTCTCCCGGAGCAGCGGGTGGGGCGAGTACCGTCTCCCGGAGCAGCAGGGCGGGGTGGTTACCGTCTCTCGGGGCAGCGATGGGGTGAGTACCGTCTCCCGGAGCAGCGGGTGGGGTGAGTACCGTCTCCCGAAGCAGCGGTGGGGTGCGCGCCGCTCGCGGTAGTGCTCAGTCATCACCCAGAGCGCGCAGGCTCCGGCCGAGGTCACACCAGCCGAACTCGTGACAACCGTGGGTGCGAACAACAGAAAAAGTGAAATGGTGCTGAAAGAATATGTCTAAGAAAACGCAGCTGTAAAAGGACTTGAAAAAATGCTGTGCGAACCTCAGGCGTGAAACTTTCCAAAATAAACATGGCTAATTCTACCATCACCTCTCTCGCAAGTCTGTGCTACATGTTAGAGACACTGATCTGCCTCAGAACCGCTGTTGAGTGACGAATCAGCAACGAGGCGTCTTCACAAATACCAGCGTTGTGGTGCTCCTCAGCATAAAGGGGTGGGGGATGCCGTCATCATATGCGCCATCAAGTCCTGGTGTCTGGTATCCAAACCAATTCAGAGGAGCCATGGACACGATCCTTAACCCCAATCTAGCCCGCTGCAGCGAGCCCCAGACCTGCTCCTCAGCCCCAGACGGACTCTTCAGCCAACATCTGCTCCCCAGCCACAGACGGACTCCTCAGCCAAGACCTGCTCCCCAGCCCTAGACCTCCTCCTTAGCTCCAGACCTGCTCCTCAGCCTCAGCTCCAGACCTGCTCCTCAGCCTCAGACCTGTTCCTCAGCTCCAGACCTGCACCTTAGCTCCAGACCTGCTCCTCAGCCTCAGTCAAAGACCTGCTCCTCAGCCAGAGACCTGCTCCTCGGCCCCAGACCTGCTCCTCAGCTCCAGACCTGCTCCTCAGCCAGAGACCCTACAGACCTGCACCTTAGCTCCAGACCTGCTCCTCAGCCTCAGACCCAGACCTGCTCCTCAGTCCCATGCCGACTCCTCATC
This sequence comes from Pollicipes pollicipes, assembly GCF_011947565.3. Classification (NCBI taxonomy): domain Eukaryota; kingdom Metazoa; phylum Arthropoda; class Thecostraca; order Pollicipedomorpha; family Pollicipedidae; genus Pollicipes; species Pollicipes pollicipes. The sequence goes on along the minus strand of NW_023596136.1, from coordinate 27,399,182 downwards.
AAGACCTGCTCCTCAGCCCAGACCTGCTCCTCAGCCCCAGACCTGCTCCCCACCCCCAGACCTGCTCCCCGGAGCCGGCCGGTCCAGCGCCGGTCGGGGCCGGCGAGGCGGCCGCTCTGCTTCAGTTGGGCCTGGCTCGGTTGCGGCGGCGGCGGCGGCGGCCGGCAGCCATTATTAATGCGTGCCGGCAGCGGCGGCGACTGGAGCGCGGAAACAGAGCCACCGACGGACGGCTTCAATTGAATTAGCCGAGCCGTGGCGGCGGGCGGTGCTAGCCGGCGGCCGGCCGGCTGCAAAGCTCCCGGCCGCCCTGGCCCGGGAGCCGCCGCAGCTCGCCGCGTGGTGCTGCTCAGGCGGACTGCGGCACGGCGACGCCCTCAAGGCCGACACGCGCCGGCCATTCTAACGGCCTTCCACTGGGGAGAAGCGTTTGGAAGAGTGAAATGATCATGTTGCTTCAATCGAGCCACCTTATGTGACGAGTTTAACACTACTACGTGTCTCCGACGACTTCTGTCTTCTTCTGGTGTAACTGCACCGTAGGTTGAGGACGTTCCAACGTGTTTCACATTCACATGTCTACTGTGCTAAAATAAAATATATCAGCAGGTTTCTCACCGTTTCTTTTGTGCTTTTTCAGGACCCTGGAACTACGTTTGCTTCACATGCAAGGACAGCTTTCATTCGGCGTGGGCTCTGGTGCGGCACGTTCAGGAGCGGCACCAGGTCAAGATCTACGTGGAAGAATTGGCTGACTCTCGGCGCTCCCTGACTCCCTCCCCAAGGCCCGGCTCGACCTCGCCCCGAGCCGCGTCCTCCCCGCCGCCGGCGTCACCGTCGTCCCCGCAGCGGGGCTCCTCCTCGCCTCTCCGCAGTCCGCCAACGGCCGGGCCGCAGCGGTCGCCCCTCGCCGGCGGCGCCACCCCCGCCGCCGGCCGGACGCGGTTCGCCCCCGCCGCCGAGATTGGGCGGTGAGCGGCCACCGCCGGCCGGTCTCCGCTCGCCCGACGCCGGCCCGGTCAGCCGCGACTTCCGCGTGGAGACCATCCTCTCGGAGCGGTTCCGCCTGAGCCCGCCGGCGCCGAGCGGCGGCGGCGGGCGCGCGCCGCCCCCGAGCGACCTCTCGCCGCACCTGCGGCAGCCGGCCGACGCCGAAGAGTCGGCCGCTCAGGGGGCGCGCCAGCCGGTCTCCTGCAGCCCGGGGCTGGCGACGCGTCGTGAGCGGCCTCGCGCCTGCGAGTACTGTCACAAGGTGTTCCGCTTCCAGAGCAACCTGATCGTGCACCGGCGCATCCACACGGGCGAGAAGCCGTACAAGTGTCACATCTGCAACCACGCCTGCACACAGAGCTCTAAGCTCAAGCGGCACATGAAAACCCATCTGCACGACCTGGGCGGTGGCGCGGCAGGCAGCGCCGCCGCTGCCGCCGCCGCCTCCGCAGCCGCGGATGACATGTATGCCCGAGGTGACGACTCCAGCGCGCTCGACGACGACGACGACGAGCCGGACGAGGAGGACGAGATGGAGACGGCCGATGACGACGGCCCGGAAGACCTGTCGACGAGGTCGGCGGCCAGAGAGGCGAGCCCAGCTACCGACCGCACGTCGCTGGTGGGCGAGCTGATGGACAAGTTCGGCCTCTCCAGCATTAACGCCTACCGGGACGCCTATCGACAGGCTCTGAGCGAGTCGGGCAAGGAGAACACGTCGGGAGGGGTGGCCGAGCGCGCCTGCGGGCGGCGCGAGCCACCGTCGCCGCCGGCCGCGCCGCGCACGGCGTCCCGCCAGGCGGCGAACGAGCCCGAGTCTGCGCCGCCGCCGGGCCTCTGGCTGCCGCCGCTGCCGCTGCCGCTGCCGCTGCCCGGCCACCTGGGCCTCTCGTCCGCGCTGCCGTCCGGCTTCCTGCGCCACGCCAAGCTGGCGGCAGGTGGCGCGCCCCAAGCATCGCCGGAGGGGGCGCTAGGCGCTCACCGCCGACCAGTGTCGACTGACCGCCCCAGCGGACGTCTACAAGCTGCCCGCCGGACTCGACTCGTATAAGCTTCCAGGAGGGATGGATGCGTACAGGCTGGCGGGTGGTCTGGACTCGTTTAAGCTCCCCGGAGCGCTAGACGCCTACAAGCTCCCAGCCGGCCTCGAGTCGTACAAGCCTCCCGGAGGGATGGACCCCTACAAGCTTCCCGGCGGACTGGAGTCGTACAAGTTCCCGGCCAAGCTGGACCCGTACAAGCCCCCGAGCCGAGAGGAGGCCTTCGGGCTGAAGTCGTCGGCTGAACTAACCAGTGCACCGTCGTCGCCGTTGTCACGGCGTCAGCGGCGCGACACGTGCGAATACTGCGGCAAGGTGTTCAAGAACGGCTCCAACCTGACCGTACACAAGCGGTCCCACACGGGAGAGAAGCCCTACCGATGTCGCATGTGCAACTACGCCTGCGCGCAGAGCAGCAAGCTGACGCGCCACATGAAGACGCACGGCCGCATGGGCAAGGACGTGTTCCAGTGCCGCTTCTGCGGCATGCCCTTCTCCGTGGCGTCCACGCTGGAGAAGCACATGAGGAAGTGTGTGGTCAGCAAGAGTAACAAGTCCGGCTTCCGGCCGACGGTGTTGCCCAGCCACTGACCGCCACGAACTGGTGACGTCACGTTAATGCCCTGAAAACTATCCCGTGACGTCACTAAAATAGTCGTGCTGGTGAGATTGCGGTGTCTGGTGGGTTTGTGTGCCGAAGAAGTACAACTTTCTACGCAGTATTAGCGACCGGCAGCCTTAAGGTCACTTTACCAAAAACCAAAAAATGTATGCCTGCAGGCGGGTGCGTGGGACGCGAGACAAGTACCTTCATTTTTGAGTCCTGGGATGGTAGTAAACCACTTGAGTGTTCTCGTAATGTATCAGAGAGCAATTTGTGAATATCTCACCGCGTGTAGCGTTCCATTCACATATATTCGTGATCTAAATAGAACAACAGAAATCAAAGCGTTTGAGAATTGACCTCAGCTTGGTTTGAGCCCAGCGAAACCTAATGCATCACGCCGAATGACGAGACGCCAGCTGTGACTGAGAGGCTCTCCGACATACCCTGACAGAAAGCGAGTAAACAGGCGTCAGAAGGTACGAACGAACAGAAAGGTCCGAATCAACTACGGAAACACCTCTATAACAGAGCGTCCAAGCCAGGCCGCCATCCGTCGGAGGCGGGGATGGGCGTGCTGCTTGGCTGGGCACGTCGGTCTGCTGTCTTAAAACCCACCTCACACAGCATGTCAGGGTTAACACGGCGATCACCCGAAAGGTGTCTAGAACTGATCCAGATGGCCATTGTCTGTCGGGGGCAAGACAGTTGCGGTCAGTTGTCCTCAAGCTCCTGTGCAGCTGTGCAAATGCGGATTGTGTCAGGTCTGTCGTGCCCGTCGAGAGCAGGCAGCTTACACACTGACACTGTGGGACCGTCAAGACCACGGCCATGGCCTCGAGATAGCGGAGGTATCCACAGATAGGTGGCAGCACAAAGTATACGTGAAGGCGGCAGCACCATGCTTAAACGGCACGGATCTTCGCAGGGAAGAATACGAACACCTAGGAGTCAGATGGGAGTAGACCATGACACAGCTTTTGCTAATAATCAATTAACAACTCAAGTGCACTTCGAGCCTCACCTCTGAGCAGCCATCCAAAGATTGGTCGTTCCATTCCGGTAAGCATTTTAAAGGATTTCCGAGCATCAGCCATTGCCTAAACCGCAAATTGAAGTGCATATTTGCGCAATGTGCTTATGGTTGGAAACTGTGACATACTGCCCAGCGTTTCATGCCTTTGCTATGCAGGCCTCTCCCCAAATCGAACCATTAAAAAGCCGGGCAACCAATGGAGCTCACGCACGCAGTGTATGTACGCAGCGTGACCGCCGGGGGGCCGGAACAATGACGGCAGGGTCAGGAGTCCTGCTCGCCCAGGCTGCCACACCCCCTGGTACGGCCCGCTGAAAATCCGTGCCAGCGGCCTTGCTAGCCCCAGAAATCCATCTAATCAAATGTGGGAGCTAAATATTTTTACATTGATTGGCATTGCTGGCCGATAGTGCTGCCACAATGACATCGTGAGCGCAAGCCTATAGTGAGCCACCGTTGCCGCCGGCCGCGCCGCGTACCGCGTCCCGCCAGGTGGCGAACGAGCCCGAGCCTGCGCCGCCGCCGAGCCTCTGTTCTAAGCCTTCCGCGCATTGGTCAGTCACTTCAAATTGGACGCCGTATCTGTGCAAATCACCACACCTCACGGTTCACAAGCATTGAGCTGTACGCTAGTGCAAGTTGACCGAAAAAGACAGACACTAAAATCTGACGAAAATGTTGTATCAGCGGCTGAACAATGCAAACAGTCGGAATCGTTCGGTTGGATCATGCGTGTTGTTCTCTTGTCGCTGTACGATGGTCATCATTCCACGCACAATGCAGCCGCAGTTAGCGGTACGTCGCCAGGAAGTGTTTTGAACAAAAAAGGTCACGTCGATCGATGAGAGTTTTACAATGCCGGTCGCTCGTGCTCCCACAATGACGTCGTGTGCGCAAGATTGCACCTTCCGCAAACAACTCAATTATCTTAAATTGAACGCTGAATCTGTCCAAATCTCCGCTTCAGCAAGCTCCGAAACAATGAGCGACACGCTGTCGCAGGGTCGAACGATGAAACTCAAAGCCAAAATCCGAGTGCTTGTACTGGCAACTAGCAACCTTATACCAGTGCTATAGAATACACAAAGTCGCAGTCTTTAGATTCGATACTGCGCATTTCTCCCGGTCTGCCGTATTATGGTCACCACTCGATAGGTAAGCTGAACAGCAGCCATCATGCTTGGGTCGTCAGGAGGTGATCGGAACGAAAAGGGTCTTGTCGGCGGGTGAAGGATTTACCTTACCAGCCGATAGTACTTCCCCAATGTTGCTGTCAGCGCAAGCTTGCATTTGCCGCACAAAAGCAAAAACATTCTGAATCGGACGTCCGTGTCAGTGCAAAGAAGAAGGTCCCCAAGCATGCAGTGATATGATGTAGGTTAGCCAACTGAATAAAGTTGCAATCGAAATTCGACGGGTGTGTTGTACTGCCATCTGATATCCCATTGGCAGTGCCACTGAATACAGATAGTCGCATTCTTCGGACTCGAACAAAGGTATTTTTCAATCGCCGCCGCATTGTGGGCATAACTCTACGGTGGGACAAGCAGCAGGAAGCTACGCCCCGTCACAGAATGATTTTAACTGACAGGGTGATGTCGACTGCTGGGAAATTCCCGACGCTGGTTGAAAGCACTCCTAAGTGACATTGTGTGCATGGGGTTGCACCTTCCGCGTACAGCTAAAGATATTCCAAATAAGACGCTATATTTGTGTAAATCGCCTCCCCGTCCGGCCCCAGGCGTTGCGTGATACCATGCTGGTTGGTTAGCCGAATCAAACTGAGTTAGAAATTAGACGAGTGTGTAGTCCCGCTAAGTGATGTCCCTTTTCTAGCGCTATCGAATACACGCAGTTCTAATCTTTTCGTTCGAATAAAGCATTTTTTCCAGTCCACCGTATTATGGCCATAACTGTACAGGCCGGCCGGCAGCAGTTAGCGGTGGGCCTTCTAGGGTTGTTTTAAGTAAATATGTCTTGGCGGCCGATGATGGGTTGACATTGCCGGCCGATAGTGCTCACATAATGATATCTGTGAACGTGGTTGCGCCTTCCACGCCAAGTGCGGCATTTCAAGTTGGACGCCGTTCCTGCGAAAATGACAGGTTCGGCCTGCACCCAGTATCGAGTGATACACTCTCCGGGGTCGACAAAATGAAATCGAAACCAACATCGTGAAGCGTTTTGTACTAAGAACTGATAGCTGTCTACCAGCGCTACCGAATGCGCAAACTCGCAAACATACGAGTTCGACCATAAGTATCTTTCTTGGTCGCAGTATCATGGCGATCGCTCAACGGACATCCCGGCTGCAGTTAACTATGCGCTTAGTTGATATGCGCTCCATGAATTGTGATAGGTAGCTTTCCGCGCACATCTTAAAGTATGTTTAAGGGAACTCGTTCACATTTACAATGGGATTTGAACTGAAATAGCAGAGGATTGTATCAAAGGCTACATAATTGAATGTGGCGAAATAAATATTTCCTTAACCTCGGGATTACTGACACAGGAATAAGAACACAGATATAATTCAGTAGCGTCATTCTTTGTATGGCATAAGTTGGTAACCATTGTCAATCCGATTGGCGAGTGGTATGACGTCATTACTGCTACGCCATACGAGTTGACAGATGGACCAACCGTGCGCATCGCTCGGTGCGCTGAGTCCCGTGGAAACCGTGGCGCAGCTAGACAGCACGGCGTATCTGTGAAAACCGCCACTTCTGCCAGCCTCAAGTCTAAAATGATACGCTGTCGGCGGCCGACCGAACAAAATCGGAAGCCAAATCCGACCAGTATGTTGTACTGGTAGCTGATACCCACTGACCAGCGCAGCCGAATAAACACAGTTGCAATCTTCAAGGATGTTAAAAATATTGTTCACAGACTGCCGTATTAAGTCTTACGGGCTTCAGTATACGGCTGGCCGGTTAGCTATCCTACGTACAACGGTGATTTGAACATAGAAAGGTCATGCAGGCCAATGGGAGATTTACACTGCCGTCCAATAGTGCTCGCACAATGGCATGGCATGCACAAGTTTGCAGCACCTGGGCGCAAGCAAAACCTTTCCCAAATTGGACGCCAATATTTGTGGAAGTCCCCGATCTGGTCGGCCCACAAGCAGTTCGTCATACGCTCTAAGAGGAATAGCTAAGTCAAATGGATCCAAAAAACTGACGAGCGTGTTGTACTAGCAGCTGATAGCCCTATACCAGTACTATCGAATGGTCAAAGTAGAAATTACCCCAGAGGGACAGTTTTCGGTTCTGATATTCGCATTTTCCTCGCGTCACCGTATTATGGCAAAAGCTCTCCGTGCAGGCCCAATGCAGCCAGCAATGCGCCGTCAAGCGGGAATTTGAGCATAAAAGTCACGCCGTCTAATGAGATGAGGGATCATGAAAGATCGAGAGAGTGAAACGATGTAGGGGGGAACCGAATACAACTGAAATCGAAATCCGAAGAATGTGTTGTATCGGCCATAACTCTAATCATGGCCATAGCTCAGCGCGCATGCCTGCGACAGTTAGTGTAGCGAATGGTAATGCCCCGTACCGTCTATGACCCAACAAGCGGGGTTTTGATAATAGAAGTCACATCCGCCAGTGGGAGATTCTCATTGCCGGTCGATAGTGCTCCCACACTGATATCGTGTTAGCGATGTTGCACCTTCAGCTCACAAGTAAGCTTAGTTTAACTTAGACGCCGTATCTGTGGAAATCGTCGCTCCAGTTGACCCCCAAGCATTGAGTGGGGAGGGGGATGCGCTGTCTGGGGGGGGGGAGGGGAGGGGGTGGTTGCGGGGGAGGGGGCAACCAAATAAAATCGAAATGAAAATCCGACCAGTGTGCTGAGAAACCTATACGAGTGCTATAGAATGCAACCAGTGAAAATCTTCAGGGTCGAATATACCTTTCTGCAAAGGGCAGCCGCATTTAGCTATGCGACTTCAACGGGCGACGGTCAAAAGTCACGTGGATCGATGATAGATTCACATTGCCAGCCGATGGCGGCGACAAAATGTGCGTAAGATTCCAAATTCCTCTCACAAGCAAACCTCTTTTAACTTGCACGACGTATCTGTGCAATGCATCGCTCCCGCCGTCACAAAAGCGTTTGAAAAGGTGCTTGACCCCAGCCGAAAATATGATCCGCCGCCACTACATTGGGTTTGCCACTGCTGATGGAAAGTGGGTCACCCGGGCTTGCTGCTGCGCCACGTGCACATGCCGCTGCTGACGGAGCGAAACACGACACTCGGTCCCCCAAGAGCTCGGGAGTGACCGCTCGATTACCGGACCGGCCATGCCTCCTAGAGTAGTTCTACCTCGCCATGCGTCTGAGAGAGAGGACTGTTGTGAGGCTGTAGCCACGACTGCGCTGGGTCCGGGCGCCGGCGGCCTGCGGCTTTTGCGGCTGACCGGGTGGCTTATTTAGCCTGGAGCGGTGGTCGAGTCTTGAGGAGCGGTGACTGAGCCTGGAGAAGCGATTGGAGTGCCTGACATGCGCAAACGGTCCCCTGGAGCTGCGCGTCACGTGCAGTTTTCCGCCCACCCACTCAAATGTTGTTCCGTCACTGGCTACAGAGGGCCGTGCCGACACACCACCGGGCTCATACTGACATATGACAACGGACGTATAATGCATGCGACCGGACGGCAGAAGAGGTCCAGCCTAATCACAGTCGAGCACTACAACGCTAGCGCCGGTCCGCTCAGTCCCCTCTGTACTGGACGGTGCATCCTCGTGTGGGACTCCATGCCGGGCTTGTGGGAACGCACTATGGGCCAGATTGCCTTCAAAAGTGGGATTAATTCAAAAATCAGAAGTCGTCGGAATATAATTTTCGGGATGCAGACATGCTGCAAATTGAATGAAAAGTTGTGCACGAACCAATATATTTGAATATCCCTGCGCATTTACCCTCGCCAATCTGTCAAATCCGCAAAACAGGCATGCGCCGTTCACATGCAAGAAAACGGGGCGACGAGTCACTCAAGTTTAGTCAGCCGCTGTGCCTATTCCAGTGTACCTTCCTGTTCAAAAAGCAAATCGTTAGATTACTGAGGCGATTTGGAATATATCTGCGCAAAGAATAAACGCTTCAGCGGATATAACAGTTTTTGTGAGCCTGATTATTCGATGTGCATAGGGGCGATACCGTTTCACAGAAATCAAATATAGATGAAAAGATATGAAAAATGTTCCACCGAGTACCGCGATAAGTTCTATTTTGGTGTTGAGATAGAAGCATTGACTTTCGATCTCGACAATAAAAAGTTGCGCAAACTTGCGCGAAAAAACGTTATCTAGCGACAACCGAACTATGTTTCGGTGGCCTGTCATCTAGCGGGGAGAATAGTAGCTACGGCCAGGCATGCTCCTTGGGGCTTGGAAAGCACAAACGGCTTACTCTTGTCACTTAACAAAGCTAACTGTGATAGAATTAATGACTTTCCAAGCACTTGTATACGAAATTCCCTGGGGTATCGAGGTGTACACTGCGTATGAAAGCAAACACCGTCAACGCCACTTGATTTCCGCAATCGCTTCTCTCTCTCTCTCTCTCTCTCTCTCTCTCTCTCTCTCTCTCTCTCTCTCTCTCTCTCTCTCTCTCTCTCTCTCTCTCTCCTGTTGTGCCATGTGTGGCTGACCATTCCTTCCGGTGTTGTCGGAGTAGGAGTCGACCAGGAGTCATATAACATCTGAGGCTCACTTCGCTGCCTGCGAATTGCGGGATCAGATCACCTTGGGGTTACCTTACAGCAAGGCGCACGATTGGCGGTTAGTTCGCGCGTATATCCGGATCAGTGAGTGATACTACCTTTGCTACGATGTCACGGAGGTGCCTTTTTGATTTCACCCAGCTGAAGAGTGGATTGAGCGCTGTGACAGCCGGAAAGGTAAAAGCCTAATTCGAAGGCCTTGGTGTCAGTGCCACAAAGCTGGAACAATGCACACAGCTACTAAAAACATCTATAACAAAGTTGAAAGAAAGATAGGTGAAATCGAGCAGGCACACGGCAAGGTTTCTGTCGGAAGACGAGGGGTGGTTGGGGACAGAAGTCTTGGCAGAGGAGCTCTCAGCTTCCTCTTCCCGTGGTCGGGGCACGGGTGGATGGAGACCCCCTCAACGCAACGATGTTTACTCTGCAAGGCAGCGCCAAAAGTGATGAGCAATCTCCAGCATGTCCGGCAACTTGGAGTTAATACAAACCACTTGCAACTGGGTCTCAGCACTCTGCACGCCTGGATCCGGGTTTTCGAGTGCATATTCCACATCAGCTATTTTCTTGACCTACAGAAGTGGCCGATCAGGTCAGAAGGCGAAAAGGAACGTATGCAAGAGAAGAAGAAAGCAGTGCAAACAACATTTTGGGAGGGGCTTCATCTTCATGTATGCCAGCCGAGAGCTGAAGGAAGCGACTCGTCAAACGACGGCAACACAGCCGGCGGGCCCGCGCAGAGGAAGCGACCCTCGCTGAGATCACCGGGGTCGATGAGAACCTAATCCGGCACCTTTATGCTGTACTGGAAGCCGCGGTATCCGGATATGAAATAGACCCTGAGAAGTTCGGTACCTTCCGCCAGGAAACAGCCGAACTATATGTGAATATGTATCCGCGGTACATGTGCGCATACAGTTCCGATGCCAGTGGCTGTACACTGAGTACTTCTCCATGGAGCGGCCGTCATTGACGTACTGCTTCTGCCACTCGGACACTTCAGTGAAGAGGCACAAGAGTCTAGCAATACAGATTTACGATCGTACTGTGTGGACCATGCTAGGAAAGACTCCCGTCTGCATAACATCGCCGACCAGATCGGGCACCCACTGGCCAGCAGTGACGGAATTAAAAGTCATTAACCACTGTAAAGTTTTATGTTGTCTCGATTACAAACACGCTATTTCAGTAATTTCCATTGCATTTTAGCTCATCTCATAGAGATTGCTAGAGCGTGCTATGTTAAAAGTTTCGTCGGTGTTAATCTTATAACGATTGCTAGAGCGTGTTAAGTTATAACCTTTGTTGGTGTTTATCTCACAGCGATTGCTAGAGCGTGTTATGTTATAACATTCGTTGGTGTTAATATTTGTGAAGGCGTTTTATTTCATTTGTTCTAAGGAACTTATTTTATCGAACCGTTCAGACCATGCTAACGCAGTTTAGGCCAGCAGAGCTTCGGAACATTTGCACTTGACATGAAATATTAACTTCCTTCTCTGTTCTCACAATAACCTGTAAATTCTTTCGCGAAAGTCTGCATTGCTGAAATTTGAAATCTGCGTACCTTCTGGGTGCGCCGCGTGCCTGATTTTGAGTAGTAGCCCCGAAGGTGTTCACGGATATGCAGAAAGAGTTGTCCATACATGTCACATTAATCAGTTTGATTCGGGCTCAAGGTCACGCCAGGGCGAACATTGTCACGCCATATTAGGCCACAAAGCCGTTGGGAATTTGAAACAACATGGCTTGGCCGCGTAAGATCCTGCCATTGAGCCACTGCAGGTCGACATTACGTTAGGCCTGACAAGGGTGCTGCACGATTTATTTTGTCGGCATCGTCGCACAGGAAAATAGAAGTGTCGGGTAATCCAAGGTCATGGAATGATGCAGTGACATCACGTCAAAAAATTGAAATCATGGTGGGGGTTTCATTCATTCCAGAGGTATACAACGGCCTCATAACGTAACGCTCGTTGTATGAGGGGTCTATGATGAAAGCCCCCTGACGTTCTCCTGGAAGAATTTGTGAGCCAATAGGGTTAATCCGATCTTGCACCTGCACCTAATCCGACGCCTGCATGCTGTACTGGAAGCCATGGCATCCGGGTATGAAGTAAACCCTGAGAAGTTCGGTGCCTACTGCCAGGAAACAGCCGAACTATATGTGAATATGTACCCGCGGTACATGTGCACATATAGTTCCAATGCCAGTGTCTGTACACCGAGTACTTATCCATGGAGCGGCTGTCATTGACCCATTGCTACTGCCACTCGAACACTTCAGTGAAGAGGCACACGAGTCTCGCAATAAGGATTTACGAGCGTATTGTGTGGAACACGCTAGAAAAGACTCTCGTCTGCATAACACCGCCGGCCAGATCGGGCACCCACTGGCCAGCAGTGAACCTGTGATCAGCTCGTCGGCGATCAGTGTGCGGAGTCAGAGGACTGCCAGGGGCAAGAGAGCGCTGTCACAAGGGGCCCTCACCCTTCTACGAGACCCTCCCTGAGCCTCGTCATGTATACCTGAAAGCGATACTAGCGACACTGACTCCGACTAGACAAGCAAGAATCAGCGTGCATATCTGATTGATTTATTACGCCCAGTAGACACGGACCATGTGATGCTTCTGATTGTCAGTAGTTTGAAGATAATGCTTAGCTCGAATTCAGCGCGTAAAAATACCATACACACGCAATTTATTCAAAGTAAACTAGCAGAGATATCGTTTGAGATCAGTGACCTCAACTTGACCTAGAAAAAAGTCGGTAGTTTGACGGTTATGATACAAGTTGAGTGCAAATTCAAATTCTGCATAAGAAACTGGGGTGGGACAAAGGATTCTAACAAGTTATCTTCACTCACTGAATTAATCCCACTTTTGGGGGCGATCTGGCTAGTAGTGGAATGGTCAAAGAGGGGGGGGGGGGGGGTCATCGCGGGTATCGGCAGGAGGCGAAATCACCTGTCACACTTTCTCAAAGGACGCCTGTACTGGTGCGAGCGCCGGGATCTGCAGCTCTTGCGACCGCTTTTGACGGTCTCGCAGATTAGCAGCAGCGGTCGAGATAGGGTAACGGAGACCGCCTTGTCTCCGGTGGCCGAGTTGACCCTGGATTTCCGACCCGTACTCGGCATGCAGAACGATATGTGCCCCTTAAAATCGTGGTTTAGCCCAAGGCCTCCGGAGACCGAGATTTTGACCGCCTATTGGGTGCCAGCTGCGGGCCGCCGACGGGCTGAATTCCAGTGACGTCATGCGGCGGCTCGCGCAGAGTGAGAAGTGTAAGAAGATCACTTGGTGACTTTGTGCTTGAGGGGCCTGACTGGGCCTGCCCGCAGCGAAACGGCAGTCGGCTGGTGGAGAGCGCGGTGGCGCGTGGTCCGTGCGATCTCCCATAGGCTGGCTTAAGTCTCACTGGTTGTACTCAAGGTTCGCTGATTGTGGAAACACGGCTTTTTAAGTGTCTAATCCATTCGCGGCGCTCTCTGGAGCTAACGTGGTTATCCGGTTTTGTTAGAAGTTTTTTATCTTCCTCTGTAAACAAAGGATACGTCATTCCGGCTTTGTTTGGGAGGGGGCTGTCGTAATTTTTGCGCGTACTTTTCACGCTTTATTGTAGTTCAAAGTTGTATGCATGAGTTAAAATATCAGCTTCACCTATGCATAGACTGCAAGGTCTAGGAATCCTAGATAATAAGGGACTGTAATTCAAGTCATATTCAGGAAGTAACTACTGACAAGGCATGACATTACACAAGTCTGCATCAACTGCAGCATATAAATATGATATAGCTTATTGCAGTATAATCTGTTGCTGTTTGAGCATTGCTTATTGACCAATCTGGAAAAATATGACTGTGCCCAATGTCTGTATAGGCATTGATTAGTAAGCAGTCTACAAAAATATGCCTGTGCCTAATGTGTAAGTGATAATAATACACTGGTGACAATCAGGCACATGTTTGCACTAAACTTAATTTAGGTGGAATTGTGCTGATTTTTTTCTGCTGGAAGCATTTGTTGGGTTCTTGGCTCCCCATGGCCATTATACTCCATAAAACAGTGCTTTTCTATTTCTTGAACTTGGTGGTGAGTGTGCTGAGTGCCCCAGGTTCTGGGCAGAGACACTCAGGTTCACAATGTATATGCATTTAAACTGTTGCCATAATCCTTTGACCATATTTGGCATGTTTCTGTATTTTTTTTGCAGCCTAGGTTGTAGATAATTGGGCCAGAGAAAATCCAAGACACCGGAGTGAGGGGAAAAGGTGACAGCGAATGTTTGTTTCCCTACAAAAACATGAGATGATGGCATGCTTTGGGGTGGGCTTGGAGCCCTTGGTGTTAATACCAATGTTACAGAAATGTGTCATGTCTGCATCATGCCCACCACCACATTCACCCAGAGAAGAGGGTATTGTATGCTCTGGTCATGAATGTGCATCAGTATAACAAGCACTCAAGTCACTGTTCTCATGCATTATAAGCCTGAATTCCCTCTACAGGTGTAAGCCTGATGGTAGTCTTTGGGTCCTCTTGTGTCAAACTGTCAAGTAAAGGGAAGCAGACCATTCCCTTCCACCCAAAGACCAAAGTTAAGTTCTCCAACTGCGGGAATATGTCTGCAGAGCAGAGGGCAATGCTTTTAAACATATATGGGCTGCACTGTCTTGAAACATGCTTGCTACTTGCCAGTTTTGGTGAATAAATATATGCATGCTGCACAACTGCCCCCAGTTAGCATGGTATATAGAAGTTAAAATGTGTGGTCTTACCACTTTGTTTCTTCTGATTTCAGGTGAACAGGGTGCAAATAACCCATTCTTGTCATCTGGCCATCATTCTCAACTGTTAATTCTCACATGATTCCACTCCTTAGTCGTAGAAGATTTGCCGGCAAAAGGTGGGAGAACACAACATGTAACACTTAAATGCTGTGTTGTGTTCTGGGCTGCCTCACTTGTGTACCAATGTTGCTGTGATGTGAAAGATCAGAGCTGACCATAACACCTTGCCAATACTGGATGAGCAGTTAGCACCTTTGGCCCCCACACGGGGGTCTGGGTTCGAGTCCTGGATGTGCCACGGCCCCTGAGCACTAATATAGTCTCCACAGGTGTCAGTGCTCCTTAACAGGGTGTGCATCAACATGCACAACATTTTCTTTAAAAAAATAGCCTTTTGTGTTAACAGAGTGACATCTGTCCATGCCGTTCTTTTCAGTTTTGAATGCTGCTCAGGTGGCTCTTGTATTAGCACAGCCTGTGGATAGATAACCAGGATTGTCTCCTCATGTTTCCCTGCAGCCTGGCACATGTTATGTATGAGCATCATGTGTATCAACATCGTATGAAGCACGTGACGGGAAAAGCCTCTTCACTCTCAGCTGGATGTGAGACAACAAAACATGAATGCATGGGGGGTCAAACACCCTCAAATTTGTTTCATCATATGCTTGTGTTTCCTCCAGCATTGAATCAATAGCATCAGCATGGGTAATTCCATTCCTTAAAGTGGTACAAAGACCAAACACCCAAAATGCTAAAACCAAAACACGGGAGAGACCTTTAAGCCCGGTGGACATTGAGCATAGTGCAAAATGTGACCACTATGTATAGGACATTGTTAATATTCCCTCATCTCCTACACTGCATCCCCATTTTATTTGGGTGACATCATGCTTCTACTTTATTTGATGCGGGTTGCATCATACTTCTACTTAATTCGACGCACATTCATGTTTTTATGCTATCATGCATAGTGAATGGACAGTTCAGCAGGACTCTGTCTTTGCCATGCTGCCCCATGCAGGGCATGTCATGCGCCAAGTCTGCCTCTGCTAGCTGACGTACAGTTCTACACTTCCGCCCATAGGCAGAGGAACCTTTGAGAAAATGGGTGTGCCGAAATCAATTTTGGAGCCGATTCTCTTCATGCGTGATCATAGGGTTAATGGTTAGGATTGTCGGAAAGTGGGGCTGCCATGACACCCATGGACCGCCTCCTCCATTATTACGCCCATGCGACTCCGCCCGTTACGGTTACGCCTTCTGTTTGGGTGCTACATGGGAGGAAAGCTTATGGGGGGTGGGTGGGGGTGAACGCATTAGCTGTCCGCTACGATCGTCGTGCGACCCTCCCTTGGAACGATGGACGGCATTCCCGGGCGGGTTTTTGACGGTGTCCGTCACTCAGTATTATAGCATTGTTGTATCTAAGGTTGGGCAATATATTTGGTTTCAGCTGTACTGAATCCGCACTTTTTGGGAGTACGGACATCGCAGACGTCAAGGGACTTGACCGGGGTCCCCGTGGGGTTCCGGTGGCGCTCTTGGGATTCTAAGATTCTGCCGCTGTACATTGAGGAGGTTTGCTAAGCAAAACAGCCTCGCGCATCTCGAGAACGGCCACTATGCCGGCACAGCACGGTACCGCCGACGCCGCTGCTGCGGCCGGCGCACGCGCTCAGTTTTTGCGCGCCTGGTCTGATGTCTGATGCGCGCCATCCGGCCGGGCGGCACGCGCGCGCATGCTCAGGCCCGCTGGTGACTGGGCCGTCTCTGTTCGCAGGCTCTGAGCGGCCACCATGATCAAACGGTCGGGGGGTACTTGCTTGTCCTGGTCTTTGTCCACCTAGTGTTCGGCGTGTAAGTACCGTGCCGGGCGGCTGTGGGATGCTTACGAGGGGGGGGGGGGAAGGGCTGGAATCCCGCGGGGTGGCCAGAATCATGCGGGTTTTGACGTTTTTTGGGATTCATTATGGTTGCCGTGTGCCACGTCCAGTGGTGGTGCTCATGGTTTCTCCAAATAGCTTTGAGGGGGGGGGGGGGGGGACACCGGGTTTTGCCCCAACCCGTTATGATTTCGGCTCTAAATTTGATGGAAGGTTCTACTGTGCAGCCTGCAATGCGCTCATTGTAATTGCTAGCACGTGTGAATAGCCTTTTAGAATTTGGGGCGGATGTCATCTTTCCCATGTATAATATTTTGAGCGACATATTCGCACGCAATAGCTCTCAGTGAGATTGGTTCTGAAGTTTGGTTGGGGTTTTTGTCCTTTTGTAGGGTTCTGGCTCCCTCCCAGTTTGCCTGTACCTCGTGCACTCATCTCACTAAAGAATTGCGGGAAAACTCCTAACAGTAAACAGCATGTGTTTATCGAGCATATAATTTCAGCCCTATTTACATTTCGCGTGGTCCGGTTGGGCCAGACTTATTTGGTCTGGCGCGCTGAAATAGCTTCCCATCTTAATGACATTTTGTAGCTGTAAAGCTGCAAAATACAACGACAAGTTTCCGATCAGAGAAAAGCTTCCAGCCACAGAAGTCGCGCCAAATAGAACCGACAGCGACATTTTCATCGCAGTACTTGGCTCGACTCACTGTTCTCCATGTGTACCGTGCATGTGTGAAGAATCACCCGCGGCATTCGTATACGCTAGTGAAAACAAATTACCGTAGGCTCCTTTTTTGCAATGTTTGGATAATTTTCATTGCTATTCAGCTGACAACCCTGGTCCTGTTCAAACGATTCCTCACGCATTGTATATCTTGCGTGTGGAGATCTATTTCATCAATGACATATCATAAAAGGAATGCCTTCGGATATGCCGTATAAAACAACAGTTGTAGATCGACGGCGCCAGAAACGCTGCTCGGTGCCAAGATGTCTGGTACGGCTTTGCTCCTGCTCAGATGCCTGCTTGTGCTGGAGAGCACGCGGATTGCCTACTGAACGCGTCGAGGGCTTGGAGTTCTGGTCTACAGAGTGCCTACCAGCTTTGTGCGTCTCGTAAACAGTGTGGCGCAGTTACATTTGCGCCCTGCTGTTGACGCAGTTGGAAGGGCAAGAGAACCAGCTGCGGTGAACGTACTTCTGTGTAGTTTCAGCGTCATTTTTCTCGCCGTTCAGCGGCAATTCCACATGCGCGTGCCCACGTGGGTCGCTCAAGCTCAGGGATCATGAGAATTGAGCTGTGGAATTCGGAAGGCATTGGAGGCGCGCTGTTTCTACCCAAAGTCCGTGTGTGCGTCGATCAATAGTGTAGCAGCTGTGATGGCCCGAATGTTTTTGACATTGGCACACAAAAATCTCTTATGAAGTCGACCATTGTGTAGATTTTGCATGCGTGGTCTGCGCATATGGCACGCAAATGTTCAACGCAGAGTTGTACGGAGTGGAAAGAGCGAATCTGCCCACGCAAGATGTGGTGACAAGTATAACTATTCAGTTGATGTGGTTCCAACACGAACCCGTAAACACAGCCGGTAACAAGCCACACGTCTCCTTTTACGTGTCTAATCGACCGGTCTTCGTTGAAATCGCTCCATCGTATGTGGACCGTCGGGACATTGCATCTACAGCGGGCGTGGAATGGGGTGGTAAGAGCGGGGGGGGGGGGGGAGGGGGACTGTGACTCACCACCGGCTTGTGATCCGTCTGCACAGCTATATCGTGTGCTCGGTGTATGAGTAAGACGCTGCTTCTGTTATGCATGTTGAGCGAAAAGCTCCGATGAACATGGGGGGAGGGCGGGGGGGGGGGGGGCGCTTTGCCTTGCAGTCTGGACTTGTGTGTGATTCACTGCACATTTGGGTGGTGACATGCTACTGGCACTCGTCACTGACGTAACGCAGCATGCAGTTTTTGGTGCATAGGTGTGGTAATGGTGTGGTATTTTAGGGTGTGTCGGCGTGGGGGCCACTTGGCGTCCATTATGGTACATGATGTGGATTGTATGCTCCGTTTGCCATTCGAAAAGCTCAGCCGTCGGCCAGTGCCACAACGCCAGTGTGCAGTGTCTGCGTGTGCCTGGCGGCCGGTCTGCAGTGTCTGTGTCTGTGTGTCTGGCGGCCGGTCTGCAGTGCCTGTGTATGTGCTCGGCGGCCGGTCTGCAGTGTCCGTGTGTGTGTGTCTGGCGGCCGGTCTGCGGTGCCTGCGTGTGTGTCTGACGGCCGGAGGGGGTCGGACAGTGACCTGAGCCTGTCGGCAGGTCCTGGCTGACACTGCTCAAGGTCAGCCTGGCCATCGTGCTCGTGTTCTACATCGCGCTGCCGCTGGTCTACCACTTCTTCCCGACGGTGCCGCGCCACCTGGTGTTCCTGCCGTTCTGTGAGTCGCTGCCGCCGCCGCCGCCGCCGCCGCCGCCGCCGCCGCTGCCGCCGCTGCCGCCGCTGCCGCTGCCGCTGGCGGAACGCTTGGGCTTTTGTCTGATGTGCCATGAACCACGCTTTTGCGCCAGCTTGTACGCCACATGTGCTCCGAAGTGTACACAAGCTCACACTTGTATACACACAATCGAGTGTGCTGTGTGCGCCCCAAACCCAACAGAGCTGACTATGTGGCGGGGCTCCTGCTGGGGTGCCGGTAGTGTAGTGTTTAACGCACGCGTTAACCACTGCGTGCGTGAAACCAGAGGTACGGGGTTCGATTCCCCGCGGTGCCCGCCTTCCCTGCCAGGGCGAGAGGCAGGCGACACCATTTAGCCTCAGCAGCTGAGTGCGTCGTAAAGCCCCAATGACATGACACACGGGCTCCTGCTGCGGCGCTTCTTGAGTAGTACGTGGCGCCGGAAGCCCACATCCGTCGAACGTTTCGTTGCGTGCATAGACGCGCGCGTAGCCCTTGATGTCGCCTTGCGGCCATGGCCCGGAGCCTGCGACGCCGTGATGACCGACGATGATCACACCCTGTCCCAGTGACGGCAGCAGTGGCCTCCGGCCGGGCCGACTGACCTCCGGCCCGCTTAACCCCAGTCCGTGACCCGTGTCGTGTGGCCGACAGTGCGATGGCCCCGGGGCGCGAGCTTCACCCAGCCCGCACCTAACCCCAGTCCGTGACCCGTGTCGTGTGGCCGACAGTGCGATGGCCCCGCGGCGTGAGCTTCACCCAGCCAGAGCTCTCCGGCCTGGCGGCCGCGCGCAACTTCTACGTCACCACCACGGACGGGGTGCGGCTGGGCGTCTGGTGAGTGGCGAGGCTCCGCTCCCCGCCCCGCCCGCCGGACACGCTCGGGGGCCAGCTCTGCACGCCGCAGGACCTCAGCGCGCGGGACGCTTGACACGCCCCGGGCTGTCGCCGCCGCCGTCACTGTGATGTGGAGCGGGCCTGGTGGCCGTCGTGTTCTCGTTTCTGTCCGATCGGTGCATGCCATCCGCACTGACGACTGCTTGGTGCCGGGGCTGGTCTGCAGTAGTCCCCACCGCGGCCGGCCGGTGGCGACTCCCGACACGGCCGGACCGGACTGGACCTAAGCTGACCTGACCTGACCTGACCGGTGACCCGGCCGGCAGGCACATCCTGCCGGGTCGGTACGCCTCCTCAGTGTCGGCCGACATCACTGACCCGGCCGTGTTCGAGAGTCAGCTTAGCTCGGGCGTGCCCATCATCTTCTACAACCACGGCAACTCGGGCTCGCGCGCCGGCCCGCACCGCGTCGAGCTGTACAAGGTGCTGCGCCGCATCGGCTACCACGTGGTCTGCTTCGACTACCGCGGTGAGCGGGAGGCAGGGGTCTTGCAGCGCGGATGGCGCCGCCCACCGACCGGGAACAGTCCCGCACGGGGTCGGTGGAGGTTCAGAACGGGCATTGTATAGTCCACGTGGCTTGCTGCTCAGTCGCATGGTACGCCGACCCGCGCTCTGACGGCGCCGTCGGTTTGCAGGGTACACCGACCCGCGGCCTGACAGCGCTGCCCAGGTGCGGGGTACGCCGACCCGCGCTTTGACGGCGCCGTCCGTTGGCAGGGTACGCCGACCCGCGCTCTGACGGCGCCGTCCGTTTTGCAGGGTACGCCGACCCGCGCTCTGACGGCGCCGTCCGTTTGCAGGGTACGCCGACCCGCGCTCTGACGGCGCCGTCCTTTGGCAGGGTGCGCCGACCCGCGCTCTGACGGCGCCGTCTGCTTTGCAGGGTACGCCGATTCGTCGCCGGTGCCGCCCAGCGAGACGGGCGTGGTCGCTGACAGCCGGTTCATGTACAGCTGGCTGCGTCAGCGGGCCGGCCGCTCGCCCATCATCGTCTGGGGCCACTCGCTCGGCACCGGGTGAGGGGAGGCGACGCACGCTCAGCTGCCACCCGGCCTCGTCCTGCCGATCAAGGCCGCCGCGCTACTATGCGAGGGTTGTCGTTACACTGAAGTGTAGGGATCCCTGGTATGGATGCGCTTTCCCCGTATACTGTGATTTAACTCGCATGTTTCCTTCCCTCTTGATGCTGATCGGTGGGCAGGCAAAACTGTGATTTGTTTTCGCCGCGTAAAGCATTCACGAGTCGAAAACAGAATCGTGTGCGGGCACTACGTGCTCACCGCTGGGATGACCTGCTCTTTAGCTGAGGGCGTACGCGAGTGCTGAATGCTCCTGAGTGTATAGGGCCGTGCTAGCTGGCGGCACTGGACGGGTCATCCAGTGCCGGCCTGTGACGGGATGCGCGGCAGTGCGGGACGACTCGGCGCCGGCCGCTGACCCGGCCCGCCACCACAGGGTGACGTCACACATGGTGGCTGACCTGTGTCGGGAAGGCGACCCGCCCACGGCGCTCGTGCTCGAGTCGCCCTTCAACAACATCCAGGAGGAGGTGTCCAACCACAAGTTGGCCTCCGTGAGTTGATCCAGCCGGGCTCTGTCGGCTCTGTTTTGCCGCCGCGATTCGTGGTGCGTGGACGTCTGGTTTGTCCACACACGTTTGGTGCGTGGAGCTGCTATTGTTGTTTGGTTTTGAAAAGGTTCGTATCCATGGACACGAATCATTATACGTGGGGAAGGCATAATCGTTACGTTATGCATGCACGTTATGAGTACAAGCGTTCTATTTTGGTGTTACCAGAGCACCTGAATGGTGGTTAACATCAGTGTTATCTCGCACGAGGAATCTCTACATGCTCAACCCTTAAGGATAGCCGCCCTTTTCCGCCCGCCGTTCGCCGTCTGCCGCTGACGTGCTGCGTGGTGACGCTGTGGCGTCGGCCGCGCGCGCAGATCTACCGCAAGATGCCCGGCTTCCGCTGGCTGATCCTGGACCCGCTGATCGCTCACGACATGGCGTTCGAGAGCGACCGTCACATCGCTAACGTGACGGTGCCGATCCTCATCATGCACGCCGAGGACGACCTCATCATCCCGTACGAGCTGGCCGTCAAGGTGAGAGCACCGGTGACGGCCGCCGCGCCGGCTGGGCGGAGCGCCGCCTGCTTCGGCAAGCTCTCAAAGGTCGGAAGAAGTTTAGCCCACGGCCGTCCCACTCGGCAGCAGCACGTTGTCTTTCAGCTGGTCATGTTAACGTGGCCGTGGCTTTGGGCGTTGTGAACATGGTAGTGCCGGTGGCAGCGATTGTGGTCGTGCCGGTTTCTGCCCGTACTCCGGGCCGTGGCGGCAGCTGCGCGCGCGTCCGTGACTGTGATTGGGACCTCGGCCGTCGCTGGACTGCTACATCGACTGTGATAGGCGTGTGTCCTCCATGTGAACATGACTCTGGCCGCGACTGTATCTGACCGTGGCCTTGATCGTAGTCGGGATCGTGATCGTGCTTGGGCGTGACTGTGGCCGTAACTGTTGCTGGGACCGTAGCATGACTGTGAATTTGGCTGTCACTGTGACGGTGACCATGGCCATGGCCGTGGCCGTGGCCGTGGCTATGGCTATGGACGTAGCCATCACGGATCATGGCCATGACCGTGACGGTGACGGTGACCGTGACAGTGATTGTGACCGTGGCCATGGCCGTGGCCGTGACCGCGACCTGTTACCGTGACCATGACCGTGACGTTGACCGTGACCGTGACAGTGATTGTGACCGTGGCCGTGGCCGTGGCCGTGGCCGTGACGGTGACGGTGACGGTGACCTTGGCCGTGGCCGTGGCCGTGGCCGTGACCGTGACCGTGACCGTGACCGTGACCGTGACCGTGACCGTGACCGTGACCGTGACCGTGACCGTGACGGTGACTGTGACTGTGACTGTGACTGTGACTGTGACTGTGACTGTGACCGCGACCGTATCTGTGGTCGTGTTGCAGCTGCACCGGGCGGCGCTGCACCACCACCCGGCGGATCGGATCACGTTTGAGACGTTCGAAGCGCGTTACCACTACGGGCACAAGTACATCTGCCGCAGTCCTCGCCTGCCGGATATCGTCAGGTCAGTAGAGGCAGGTCGCCGACCCGGCCGCGGGTCAGAGCGGTCCGGCGCGGCACGCCACGCCGGCGCAGAAGCCCACACAGGGTACTGCGTGTAATGGAGAGGAGGGGAGGGGGGGGGGGGGGCAGCAAACAGTGTTGTCTGGTAGCCATGGGGACTGTCACCAATACCAAATCAGGAACTTGATAGGAAGGAGTAGTATACAGATGTCACCCTGCTTCTTATGTGCAATAAATTGGTTTCGCATGTTTATGTGGCGTAAACGGTTCAAATCTAACTGTTTTGTCGGACGGCATTTTCTTCCAGATCTGCATCATCTGTTGCGCATAACAATCACCTTATCACGCACCTTGGATCCCAGCATGGAGGCCAGTTTGATGGATGCCCTTTGTCGGCAAAACACAGTAACTTTACTGTATTAAATGTCATATATGTACACACTTGGGATAGTAATGATGTAGAGGTGTTAACAAAGCTAGCTCAGGTTACTGAATGCACAGTTGAATGCCGTGGCTATCATGGTGCGTGTGCATCGACTGCCACGTTTTCCGTACGTAGCATCAGCGTCGTTGCGGAACAGGCGGGTTGTTTTCCACCGTGCCCCGAATATAAACGCGCAGGCAGTATGACAGGCTTCAGCTATGATCGGCATTGCACCCGGTCCTGACTCTACCTTCGGAAGCAGAGAGTTGATCGTCGTATTGTCCCCTGGCTGACACGTGACAAAGTTGACAAGACAAAGTTGACAAGACGACAAAGTTGCACGCGAGGCGAGACCGCTGCTGAGCCTGCGTTAGCCTAATTTTAATGCGGGATCATTAATGCAAGATTACTAATAGATATAATAATATATTATATAATAATATAATAATATAGTATAATAATATAATATAATAAAAAAATAAAATTAGCCTAATTTTGATGCGAGATCATTAATGCGAGACCTGCGTCAGCCTAATTTTACAGTCTGCCATTCACAAACGCACAAGACAAGAATGCAAAGGGTCAGGCCAGGTCAGCAGAGATGCGTCTCCTGCGCAGGTGGGGGTGCTGGTCATGCTCACTCTGTCCAGAGGGGAACCCCACCGTCCCCCCTTGGTCCGGGCTTCGCGCTTCCTCTTATCTCTCTCTGACTCCCCATCCAGCAAATGAATGGCCAGGTACAGAGTGGGGTGACACGAAACACTACGCCGCCATCACGTGAAGGTACAAGACAGAATGCGCCGTCACCAGGCGCCAGCCCGCACCGATGGGCGGTCTGTGTGACGGCGCCTTCCCATGCACACCGTAGATGGCAGCACGTATTGTACCTCGTTCATTTGTATATTTAGAAGATCGGGGTCGCCCAACACTTTTTTAAGGCAGTCATGTAGCATATTATGGCAGCTCTAATTCGTGTGATTGCTTCTTTTAATAATGATGCTGGTAAGTTGTGTTTGCTCCTTGAAATGGAGTTCGGAAAAAGCAATGGCTCTGACAAACCTGTCTTCTCTTTCAGGGACTTCGTCAACAAGAGCATTCTTTGGCATAATCAATGAAGAGGCCAACAAATAGTCATCAGTTTTATTCCAGTTCACGGGCCTGATCAACATTTAACGGTCTTGGTTCCGACCTCCTGCTAGTATTCCACGATGCCTCGGTTTAACGGCATCGTACGCCTACTCTTGCCTTGTCAAACCCCCGCACACTGCATAGACTCGTGTATTGCCTAATCCTAACACGGATCCCGCGAGCGCACAGTTCCCGTACGGCGGAGACCAAAAGGCTTCTCGGCGCTCCGCTCCGGCACAGCACAACGAACCGGCGCACGCGCCCCGCTCGCCCGCTGGACAGGGGTGGGGGGTGGGGCCGATGAGTGCGACACGCGACCGCGGTAGGTGCCGCCGCCAGATGGTGACCGGTGACCGGTTGTCCCCGTGACGTCATCATGATACTGCTGTCATATCGGAGACGCCCGCGTTACCTGGGAGCCGGGTGTTTCCTTTCAGCGCTAATCGCGTGTAGCTGTGTCCCGGAGCGATAGCCACCTTCAAATTGGGGACGGACGCCTGCTGAGTCCATGTGCATAGTCATCGGCTCGACCATGCACACAATGTATGCGAATTCGGTTGCATGAGTGTTTGATAACAGTTGCCGTTCTTTCATTTTGGGTGGGAGACGTGCTTTTAGCGGCGGCGCGTCATTGATGACCGCGTGCTCAGTGATACCGCGATTTCCATGACCGGAGACGATACTGCCGCTGGCCGATGACGGCCGGGGTCCTCATCGCGGCGGCTCCCGCCTGGCGGAAGCCACCGCGTACCGCTCCACATCCCGGCCGTGTCGGCACAGCCGGCCGACCCCGACGCCTGGCGAACAGCGCGGGATACTCTGTCTCGCTGTGATGTGCCTCAGTGTTAGTCAGTTTGCTGGCTTGCCTCGTGTGGCTGCAAGCAGTGATGAATGATAGCATAATGTTCCTGATTATCTCGCGGGTGGCGCTGTTTTATTTTTAGGGCTTTAATAAAGTATCAGCAGTGCTAAAGTTTCTGTTTGAAGGGAGCCGCCGCGTGGATGGTCTGTGTACAGAGCTCAGCTCTGTCAGACTTATCTCTCTGAGGAATATGGCGACTCGTTTGGAGGTAAATGGGAACCGGTGAGACTCGGCTCGATGTAAGTAGGAGTCCGCGCCTTCTGCCAGCGCAGGTTTAACCAATCTCTTTAAAACAGTTGATATCTGCCAGAACCGATGCCACGCGATACGGTCTGGCATGATGTTCTCGGCGGTGGAATGCTGTGTCTTGAGGAAGGGTGTGCTACAGGTCGATCCGTGCTACGTGCCTCCGGATTAACGCTGGACTACCATCAGTCAGCTGTGGGGGTGAAGTTTTTCTGTGGGTGGGCAATTGCGATGAAGCTCTCCGGCGTGTGAGAGCAAATGTAAATACACTTCTCTGACGCTCACATTGCATTCGGGAAATGTGCCATGGTGCACTCATGCACGAATTACTTTTTTAACCGTATCGCGGCCCCTGCCATCCCCGCGGTACCGACGTCACTTTCACGTCACCGGAGGCGCTTTCACCCGCCGCCGTCCTGTCGTCCGCGTCGGCTTTCGGGTCAAGGCCGTTTATCGCTCACAACCCCGCAGTCGCCGGAGAGCGGGTGTCGTGCTGGGGCGTGCGCGGTGTTGTCGGGGTGGGCTCCGGTCAGGAGTTGTCCAGGAAAAGGTTCTAAATATTTGGGAGCTTAAACTGAGGTATACTTAAAATGCTGAACAATTGTCGCAAGGTCGCCTGTGGGCTACAGTGGACTAAATTACACCAGACCGTGCTTAGGCAATGCGCCCGAGGTTGAGCATATCGGTTGGAAGAAGAGGGGAAGCTGCCTCAACGCCTTTGCCTGAGATCACTGAAAAGTATCCTCATCTTAAAACGCACAAAGACCTGTATGAATTTAGCCTACAAAATGTAAGTTGAAATTGTCATTGTTAAGCACCATTATGTGAAATGGTACATGTACTGTGTTCTGAAAGAAATAGGATTGGCTTTGCACTCAACTCAGCCCTTCATATGTATGTTGTGGTTGTGCTTATGCATTTGACACAATTTTGTGATGAATAGATGTGTTCAGGCAATGTGTACTTCTTTTCCTGCCAGGCTCTCTGTTTAAATTGACCTCAGTTGTGATCCACACTATATCGCATGCCCACATGCTAAATTGGAAGGCCGCAGGTGATGTGCAATCTGGCCAAGGCGCAATGTTGTACATTACATGGTTAATCATATCTCATCAACCATTAAGTCATAATGCATGAATAGTTAGTGCTGATCAGGGTCCAATATTTTAATGCTTTTCAGCCCTAGATGCATTAGGTAACACTGCTCTTCCACAGCCCACAGAATTTTGGGGTGAGATTGCCAAGTCATATTTGGAGTGGATTGAACCTTTCCACACTGTCTCAAACTGTGATCTTCCAAATGGGAAGATATCATGGTTTGAAGGAGGAAAACTCAATGCATCAGGCAAGTAAATAGGCTTTCTTTATGAGGTTTGACACAGACCCGCTTGCAGCTCTACCACCTAATGTCTGCAATATTCTATGGATACAGAAAGCATCACAGTGTGTGCTGCAAATAATGTGAATTGTCAATTTTTAACAAATCTTATTCAAACCTTTTGAAGGGATGGATTTCAGGAATCAGAGATCATACTAAGCAGTGCTTGCTATGTGCGCCCTGGCCCACACCACCCAATCACGCAATTCCATGTCAAGGGCAAAATTTGGTGGAGAAAGCTTAATGTTAACTGACCTTTAGGGCAGCCTATGCAAGACAACTTAATATCAAGGGACCTTTAGCAGTGGGGGGGCTGATCAGAAGGCAGATGCTCAAACCAACTGAGCCACAGGGATGGACAAAGCTGCTTTCGATCTGCTGGCTCATCACCTGCCAGTGCATATACTACCCTC
Source organism: Pollicipes pollicipes (assembly GCF_011947565.3). Classification (NCBI taxonomy): domain Eukaryota; kingdom Metazoa; phylum Arthropoda; class Thecostraca; order Pollicipedomorpha; family Pollicipedidae; genus Pollicipes; species Pollicipes pollicipes. Next base: position 27,372,185 of record NW_023596136.1, on the reverse strand, counting down.
TACTCACCTCAGCCATCAGTAAAATGTTGGCCATGGAGCTGTCCACCTCAGTCCACAGTGAAACAGTGAACTCTATGGGTCTATGGTTATAGCACACCCAACTCTCCACTCAACCATGTAGACTAGTAAAGGTGATTAGCGACATCCATAACTGATCTGTTTGGTATTCAACATACCGCACTAGTGCAGTTGGCTGTGCCAGCTATGAATACAGGTCATATGCACAGATCGTGGTCAATGACACATCTTGCAGTGTTTCAGTGTTCAACATCATCTGAATTACACTTACAAATGTATGGCAGGTGGCAGTCTCATGCTTTCCTCACTGTGCATAAAGTGCACTGGGGCACAGTGACTCATCCTGCACACGCGTGACCACCGCGCCTGTCCACAGTCAACTGCGTGGACCGGCACATGCGCACAGTGCCCGACCAGACGGCGCTCATCTGGGAGCGAGATGAGCCGGGCACCGAGCTGCGCGTCACCTACCGCCAGCTGTACGAGCAGGTCAGCCGGCTGGCCTCGGCGCTCCTCCAGCACGGCGTGCGCCGCGGCGACCGCGTGGCCATCTACATGCCCACCTCGCCGGCGGCGGCCGTGGCCATGCTGGCGTGCGCGCGCATCGGCGCCGTCCACTCGGTGGTGTTCGCCGGCTTCAGCGCGCAGGCACTGGCCAGCCGCGTGCAGGACGGTGAGCGCGGCGCGGCCAGGCAGCCTCGCCCCTGGCGGCGGCGGGCCACCGCTGCGGCGCGATGCGTTGCTTTCGAATGGTGCTTTGTCTTGCTTGTTTTGACTGGGTGCTGTGGCCAGGGCAAGAATCATTCGTTGAATCGTCCTCACTAAGAACAAAGTGTGTATTCAGAGAAGAATGCGATGGATTTAGTCTTTTCATGCTGGTGTGTGAGCCAGCTGTAACATGGAAACCCACAGCAGGGATGAAGCGCGACCAAAGGCACACACCACCTCCACCTGTCTCCTCCGGATCCCATGCACATAGACATCTGGTAGGCAAAAGCTCGTCACCAGCGGCCTCCGCGCTCCCCCCCCCCCCCCCCCACCCCTCCCCCGATGCTCACCGGACGCCGCCGCCGCCCTGCAGCGGAAGCCGAGACCATCATCACCAGCGACCAGGCCGTACGCGGCGGCAAGGTGATCGAGCTCAAGAGGATCGTCGACGACGCGGTGGCCCAGTGTCCGGGCGTCAAGCGCGTGCTGGTGTCCACTCGCACGGGCGCCGACGTGCCCATGGGCGCCATCGACATACCGATGGAGAAGGTGCGTGCACGGACCGTGACGCAGTGGCGGCCGCTTGGCTGCGGTGGTGGCGAGTTAAAATGGATGCTGCATCTCAGACACAGCGGGATAGGTATGCGGTTTGAGACCAAAAACACCCTCGGTGACCAGTTGTTGAAAGCGTTGCTTTACAGCTTGAAACGGGCTTCATGGTAGTGCTATTGCGAGGACACGAATCATGGTATGTGTGATCGTGTCTAGTGCGGAAATTCAAAACGGCAGATGGGACTTGCACGTTTATTCTTTAGGATGGCGGGACTACCTTTTTCGGAGCCAGGTTTCAGATATTCAATGCTCTTTTCCTCCCAAGATCCAAATGCACACCAACTTCTGCACTTCACCCCAAATATGGATCTATCGTGTCAGTTGCACACTGGCTTGCAACCTTGTGACCCTCGATCCGTTGCTGACTGGTGACCTGATGACCCCCAGCCCGGTTTTGACCACTGACGTGGTGACCTTGGCCCGACGCGAATTGGTGACCCTCGCCCCACTGCTGACTGGTGACCCGGGCCAGGTGTCTGCGGACCCCCTGGGCCGTCTTCTCCTCACTGGTCCCCTCCGGCCAGGCGATGGAGGCGGCTCGGGCCGAGTGTGAACCGGCCGCTATGGACTCCGAGGACTTCCTCTACATGCTCTACACGTCGGGCAGCACCGGCAAGCCCAAGGGGCTCACCCACAGCGTGGCCGGCTACTTGCTGTACTGCATGTTCACACAGAAGGTGAGCGGACCGCCCACACAGCGGGACGGCAGGAGAACGGGGGCTGCATGGCCAGATCACGTTGGTACCAGGGCTTGAGGCCGACCGTTGGTTAGCTGCTTGGCGGCTATACAGTATAGATGTTTCAGTGACTGCATGGCGATTTTACCGATTAATGCCAAATATGTTATGATCAAGTCCGTTACGATGAGTTGCAGTATGGCGATTGAAATTTGATGCGCTCAAAAACGGCAGGTTTTGCTGCAGGCGGCTTCACATCCATGGGTTTGTATGACAGTCAGTGCAGCGGGGCGGTTGGATTCAGAGCCGATCACGCCGTGGAGCCAGCGTGTCGCTAGCCACAGTGGCCGCTGCCGGCCGGTTGACATGTTGGTACAGGCGAGATTGGCGTCCCCCCCCCCCCCCGCCAGTGACCGGTGGGTGTGACGGAAGCCCGGGGACATCGAAGAGCGGTGACAGGGAAGAGAGCAGGGAGGGGACGTCGATGCCGCACCGAGCACTCTCTTGAGCGGGACTCTGCGTCCCCTCACCAGAAGAGCGCCGTCTCTCGGGCGGTATCCTGAGAAGCGGAAACGGCACTTAACTCCCAGGTCGGCTGCGAATAGACCTCGTGGGAATACCGTGTCCACGCATCCACCAGGACCGCAAAGCCCACCACAACAGACCAATACCACCTAACTATGATCTGTCTCGGTTTTTAGCGTCGGTACCACTGTCGCCGGGCTCGTGGGCTGAATTCGGTACCGGCCGGGTTCCCCAGCCGGTGCTCCCTAGTTGGACCGGATCGAGCTGACGTTTACGACGGCCGGCTGGGCCGTGCACTGATACAGCCATGTAGTATCTGACGGCTCGAACGCCACCGACGGAAAATCATTCACGCAATTCAGCGTACTGAGTTGACGGACTTGTGGTTTTGCAGCACCCAATCCTGCACGCGTAGTCGGATCTCAATCAGTGAAAAAGACGAAACTATAAAACTGCAAAAAAGCAATACCAAAACAAAACAAGTGAACATTGATTCGGTAGCACCATCATTGGGTTCATCTGGATATGGCCCAGTGTTGCCCCCCCGCCGGGGCTGTGGGCCATCTGCGCGTGCTCGTCTAAATGACACGCGGTGCCCGCGTGGGACTGTTACTTATATTTGCGTTTGCCGAGTGCGGTGCCGTGTTTCTGTAGATTGCGCCGGCCCATTTGCGATTCAGCCGGTATCTCGGGACGATAGCCGCCTCGGCCGTCTGATCACCTGCCCCTGGCCTGTGCGTTTTTATATGCGCACAGCATGGCTACCACTCCCTCCCCCCCCCCCCCCCCCCCCCCCCCCCCTGAAGTCGAGTGTACGTGAGCGGCGTTGGCAACGGCTGCCGAGCAGTTGACATGTGCTGCGTTACATGCGTTTCATTTCATTTTTAGTTCATGTCAGCGACCGAGGGGATGCGCACGCAGTTCACACGGCTGACGCAGTGTACAGGGCGGTCCATTCACACGGGTTCACGTTGGGCTTGCGGGAATGGTTTGTCTTCTTTACGTTAACCGCATTGTGGGCTTAGTCATTGTTTTGGAGTACGCTGGGAAGGTCTATAGCCGCCAACACCGAAGCCATGCAAGGCGTCACCTCTGTGGCACAAACACGCGCATCACGCATTTTGTGTTCTGATTCTGTTTGTGAGCACTACTGTGGTGTTCACGCCCACCAAAGACCAAAAAGATCCTTCGTTTGATAATTTTCCACGCACACAGCAGTTGGTCGAGTCTCGATGATGAACGGTTCGCGTGGCTGTAGATCGTGAAATATTTCCATCTGCATCGTCGCGATAGGCCGTCTGTTTACATGTCACTGTGTGCCAGCGTTTCAACGAACCATTACTGTAAGCAGTGACTGGGGATCCCGTGCGATATGTGGGCTAAGACCCTGACGTTCGACGCTCGACCCGCGTGTACACAACACGTGCTGGAGCCGGCGAGGCCGCGGGCGCCCTGCTCGGAGGAACTGTTTCTACCAATCGCTGTGGACGCGCTGCGCACACGCTGGGATTTCGCGATTCGCCCCGCTAAGCAGTTCTGCCGCATCTTTGCACGTTTGGCTGAGGCGTTATGCCACTTGGGGGTTCGCGACGCATCTGGACCTCCAAACATACACGAATGATTCCTCTGGCAAGCCCCCTCCTCTCCTGGCGGCTTAGTTTAACAGACGTTTGATATGGCTCGCTCCCTTTCAGCGCGCCCTTCACTCGAACCCTGCTTCAACACACTTGAATGTGAACTTTTCCGGCGCGTTTTGCCTGTGCCTTGTTTCCGCACGCGTGTGGCCAAGGTCCGTGTTTCGGCACGTTCTTGACCTGTGGTGTCTCGTTTCAGCACGCGTTCGACCTGCGGCCGGGTGACGTGTTCTCGTGCGTGGCCGACGTGGGCTGGATCACGGGGCACAGTCACGTGGTGTACGGCCCGCTGGCGGCTGGCAGCACGGCCATCCTGTTCGAGAGCACGCCCGTCTACCCGGACCCAGGTCAGTGGACCGGCCGACGCGGCACGGACGGGCCCGTCTACCCGGACCCAGGTCAGTGGACGGGCCGACGCGGCACGGACGGGCCCGTCTACCCGGACCCAGGTCAGTGGACCGGCCGACGCGGCATGGGACACCCGTCTTGGACCGGCTGACTTGGCCCGGACGCCCGTCTACCCGAGCCCGTCTACCCTGACCTAGGTCAGTGGACGGGCCGATGCGGCCCATGCACCCGTCTACCGGGACCCAGGTCAGCAGACCGGCTGACGTGGTCCGGACACCCGTCTACCCGGACCCAGGTCAGTGGACCGGCTGACGTGGTCCGGACACCCGTCTACCCGGACTCAGGTCAGTGGACGGGCCGACGCGGCACGGACAGGCCTGTCCACCCGGACCCAGGTCAGTGCACCGGCTGACGCAGCCTAGACGCCCGTCTACCCGGACCCGTCTACCCGGACCTAGGCCAGTAGACCAGCTGACCCGAACGCAGGGCCAGCTGTGTGCGAATCTGTTACCAGGCTGGCGGGCCTTGTACATTGTGCCCAAATATAGCGTATTGGTCTGCCCACCGACGGCGGTCTGAGCGAAGCGTTCGGAGTAGCAGATACCAGGCCTGTGCAGTGTAGCCGACACGGTATTTACATTGAGCGAGGCCACTGGCCGGGCGGCTTATCGCTAAGATCTGCAATACACTGAGCGCTCGAGCTCGAGCTCGCGTGTGCTGCGCTCGGCGACCGCCTTGCGTGCAGGGTCAGAGTGGCTGCTGTCACGAACCCGGCCGGCTGGAGCCGCCCCCCTCCGGACTGACCCAACGGCCGTCATGGATGCCTGATGGTAGCCATGTGCGCTGGACTGATGCATTGGGCGGTCATTGCCGCTGCAGCGTGAGCGGGACGCCTGCTGAGCGGACGTCTGAGCGGAGCGGTCCGGCCGCCCAGACATCGGTGACGGTCGTGTGATGGATGGCGACCGTTCCGCCACCCCCTGCCGCGGCGTACCCTGATGACATGGCCGGCGTTGAGTTGCACAGGCGCCTCGGAAGTGGGCTGGTCGTGTGGTCGTGCCAGATCGTTCCAGCGCCGCTGGAGTGACAAGTTCTATACCAGCGCGTGTGCATGCGTTGCGTGAGAGCTGACACCACTAGTGACCCGGAGAGCTCACTGTGCAGCGTTTGTAATGCTGTGCGAGCCCGTCACCAGACCCCCACGGTGCTGTTCCTGACGCTGCCGGAGCGATTCGTGTGCTCTCGCCAGCCGATACTGGGGGTAGTGCGGCCCTCCCAGTCAGTGGATACGTGCGCGCCTGCCGTCAGGCCGGTACTGGGAGATGGTGCAGCGGCTGCGGCCGACGCAGTTCTACGGCGCTCCCACCGCGCTCCGCCTGCTGCTGAAACACGGCGACAGCTGGGTCACCAAGTGAGTGCCGTGCTGGGCTCCGCTCCGCTCCCCTCGCCTCGCCTCCCCTCGTCTCCCTTGGCGCCCGAGTCCGCACCTGGCGCCGAACGCAGCACCGTCGCCCGGCTGGTTTCCGGCGCAGAGGACCTCCACACGGTGTCCTGATCGTGATCGACCCAACAGATGTGCCACGGGAATCGTGTTGACCGTGTCCTGAATAGATCCGGCCCGTTGTTACCTCCCACTGGGCGGCTGGGTTAGTGCTGCTGGCGGCTGGGTTAGTACTGCTGGTGGCTGGGTTAGTGCTGCTGGGATGTTGTACCGCACGACTCCGCGTCAATTTTGTTTGAGATTCCGAGACTCAGTCCAACCAAATACCTCCAGTTCTGCCGCCAACACAACTTCCTGTCTAAAACGAAATACTTTTGTCACGTTCTTGGACAGTGGGTCGTGCTTGGTTTCATCTTTGCGCAGCACAGTAACTTCAGGCCATCACGCCTAAAGGAACACCTCACCCCGATAGCTCGCCGCAAAGCGATTTAAGGTATGAATGTGTGTTCCGGTGCTGGAGGTGCGCGCAACAACCGTTGGCCGGTTGTGTGGCCGCTGACTGGGCCGCCGCCGTCGCCGCCACAGGTACGACCGCTCGTCGCTGCGCGTGCTGGCCTGCGTGGGCGAGCCGCTCAACAACGAGGCGTGGCACTGGTACCACGAGGTGGTCGGCGACAAGCGCTGCGACGTCGTCGATACCTGGTGGCAGACAGGTGAGTGCCGGACGTGCCGCGGCCCGGGCCCGAGGGGACCGAACACGTGACGGCGGCAGGGCACCGCGCACACCGGCCGCCGCGCCGATGGTGGGGCGCACAAGACGATCGAGGCGCGCACAGCGACGGACTTGCCTGGTGTCGCCTGGCGGCGGAACGTGGACGCTGTGACGGTATGTCGGCGATGTCGGCGATGTCGGCGAGCTTGGCGCCGCCTGCGGTGACCGGCTCTGCGGCGCTGTCGGCAGAGACGGGCGGCGTCTGTCTGGCAGCCGAGGCCGTCGGAGGCCGGCGCCGAGATTGTCCCCGGCATGCCCATGCGGCCCATGTACGGCATCGAGCCCGTGCTGCTCGACGAGAAGGTACGCCGCCGCCGACCGCCGCTGACGCGCCGCACCCAGCAGCCCCTGCCGTGCACATGAGCAACATTACTCGATGATTTTTTTTTTGGGGGGGGGGGGCGGGGGGAGGAGGAACGGAATGAGTTAGTCGGAGCGCCTTACGACCCTTATCCAGCAGCACGCGATGGGATGGGCGCGGGGTTTTGCCAGCAGCTGGGGATCACAAGCGGCGATAGGTGGGGCCCGTTTCGCGTCACGCTCTCTTCGTGCATGATGATCACGGGGGACATCCGCGTCACGTCCGTGTGACGTGCAGTTTCCTGGCGTTCGTGTCTGCTGTAGAATCGGGCGGTGTTCTGCACGTGCTTCATGACCAGCCGTTACTGGCATAACTGAGCGTCCCATTGTGCAGCGTCCGGCCTTCCGACGAATGGCTGAGTGCTGGAGTGGAGCCCGGCGACCGGCTGCGGGCTAATCCGACTGACCTGACCTGACCCGCGCCACGCTCCAGAGCAACGAGATCGCGGGCGACGACGCGTCGGGTGCGCTCTGCCTGAAGCGACCCTGGCCGGGCATGGCGCGCACCATCTACGGCTCGCACCAGCGCTACGTGGAGACCTACTTGAAGCCGACGCCCGGCTACTACTACACAGGCGACGGCGCGCACAGGTGGGGCACCGCTCCGGCCGCCGTGGGACCGGGCTGGTGGGAGCCGCGTGTGTCGGGGTGTGACGTCCGCCTGTCTGTTTTAACATGGTGGGCGTTTGTAGAGAACGCTCTGCCTGTCGGCGTAACGCCGTGGGGTGTGCGGGCGTGTGCGTGTGTGACTGAACCACCCTGTGAACGTTGGCATGGTGGCGTGCCATGTCACTGACCTGGCGCCCATAACACTGCGGCCCTCGTCCTCCCCAACCTGCCCGTCTGTGTGGCCGCTGCCGGCGTGTCCGCGCATGCGCACACGCCAATCACTGTGGGGTCGCCTTGGCATGCCTGCGACGTATGGGAGCTGCACCAGCGGCGAGCGTTTCGGTGGGCGTCCCACCTGACGGACGGCCAATGTGCGGCGGCGGGTGGAGCGCCGAGCCACGGCGTCGGTGGCTGCTGGTCGGTTCTCCCGAGCCGGGGCGTCGCGTCCAGCCAGGGGTTTCGCTCAGCGCCGTGAGCACGGGACGACAATGGAGACGGGCGCGCGGTTCTCCGGCGACCGGTTGGCGTCCGCCGCTAGCTGCCGGGGTGCTGCTTGTAGGAGGCGGTCCTGATGACGCCAGCAAGGAACAGATGGATTAACAGCTCATCCGACGCCGTGAATATTTTTGACGCTGGACTGAGCCTCGGGGCGGTAGTGTTTGTCGTGAGCAGTGTGACTGGTTGATCCATTGTTCACATACAAACGTGACGCATTTCCGGTGCAAAAATTCAAACACAGTCGCATTCTAATTCGTGAGAGAAGTCTGAAGGTAGACTCGGATACCCCCTGTTACCGTTGTCAGTTGCGATGAGTCGGCTGTCACAGTTAAGCGATGATGACCCGTCGACCGTCACAGTGCTGACGGGAGTCAACGGGATGTAGAGGCGTCAATAGCTGCCGCTCTGGCCTAGTTCATAGCGATGCTCGTTTGTCGTGACATTGACAGTTCACCGTAACCGCGGCATTGACATCCGAACTAGTCAAGGGATTTGCATTTCGAAGCACATGAAATACGCCGTTCAGGTTTGCCGTTTTTGCCCTGGTGGGGCACCACTGATGTGTTCCTTGAAGTTCACGCGGGTGAAAACGTCGTTCAGAAGCCTCACAGGGGAGGGGGGGGGGGGGGGGGGAGAGGGCGTCAGGTTCGTCCCTTGTCGAGCGAGGGTTGAGGTATTCTGTGACGCCGCGCTTGTAGCCGGTTAACCCCTCACTTTCGTCACGGGTCACGTGAGCGGACCACGTGACTTCAAACGTTGCAACTAAATAACCGCCGTTCCCAATGCCCCAGACCGGGTTATTCCGCCCACTCCATAGCCTCGCCCCCCTCTAAGCCCGCGCGAGCGTAGTGCGGTGGCGTATGTGTCGGTCCGGCGTCGCCGCTCAGTCCGTGTCGTCCGCTGCCCGTCCAGACACCCGGGCGGCTACTACCAGATCACCGGCCGCATGGACGACGTCATCAACGTGACGGGCCACCGGCTGGGCACCGCCGAGGTCGAGGATGTCATGGTCAGTGCGCCTCGGCCGGACCGGTGACGTGGACGGGAGCGGTGCTCAGACATGCTGGCGGAAACCCGTTGCACGAGGGCTGTTTGTGCTGACTGTAATGGGAGTGGCTGGCTGGTGTTTGCGTTGTCCGCACGTGCATGCAGTGTCAACTCTATCGCGCGGGAAGTGAAAGCCCTTTGCAACCGATTGCCTGCGTCTATCAGCGCTTTACAACATGCCGTGATAGTTAATATGAGTCGGGACTTCGTAGGCTTCGATCAAGTATCTTTTGTTATCCCCATATGTACCTATGGTGTGTTCCCTTACACCCTGCCGCAACGCGCGTATGATCTGCCTGTTGGTGGTTATGGTGGTGCGTGCCGTCCCAGGCTTTGTTTCTGTCCACCCCCTACCCCTTCCGCGTGCGCATCTACCCAGCGCCCGGCTGTCGACCGAACAGCCGGCCCGCAGCGGCGCGTGACGAGCCGTCCCGCGGCGCCGCAGGACGAGTACGAGCCGGTGGCCGAGACGGCCGTGGTCGGCTTCCCGCACGAGCTGAAGGGAGAGGGCCTGTACGCCTTCATCATCCTGAAGGAGGGCGTCGCGGAGACGGACGAGCACATCAAGCAGGTGCTGCGCGCCGACGTGCGGAAGAAGATCGCCGGCTACGCCGTGCCAGACCACATGCTGGTCAGTATAGCGCCCCATCGAGTGTAATGTGTTGGCGGGGCCGGGCTGCAGGCGTGCTGTATCGACGGGGCTGGACATTATATGTGCTGTTTCGGTGGGACCAGATATGCTGTATCGGCGGGACCAGATATGCTGTATTGACGGGACCATATGTGCTGTATCGGCGGGACCAGATGTGCTGTATTGACGGGACCACATGTGCTGTATCGGCGGGACCAGGTGTGCTGTATTGACGGGACCACATGTGCTGTATCGGCGGGACCAGGTGTGCTGTATTGACGGGACCAGATGTGCTGTATCGGCGGGACCATGTGCTGTATTGACGGGACCAGTGCTGTATGACGGGACCAGGTGTGTTGTATTGACGGGACCAATGTGCTGTATCGGCGGGACCAGGTGTGCTGTATTGACGGGACCATATGAACTGTATCGGCGGGACCAGGTGTGCTGTATTGACGGGACCATATGTACTGTATCGGCGGGACCAGATGTGATGTATTGACGGGACCAGATATGTTGTACCGGCGGCACCAGATGTGCTGTATCGGCATGACCAGATGTGCTGTATCGGCGAGGCCGGATGTGCTGTGCCGACGGAGCCGGGTATCAGGTGCAATTATCAGTAGTGCCGGCCACCAGGTATGTGTCAGTGGTGCAGGGCTGGGATGTACGGCTCTACATGCAATGTGACCATTCTGGTCTCAACCGCAGCGCATCAGGTGTATGTGGTGTAGCGCGGCAGGGATGAGGTTGACATTAGGCCCCCGCACGTTCGTGCGCCCGCACGTGCATGCACTGACCGGCCGGCGCGACCGCCACACCGCAGATCGTGCCCGGCCTGCCGAAGACGCGCTCCGGCAAGATCATGCGCCGCATCCTGCGCAAGATCGCGGCCAACCAGCCGGACGAGCTGGGCGACATATCCACCCTGCAGGACCCGACCGTGGTGGAGCAGATCCTGGACCTCCACCGCCGGCAGACGGCCCAGTGAGCGCGGCCGGCGCCGCCGCCCGCCGACCGACCCGGCGGCGGCCGGCTGGCGGCTGGCGGCGGCCGGCTGCGGCGGACGCGGCGCAGGGCGCCTGCCGCTGCCGCTGTGGCCCGTCCGTGGCGGCGGGTTCGGGTGACTACGCACGCGCCGCTGTGGAGGCTTGTGTCGCGCGGCCGCGGATCGTCGACGGACTGGTGAGCTGCGTAACCTTCCAGCACTTACCACACAATCAAACTCCTCCAGGAGCTGGGAAGAGCGGCACCGTCTAGCACTGTCTTCCCGCCCGTTTTGCTCGGAATAGGGTCGCTTCGTAATTCGGAGCGGACACGTACGTTATGTCAAAAGGCTGGAATGAGGCCACACGGGGTGGCAGTGTGTCGCGAATGTTTGCGTTCGTATTGACGTGGGCTGTGCACGTTTTGTGCTGACGCGCGCTTGAGTGAAGCGGTGATACACCTGGGCGGCGTCATCGGAGCATTCCCTGCGGTGATACCAGCGATGGGGTCGTTTTGAAATTAGAGCTAGTTGATTCGTTGAGTCGATTTGTACCTCGTGGTGCATGTTGTGGTTTGATGGATTATTTTCCGCCAAACACCCTCCCGGAGCCGGTTTGCCGTGAAGGACGCGCATCTCCCCAATTAACTGCAACTTCTTAAAGTACCTTATAACGTTGTACAAAATGCTACTCGCCCGAACTTTGCTACCTCCTCGTTACCTGTACTGACTTCAAGATCGTCCGGACGCAATGGCGTTGACAGTAGTATCCTCATCTCTATCACTTGGATTAATTGCTGCCATTCCTGGTGATTTTCTGACGTCAGGAACACGGAGCTTGCCGGCTGCTGCACTAGCTGTGTTCCGCAAAGATTGTTGCGCGTGATTTCCTTATCAGCAAGGTTCGACCGAGCCCAAATACGTGGTTGAACTCCAGACAAACCTTTGATGGTCACGCGCAGCATCAATGCCGCTGACTTTGTGGATTCATTCAGCCGTAGACTTATCACCTTGCGCCCGTGCCATTTGACAAGTGTCGTACTGTTCCACACTGTCTCGGCGCCTACAGTCATCCTTACGAGCAGCATCTCCGTCTGCCGTGTGAGGACTCCGTCAACTGACGAAACCTTAGCCGTAGGGTGTTCGGGGTTCGTGGTTGAATGCGTGACCGCACGCAGAGATCTTGCGTTGTGTAAGGTTCTACGATCAACTTGTTGGTTAAATTTCCTTTTGTAGTGAGAGCGTGCCATTTGATGGCGCCGAAATCGTGTAGAAAGCGTAGTGTGTGGTAATGACCGAGCCTACGCCATGGGTTCATGGGAGGCCAACTTTGACCGGTGTGCTCAAGACGTGCCAGGTCATTTTTGGACAAAACTTTTGATCTTTTTATGGAATCCGTAGTTGATTGCTCGTGTCCCCCCCCCCCGCGGCGTCAATGCCGCGGCCCGACGCCCGCATGTCAGTGCAATCGTCCTTGGCGACGCCCCCCACTGTCCGGTACAAACTCTTTCGGCGCGCGCCCGTCCCGGTACGGTGGCCGTCTGGACACCAGTCCTCCGTCAGTTTTGTGTCCAATCTCAAACCATACCGTCCTTGTGCGGACGGCCCGGCCGTAGTTACACCATCTGGGCGTGGCGGCAGACCGCTCTGCCGCCGATTCCGTGTCTGCGATGCCGCGGTTCAGGGATGTAACGGCTCCCACGCTAGGATTAGGTTACCAGGCGCAACGGTCGGCTGGGGAACGGTCGCCTCGTTTTCGGCGTTAATGCTTTGAATGTAGCGTGCGATGCCGCTCTGTTGGCGGACTGTCGTGCGCTGTCTGGTGGTGGCGGAATACGTTTCGGATATCGTATTTTAATAGCACTGACATTTGTCGTGACTTGTCATGTATCGTGTATGCTGGGAAGCGGAATGTGATCATATTTAGTGATACGTGGGACTGGTGACAACATAAGCCTGGTGGAGCTGTTTACAAGGCTACGTAGGGTGCTGGGGTAGCAAGAGGCCCGCTGATTGAGTCGGAAGTGCGTTCAGCAGCGGCTGATGGGGCAGCAAGAAGCCCGCTAATTGAGCCGGAAGTGCGTTCAGCAGCGGCTGATACGGGGAAGCTGTGTAATCATGAGCTGAATCGCGGTGTTGGTGCGGTACAATAATACAATGTCAACCCTGACCCCGGCTCTTTACATCCTGCATCCATGAGACCGGCAAGCAATGCTGACTCGTGCGTGCAACGCGCCGGACGCGCCGACGCTGAAGGTGAACTACGGGCTGGTCCGCCCTGGACTCGATGCCGGAGGGGTGCCAACCTCATCAGAGGATGCCCCAGTGTATCCGGCTCTGCGCTGACCAGATCCGAGGCTCTGCCAGTTCAAGCACGTTGACGGAGGCCTCCCGAGCTCGGCTCGATGTCGAAGAGGTGCCGACCTCATCAGAGGATGGCCCAGTGTGTCCGGCTCCGCGCTGACCAGATCCGAGACTACACTACTGGGAGCCATTGTTCTGCGAATATCGAAAGTTCTAAATATCAGCGTGATACATTGCACACTTTCCGCCTCCGTCATTTGTTGTTTTAGACCTCGTTTCCGATGTCGCTCGCATGGTCAGTGCTCTCACAGTGTGATACGGTCGCGGACTGCTCTTGCCGAGCGGCTGTCTGCCGGGCCGCTGCACCAGACCCTGCCCGCAGCGTGAGTCCGCGCCGAGCTCGGTTCGGGCAAGAGGTCCTCCGCGAGGACGCAGGTGCTATCTGGTGTGGAGCATGGAGCCCCGTGGCACTCCGGCTCTCTCTCTCTCTCTCTCTCTCTCTCTCTCTCTCTCTCTCTCTCTCTCTCTCTCTCTCTCTCCAGACCACTCAGGTCGCAAACAGCCCTATGCTCGAATGCGGCAGCCCGACTCCTTCGACGTGATCGTCGAAGGGTACTTCTTCGCAGTACTTCTCCCGCGCCGCGACGCGCCCCCCCCCCCCCCCCCCCCCCCCCCCCCCTCCTCCCAGCACCGGCGGATTGCCGACGGTTGCGCCGACCGCTCCGGCCACGTCGGCGACGGCATCATCATCATCCTCCTCCGCACGGACCCGCCGGCCTCGGGGCCTCCCGCGGCTTGAGCTCGCTCGGACACGGTGGACGGCAACGGCCAGCCGCCGCTGCCGACCTCAGCGCCGGACCGTCCACTCTGAAGCTGTCCCCGCGAGCAGTAACGTTACGTGCGCACCTCCGCATATCCCCTCCACGGTCAGCCCGCTGCAGTGCGAAGCCGGCGAGGAGTTCCCGGCAGACGCACGGAGTGAAGCGGATAGTGCACAGTGTGGCGGATGACCTAGTCCCCGCAGATGTCCACCGGCCCTCGACGTTGTTTGGGAACCGTGACAACCTTGCCGCCAATGCAGCTGAGGTTGACACGCATAGTCCAGCTTTGAGCTTCCTCGGGTCGGCTGAGGTGGACCTGAGTGAGTGATATCGACAATAGTTTTGTGCGTCAGCTCCCCGAAAAACCAGCAGTGTGAAGCGAGGGCCGCGGAGGTAACCATCGCGTGATTCCTTAGTTCATCCAGTTCTCTGGCCACTCTGCTGAATTCTCCCCGTGTCCAGGCATGCACAGAATCCCAGTCTTACCCAATGTCGTTTTCCATATTGTAATAAAGGAACAGAAAACGCACATTTCTAGACTGTGACAATCGCAAAAAGGATACCAATATCAACACCTACCCACTGCATAAAAACAGGCGTCACTTACAAATAAAATGGGAAGCACTTCGACTTCAAAAAAGTTAAAAACCTGAATCCACTCGTAACACGCCGACCGCTGTCCTTCATGCATGCAGGCACAATACACCTACCGGTCGAAACGCCACACAACACGACCACACAGGATCTTTCATGACCAGCTGCCTGCCGTGCCAGGCAGGCGGATGATCAGCGCAGAGGCCCACAAGCTGACCAAAGGTGTAACAAACAAGGCAGTGTTCGAGACCTGAACTGGCACCGCTCCTTGGCAAAACACGCGCACTTGAGAAGGCTCGGCTCGGCAAGACGAAACGTGGTCCAGGAACCTTACGAGTTAGCTGTCACGCCGCCTATGTCGGCATACGCACCGCACACTGGACATCCTCCACATCTAGGGCGACCGCCGATCCAAGCTTTACCTGTACCCAGGCGACCCCTTCGCCCGCCCCTGTTCGGCACCGCGTGACCTTTGTCCAGCGGTGCTCCGTTTCAGCTGCAGTGACACGCGGCGGACATGACGGGCGCCGGCGCCGCCCGGTCAGTGCCGTCGGTCCCCTGATGCGCTGGAGCTGAAGTAGAAATCGATGCCACGCCGCTGGCCTCGGCCCGGCTGGGGTCCGCCCCGACCTCGACCCCGGCCCGGCGCCTGTCGACCGAGGTCACGTTAGGTCACGAGGCAAGGTACGCGTTCACCCACCGCAAGACAGCACAGCAGCCGGCCAGCCGCTGACGTGCACAGCTGGCCATGGCCGCCGCCACACTGGTTTGACTGGCTGCAGCGTGACGTGCTGGCATATATATATATATATATATATATATATATATATATATATATATATATATATATATACATGGACATGCCGCAGGACTGTAGCCCACTTCATAGTTGTATTACGCAAAACGTAATTTCGGGGGCTCATTGATACTTTGCTTTTTGTTCTGAACTTCTCTGAAACTTACCTCTGCTCTACTTTTGCCTGCTGAATGCTCTGCAACCATCTATCACGTACCTAAAACGAATGCTGCAATGCTCCATTCCACCGAACGACATCCTCTAAAAACTAAGTGTGGAGAAAAGCAAGAGAGGCTTTCGAGAACTTCTGCTCCGCCGCACACCAGCTGTGACACAGCGACAACAGCAGGTGACACTGGAGCTAAAACACACATTCCGCAGGACTGGCGCAGTGCTGGGCGAGTGCCCACTCCACCGACGGCAGTCGACGACACAGCGCAGCCCCGGCCGTACCGTTTTGCTCGCATGCCGCTGCCACTCGGGTGCCACCACCATCGGGTCCGGGTACTCCAGCTGACGCCGCGCCGCCGGCGGCAGCGCCCACGGCATGTGCACGCGGCCGTCCTTGACCGAGGCCAGCTCGGGCACCCACAGACGCACGTACTCGCCCTGCGCGGGAGGAGGTCAGGTCAGGTCAGGTCAGGTCAGGACGGGCAGGCCCCGCGCCCACGGCCAGGGCGCAGCACACCCGGTCCCCGTCACGACAAAAAGGAAACATCGCGCGAAAAGCCAGGGCCATTGCGATCGAATGCGATTGCGATTGAGATGCGCGTACGCTAGGCAATCTGGAAACACGTGTGCAGGCCGCGTAGTTTTCAAATAGTACACGATGCGCGCGCGTCAAGCCATATGATAAATACGCACATCCGTCGCAGTTGAGAGGCACATGTACCCAAACGCGTTTGCTTGGTTGGTTATGGCTGCTAGGGTGCAAATCCAAGACCAACCCGCTATTCCAACGTCCACCAGATATGTTCGGCACCCTACCCCCTGTCGACAATGAGCCCGAATGAGCCAGCCAAACAATGCGCACCAGTTTGTCGGCACGCCAAATGTCGCGCCACACCGTTGGCGGCCGGCTGTCACTAGCCCACCTGTGGATCATAGTCGGTGGCCTGTTTGATCATGTTGAACTTCCTGTTCTCTCGCGGGTCGTTCCCGATGCCGGCCGAGTAGTTCCAGTTGCCGTAGTTGCTGCACACGTCATGGTCCAGCTGAAAACAACGCCGATCGTGGCATACGCACAGCAAGGCCCGCGTCCGTATATGGCCACTGGCCACCCGGGATTAGTTTTGGGCGCGCCTCACCGCCCGCCCGCGTCCCGAAGTCAGCACTCGTGGCCGGCGGCCGGCAGGGAGTGTGTGATAGCACACACGGCAGTTGTGCACTGGCACGCCGTGCCAGTCACTCTGCGAGTCTGCAAAGAGTCTGCCCGGCAAGTCAGCCAACATCCCGCGCAGGCAGGCCCGGAGGTGTGGTGACTGCCAGCACACAGACCGGGCCTTCCCAAAACACACCACTCACTCCGTGTGTACTCAGGACGCTGACCTGCGCGGGAGCTCAGCATTCCCATGGCAAGTGTCTCGACTCCCGCCGTCCCACGCACGACTGCGCACCCTGCGGTCCACTTCGTCCATTCTCGGGGGAGGGCCGTACCTCCATCCCCAGCTTCCAACTTCCCAGCTATCACATGGTGCGGGCTGGATAAGCAAAGTCGACTTCCGGCAATATTCTATCTCTTCAGAGCTCGCTGACCACATCATCGAAGCCCGTCTGGCATCTCGGCACCCCGTCTCTAGTCCCCAGTCCCTGACCATGCAGCTCTACTGACCAGCAGTGACTCGAACCACTCGGCACCCAGCCTCCAGTCGAGGCCCAGGTCCTTGGTGAGGAAGCTGGCCACGTTCTGGCGGCCTCGATTGCTCATCCATCCGGTCAGCTTCAGCTCACGCATGTTGGCGTCGACGAACGGCACGCCCGTTGCACCATCTGCCGGAGGAAACGGAAACCACAAGTTGGCAAGCTGCGACAGATCGCGAACTTCGTATTGACCGTTGGATGTGGCTGGATGGAACGAATAAAACCACCACGATACAACAGGCGCCAATCAGACGCTTCCACGGCCAAGCCTGGCCGCTAGTCCGTTGTGAAACGTTACCGCACTTCACAAACATCAGAACGACAGAGCACACCCACCCCGCAGCGGGGAAGGTCGGGTTGTGGGTCACTCGTGACTCGACCGTCCACACTGATCACGCCTGGCCCCGTGGATCGGCAGCAGCAGCAGCGGCCGGCAGCGTGAAAACGAACACCATCAGCAACATGCTGATGGATATCGCTCGACATAGCATAGGGAAAACATGGCCGGGAGCGACAAACATTCAGCTTACTGAGCCCGACGCTGATGGACTTCCCAACACCGTCGATTCTCTGTCAGCACAGGGATGTAAATCAAGGTCAGGTTACCGCGCAGCTTGTTCTCATGCCAGATGCTCTCATGCTCCCAGCCCATCTCTCCTGACCCCATGTCAGAAACGTCAGCTGGAGCCAGATAAGCTCGGTTTTGGTTGGCATGAGATCCGTTTCGACCAGCACGGAGCGTTGCAGAACTGTTGGGATGAAGGAGAGGCTAGTGGAGGGGCACGACTGCGACACCTGGGATTCCTCCACCCCAGAGCCTTACCCCACACAGGGACCCGTCTTTGGGCTATGAACGAGAGCTCGGGCGGGCCCCCGCCCGGGGGTCGTGAAGCCGGCCCGTAGCTGATGGCCGCGGCTGGCTCTGGAGAGACGGGACACTGTTGGACTCGGGACGACGCGACGCACGAGGAAAGAAGGGCGAATGCAAGACAGGCAAATTTCTTGGCCGCCGCCGGCACCAGCGCGGGCCGGTCTCCGCCGGGTGTGCGACAGCCCCCCGGGCGCGCGTGGCCACGGTTCAGGGGCATGCTGACGTCAGGTGCGGTCACCTGACGCGGCCGCCACGCGTCAGTCGGCAGCCGACTAACGACTTCACGGCAGCCGGACGGCCAGCCACTGTCCACCGCTCGCCGCCGGCGGGGACGGCTCGGTCGGGCGCCGCAGCGCCGCCCGGCCTCCGGCCACTGCCCAGCGGCGCCACTAAAAACGCCCCCCCCCCCCCCCCACCCGTCGCCGCCGCCGCCGTCGCCGGAGCCGCTGACCGCCAGCGCTGGGACACAGCTGCTCCGTCGGGCACGCGTCGCCGCACGTACAGCACGCGGAGCACGCAGGGAGACAGGGAGATGGCGCACAGAGGGCGGGAGCACGGACGTGAAGAGGAGCAATGACTGAGACGGTCATGGCGACTGGGGAAAAAACAGAAGACCGCTACGCGGGAACGGGGACGGGGGGAGGGGGGGGGGGTCAGGGACGGAGGCCAAGGGAGGAAGGAAGAAAGGAACAAGGGACAGGGGACGGACATGGAAGTCGAAGATGGAACAAAGAGAAGGATGGAAGGCGGCAGACAGAGGACGGGCGTTGCATGCAAAGCATTGCACGATAAGCGCGTGCTGTGTGCAGTGCCATGTCGTGTGACATACGCTGTTCATCATTGCCGAAAGGTTCGCGTTGTTACATCTCACTGCCCCATTCACATGGCAGCGAATTTCCTGCACCTTTCTGCAACATATCACGGTACGAAATATAGGATATTGAATCTGTGTTTGCTTACGTGGATCAAGTGTTACAAGCATACACTCGAGGGCTTTATAATTTAATCATAAATAATTACGCAAGGACCCGATTCCACATCGTAGAGGAGAATGCCATAAGCCGTTCCAAAACATATAAGCATGCCGCGTAGGCGGCATTACAAACCAGTCCTTTTGACGGCGTACGGGCGAGTGCTTCTTTTCACAGTGCGAGCCCTCACTTGAAATTCATATGTCAATCGGACGTTCTCGTCGCAACACCTCCTCCACGGCAGGATTGGCATCACGACGCTCGTTATAGAGCACGATAGCGAGAGGCGCTCGGACGCCGCGCCTGTTCTTGGCGACGGACCGCTGCGCCGTCCCGGCCGGTCGGCCGGCTGCTTAACCGTCCGGCTGCTTAATTTAGCGTTCTTCAACTGCGCATCCCGCCTTAGTCGCATTTACAGCTTTAAGTACCTTATTACTCCTTGAAATTGCATACGAATGATGCCCATACTTCGGGCCTTCGCTGACCCACGTGCACCGTCTAGTGACATGTGTCGCGATGACTCGATCGGCACGTCTCATGCAGGTGTTTTGTGCCGTTTCGCTCGGCACATATATCGCAGTGTTTTCTGTGGCCGTCTCGCTAATTTCCCGCAGCACTTGTTAGCCGGCGGTGAGCCGCTGCAGCACGCTGCGGACGGCCAGCCACGTTATCAGCTGCGACAGCGTTGGACAGCACACATGTATCATCCAAGGCCATCCGCTGCACGTGGAGTCTTCTCGCGCTGCCCGTCCTGAGTCAAATGAGCCGGAAACGTTTCAGAAAATCAATATTCTTCTTGATATCACGTAAGTTGTTAAGCGTATTTTCGAGGAGCATTATTCACACATATAAGACAGTGTATTGCCTTATTCCTCGAAGAAAAAAACAGGGGGAATGCATATAAGCATGCGCTATACGCGCATCTACATCTCCAAACCAAACGTAAATAACGCAAACCCAAACTTATGCCAAACAAGTTCATCAAAACGAACCCCAGTTCCAATCGATACCGCGCTCAACTGAAAAACCGTGCAACCCCAGTGGCACTGGTACAAGAAGACGAGGCCATGGCTTCCATGCATCTTTTCAAGCGTCGCCGGTGGCATCTCTAAAAATATTCAACACGACTTTTCATCGACTTTCCAACCCAGCGCAACGACGCTCTTCTGAAACTCTTTCAGTGAAGGAAGGCTTTGAGCTTTCGTGTGCTTCCCGCCCAGTCAAGTGTTTATGCACCAAACACAACGTTAGTCTTGGCTCGTTGACTGCTGACTACCACACGATGCTGCTAACGCCGCCGCTAGCGTCCGCGATGTGTCAGCCCAGCTCCCGCCACACCCCATAACTGGGCCGGGCTCACCTTGGTGAGGTCACTGCCCGATAGCGCTGCTGGCCCACATCCAACATAGACAATCACGGAACCAGACGCCCAAACGGCTGTCCTATCCGGGCCATACGCGCATCAACATCGCGCGCTCATGTTGACCCATCACCGCATCACACATCCGGTGCGCGGTAGCCTGGCTGGGTCACCGCTCTTGCGACTGCCGCAGGTCGTCTGAACGCGTCCACGACCCTTCCTGCTCGCATCATCAACGGCAGCAGAAAGCTTCATCAGCAGAAAAGGTCAAACAACTGTTATGCCGATCTCCTGGCGCACGTGCCTGACCCCAGGTCAGTGACGTGTGCTGTCACGTTCTTTGTGGAGGGGAAAGCCGGAACACCGACAGCACCGCGTCACGAGCCTACGGTCCCGCTGCTTTCGTCACAGGCCGAGCATACCGATGTGCCGTACCACGCAAACATTACAACCACGCGCACATCCCCTTCCCGGACGTAAGTTCCTCACCAATGAGAGCCAGCCCACAGCCAGAAATACCTCCTCCATCCCAGCATCGTCTCAAACCGCCTGGACACTTTAAGGGCCATGTGACACCGGTCTGGACACAAACAGAGGCGGCGGGCGACCCTACGGTCAGCTGACGGGTCAGCCGGTGACCATGGCCCGTGAGGCAGCGGCCGGCGGCGCCGCCTGCGCCGTTGGCCCGCTGACAAGGGTCGCCCTGGCCGCCTGAGAATAGCCATCCGGTGGCGGCGTCCACCAGGGGGCGGCGACACCGTTTATAGCGGCTGACGGCCCCTCCCCTGCCGGAGGCGCGGCCGAGGTCGCCGCCAGCGCCGCGTCAGCTCATGTCGGCTCCACTGACGGGGTCAAGGACGTCCGCCAGCAGCGGTCACGTGCCGCATGTCAGCGACACACGCCCTGAGGCTGGCGGCCCTTCGTCTTGCCCTCTGTTCTACGGGGACAGCGCGCGCGGTGGACGGCAAAACGACGGACTGGAAACCGCCCGCCTACCGTCACGCCTCGCCTCTCTGTCCCGCAGCCGCCACGGAGGACGTCGTCACTGCATGCGCATGACGGATGAGGTTCGTCCGGGAGGCGACGGCGCCGTAGATCAGCCCCGGGTCCGTCAGGGAGACTGATCGATGGGCACACGCTGAGCGCCTGGAAGGCGGCCGGCTCGCTCGCCGTCGTCACGGAAGTCGGGTGCTGGTGGCCTTGGTCCACCCATGGTCCCGCAGACAGAGTCGTCGCGGAGGTCCGCGAGCTATCGCACCTGGTACACACCGTACGTCTGCGGGGAGGTGCGGACACTTGCGTCGCAGCAGTTCAACTTTGCTTGGTGGTTTGGGTGTTCGAATATCGTTCCGGACTTGACAGCGGCAGACGCAATGACTATGTAGCTCATCGGAGGTAACAAATCGTGAGAAAAGTGTTAATTTAGTGTGACGTGACATATACCTAGTATTGTCGCATGACAGCTCCTTACCCACGACTGGTCACAAAGCTCCACCTACGACACTACTACTGCTGACACTTCAAAGTTCGCCATTGATCACAGGCGAGTCAAGTTGACGAGCAGCTCCGGCCATTTACTGTTGCGCTTGTTCGGCTGTTGCCAATTGAAACTGGCTGGTTCGTTGATGTGATCCTTTAAAGCTGTGAGAAGCCAATGCCATGCAGGAGCGACCGAAGAATCAGGGCTCATCAGCTGACGACATAAGAGCTTGCTTAACAGGACATGCAGCCACATACAACGTTTGAGAGGGACAAAACAAAACCAATTCCGATAATCCAACTTAAGACCCAAGCTTTTCTGCAATACGTCAATGAAGCCTAGGCTGTCACATTCAGGAGTGAAGTACGTGCCAAACCATATCAAGGGCAAGCAAACTGGCTCGTTGGATTTAGTAACAAAACAATTTTTCCTACAAACAGACGACACCTAAATAACGCCCACCACCACAGAGCCGACCGTGTTTTGGCAGTTGGTGTTTGGGCCTGGCCACGGTCGTACTCCGGGCGCCGCTGCCCACAATCCACACATTTTCAGAGCCCCCCCCCCCCCCGCCCCTCCCGGCGGGAGTCTGGCGCCCCTCCAGACCGACCGGCCGGACGCCGCGGAGCAGACGCCGCCCCTCCGAGCGGCCACCGTCACCCGCGTCGCCGCCTCCCAGGTCAGGGCAAAGCAAGCTCCGGAGCACACCGCCAGCTGAGCTGAGCGGGAGCGGCCCCGGCTTCGACCGCGACCGACCGGGCCCGGCCGGACGGCGGCGGCGGCGGGCCGGCGGACCCGCAGCGGCGCCGCCGCGGCCATCCGTCTGACGCGTCCACAAAAACCGGCCCGCCGCCCGCGGTGCGACAGACACGGGCCCGGCGGGGGACCTCGGCCGACCGACGGCGCAGACGGAGCGACAGACGGCCCCGGCGGGAGCTCAGCAGTGCTGTCAGACGACGCCGACGTACACCCCCGGACGGACGGAACGGAACGGAACGGAACGGAACGGAACGGAACGGAACGGAACGGAACGGAACGGAACGCGGGACGGGACGGGACGGGACGGCCGCCAGGCTTCACCACGCGCCGGCTCACGCTCACGGTGGCGCGCGCCGTGCCCCGACTCGCGGTCTCGGACGCCGGCATCGGACCGCGTCTATTCGGGGCTGATTTGGGCGGCTGTGAATGAGCCCTGTTCACTATGATGGGCTACCCGTTGATACGAAGGGCGCCTCGGACAGACCTTGTCTCAAAGGGAGTTGGCGTGCTTCTCATGAGTCATGTCTTATTTTCAGCTTCATGATCGGAAGGGAACGATCCTATCAAATGTATTCCGGCAGTCACGACGACTTTAATGCGTCGTTAAGGCATAACACGAATTTACAGCTTTTGATACGCGTGCATAAATCCGGAAAAATGGGCCATTATGTTGGCCTGAATGAGCACCCGACACACAAATGATCATAAGGCAATAAGTTGCGTCGAAAAACCACGGTACAAAAAACAAAAATGAAAATCCAGATATGAAACACGGTGAATTTAATAATCCACGACGAATGCAACATTAATTTGCCTGTAACCTGATTGAGTAACGGGGATTTTAACACCATTCACCATCACAGGCAAAATTGTACTGACCTGCCTAACTCAAATTGGAAATGTAAAATTTCTTAACACAACAAGTTTAAAACGGGCCCCAATCTGACCCCACCCTCGGCGGGCTGGGATCACGATGACCACAGTTACTTGACTCGCACAGCTTGGTGCGTGAGAGAACGTGCGACCGCCTCAGCAGGAGCGTGTGTCGACGTGAGCAGTTCACCGCGCGCCCGCCAGCGCTAACACTGAATCCGCCGGTCTGGGATGGCTTGGAGGATCGATGTCGGGTATCGGCACCCAGGGGAGATGAAGACGTGACAACAGCTGCGTACTGCAGGTGAACATACCGTCTACAAAACAATAAGCGAATCAAACACTACCCACCCCACCCAAAGGCAGCACCAGTAATCGACCAGCAAGCGGCCAACGCCATCTTTCTGAGACTCGGTCTCAAACATCACGCGGTGGAACCTGAACTTGGAGGTTGGGTCAAGTTAACAACACAGGCGAGTACGCCGGTACAATGTGTTCAGCACCCATAAAAAACTATGTTTTTTTTACAATACTTAAGTCTTTGTCACCAAGAACGTTAATGCTTCAAAATTAATCCCCTCGGTGAATTGAAATGATGGCGTCTCACAACGTCTAATGCCGGCTATTCTTTTAGGAATGCTGCCTGCTCACCTGCGCATAAACGCTGTACAGTAATCCGACATTGATCGGGCTCCTCAGCAGCGCACCATTGAACGGAAGCGGGGGGGGGGGGGGGGGGGCAGATTTGACCATCCCTGCTAATCCCAAGAACGGCCGGGCCGAATAAAAAAAATCGCAATCGCTAGCGCCGTGGCGTGCGGTTTCAATACAATGAACCTGAGGCCGGAGGTCAAGGTCAAGTGATTAAAATTTTACTTTT
The DNA here is from genome assembly GCF_011947565.3 of Pollicipes pollicipes. NCBI lineage: Eukaryota > Metazoa > Arthropoda > Thecostraca > Pollicipedomorpha > Pollicipedidae > Pollicipes > Pollicipes pollicipes. Next base: position 27,347,751 of record NW_023596136.1, on the reverse strand, counting down.
GAATATCTGACCGCTTCCACGGCGCACTTTATTCAGAAGAGTATCTCAAGGTGCGAAATTATTGCGCCCTGATCAAACATGCTATATAGGAAGGTACCCAATGTTGCGCGCCGTACCAGGCCTAGAGCCAAGGTCACGTGCCGTGCAAATGAGGACGGACACATTGATCTGTATGTCTATTTTGATTATTTATCTCTGTCACATATGAAGCAGCTTAACACGAAGTGGGGGTGCTTAGCAACCATTACGGATATCAGACACGTGAACAAGATCTACTACTTGTCCACAAGCCTTCTAAGGTCAAGGTCAAATGAATAACCTCGGTGATGAATAAGCGGCTGGATCGATTTTCGCGCTATTTTTGAGGGTTCAGTCCTGCTGACAGTGCAACTTGGTGCCCATCAAACCCGCTGCCAGTCGCATGGCCGTTGGTTTGCGTGTGAATCCGATAGACGGCTTCCTCCGCCCCGTCACGTGTTGCTGCGGCAGACCTGAGGCCCCGCCGCCGCGCCGCTGCGGCAGACCTGGGGCCCCGTCGCCGCGCCGCTGCGGCAGGCAGACCTGAGGCCCCGTCGCCGCGCCGCTGCGGCACACCTGAGGCCCCGCCGCCCATCGCTACGGGCCCGGCCCACCTGGGCATGGACAAGGTGTGATGCGATGCATTTCAAGCCTTAACTCAATCATGTACAGATAAGCGCTTGAAACTTTGTACACACATCCTTCAAAGTCGTATCTAGAACACCACCTTGGTGTTTTCATAGTTTTGAGAGTCAAAAGCCAATAAATGTTGGGTGTGCTCTTTATCCATATTTTGTTATTTGACGTGCCGATACTTCGATGTGCAGCATTGAAACAACACGACAAGGCATATGAATGATGGAGAAATTGGCTCACATTTCCCGTTTCCAGGTATAAAACATGTTGTTTCGTTCGGCTTCTGTATCACTTGGTCTACGACTACGCGCTTTTGTCAAAAATAGGCAAGCATGACATCATTCTGACGTCACTCACGCCTGATCCATCATGGTCTCTTAGCGGTTATTCTGGCACACGGCGTACAACTCATGCAACTCACCCTGAATTTCGCAACGATATCTTAAGTTTTTTGGACTATCGCGAATATTGGACAAAGGGGGCAGATTTGACCCCCGGTCTACACCGGGTCAAGGCGTCTATACCAACTAAAATCATGAAAGCGGAACGCCCTAACGCATGTATGCCGTCTAGTCACGAGCGAGGCCTTCGCCGAGCGTGTTTTACTTGAACGACGAAATAATTTTTCAGCTTAAGCGACCTGGCCTAATATAGTCCGGCCCTTACGTCATCCATGTACATGTCTTTTCAACCAGCTGTGGCTTCGAGCAATTTTCAGCGACGAGAGACGTTATTCAAAACATTTACATAAATACTGTCCAATTGGGCGTGGATTCACGCAACGTTGTATACTGCCATACATGTGCAGGAAATGTACAACAAATTTCACCTTGATCCAAAAACATATCATTGCCTGCAGCTGCACTATTCTGACATAAAACAAGGTATAGCTCCCATATATCCATTAGCAGTAGAAACGTGACATGTAACTTGCAAAAACGCTACACAATGCGTACACAAATCGGATGCACAATCCATTATCATAAAGCACAACTTCATCACGGACGAAAACTTTATCGTTCGATTTAGAGCCGCTCCCCATAATAAACGTCTCGGAAAACAAACAAAACAGAGTATTGCGTAACAATATAAGAACGTTCAGCACGTTTTTTAAGGCGTTTAAAACATACCAGTTACGCAGAATCCTGCGAAACGGCATAACAAACAACCTAATTTTAAACGGCATAACAATGTAACTTTACTTCAGAAAAAAAGCCTCCGATTCCATTACTCCGAAGTAGTAAAGAAGCGGCCAACACCGTTCGACGGAGGAGCGTGCGATCGTACGTGCGCAGGCATCTGTGTGGTGGACGCCCGAGCGCGAGCTCTGGGTTCGCCCATCGTGTGGCCTTTCTGAGGCTTCTCAACACCGACTACCATTCCTAGCGTATCTTGGCCATAAGAGCAGATACAGACGTGAAAGGGGTCACGATAACATGGGCACATGATTGCCTAGGAATCAGTAAGCGTTCTGGAAGGCTGTGCGAGACATACCACCGCCAATGGTCTGCCTTGTCTCCTAAAAAACGGAGTCTCGAGCGCCACTCGCAGCGGCCTAAGCCGCGAGAGACTGCTGGAATGACACCTTCAGATGCGCCACAACTCCATCATTGCGGCTGCTGACCGACTAAACATTGACGTTTTGCAATACTTTCGGCGCACTCACCGGAGCAAATAATTATAAATCCACCCATTGCACGGACATACATGGCTTGGCCTGACCAGGCCGCCGGGTAAGGACTGCTGTGGCCAATTTTCAAGCGACGTCATGTCTTAGTACGTGCGTGGACACGGCATAAAAGGCTATGAAAGCAATGCTGTATCAAGGGAGTCCAGCCCTCTCATGTAGGACGGAAATGTACATTCGTTCGTAACACCCATGCTACATATGCATTGGTTCCATGCTCAATATTTTTATCTTATTATTTTGTATTTCTGCGGCGCTTTTTCATCCAATTGCATTGTTTGGTTGCATTTATTTTCGGATTTCCATTTGTTTGTATTTGTAAGATATCGGGTTGCATCCACCTAGGTCTCGGCATAATCTGGGTTATGATAGCCAGTCCCTTTCAATGCATGCCGCGTCCCACTGCGTACAGGACACCGCACTGGTCCCGTATCCCGTTGTCCGGTTAAACGGCGTCTGGCAAACATGTACCGCCGTCCAATCACACATCTCGTCTCCCAGTTTTGTGGCAAATGGAAGATGGAAGACAATTTACCAACAAGATTTGTAAACGAATGGGGCCGAACACAGAAATGCTGCTTGTTGCAGAATGGCAAGCCAACAACGCTGGTCCAAGTATAGGCCGAAGGTCGGAGAATGCGTCTATTGTCTTTCACAACAGATGCAGGACCTCTGAACACAGCCCGTGCCGCCCACCACCTCACGTGACACGTCGAGCGCCAGTCCCAAGGCACCAGTCTTTTTGCCTGGATACTGTGCCAAGCCAAATGCTGAACCGTCCCGCGTCGCTGCATTAATCAGTCGCCAGCCGCGACTCACAGCACCCAAATCGAGCACGGAAAACGCGACGGCTCGCGTGCCGGGACCAGTCTGGTGAAGATCAGTAAAACATTCCGTTTTGCGATCACGAACTGCCTACGGCGATACAAGAAAAGAGGCACTCATGCAAATCAAATGTAACGGTTTGGAACACGGTAAAAAATGGGCTTGACACGACGACACCGTGCGGACCCATAAACGAATGGCCGTGACAAAATAAAAAACGGTGGTGAAAGGACGTTTACCTAAGCGTGATGGAGCGATTCAGCATGCTTAAGGCGCGCATGCATGCAAGCAAACACGCATGAAGCACGGTTTGGCACGATCTTTTCGATGATCATATATCGCACTGCGTGAAAATTGTTGGTCTATCATTTCGTGCATCGTGCAAATTGGGTGGATTACGCTGGTATGAAAATTCGGTAAATCTAACTGCATTAGTCTCATACATTCCCTCATTTACGGTGTTTTTCCACAGTGCAGCACTTTCCCAATCACAATTCTAGTGTCCCCACGCACATATCCGCTGCACGAAGACGTGCTGTACCGATTTCGGCACCCCACGGACCACTCGGTGCGCAACCACATCATGAACGGCAGGTCAGGTATCCACGCTCTGCCGCGAAACCAGCTCAATGTGGTACGTGTCGGACAATACACACCATGCGCGCGCACGCGCGCGCGCGCGCGTGTGTGTAATAGCGGACCGATCAGAGTAGTTGACGCACCCTAAAACAACCAGCCCATTTAGGGCTCAGGTGACTCCCCATCTGCGTGGCAGCCACCAAGTGCCGACCGCACCAGACAGGCGCGTGATCACCTCAGCCACATACCGCGGACGTGCGACAATGACGAATGCCGACATCGGTACACACTGCCGCGTGCGACAGGCGTCGAGCGGAGACCGAGCCGCGCGCGCGGCGCGCGTCGATCGCCTCACCGGGCCGGCGCCGTGTGACGCGCGTGCGACAGGCGTCGAGCGGAGACCGAGCCGTGCGCGCGGCGCGCGTCGATCGCCTCACCGGGCCGGCGCCGTGTGACGCGCGTGTGACACGTGTGCGACAGCTGTGCCGGCAACACGCCGTGCCATTGTTGCCGGTAACGAGCTGCAATCTCGGCGTCGGCTGGCAGCGGGCCCAGCATGTGGCGGCCAGGGCGGGACGGCGACCCTGTCGCGCTGGGGGACGGGTGTCGTCGGGACCGTCGGGAACAGCTCGGCCGTCCGGGAGGGAGCAGTGTCACAACGATCCCCCAGAGGAACGGGTGTCGTCGGGACCGTCGGGGACAGCTCGGCCGTCCGGGAGGGAGCAGTGCCACACGGATCCCTCAGAGGAATGCGGGTGTCGTCGGGGACAGCTCGGCCGTCCGGGAGCGAGCATGTGCCACACGGATCCCTCAGAGGAACGGGTGTCGTCGGGGACAGCTCGGCCGTCCGGGAGGGAGCAGTGCCACACGGATCCTCAGAGGAACGGGTGTCGTCGGGGACAGCTCGGCCGTCCGGGATGGAGCAGTGCCAACACGGAATCCCTCAGGAGGAACGGGTGTCGTCGGGACAGCTCGGCCGTCCTGGAGCGATCAGTGCCAACGGATCCCTCAGAGGAACGGGTGTCGTCGGGGACAGCTCGGCCGTCCGGGAGGGAGCAGTGGGTGTCGTCGGGACCGTCGGGGACAGCTCGGCCGTCCGGGAGGGAGCAGTGCCACACGGATCCCCCAGAGGAACGGGTGTCGTCGGGGACAGCTCGGCCGTCCGGGAGGGAGCAGTGGGTGTCGTCGGGACCGTCGGGGACAGCTCGTCCGTCCGGGAGGGAGCAGCGCCACACGGATCCCTCAGAGGAACGGGTGTCGTCGGGACCGTCGGGGACAGCTCGGCCGTCTGGGAGGGAGCGATGCCATGCGAATCGCTCACAGCGCCGAACAGGGTGCAGTTACGGCGCGCCGGAAATGGAGCGGCGTTCGTTAAGCTTCGGATTAACTAGTCGATTTAAGCGATATCATGAATTGCATAGCAGAATCGGGCGACCCGCTGCGAGGAACGGCACGTGAATAATACGACCGACACGCGCTGATTTATATTCTCTAATACAAGGAAACAGCCACGCCTCCCATTGTCAAAAGCCATCACAAGCGCTATTAAAATTCAGTCCTCACACATTCCTTGGCCTCCCAGGCGGACGGCTGCGAAGCTTGGCGGGCGGGCCGAGCAGGACTGCGGAGCACGTGGCAGAGGAATGGTCGTCGCGTTCGTCGCACGCGTCAGACGGGCCGCCCGACTACCGCGTCCGCATCGCACCGCACAAAAAGCCTTTTATCTGGCCGATCGGTTTGCATTGCACAGAGAGCGATGCCAGCCTCGCGCTGAATGTAGGCCCGCGACCCCCCCCCCCCCCCCCCAGGCACTCGCGATGATCTGCCGCCCATCGCTGTCTCACTGTCTACTGGCCCTGCATCCAGACAGGATGATTGGCACCTTGCCTTGATCCAGACATGGGTGGATTGCATCCATGACATCATACATACTCCAAGCAGCGGCCGGAATCTCCTGCACACCGCACCTTTACCACGATGTCGCGTCTGAAGTCATCGCCAACAGTGGCCTTCAACCGCGCACGCTGACCGTACCTGCAGACAGCACCTCAGACACCACCCTTCACCCGGGCCAGCCCACCGACGCCTTCCCCGCCGAACCCCCGACAGGGACCGACAGCTGACGGGGCCGATGACCGCCGGCCGACCTTGACGCGTGCCTCACGACAGGCCAGGGGACCGCGTCTGCCCGCCGCCGGTCACGACCGTCCGCCGACGTCACGGCCCGCGTCTGGGACTCACCGCCGGGGTCCGCTGGGGTCGGGGGGTCAGCGGCGCGGAGGGGGCGGGGCCGTCTGTCGCCAGGTGGCGGCGGCCGGCCGGCTGACGGCGCCGCCAGTCCGAGGCAGCGGCCGGCTCGGCGGCGGAGGGGCGGCGGAGAGCGGCCAGTACACGCCAGGTGGGACACCGCACGGCCGGCTTCACAGGTGGGACACCGGACCACGGTCCTAACAGGTGGGATATCAGAGGACAGTCCTCACAGGTGGGAAACCGGAGGACAGTCCTCGCAGGTGGGACACCAGACCACGGTCCTCGCAGGTGGGATACCAGAGGACGGTCCCCACAGGTGGGACGCTAAAAGACGGTCCTCACAGGTGGGATACCAGAGGACGGTCCTCACAGGTGGGATACCGGAGGACGGTCCTCACAGGTGGGATACCAGAGGACGGTCCTCACAGGTGGGATTACAGAGGACAGTCCCCACAGGTGAGATGCCAGAAGACGGCCCTCACAGGTGGGACACCGGACCACGGTCCTCACAGGTGGGATACCAGGGGACGGTCCTCACCGGTGGGATGCCATAGGACAGTCCTCACAGGTGGGACACCAGAGAACGGTCCTCACAGATGGGACACTGAAGAACGGTCCTCATGGGTGGGATACCAGGGGACGGTCCTCACAGGTGGGATACCAGAGGACGGTCCTCAAAGGTGGGACACCAGAGGACGGTGCTCACAAGTAGGACACCGACGGACGGTCCTCACCGGTAGGATATCAGAGGTCGGTCCTCACAAGTTGGATGGTCCTCATAGGTGGGACATCGGATAAGGTCCCCACAGATGGGACACCGAAGCACGGTCCTCACAGGTAGGAGGGACAGCACGGTCCTTACCGATGGGACCGCGGAGGACGGTCCTCACAGGTCGGGGTGGACGCGACAGTCTTCGCTAATGAGATGGGACGACACGGATCTCGCGGGTCAGACATGGCAGTACGGTCCCACTAGGTGGGACACAGCGGATAGTCCTCACACGTGGAACACGGCAGGGCAGTCCTCACGGGCGGATAGCAGTGGGACGGCGTCCCCGACAATGGTGATGATTTGGGCTTTAGAGCGCGCCGACTGCAATGGTCGTGTGGCGCCCATGATATTTAGGACGCGGACAGGCGTTCGTCGCAGGTGAGACGAGCCTCGACGATACCCATAGTCTGGACGAAACGGAGGTCCTCACAGGCGGGACAGACCCGCGCCGTCCTCACCCGTGGGACGGCCCAGCTGCCGCTGGCGGGTCTGACCTCCCGGCCTTGTCTCGGCCTGCACAGCCTGGCCGGATCGATCCGTCCGTCAATAAAGGTGCCAGGTGTGTTGACAGTGCCCAGGGCTGTGCACCATGGCGTGCACAGCCAGAGCACCCGTCCCGTGGCGGGCCATGTGCTGCCCAATGCATTCGACACGAGGCGTCACTATTTCGCGCGCCGTCGGGTGCGCTTTTTTAGGTGGACCGCGATCACGAACCCTTTCAAGGGGCGCCAGCGACTGGTGACCATGCTAGCGCTCGGGGGCCGTGGCGGAACCGGGATCGAACCCGGGCCCTCCACGTGGGAGCCGAAGGAGCTGACCACTCGAGCGTTTTCCTCGAGCGGTCGCCACTTCGCCAGAGCATCCGCTGCCAGGCTGAGCTGGAGTGTACGTTCGTGTTCAGCCGGCAGAGCGCCTCCTGCGGAGTCCAGTTAGTGCCGACCCGGGACGAGCCAAGATCGCAACGATGTAGTTTATGCTTTAGTGCCAGCACAGGTTGGTGCCGTCAATTTAAATCCTAACCTTGATATCTCATACCTACTGCAGGGTCGGCAAGAGCGAGACAACTTTCTTCTCTGCTAACCCACGGAACTAATATTGGCTACTCGTGATGGGTTTGTAAATCAACGCTGTGCACAAACAGTGCTGTTCCTAACTTACCACATTCAGACAGCGAGTTCGCAAATGCAAAAATGTAAATGCAATTTACTGAGTCTGTCTGAAAGTCCGTGACACGCGCCCCTTCACTGAAGACCCGCTGACCAATATTCAGCGCACCCGCATGATTATTGACGAGCAGTCGCCTCAGATAACGATGTTTCTCAGGTTGGTAAGCCTGAAGATCGAAGGTCACCTTAGCAGTAGCCTAGAACGGCTTAAGTTCAATGCCATGAACTCATCTCCATGAATCTACCGCCCCAGTCCCTGAGTGGCGGAGCCTCGCAGACAAAGGATGCGAGATAAAGTCGTGCAACGATCTGGCCACGTTTCCCCACTGACCCAGGCGGTGTGGATGCACTGATCGAAGCCCGAGGTAGTCACATCGCGTGACGATTTGGTTTGAACCCTCCCCGTTCCACATAGCTCATCGGCAGTGGCCGGTTGTTGAAGCACGCTGCACCGCTGCTTGTTTGCTTCGAATACCTTATCTCCGATCATGACGAGCGATCTAGGGGAAGGGTTATGACCCCCAGATTACCACACAGCAACATCAGGTCCTCGACGAACAGCACATACCTTGAACCAAGAGGACCTCCTGGACCACCAGCGTTCGAGGAGATGCACAACGTCCCCCACTTAAGTTATGCAGGCCTTGTCATGGCGGATGGATTCGCGCGAAAAGCTTAAGGCAACACCACTCCCATCACAACCCCTGCACCAGCACGACTTCATGATGCCGCGCTTGCCTGTGGCAGATTACGTCACCTGGATAAAGCTATGCTCGCTGGGCTAATCTGAGCAAAAATGTGGATTCCATCACGATGACTATGTGCCGCCCGTGATCAAGCTGTTGACTACAAGGTGGATACGTGTTGCTGCGCACTACACAGGACATCAATAAATGTTGTGCGATTTTATAGAGCCCTGGCCTTAGCTAACAAGCTTACGGGACTGGCCTTTGACACTCTTGAACAACCTACGCACCTGGAATGGATCAAAATGCATTTGGAATGCATGACCATTTTGATCATTACGACAGGTCTTCCAATAATTTTGGGTGGCCGTGCAAATAAAATAGGCAGTCAATTTCTGTCCGCGTTGAACTATTGACATCTTCAGCGGAGGTGTGGCGAAATAAAGCAGGAGAGCACAGCGTGATGCCCCAGCGGCACCTCACACCAGTGACGCCCAGTCCGTCCGGCAGACAGCAGCCATGGCCGGCGTCGACATGGCCGACCTGTTCAGCCGCGTCAGCGAGGAGCTGCGCACGCAGGAGGGCAGCCTGCTGCACCGGCAGCTGCGCGAGGCCAGTAGCGGCAGCGGCCGGCTGGCGGCGCTGATGCAGCTGTCGGCCATGTCGGACGTGACGCCGCGCGGCCCCGGCCGGCTCTCCAAGAGCCAGCCGGACGCGGCCGAGTGGCTGCTGCGCGAGCGCGACGCCACCTCTGACGGCGAGCGGCTGGCGCTGCTCAACCTGGCCGTGCAGCACGCGCCCACGCCCGGCCCGGACGAGGCCGAGCCGCGCGACCACGGCGAGACGCTGACGGCGGCGCTGCTGCGCCGACAGCGCGTGCTGCGCGCCTGCGGCCGGCCGGCCGACCTGGCCGACAACGAGGCCTACCTGCGCCAGGTGATGGACACGCTGCCCGAGCCGACGCGGCGCAAGTACGACCGAGAGCTGCAGGCCGAGCTGAGCGACGGCGGCGGCGCGCTGGCCGGCCCGGCGCCGCCGCCCGCCCGGCTGCCCAAGATCTACGGCGGTCTCCACTACAAGCTGAAGCGCGTCTCAGCCCTGGTCAACGTCGACTTTATCGAGGGCAAAGGCCGCTGCCTGGTGGCCAACGAGGAGATCCCGCCAGGTGAGCGAGCCGGCCAGCGGCCACCCACCGCCCACCGGAGCCGCCTCTCGTGTCATGGTAATGCGGCCTGGTGCCTGGGCTATAGTGGAGGAGTGGCTGACCACCTACCCTGTGGATGATCATTGGGTTTGACAAAGACAGGACGACACGTATTCCCTAACAACCTAGCTGGGGGAGGGACAAACGCGTCTCCGTATCCGCCGAGCAGCCTTCTTCCCACAGTCCACCGCGCCCCAAAGGATCCTGAGCGTGCCCGTGCCTGCACTGCCTGTCGTTTGTTGCAGGCTCGGTGCTGATCACCGACTCGCCGTACGCCTGGGCGCTGAGCTCGGAGCGCTGGCCCACCCACTGCCAGTCGTGCTGCCGGCGCACGCTGGCGCCCGTGCCGTGCACGCGCTGCGCCGCCGTCGTCTTCTGCAGCGCCAGCTGCCGGCAGACGGCCTGGACGCGCTTCCATCGGGCCGAGTGCGGCGTGCTGGAGCACCTCCGCGCCGGCGGCCTGACGCCCATGGCGCTGATGGTGGCGCGCACGGCGCTGACGGCCGGCATGGCGCGCCTGCGCCCCTACCTCGACCGCTGCGACACGTACGACGTCGCCGGAGTCGACCCGGCCGCCGCCTACGACGGGCTCGATTACGAGGCCGTGTTCGACCAGGTGCCCAACAGCGCGTTCCGCTCGATCCTGGACGCGATCCGGCGCGGCACGCTGGCCATCTACCTGCTGCGCTGCCTGCAGCTGACGGAGCTGGGCGTGGCCGAGCTGGACGAGCAGCAGCAGCTGCAGCTGGCCGCGCTGCTGCTGCGCCACCTTGAGAGCTGCGCCTGCAACGGCTTTCAGCTGAGCGAGCTGGTGGCGCCCGAGCCGGGCGACGAGAGCGAGCCGGAGGCGCTGGAGCTGGGCGGCGCCGTCAGCGCCACCGTCAGCCTCATGAACCACAGCTGCGACCCGAACGTGACGCGCGTCAACCACGGCCGCCACCTGATCGTGGTGTCAACGCGCACCATCGCCGCCGGCGAGGAGCTCCAGGACAACTACCGGGCGCTGTTCCACGAGGCGCCGCGCGCCCAGCGCCAGGCGGCGCTGCTCGAGCGCTACCACTTCAGCTGCCGCTGCGCAGCCTGCCGCTTCCACTGGCCGCTCTACGACCGGCTGCCGACGGTGGCGGCGCGCGCCCAGGTGCGCCAGCTGCTGGCCGCCGGCGAGGAGTACGAGGCGGACGGCGAGCACATCAGTGCGGCGCAGGCGTTCGGCGCCGCCGCCCAGCTGGTGGAGCAGGAGCACGACGACCGGCTGCAGCCGTGCCGACTGCTGGTCGACTGCCAGGGGTACCTGACGCGCAGCCTCTGGCTGGCCTACCGCCTGTGACGGGCGCGGCCTTACAGCGCGGCGTAGCGGCGTCAGTCCCGCCGGCGCGTCCGCGGACGCCTCAGGCGGCGGACGTCGTCCCAACGTCGGCTCGCCTGATTCCAGGCTTGAGGGCGCGCCCAGCCTGGGGAGGCGGCCGACGGCGGATCCGCCGCGGGAAGTGGTGGGCCCAGCTGAGCTAGTCCCCGCAGTTGGCTGTTTGGGGCACCCGGTAGCGTGCGAATAGCGCCCTCCCAGCGGCGGACGGCCGCGTCCGATCGGCGAGCGCCACATAGTGGCGAGTCACTTCTGCTGTGATCCTGAGTGGTGTCTGAACTGACGGCATGCCCCGCCGCCGCCCCGCGCGGAGTCGACCGCGGCGAATGTCCGGTCGGCGCGGCCCGCTCCCCTCCTCCCCGCAGCGGGCAGTCGCTCCGGGCGACGAGGGCGCCTCCCCGGCCGGAGCGCCGCCCCGGCGCCTGGCACGGTGCCGGCGCTGACCGGAGGGCGTGTGGGAAGGTGTGCCGGCCGCTGTCCGGCGCGCCGCCGCGACCTTGGCGTCAGCTGGCCGGTCTGTGCGGCCGCGGCCGGCCGGGGAGAGGCGGGCAGGACGGGGCGGGGCGGGGTGCCCCGGCTCCGGCCGCAGTGCAATAAACCGGTCGCCGAGGGGCCCACAATAGGCTGACATGGCTTGTGTCGAGCGACCGGACCGCCACGGCGGCGAATGCAGACGGATATCCGGTGTCCACGCCGCGGCACGCGGCCAGTGCGAGCCGCAGCTGCCAGCCCGCCGGGCGCCGAGCCTCAACACAGCGAACACTTGGATACGGCCTTTCCAAGTGGGAATCGCGAGAGAAAGGAATCGGACTCCCACCAGGGGAAACCCGACAACGTTCATTTTTCTGTCAACTCGACAGGGGTCACTGGCGATGACCAGAATTGAACACTTCTACAAACGTAACATCGATGTGTCAAATCTGGCTGAAATGCACAGGCACCGGCCTAGAGCCAGCAGATTATTGCTCGTATGACCACGAAGACCGGCTATCAATGTGTGCGATACGGCCCAGTTTTGAAGCAGTTTATTTCGATGCTGCGCATGCCCAACACAGCTCCACTCACGACATTCACGGCGCCGGCGCCGCTCAGATACGATCCATACACGGTATCTTCATCTCCAGACTCCGCAGATGGCCCGGCCAGCCCACCAGCCGCTATCTAACGGAGCGGCGCTCGGCTGGAACATATCAAGTTCACGGCCAGGCCGCCCGCGCCCGTCCGGTCGGCACCAACAGCGGCTGCACGGGGACCAGGCCAACCCCACCGGCCAGACGCTACCGCGAGGCAGCCCATGGCTCCGCGCCCCCCAGGACATACGACGGGGCCATTGAGGGGGGGATCAATACCGAGTCTTAACACGCGATCCTTGCTGGGCCGCGTGGAACGGCAACAACAGCGCGCAGCGCAGTCGTTACTGCCGATGCAATGTAAAAACAACGGGAATAACGGCTACAGCGAGCTGATGGGCATGACCGCAGGACGCTGAAGGAGGCCCACTTAGTTTAAGTGCACCAGCTAAGCTGGCATGCACCCCTGCGGGTTTCCACCCCGTGTCCGTTGTGGAAGCCCTGTTTCTGTTGCGGGCCTCCGATGAACGACCGTGTCGTTCTGGAGAAATATATACGCAAATATCGGCGCCTCTGCATAACACCGCAGACCATTACACTCCGTGACTGTTGTGCTCCGATCGAACGACAGCGCCTGGTCAGTTGTGGATCGGGCGCGTAATGAAGCCAAGGACACTCACGATTATTTATTGTGGATCAGATTGAGTAACAAAACAGTCGGGCGCCCGGTTAATGTCACTTACAACGGCCAAGTTCTTGATTTAGGGACGCTCGACACCACGCCAAGTTACGAGCATTGGCAACATCGCAAGCCAACAGCTCAAAACGGCAACACGTCTTCCGCAATGTAATAGATGACGACACATGCATCACTGGAAGAGACAAATGGTGACAGTTATGGCCCCGTTCACCACGCGCCTATCAAGGCTGCGCCGAACACGCTCCCTGATTAACAAGGTCGATAACATTGGGCATCGAAAACCAGGCGGAGATATAACTGCCTAGCTCTAACAGCTAAGTGAGCAAGGCCGGAGAAGACTGCCATAATATGTTAGCTTACGCGCAGAGCCATCCCCCTCCCCCCCCCCCCCCCCCAATCACCGTTCAACACCTTGCCAACACACAGCTTGGACCAAACAATGGGCCCCCGTTGGTTAAATTGTAGCTTGGTGACGGTGATTATCAGTAATTCACGTCAGCAGATCACTGCCATACATGAAGTACTAGCACAGGAACATGAGTATCACAATCGTTAATATGACGCGACATGTCCTATCTCTTCACACCGCCGCATGGTCTCACGTCAGGAAAATCCTCCATTAATGGACTTGGTCAAATCCAACACGCAGAGCAAAGATCGCCAGGTCAGGCGTTGTGTTGCGCTCGCGTTTGCTTTCTTTCTCATCATTAAACTCTACCCAACACACAGCACCTAATACAGATGCCCGGAGACCACAATATTGTGCGCTGCCCATGGCGCCAAAACTGTAGGCTGCTTTAAGTCGTTACCATCAACGCCCCTCGTGTTCATTTTTGCTGAGGTAGTGGGAGCAGCATAAATAGAAAAACGCATACATCACGCACTGAGCTTAAATGAGTTGGAGTTGCGCAGCTGACAAGGAATGCAAGCGCAAAAATCGCGCCCTTCGAAATCACGCCACTGTTTACATCACATTGGATAGTGGCGAAAGCCAATTTTTTGCTTCCCCTAATGTAACATTCCGGTGTCAATTCTAAAATCTAATTCCTTGAAACCTGCCTGGTTCCACCTGGGTTGTCAATTTTAAGGGACATCAATAAATTTGCCATGATTTACGAATTTGACAATGACGACGAGAGTGCATGGTCGACTTGATAAAATTTGTTTGGGCTTGAAATTAATCATAATCGACAAGAACATGTTCTCCAAAGTTTTGGTGCCTCAACATCTCCCAATTCATGCCCACTGTCTTGCATTCCAAGTGGCTTTCGATTTTCGAAGGCAACATTCCGTTCGCTTACTGACACACCTTTGAGCTCGACAGTTTTGAAAAGCGTTGGTGGGTTATAGCGGGTACATTCGCCAATAACATGTCGATTCGCGCTTTCAGCTGCCCTGGTTGCTAAGATCTGACCTTGATAAAGAAAAAAAACTTACCAAATGGGAGGAACCATGGTTTGCGCACGACCGCGCGACCTGGTCTCCACGCACCTACCCACGCTTGTGCGGAAACGATCGTCTGTTTTTCCCTCAGCTAGTTTTTGCTAATCTCGAATTGATGCGGCCCCGGGAAGTCCATACCTGGGCCTGGTTTCGAGGCGTGTTTTTAAGCTTTTCTATCAGAGACGTCCATTCGATCACCTTATTTCTATTTCCAAACACAGAAACTTTCCTGCCATAGATATCTGTGGTATGATACATATATGCTCACTGTAATTTGAATTTTTTATTCTATCACGTTACCTCGACGGCATATCAAATCTTGGTGACATTGCAAGTGTTACAAGAAAAGCCCACCTGATCAAGTTTACAGGCATACGTCTAAAAATGCATACATCACAAGCTTAGTGAGTTGCGCTTTGCGTTGCTGAAGAAGCTTGGACTCGCATCCAGGGATTGCAAATACATTAGCTTCAAGGCAGCGTGGCATGGGGGCCGAGCAGCGCGGCACAAGTTGACAATGTTATCATAGTTCAAGTGATACCCGGCCTACGGCCTCGCTCTAAATCACCATACACAAGCCATTAGACATTTTTTACCATTGCAACCATGTGTAGAATCACAAAAACAATCTCTGATGTGGGGCCTTACCACTTAATGAACACGCCTTGCACATGTGTTGAAAAGAGTCGGGTGAGGACACAGGACCAGCCGGGTGGCCGGCTGATATTCTCCAGCGCGGCTTCTGGCACACCTTTTGGAAGATTTGGTCACACAATACTTGTTTTAAAATCCACTTGCGGCCTTGGACATTGTGATGGGTAAGTGGCGATGAGTTTTGACATGCCACGGCCCTCCTGGCCCCGAGATGCCAGAAGTCAGTAAGACAATTCTCTGCACAGTATTCTGCTCACCCAATGCTATCCTTTCAGTGAAACCTGACTACCATATTTAGCGGCCCCTTTACTACGAAAACAACATTTGGATTGCAGAAGGGCGTCATTCCTCGACTGCCGGGGCTCAAAATGGACCAAATCGGACACGGTTAGAATTTTCGGCGTCCACAGGTGTCTATTCGTTTATGCATGCACATGGGCTACATGGATTAGGCTGCCGTGTATTAACCTTCCTCGCACACCACATGTAATAATTACGCGCCCGAGGCAACGGGAGCCAAGTTTATCTGCGGAAATATGATGGCAGGGGCGCACGCAGGCTCACGCTAAAGTGGGGGAGGGGGAAGGGGGACTCTAGCACGCCACAATCGCGCGACGTCATGCTTATGTTCTGTTGTGAGGTCATGCCGTGTTCGTGATGTCACGTTATATTTTACGACGTGATGTTTTGACGTCAAGCTAAGTTACTCTATATACCTCTGATTGGTAATTGCCCGTATTTGTTCACACGCACGCACACCTTAATACATCAATAACCTTAACGGCAGGGGGGGGGGGGGGGGGAGGGCAGGCGTCCCAAGGGGCCACTACTTGAGTACGCCCAAGGGTGATAAGAAATGAAACGATAATTTGCCACACCGGACCATGACAACTTGGACTAATTCAACTATTCCAGCACGATGCAAGGCATGTGAGCACTCTAGCAGCCATTATCAAATATTCCGGAACTGCTCTTTTTAGCCGGACGCGAAACTCCATACGCCAGCAATGTCGTCACGGTTGACAACAAGTGCGCAAATGTGGGCGGTCAGCAAGAGTATTCGATTGTTAGCATATTGCTCAAGTGTCCAGACCCCACCAAGTCCAGCCACAAAGCCTGCGGACAGCACACAAGCCGCAGCCAGAGGGTCGAAGCCTTTGACGGATCGACATATCGATGATTGCCGTCAGCAGCGGAGCGAAAGCGAGGCAGAGCAGGGTATTGATCGCGGACAGACGCGGCTGGGCATTCGCTCTGCTTCCTGAGTGATCCCCTACCCGGCCAGGCGCCTGGAATGAAACCGCAACCGCGCCGAGTTGGCAGGCAACGTTCATCTACAGTACTGCGGTCCACGGTCGTAGAACTCACCTTTCCATTGGTCGAATGCCACCTTGTTGTTCTGCCACGGGACTTTTTTGTTGAGCAGGCCCGTCTCGAAGAATATCCGGTTCCCAAACTTCAAAGCGACAAACCTGAGGGCCACGACAATGGCTTGCTTGGCGCAACATACCCGAAACATGATCTGCATCACTCACTATGATAGTCCGGGCTAGTCGCAGAGACAACATGCCTCAAATCATCACACGCAGTTGGCACAGCACATGGTGCAGCCAGAAAGCTTCGCACACTGCAAAGCGTCCTAATTATCTGCAGCTACACCCTGCTGTAAGACATAATTGGTATCCACATCACTCGCAACTCCCCGCCCACGTCGAGCGAACAACCAACCCCTCCCGCTCCACCATGCCGTTCCGTGCACCAGTCACCGCGGCGCGTCCCCACCACTGACCTGAAGTAGTCCCTCCAGATGAGCTCGAACAACACCCAGTACGTGGACTTGTTGGCGGTGCGCTCCGCCTCGTAGCGGCGCACCTCGGAGTGGATGTGGCGCGGCGACAGGCAGCCGAGCGCCAGCCTGCGTACGGCACGGGACGGCTCAGGTCAGGGGCAGCGGCGGGCAGCGGGGAGAGGAGGCAGCCGAGCGCCAGCCTGCGTACGGCACGGGACCGCTCAGACCGGCAGCTCGGGGCGGGGGCAGCGGCGAGCCCGTGGGGGGGGGGGGGGGGGGGGGACGGTGGCGCGCTGGCCATGTGCGGATGACCCACAATAGTTGATGAGGTTACCGCGAGCGACACTGCACGGGCATGGGGCCAGAAGACGAAAAAACGTGACAGCAACGGGCCCCGGGGATCAATTATACGTCCTTTTACGAGACTTTCAAGACATTCAAGGCAAAATATCCCAGATGACACCTTTCATGACACCTGCACCAATCAGGAGTATAAATAAAGAAAACTTTACAACATACAATTCGAAAAAACGAGTGCAATAAGTTCCTCTACGAAACTGGCTGATAACTACCCGGCCGCCGCCAGCGCTGGCATCGCGCGCCACGCACCAGGGGCTGAATTTGGTGGAGTAGTCAGCGCCCACCAGGCCGTTGCGCGTCTCCTTGTAGGTGGCGACAGCATCCGTCTGCCAGAGGTAGTGGCGCAGCCGGTCGAGCGCGGCCGCCTCGCCGCCGCGCCACGGGAAGGCTGAGCGCGCGTCAGGCGCCGGCGGCGGGCCGTCCGGCAGGCCGAGCGCCGCCGGCGCCGGCAGCGGGCCCGGTGCCACGCCGGCCGGCAGCGGCCGCAGACGGTCCGGCATTGTGAGCGGGGCGCGCACGCTGGCCCGCGACTCCACCGCCTGCCGGAACTGCGTGTAGACGTCCGGCACGCTGCCGGCGGCGCCACGCGTCAGAGAGAGCCGTGATAGGGGGCGGCACACTCGCAGGCACTGCGAAAAAAAGCTGCACCGGATCAAGAGCAGGCAAGCTGTTACCAAAACTTTTCTGAATGGTTCGCAACAGTGAGTGGTTCAAAGTACGGCAAACGTTCCACGTAGCTTGTTCGGGCCAAAGGACAACGCATTAGCAGCAGAGGCGGCATGGCGGAGGCAGCGACGGCGGACCAGACATAGGCCTGATGGTGTTAACTAATACTGGCCTCCCTGGCACCTGACTGCATAGATTTCGCCACGCTGTGGCTTACGGCTGCACGAGCCGGTGGCAGCTGACCTCTGGACCTTGAACGGCAGGTCGTCCCGGTGGTAGAGCGTCGCTCCCCACACGGTGTGGACGGGTACGCTGAGCCGGCGGCACGCGTCAGCCAGAGCGCGCTCCACCCGCAGCTCCTCGTCGGTGGCCTCCTGCTGCAGCACCAGTGACAGCCGGTGGCCCGAGAGTGACGACAGCAGGTCCGGCACCGCCGACTCCGGACGACCCTCCCGTATTACCAGGTCACTGGTGATGGGCAGTGCCGCAGAGGTCAGAGCTGTCCCCTGGCTATCAGTATCAACAGGCCACTCTGAGATGGGGCATGGTCACAGTGCCACTCATGCTGATGGACTTTCTAAAAGCAGACAAGTCAGACTTCAAGTGAGCTTAACATGTAAGAAATGGTTCCTTCAATTTACAGCAGTTGTGAATTCCCTGGTGATCAGTACGAAAATCTTTGCAACATACCTCACTCTGTGCCAAAAATGGATAAGCCACTCATCCACATTGCAGCTCCAAAATCCCATAACAGTTCATGTTCATATATTTTGTAACTTTCAACAAGATCTGGTGGCTTTTTAAAAGTTACATGTCACCATTGATACATATGGGCATAAAAGAGACCATGTAAACCCTAGTACAAATAGCCTAACACATCACACATCAGTCAAGGGATCATTTTGGTGATTCACACTATTGCACACAATACCATACTATAATCATACTATTCCAGAACAGCATGCCAACAGATGCACATGGTGAGAACTTTGTCCTCACCTGCCATGCTTTGTTAGCTGGGCCCGCAGGTCCTCCAGGCTATGCAGCAGAAACCTAGCCCTGTGTGCTCCTGTCTTGGGGAAGCCGAAGTGGTATGTTGTCTGGAAGTGACGGGGGTCCAAACAGTAGAGTGGTACAACAAAATCTGATGAGCTATGGGCCATGTGAAGTACCTGCAACATCAAACATCATCAGCCAGCATCCAGAAACAAAGTTCATAAAGGGTGGTTGAGGAAGTCCTTCTCCTTGCAGGATTTCTTCAGGACTATACTCTCCACCTTGCAATTGGTAACCCTCCTAACAGCAGGCATATCAGTCCAGTTACTTCTATCTCTCCTCCAACCTTTGAGACATACATTTCTCTACCCACATCTCAAATTGTACTAAATTCTTGAATTATTCTATATTGAAAATATTGATCTAAGTATTCCTTCTAGCAAAAAACTCTGAAACATCATAATCCACTCTGAAAATGGGTTTCTAGGCTTTGATATTGGCAGTAACCATGCACAGAATCCTGTAAATTCTTGACTTCCTAAACAAACACAATTTCAGCTGGAATCTACCTGCTGATGGATATTATGTTTCCTACATTGCCAGACATGTTCTGCATAACATGAGTGTTTTACTACTTGGGCACATTAAAACCATAAAATTGTTATCTTAGTGAGCACTCTTGCATGTCAGATACTGTACCTCATTATCCAGGTACCGGAGGTCATTTCTCAGCAAGGCAATGGCAATCCTCTTTCCAGACATCCTCCCCACCTTCAGAAAGCTTGATCACAGCACAAAATACGAGCGGAAACCTGAAGCAAATAGAGAAGTCAACTGCATGCATATGGTAGGGGAGTTTGTTCAATTTCCATTTGATACCTTCGACTGTGGAGTACAGCTTATCCCTGCCAATAAATATTGCCACCACCAACCCGAATAGCACAAACGTGCAAAAACGTGCCCCAAGTGCTTATGGACCAATATATTAATTTCCCAACCCATCTAATAGCAGCCTGACACCACAGCACCAGACCCGTGCCAATATTACCACAGCATGCGCTCCGCAAGTTTACGTTACATAATAATGACATGATTGCGTGCCGCGCGTTCATTGAGATTCAGTTTACGCACGGGCGCACCATTACTGCCGCAAAATCCGGGAAGGACTAAACGGCTGACAAAACCTACTGATAATCCATACTCCGAGCCGATAAAATAAATCACAACAAAATTTCACCAGTCGATGCAGCATTCTCAAAATACTCGTATTTTTGGAACAAAGTGGCCTTGGACTGAGTCCAAAGCAAAAAAAAAAAAAAACGCCGAAAGCTCCAGTAGTGAGATGCAGACATCCCCGCTCTCCCAGCCTATGTGACCTTACCGATGTCACAAAACCTTAAGAAGTCGATTGTCATCGTCAAAAATCTATGCTTTCCAGAACTTGGTGACACCGACTCATGACAGCGATCACCGGAAACGCTCAAACGAACAAAACATATTTTGGAAACAGTCCCATGCTCCGAGCCTATGGCACCGGTAGGCACAAAACCTTCGCCAATAGATACGCCATGATCCGTACCATATCATCCATCCATTCCATCCATAACATCGAGGTTTTGAGTCAGATCAAACCAAAAACGCCAGAAACCATCAGAAATTTGCTTCCAGACAACTCCATGCTCCCAGCCCATGGGATCGATCGCCACATAGAAGTCACCAATCGATGCGCCATGGTTCATTACTTGCGGCCCAGGGCTCCAGGACCAATCACAACAAATCCCCACCAGTCAACGCGCATAACCGATATCTTCTCCTTTCCAGAAAATGGTAAACTTGTGTCAGATCAAAGATGACCAAAAATGCGCCAACTCACCTGAAGCTAGCATGCAGGACGCCCTTTGGTCCGAGCTGATTGTACCAACCGCCACAACACCTCCACCAATAGATGTGCTATAGTTGATCATCTGGCTTTTCCAAAAGCATATGATGACTTGAGTCACGTTAGAGGTCGCAAAAAATGAAAAAACGGAAAGGCAGTAGTTTGTGGACAACCTTATGCTTCGAGCCCGTGGGGGGATCAGCACAAATCGTTTACCAATCGATACGCCATATGACTTTATACGCCATAACATTAGCCCCATGCCCGAGTCTACGAAAGGCTTCGGCACGAAACCTTTGCCAATCGATATGCCATAGTCGATCACCAAACCTTTCCAGACCATGGTTTCCCTAGCTTCTGCCAAATATCAACCAAAACGTCTGAAACTGACAAAAATCGTTATGCTAACAACCCTAGGCTCCGAGCTTATGGACCGATCATCACAGCACATTTGTCAATCGATACGCCAAAATTGATATTTTACAGTTTCCAGTTAAGTGATGACCTTTGATTGGGTCAAAAGTCACCAAAAACTCCAGAGGCACCATTTGGCTATTTGTGTCTTCGGCGAAATTTGACCGGACTCAGTCACCTTGTTCTGGAAAGGACGGATTATCGACCATGACGCATTCATTGGTATGAATTATGTCTACCGTTGTTTTAAGGCTCGCAGCAGTTGACTGTCTGCAGTCAACTGGGGTGGGTTAGGGCGTTCTTGGTGACCTTTGACCTGACTCAAAGTCATCATCTTCAGTACATGATAGGTTATCGACCATGCGGCATCGAGTGGTGCAGGTTTTGTGTCATTTAGTGTGCTCGGGATCTGGGATCATTTGCAAACCAATTTCTGGCGGTTTGGGGCGTTTTCGGAGACCTTCGACCTGACCCAAGGTCACCATGTTCCGGAAAGTATAGGCTATTGGCCATGGCGTATCAGGTGGTAAATGGTTTGCGATGATCTGGCCCATAGGTTCGGAGCATGAGGTTCGCACAGAATCCGTCTGCAATCCAATGTTTCCGGTTTTGGACACTTTTTACTTTTGACTCGGCCCAAGGTCATTTTCTGCTCGGAAAGACAGGTTATCGACAAAACGGCATCGCATGGCAAAGATGTTATGTCGGTCAGGCGCATAAGTTCGGAGTATGGAGTTCTCCGCAACCAACTTTTATGATTTGGGCGTTTTTGGCGACGTTTGACCGGACCCGAGGTCACCACTTTCTGGCAAGGATTATATATTTACTATATCGCATCGATAAGTAAAACCTTCACGGTGATGTTTGGACTCTGAGCATGGGGTTGTCTGCTCACCAATTTTTCCGGTTCTTGCAATTTTTGGTCATTTTTTATCTGCACCAAGGTCACCATCTTCCGGAAAGAATAAGTTATCGACCAAGTGGTATCGGATGATCAAGGTTTAGTTTCAGTCGATTCCATAGGTTTGGAGAATGGGACTGTCAACAGGTTTTGTCGACCGTTTAGTCCTTACGGGAGCAAGGGCTGAAAGAGCACATACAAATTCTAATACAAGGAATACATATAGATGTGAGGATGGAAATACAAGGAACACGGAAATTTACCAGAATGTCTTGTAAAAAAGCTTTTAATACGATATGTATATATATATATATATATATATATATATATATATATATATATATATATATATATATATGTATGTATAGATAGATATAGTTCACCAAAGTTGTGATCCTCGCCATTCACCACCTCAGTCTCGCGAACCAACAATCTCCAGCCACAATCGGGCAGGAAATCACACATGCAAATGATTTAGTAAATTATATTGTATCACACCCGTACAAAGTGACTTGCCAGGCGAAACAAAAGGCTTAACGCACAGGAGTTACGAATACTGTGGTAATGGACAAATACAATGCTGAATGAACCATCGCAGGTCCTCTCGCATCTGACTAGATCAAATAAAATGGGAATGGCACAACACCCACCTAAGACACGGCACAACCCTCACTGCGCAGCTTACGAGGCGAAGTTCGGAATTCCACCAATGAAGAGCTCACCGACGATCTCCTCTCGATGCCTCATTGGCGAGATGGCGGGCTGACAATTCAACGACGATACGAATTCGCACTCACACCGTAAAAAACCGCCATCGACGATATGTTTGGAATGCTGTCTTAACATAACGGATACACTCTTAACGCTCTAGATCGGTGGAGGTATTTCTCCAAATTTTCTCAGGTAGGAAATACGTAAGCAGACTTGCAACACTCATAACCACATAATGATAGATAACTGCGGAACTAATTACAAGTTGACAACATAACAGCGAGAGCATAAGACACGCGAGCATAGCAGTGAACGTCAGCACTACATCCAAGCCCATCCTCGGATAAGCAACACACCACAGTACAGAGGCATTGGGAAGTGGTCAGGTGGCTAACATGCCACCCACCAGACACCGGTCCTTACGCATCGGGGGGCACGATAATTCAGCAACAGGGTCTCTCTCTCTCTCTCTCTCTCTCTCTCTCTCTCTCTCCTCTCTCTCTCTCTCTCTCTCTCTCTTCTCTCTCTCTCTCTCTCTCTCTCTCCTCTCTCCCTCCTCTCTCTCTCTCTCTCCCTCTCTCCCTCTCTCTCTCCTCTTCTCCATCTCTCTCCTCTCTCTCCTCCTCCTCTCTCTCTCTCTTCTCTCTCTCCCTCTCGCTCTCTCTCATCTCCTCTCCTCTCCCTTCCCCCTCCTCTCTCTCTCTCTCCTCTCCTCTCTCTCTCTCCTCTCCTCTTCTCCTCCTTCTCCCTTTCCCCTTCTCCTCTCCCTCTCTCCTCTCTCTCCCTCCTTCCTCCTTCCTCTCTCCTCTCCTCTCTCCTCTCTCTCTCTGCTCTCCCTCCTCCTCCCTCCTCTCCCCTCTCCTCCTCTCCCTCCCCCTCTCTCTCTCTCTCTCCCTCCCTCTCTATCTCTCTCTCCTCCCCTCTCCCTCCCTCTCTCTCTCTCCCCCTCTCTCTCTCTCTCTCTTCCTCTCCCCTCCTCTCTCTCTCCCTCCCCCTCTCCCTCTCTCCCTCCCCCTCCTCTCCTCCCCTCCCTCTCTCTCTCTCCCTCTCTCCTCTCTCTCCCTCCCCTTCCCTCTCTCCTTCTCCCTCCCCCTCTCTCTCTCTCTCTTCCTCTCTCCTCTTCCTCTGTCTCTCTCTCTCTCTCCCCTCCTCTCCTCTCCTCTCTACTCTCTCTCCCCCCCTCTCTCTCTCTCTCCCTCCCCCCCTCCTCTTTTTCCCTCCTCCCCCCTCTCTCTCTCCCTCCTCCCCTCTCTCTCTCCTCCCCCCTCTCCCTCTATCTCCGCCCTCTCTCCCTCTTCTCTCCTTCCCTCCCCCCTTCTCTCTCCCCTCCCTCCCCTCTCCCTCTCTCCCCCCCCTCTCTCTTCCTCCTCTCCCCTCCTCTCTCTCTCTCCTCCCCCTCTCTCTCTCTCGCTCTCTCTGCTCTCGCCTCCCCTCTCACTCTCTCTCTGTGGGGGTCCGCACCAATCCCGAAAGGCCCCTTATCTCGGGTTCATCATCACAAGTCTGCGGTCCTGGCCGACCTGACTGGGAGAAATCCTCCCATCCACCTCTGCGTCCGCGCTCTGCGCCCCTTTTGTTACAGCGTTTACCACAGCCCCTCCCTCAACACCTGATGGCCTCCGCCCCACCCCGTGGCTCCCACCCGACGTCAGCGCCCTCTCCTCCCCGCCGCCTCGACTCATCACTCAGCGGCTCCGTCCAGAGGCCACGTCTGCAGGCGTCCGTCCAGCAGCGCGGCGGCCAGGCCGGGCCGGCGCGGGTGAAACGCCACGTCACTGACGCCGGCCGCGGCGGCGCGCAACTGCGCCAGCGGGCCGCGCGGCTGGCGCACGTCCCAGAGCCGCACGTGCGCCGCGTCGGCGCCGTGCGCCAGCAGCCGGCCGCACGGGCTCACGTGGAAGCCAGCCGGCAGCGCGCGCAGCGGCGCCGGCAGCCGCTGCGCCAGACGGCCGCAGCGGACATCCCAGAGGCGCACGCCGTCGGCCAGCGACACCGAGCCGACCAGGTCGTAGAGCGGCAGCGCGGCCGGCACGCGCGCCGAGCCCTCGCAGAGGCGCGCCAGGTGCGGCGGGTGCGGGTGCGCGCGCGCCAGTGTGCTCGCCACGCGGCCCGCCTGCACGTCCAACAGGCGGAGCGCGTGGTCCGAGCAGCAGACGACGGCCAGCGTGGAGCGGAACTGGGCGGCGCCGGTCACGTGCAACACCTCGCGGCAGGGCAGCCGGCACTGCAGTACCGGCCGCAGAGGGCTGGCGGCACGCGGCGGACGCTGTCACGGGGTGCTGGTGGAGCACGTGTACGTGGATTGCAATGTAGCGCCAAGTCGGAGCCAAACGTACGGAGCAACGCAGTTTTGGAGAGACGGAACAATGGCGGGGTAAGCCTGCTTGTAGTGTAACCGGATGCATGCTGCCAATGAAAATCTGGGCACATGTTATATTTGAGTGCACTGATCCGAAACAGTTGGGCTTCAGGTTCATAGAAAGCCTTTTCACGCATTTTGTTATGAAGATCAATAAGGTGATTCCTCGACACGTCCGCCCAGGAGCGCCAGGCAGTACTGGAGGCTACTCACCTTCGCACGCCGTCACCGTCGGCCAGACGGAACAGACCGACAGTGTCGCTCCAGGCCGACAGGACGAACTCGTCCATGAAGAAGAACTGGGCAGCGGCGAACGACGCCTTGGCCGGCGGCCGGAGCCCGATCGTTTCTCCCGAGGGGAAGCTCCACAGGTGAAGGCCGGCCGCCGAGGTAGCCACCTGAGGACAGCAGAGACGCCGCGTCAGCACCCGACACACAGCTGGAGGCCAACACAGCTTCAGCGGAAACAGCATGGCACAGACAGACAGCGAGTCAGCCACTGAAGCACACATAGGCGACACTATAAAGGGCCTGGATTGTGACTTTAAACATATTCAACGCGAAGCGGCCACACTTGACCTTTAAAAACGTGAGCGAAAGGCTGACCACCTACAAACACGCTGTTCTTCCCCGAGACCGACTGCAGTTAGCTACGGCACATAACAAAACGCAAACGCCCAGTGCATAACATAGTCACCGCTGACCAGTCTGTCGCTGCCCAGGTTCCAGGAGACGGACGAGACGGGCCCCTGCGTGCCCATCAGGAACTTGTCCTGGGTCACCGCCAGGCCAGTCAGTCGTGCCACCTCCAGCGAGCGGCCCAGCCGGCTGGAGCAGGCCACGTGACGCCCGCAGCCTGCAGAAGAGGTCACGCCACGCCACGGCGTCACGCGCGGCACCCCGGTCACATACCCGCGACGTCGAACAGGTGAGCCGTCACAGATCGTTAGTTGTGGAGTTTTACGGGCGCGTCGACTGCATTGGCTATTTGCACCCGTCTCAGATCATCACCACGTCATTCCAACCCATGAGAAGCTGAGAACCGAAGTCAACACCACGAGCACTAGCCGTGTCCGTGGCATGCCTCGGGAACGATGAAGCGTGCGTGCTTCGGAAACGGGAAACGGCGCATCGCAACATCACACAGGACCACGGGCTGACAAAAGCAAACACTGGCCAATGGATGGCCGAGCGCTGCGCAGCGCTCATCACATGATACTCTGAGGTGGGATGAATGCCGCAATCCAAACAAATGGCCACTATCTGCCCTCAAAATCCGCCATCCATACCAGACCGTCCCTTGAGCCCGAACGAACACCACATGACCGAGCGCAACAGCGGGTGCAGGGCTGGAGCTACTGACCGGAGACGGCGATCCTCAGCAGGGTGTCGCCCTCGCGGAGGATCCTCAGCGGTCGGCCGGCCACCGGCGCCGCCACGTGACACCGGTACGTGGCGCTGCACTGCGCCAGCGGCTGGTCACGTGACGCCGGCGGTCGCTGCTCCGGCGATGGCAGGTTCGAGAGGGACAGCCGAGACGGACCCGGCTGGGGAGCAGTGTCTATGAACTACACGTGGTGACGGTGGCGGCTGGTGAGGGCTGGGGTGTCAGCCGCTTCAAATGCACATTTACAGGATAACATCGAGCTAGCTTACATGTGATATGCATCGATGCCGGCGGTCTGTGACGATCGAGACTCTAGCATGTGTCTCCTGCCACCTCTGTCCGAAATGAGAGCCGATTCTAAACAGAGCAGTCGTGATGCATTGACATTTCCCACACCACACTCACCCGACATCCCATGAACCTGGGCATACCACACACGCCAACCCCCAGCGCTCCTCTCCTGCCGCCCCTCGCCAATGGCCAGTCAGCCGCGCCTGTCTTGCGCCACTCCCCCCGTGATGTCCCGGCGCCCACCTTGGCGGCGCGGCCGGCGTTGGTGCGCGGCTGGAACATGGTTCGCCGCGGCGCCGAGCCGTAGCCGGAGGAGCGCACCTTCCGGGCCGGGGCCGCCGGCCGGGGCGGCGGCGCCGGCGCCGGCCGAGGACGCAGCACGGAGCCGACCGGCAACGGCGACCTGGGGGTGCGCCTCACGTCAGCGGTGAGGGATTGGCCCGCGGCCCAGCGAGGAGAAAGAGACGCGGGAAGGATGGGTTAGAGCAGTAGAATCTCAGTGGATATGCGTGATCCATCGCGCGATTCACTATGTCGGGACCATTGCAGAAATAATATAACCAGGGCTCAACTGGTAACGCTCTTCTTTGTTTGGCTGCTCCCTTACACATGATATGCACTGGAGGTTGTAAAGGCACGAGTCTTTATTTGAGGCCCCGGAAGAACGGCCGCCAATCGACAGCTGTCAAACGTTGTACAGTGGCAAGGCGGACATCAGCTCGGGCATAAAACGAGCCATCTGCACCCATGACATTCCATTTTCTTATCACTACAAGCGGCCAAGCCGCGCGTCGCTGCCTTCAACCCCCACTTGCTGGTCCTCGCGAGGCAGCCCCCAACAGAGACGGCGGTCTCGACCACGGCAGCACACCTGCAGACGATGGAGAGCTCGCTGAGCTGATCGTCCACCACGTCCGCGAGCACCTCCAGCGAGAAGGCGGCCACGCGACCCTGCAGGGCCGACCGGCCGCAGACGACGGCAGCGCCGCCCGGCGTCAGCGACAGCGAACTACCGCCCCACGGCTCCGGCCCTGCGGCCGCGGGACGGCGGCTGATGGTCACAACCGCGAGCGTGCACACACCGGCCACCAGTCCCACAGTGGCACCAGGGCAGCACGAGGACACCACACACGCGAGATGTCACGAGGATGTCACGTGACCGGCCATTTTTTAAAGAGAACACGACGTGCATCATCTCGATCCCTTTATGGAGCGCCAGCGACTGCGTTGGGCATATTAACGTTCAGGGATCATGGCGCAACTGGGATTCGAACCCGGGCTCAGCGCGCGGGGGTCCGACGCACCAACCAACCGGCCATTACGCCTTCTGACCGGAACCCGACGAGCCGGCCGATCGCGCCGCCTTCGCTCACGGCAAACCCATTCACTCGTATCGAATCCCGCGCCGCGTTTGACAGCCGGCCACGTGCGTCGGAATCTCCCGCGCCATCTGTGCGCCGCTCGGCCCACGCCGGGACGCCGCGCCTGGCCGTCCGGCCGGCGGCCGCTCGCGAGGCTCACCGGTGCCGGGCGCCGAGTAGACGGGCAGCCAGGTGCGCGGGCTGATGACGCGCAAGCCGTCGGTGGTGGCCGCCAGCAGCAGCGAGCGCGGGCCGAACAGGGCGGCGCTGGGCCGCCGCAGCGCCAGCAGCGCCAGCAGCGCGCACTCGGGCCGCGGACTGGCACTGCGGCCTGGCGGCGGCGGCCAGACAGCGTCAGGCGGCAGAGAGGCGGCGTCACGGAGCCTGGACAGTGTCAGGCGGCGTCACGGAGCCCGGGCAGCGTCAGGCGGGGGACAGTCGGCGTCACGGAGCCTGGATAGCGTCAGGCGGCGTGAGAGGCGGCGTCACGGAGCTCGGACAGCGTCAGGTGGGGGACAGTCGGCGTCACGGAGCTCGGACAGCGTCAGGTGGGGGACAGTGGGCGTCACGGAGCCCGGACAGCGTCAGGTGGGGGACAGTCGGCGTCACGGAGCTCGGACAGCGTCAGGTGGGGGACAGTCGGCGTCACGGAGCTCGGACAGCGTCAGCTGGGGGACAGTGGGCGTCGCGGAGCCCGGGCAGCGTCAGGTGGGGGACAGTCGGCGTCACGGAGCCCGGGCAGCGTCAGGCGGGGGACAGTCGGCGTCACGGAGCCCGGGCAGCGTCAGATGGCGGAGAGGCGGCGTCACGGAGCTCGGACAGCGTCAGGTGGGGGAGAGGCGGCGTCACGGAGCCCGGGCAGCGTCAGGCGGCGGAGAGGCGGCGGCACGGAGCGACTCGGCAGGTTATTACAATGACGGGCAAACATATAGTATGCTATGAAGTGATACGAAGCGACGGCAACCCGTCGCTAGCAGATAGTTAAGATGAGTGATAGAAGACATCTAGAGCCAGCGGGCGGCGACACTGGGCCCGATTCGAGGGCCAGTTCACAGCCAGGTGATCACTAAGGCCATGGCGAATGGGGGCTCCTGCCACGCACGGCGGGCGCTCTGACGCCAACGCTATTCACCCCGACACATTCAGCACAGCCAGATACAAAACCCTGCGCCGTCTGGGAGCCATGCCAGACGACCAGCGACGGAGTGCAGGTCGGCGGCCGGCAGCCGCGCCCGCAGCCGACCGACCTTCTGGGGCGGGCCTCTCCAGCTCGGCGGCGGCCACCTCCGTCCAACGGCCGGCCACCTCGCCCATCACGGCCACCTGGGAGCCGCGGCCGGCCGCCAGCAGCCCGGTTACCCGGTCAAAGGCCAGGTCACCGGCAGGGCGCGGGGTGACCGCGTGAGAGGTGTAGAGCAGGGTCGGCCCAGCCGTCTCCCACACCTGGCCGACAGGGAGATCGGAGTCAGACACGACGCTCTAAAGTCCCTCTCAGAAAGTCCAGAGACCAAAAGGTTGGCTGATGTAGGAGCTGTGAATTGAACCAACACACTTAAACGTTCTAGTGCGAAAACAAGACACGAGCCCGTTTTGTGAAGACGCAGTGTTGTGGAAACAATGCATGTGCGCATGATCCTATGATACATTTTTATTTAAACTGGTGCGAAAAAGCATAGGGATGATGAATGAACTAGCCAAAGAAGAAACCGGGACCGTAAGTATGGGGTTTTGTGGTTCCCACAATATGGTGGAAGGGGTTGTCTTACCTTGACCTCGCCCGATTCGCTGCCGGCCGCACAAATGGTGCCCTCGAGGCGGACGCAGGTCAACGTACTGTCGTGACCTCGCAGGGTCATCAGGTGCTTCACGCGGTCCGTATCCAGCAGCCAAACATGTTGACCCACGCCGAGCGAGAGAACAGCAGCAGCGTCGGCAAGCTGAGGTTCGCCACCAGACGATAGATGGCAGCACGCCACCGTCGAGAAGTCCTCTCCGAGCATCACGGGCGCTCTGGTTGGCTCTTTCGAAAGATCAAACAACCAAACTTCAACACTTTGAACACGAAATCCAACACGTTTGACATTCATTAAAACTTATCGAAGAGCTTGCAATATAACTCAATCGGAACAAACAGCAGGATGGCACACAAGGCCTCCAGGAATTCCAAATAAGCTGCAGCATGTTGGTGTAATGCTACGCAGCACGACATGCCCCGTGAAAAATATGCAGTACTTGCCTCGTAGGTCCCACAGAAGTATGTTGCGGGCGCACGTGACGAGGAGGTGCCCCGAGCCATCCTGGAGCGCCATACACTCCACGCGGGGATGTGGCAGCGTCCGGCTCTCCACCGACTGAGAAAGTATTGAGTATGAAAATGGAACAATGGTCACCGAAGGATATAAGGCATTGAGTAAACATTTTGAATCCTTAAGTACTTATCATTTAGTTATAATGACGCACAAACCTCATGCATCATACAGCATTGAGACCATTTCAATTAACAGGTCACCCCTTGTCAAAGCACAAACAGGTGTGCACCACCTTTTCATGTACATGGCGTGGGCGACCGTCACCATGACCTCCATGGCAGCGTTAAAATCGTGCGTTATCACGGCGCCTACATGGGATCCCGACCAGCCTCGCCCGCATTGATCGCTCTCCTCTCTATCACCATTTAACCATTTACCCCGCCCCCTCCCCCAAGTACTCTCTCGCCACTTTTCTGCAGGTGTGGCCGCCCTTGACGCCAACCCGCCGGCACCACCGTACCTGTGCAACCAGCGTCGTCCCCTTGTCCAGTCGCCACACCAGCAGGGTCGCCGCGGCCGTCTTGGCCACCACGTAGCGGCCGTTGCTGTGCACGTGGCGCACGTGCTCGTCCGGCAGACCGGGCAGCGGCAGCGGACGAGGGACGAACAGTAGCGGTTCGGTCAGCGCCGGCCCGGACGAGCCCTCGGCGGGCGGCGTGGCCAGCACGCGCGAGTCCTCGTCGGCAGAGGGCGCATCGGCCGGGCCCTCGTCGGAACGAGCGGCAGCTGCCGACGACGCTCCGGTAGGGTGCGCTGGGGCACGCGCTGCGCCCCGTTTATCGGGCGAAAGGCGGCCCGCGGCCGGACTGGGCACCCGCGGCATCCCCGCCAGGGCGGCGGCGGGAGTACGCAAAACTCACTGGCGTCCAGACTACCGACGCCGCGCTGATGAACACAGGACAGCGCAGATCAGCACAGAGTTTCGAGGCTTCTACCGCGTCGTCCGCTGATCTATGGCAGGCGACCCAAGGCGGGGATCACAGCTCAGTGCCACCACCATCAGCCCCTGCAATCGCTAGCGATGTGCAGGTAGTCCTCTTCACTCGACCTGAGTCTAAAATCTGCGATAACTTATCACTATTGTTCCCGTACTAAAGCAGTCTCACCCGACTCACGAGTCGAAGCGGGGGCTCGCCTCAACTGTCGCGGCGTGCAGCCTCACGCCCATTCGTCACCCGCAGAACCGCCGGTTCTCTACAATCAATCACCTCGTGTCTCGGACCTCTCGCCTCCGACCCGCTCGCGGTCCTCAGCACCACAGTCAGCCCGCACCACGGCCCTTCAGCGAGCCGCCGCCGCGCCGCGCGCGTCCGGTTAACTGCTCGCCTCTCCGTCACCGCCGGCGGCCTCCTCCGGCCGCAGGATCAGCTGAATGCCGCGGTACACGTCGCGTAGCTGCGCCACGCGCGGCCACGTGTGGCGGAAGAGCGGCACGAGACGCGGCGGGTGGCGCAGCACGATCGCCAGGTACGCCACCACGCGGTGCATGGTCAAGGCTTCGGCGATCACCACGTCGCTGAGCCGACCGCGTCGGATGAAGAGCGAGGAGCGCCGGCCGCTGGCGAACGTCGTGGTCAGCTGCACGCCCAGCGACGACTCGACCAGCAGCGTCTCCCGCTTCACCTGCGAAGGCCGGAGCGCTCGGGTCACGAAGAGGGCGCAAAACAATGTGGGTCAGGGACGGCGCGGTGAAATGAGGCTGTCACGAAAATCCGGGGATAATTTTAATAACTCCGTGAAATAGCCTACTACCATTGCACCATGGCACGAGCATAAACAAGTGGCGAAATAGCGCGGCGGTGATATCAGCAGCACGATAGCAAGCTTGCGACTGAAGGTGAGCATTTACACTGGAAACACGTAAGTGATGTCATGTCGAATCACTTGGATGAAAATATTCAATAGCATCCGCTACAGCCTTTGGAGCGGCTAAACTAGGAACCGCCCGATGCAATAAACGATGTATATTTAGCACCTAACAAAAAAGGTGAAAACCAATTACGACATCAACCTTACAACATCAAAGAAACGCAATCCGCGCACAACGCACACATCCCCCAAATAAAATCGGTGAGGCAGCATCATGCCATTTTTATTGGGCACTTCCAGCATCCGTATTTGCACAGCTTCGAAACAACATGCGACTAAATCAACCCAAGCTTGGATGGAATATCCGTATTTGCACAGTTTCAAAACAACATGCGACTAAATCAACACAAGCTTGGATGGAATCGATTGAACTATCATTCATCAGCGGCACTGACAACACAACTCCCACGCGTATATGTGCAGCACACGCTTCTGCCTCCTTCCTGTCCCGCGGGGGCCTCGCATCCGTCCGGTGGCGGCAGTGAGAGCAAATTCAATTGGAGTAATCCTGACCGATACGACAGCAAGCCATTTCTCCGATTGCATTGCGCAATATGAGCTGTCATAGCGGCCATATTGGCCGTGTCATCGAGCTGAACGGATGAGAGAGCTGCGAGTTCCGGCGGCGGCAATCTGTACCTAAAGTGGTGCTCCGCGGGGTGGTCAAGCGACATATGGGTTCAATAGTCCTTGAAGAGGATTGTGAACCCACTAAATCCATCCACTGAGAAGCACGGACACACAAACTTTGGGAATTATGTCTCAGCCAATTCTAGCCGATACAGGGACAGCTTTGAGTAGCGATAATGTAGCGTGCTGCTCCAGTTTACGTGATACATTCGCTGAGACTGTTCAGACACCGAAAACGCCACACGGTTCATATTTCATGACATGCAGAATGCTCCCAACGCACTACCACATGAGGGATTATCCCCCCAAAAAAGACATGCTAAATCGTAGCACGCATCAGAACGAATGCAGAACACGTTACCCAGGCGCCAGCAAGACGAGCAATTTGCTCATTGCTAGACTTGCCGGAAAGGCCCCAGCTTTTTAAGTCAATCCTGAGAGCACGTAATCGTTGGTGGGTTCCAGTCATTACCAGAGACGCACAAACGTCCTAACGAGTGGGCTGGCCAAAATCATCTCAAAATTCCTCAAGGAATCACTACGATGCTATCCTGAGGCTGCCCTCCTACGTCACGGCAAGGAGGCTTAACGGTCCACCCGGTTCTCCCCATCCCGTGCCCATTTTCGGCAGAATCAGCCCTCCTTGCGCACCGCTGTAACACCCCGCCGCGTCGCCGAGCGCGGCCGGCCGCCGCCCCTCACCTTCAGGTGGAGCTTGGCCAGCAGTGCCGCCGTCAGGCCGACCAGCAGCGCCACCAGCAGCCGGTCGTCGAGCGTGTGCAGGCCGAGCCAGAAGAGCAGGGCGGCGATCAGCGCCGTCAGGTTGAGCCAGAGCGAGACGCTGAACGGTGCGCCGCTCACCTCGTACTCGGCCAGGCGGCCCGGGACACAACGGAGCACGCGCACCATCCCCGCCCGCTGCCGGGGCGCGCCGGCGGCGGTCAGGTGCGGGGCACGGCCGCCTCACTGCAGCGGAGCACGCGCACCATCCCCGCCCGCTGCCGGGGCGCGCCGGCGGCGGTCAGATGCGGGGCACGGCCGCCTCACTGCAGCGGAGCACGCGCACCATCCCCGCCCGCTGCCGGGGCGCGCCGGCGGCGGTCAGGTGCGGGGCACGGCCGCCTCACTGCACACGCAGGGCAGCGACAAGAACGCGGACAGCGCACACAAAAAAAAAACAGCTACGGTGCGTTGGTGATCGTGAGGGTGTGCGTCTACAATCAGTTGCCAATTCCTTTCACGCTCTTGTAGTTGGAATGTACATTTCCGGTGTGGTTTGGAAGGGCAAATCTGGTGCCATTGGCAGCATTGTGTCATTACGGTATATTGTCCATGCCCAACCAAATGAATTGGACGGCTAACGTAATCTATGATATTATCCGATGTGTGGAATTTGTTCTTCAAAATAACTAAGCAAACATTCTGACACTGTACAGTGCATATGACTGGAATCTACTTCACTTTGCGATAGGTTTGGAACCGACAATATTGACCTTTTGCATGGCATTGTCCGGGCGAAAATTCACGCATGCAAAGGAAGAGGACAGCCGCTACCGAACATCGCCACCAATGGAGGTAAATGGCAGACACTGCTGCTGCGCCTAAAATAATTGAGAAGATGAATTCCCCGTCCACCATATGTCCTCTGGGGCGCAAAAAACCTGCGTAGTTCATGTGCCCTTAAACCAAAATACATTTCTTATATATATATATATATATATATATATATATATATATATATAATATATTATATATATATACATATATAAGAAATGTATATATATATATATATATATATACATATATAAGAAATGTATTTTGGTCGGGTGCTGCAGCTGAGCCAGCCTCGCCGTGCCGCGATTGTTTTCGCCCGTCCAGCGGCGGGCGCGGCGCCCCGGCCGCCGCGCATGACGACCGTAACCAAGCGGCGTCCCCACCACCGAGACACCCGTCGGCCGGCCGGGTCGCCGGGCCGGTCGCGGGGTCAAGACCGGCGGCAGCAGTGTTACTATACCCCTCACTGGGTCACCCCTTACCTCCAAAATGGTGTAAGATGGAGCTAACGCAGGACCCAAAACCAACGCCAATTAACGTGTGCTGTTCGTTAGCCATCGGTGGGCCCTCGCTGATGGGTGGGCAGTTCCTTTCCTGATATTTCAAGATAATTATACATACTTAAGTCATCCGTACGAACATATGCAGCCAGTCTTCGAGATACTATTCAGTGCATCCGCGTGCTGCAAGTCTACACCAGTGACAGCACCGGAAAACAGATCCATAATGGAAAATTCAAAATTGGTCCACATCTATCTCATTTATTACACCTTTGTCTCATTTATAAGTGTTTGCTGGTTGAATAAAAATACACACGCATGCACACAGGCATGGGCCCACACATGTGACATTTCAAGTATGGTGCATTACGGGTGCAATTGCGGATATATAATTGCTGTCCATGGGGGAGACTCGCCGCGATTTATAGGACGAAAATATGCATAAGTCACCCATGCCCCATGCAAACTGTTTGGAACAACTCACTTAAACAAATAAGGATGGGTGGCTGTGTGCAAGATAGTGAGTGACTGTGCGAAATGGGCTTGAAATAAGCAGTGTTATTCTTTTTCCTTACGAACTCGGAATATTTCAGGTGTGCTGAGTGGTATTCACCAAATAGGCTCACCACGGGCTCCTGGTATGTCGCATGGCTCTAAAAGAAAGGAAGCAAATCCTCAGTCTCATAGAGGCTCAATGCGCATCAACTACGCTGCGCTAGACCAAATACACATCGCATTGCAGTGCCTGCACAATTACTACAGCGTGTTGATTCGGGTTGCAATGGGATCAATACACTTCCAATATATCAAAACCCTCGCACATTGCAAACATTTCCGTATCAGCTCAATGACTAACTTCCACAATGCGGTACTCAACGGCCTACCTGCATATGGCTAATGAATGGAACAGGAATACCGACATGCGTCTGATTCCAAATCAGTAAAATCTATTCTCCTTCTCTCGAACTCCATCACCAACGCACCCTTTCGAGTTAACCATGATACCCACCCCAGAATATTTAGCCACATTATGCGATCACCTGCGGTAGAGCGGGTTCCCTTTCAGACTATGGACAGCGTAAATGCTAAATGCATCGGTAAAATAGCCTACACACTACTGAACTCGTCATTCCCCTCACTAGACATCGTGATATGTATAATTATTGACACGCTTCTGATTATGAGAAAGCCCCAGGCCAAGGAAGTCTGAAGGCCAACTACGCCGTAAGGTTAAATGACTGGACATCGTACAGCTTCGACGGTGTGGCCCGGACCGGTCAGGCATGTTCCGATGAGTTTACATCTTTTCTTTCATTGCTAGTACTCCATTCAGTTTTCAACAGTTGGGGAAATTACTTGTGGAATGTTGTGGAATGTGTTTGTGGAATGTGTTTTGTGAAAAGTTGTGGAAGGTGTTTTGAAGGCATTTTCATTCCAGCCGTTTGATCAGAGTACCAGTTTTTTTTTTTTTGCTTAACCCATAAAGCCATAAAACTGTTACATGTTTTACATCAATATCACAGTTCCAACATGGTTTCACCTGGCTGTCTGATCGGCATAAGAAGCATATAACCATCATACTGTGAAACACTGTAGCACATGTCGGAACCAGGCTCAGATCTTGACAACCGACAACCCGACGTCGCAACGCCGATCTTGATCTTGACAACAGACAACCCGACGTCGCAGCGTCGATCTTGATCTTGACAACCGACAACCCGACGTCGCAGCGTCGATCTTGATCTTGACAACCGACAACCCGACGTCGCAGCGTCGATCTTGATCTTGACAACCGACAACCCGACGTCGCAGCGCCGATCTTGATCTTGACAACCGACAACTCGACGTCGCAGCGCCGCGAAGCCGCCACAGTTTCTCGGACGAAGAACGGGCAATCAAACTCAAACAGGCGGCGTCGATGTGTGAAACCGACCAAATGCTCTCTTACGCAAGCTGCTGACCCGCCGGCTGCGGCGCAGTTCTAGGGATCGATGTTGGATCTAAACAGCCAGAGCAGATAAAGACGTGAAACTGAAACGAGCAGGTGAATCGGAAAGTGTCATCTGCAAGTAACGAGGCGATCTCAGCGCTGCTCGACCCAAAGGTATGCCAGCAGTGTGCCAGTGGGCAGCCTTTCCCGAGCCCAGCCTCGAATTCAACAGGCCACAGCCTAAACCGAGACAGATTGGGGAGAGAAAACGTACATAGGCATACAGGTCACTAGGCCATTCCAAATATTGGGCTTCCTTCATTAAAATTGCTACGTCTTGCCAAGCCTGAAGCCATCCGGTTTTCAAGAAGC
Organism: Pollicipes pollicipes; assembly: GCF_011947565.3. Classification (NCBI taxonomy): domain Eukaryota; kingdom Metazoa; phylum Arthropoda; class Thecostraca; order Pollicipedomorpha; family Pollicipedidae; genus Pollicipes; species Pollicipes pollicipes. The sequence continues at coordinate 27,310,420 of NW_023596136.1, read as the reverse complement.
GCCATTCATATACGCGTTCGTGAACACCACACATCAGTGCACATCCGCCTGTGTCACAGCCGTGGAACACCTAGACATCTCAATGCAATGGCATGGTCAAATTACGGACGCGACCGCAGGACGAGCAAGTCTTACTTTAACAGTGCTGAAAAAGTCCATGTGGGCGGCCCCACCCAGCTTGGTGGACCCGGCAAGCTGTCGCACACGCCATGTGTCATGTCATGTCATTGGGGCTTTACGACGCACTCAGCTTCTGAGGCTATATGGCGTCGCCTGCCTCTCGCCCTGGCAGGAAGGGCGGGCACCGCGGGGAATCGAACCACGTACCTCTGGTTTCCCAGACGCGCAGTGGTTAACGCAGACCCCTTAACCACCACACTACCGGCACCCCTCGCACACGTTATGAGATAATATGTTTGCAACCACTGGCCACGGCTTCGGGAGATTTTCAGCAACGCAAAGCACAATTCTTTGAAGATTGCTTTAGGGGCACGTGAACAGTGCTATAGGTTTTTATTTCCGAGCATTTGCGTACACACTGTGTAATCTGGCATGATTATGTCCTTGAAGCATTACGATATGACCAGAGCCGGGATTTTCCTAAACGGCTGACACCTGAGACGTAAAATTTGGCATTTGCAAGAAAGCTGGACTAACACAGTCGAGACCGGAAGCGGATTTTGACAGCTTGGCGTCGCAGCGATGTGGAGCGCTTTCGACGATACAAGACCCACAAACTGTGACCGAAGACAGAATGAACGATCTCATGGACACAGGTGTCAGTCACATAGGTCACATGCCTGATCACATGGATAGCATGCCCTCAGGTGCAAACCACGCTCCAACCATTCTTTTCGGGGAGCGTTCTTAAAGGGGCTGCTCCACATATGTACGGGTTTTGAACTGAGACAGCCACGTTCATGATCATTCTCTGTCGTTCACAATCATGCCATTTTTACGATTTCAAAGCCACTCATCTTTGGGCTAAGACGCGCGCGAACTTGTGCAGCCCATTTCGCGCCGCGTATTTGAAAGTCACCCACCCACGTGTGTCCTCACTGAAACGTCACACGAATTCCCCACCTCAATAGCCACATTGTGTTCAAGATCCAACACAGCATAGTCAAACCAAATTCGTGTCTGGAGAACGTAAGCACGAATAGCAGCATCGACAGACGGCGCCCTGGTAACAACCAGTATTAGGCTGGTGTTTTTTGTTGTTGTGTGTATCGAGCACAAACCGCGTTTTGAGATATAGCACAAGCACTTGGGTAGTTTTGCTGGCTATGCCGGGCATGAAGATGAGAATCAAAGAACGTAAGAACAGCGCTGTAACCGAACATACAAGTGCAAGTAAAAAACAACATACAATCGCGGACAAATCTACACGAACACCACGAGAAAACGCCAATCACACGCTGTACCGCTTATAATATAAACACACGCACAGACACCAACGCCATCTTGAGGCGCTTGAAGTACCACAAGTGAGAACACCGTTCGCTACAGCAGCAATTCTGACACCGCCAAGCTGGCAACGACTATGACGTCATAAAATGTGTCATGATGTATCCAAATGACAATGTATTGAGGAGCAGTTTAGTTGATACTGAAATTTTGTAATATACGGCAGATTTTTGAACTTAAAGATATATCAATAGCCACAAGTAATATTCTTTCAATTACATTGGATGGGTGTTTCAATGTCGTCAAATGTGGAGCACTGTCTTCGAACGTTAACATGCGCTCGGGTGGGAATTCAATTCAACCCCGAAGGTTTTTCCGCAATAGTTTCCGAACAGCGCGGCGTAACTGTGCCAAATTTTTCAGAGATGTAGAACATTAAATAGCGGATGGCGTGGTATCAGATTGTACAGTACGGTTGTACGGTTTATACCTTGTGCGGTTGTTGACCTGCGGCAGATCCAAGTAAGGCCATGGATTCAGCAAATGCAATTTCTATGGAACTGTTCAATCTGATGTAGCAACAGTGTTAGATGACGCCACACATCGCTGAGATGGTTTCTCAGGCAATGCGACAATGAAAAGCACAAAGTCCATTGACCAAAGGCCAGGTATGAAGGTCAGGCCTAGGTCAAAACCAACTTATTTTATTACTCTAAAGCTTTTGTATGGGGGAGTTTCTGGTACTCCTTTCAAATTCATGGACAATGGGAACCACATTATGCATCTTCAATACACTTTATAAGGGTCAGGATGGGTTACTGGCCTTAAATGACCTGGGTCAACATTTTATTTTCAGGAACAAACAGCCTGGCATAATCTTTGAAGCTTATTCAAAAGCAAAGCTCTGAGCAGTCTTGCACGATTTTGGTCATCGTGACCTGCAAAAATTCAAACAAGGTCACTTAAGTCATAAAAGTATCAGTAACTTTTTGGTCAGAACAGGCATCTAGGTTCTGGGGCACTTTGAACACCAATTTGGAGTTTGACCTTATTTGACTTGACAGTTATGATTTGGGCACCACACATTTGGACACAACTGAGTTCACATACAGGCCAATACACCCTGCCAACTTAACACCTTTAGCTCTCTTAGTTTCTGAGATCTCAGGGGGTCAAATTCAATGATTCACTCCCCACCCAAGCAAATGTTACTCAACTGGCAGGTGCATGTCATGCATAGCACATATATTTGTCTGCCCAAAGAAGACCTCCAAACTCATCAAATACTTTAAGTTAGTGACTACCCATAAGTTTTGGTATCTATTTTTGGCCACTCCTCAGCCCTTTCCATTCCTGGGTATGTTCTGAACATGCTGAGTGGGCACCCTACTGCTCATACTGTGTTCAGTCTGCACAAAAATCCATCCACTGCAATGAGTTCCACAAAGAAAGATATGTGTGTGTGTCATTGGGGCTTTACAACCCACTTAGCTACTGAGGCTATGTGGAGTCACCTGCCACTTACCCTGGCAGGAAAGGAGGGTACTGCAGGGAATCAAAACCCTGTACCTCTGGTTTCCTGGAAGAACTGTGTAGCCCCTGGTTGAGCTAAGATGCTGTAATAACAAGCATGCTCCTTACAATAAAGGGAAGCCAATAGCACCTGGCCTTACAGTTAACACTTTTTTATACATTTCAGCATGACTTACGGCTGCACCTAAGTGTGACACTAATTGAGGGAAACCCTGCTCCCTCCTTTTGACACATACACATAAGAGCACCACAAGTCAGTAAAAAATGCAACATAAAAATTGTGGCAGAAACCAGAGGCAACCACCATGAACCCCTCCTGAATGGAACGTTGCTTCTGGAATTTTTATATCAGACCTTACAGTTCGCTTCACGAAGTCTGCCTGGCTACAAAACGCCAATCTAAACCTGACAGACCCACGACGTAGCAATAACAAACATCCATATCTTACCTGATGATTCCGGTTGTTTGTCTTACAAATAAGCAACGTTAAATTTATTGAACTTATTACAAATCCCGCAAAGAAGACCGCGTCCCACGGCATTTTCGTCAGCAGCGCCACAAATGACTTTGGTGCTTCGTCATTGTCAAAAACCTCATAGTCTTCTTTTAATACTGGACCTCTGCCATTAAATACCCGTAACTAAATATTGTCCGTATCAGTAGGACGTAGATTAAGTTCGGAGAAGCCGCGTCATGTCCCTCCAAACACGCCAGCTAATCATGTTATTGCTCACTACACATTTCAAAACGACTGTAGTCTGCAGGAAGACTCTCTAACAAGAAAGGATTTCAGGACCAAAAGAAACGCCAAAACTTATATTGTCATTTTGTCAATGCGGTGCCCGATTTCACAACAGATCGTGGCCGGCCCTAGTCTCACAGATTTAAACAAAATTGGTCTCGACATTTTTTTCTGCTGCATAACCGTTCCAGGTAGTTTTTGGAGTGATTAAACGGTCTACAAAAGCTGTTGACAACTCCTTGCTCCAAGCGCATGCAACCAATGGACATGATGTTTTCACCATTTCATGCCGCTTGATCAATAGTCTACCCTGTCTAGAAAGTGGTGACCTTGGGTCACGTAAAAAGTCACCAAAAACTCACAAAAGAGGAAAAACCGGTTTGCAGACAGTGCCATGCGGCGAGCCTATAGAGTAAATCTCCACAATACTTTCACCGATCGACGCGCCATGGTGAGCATGCTATTTTTTCCAGAACATGATGGCCTCGGGTCAAGTCAAACGTCACCAAAAACGCCCCAGACCACCAAAATTAGCTGCAGACAAGCCCATGCTCACCGTCTATGGGCTTAATCGGCGCAAAACCTTTACCAATGGATGCGCTATAGTCGATAACCTGAACCTTAAATTGCTGGAATTACAGCACGTGGCGACTTTATGTCAGGTCAAAGATCATCGAAACTACCCAAAACCGGTGCAAATTATTTTTCAGGCAACCCCATGTTTTAAAAGATGTAATCGAGTCCCATAGCCCACGAGCACATGGGGTTGTCCGCGAAACAACTTATGGTGGTTTCGGGCGTTTCTGTAGACCTTTGACCCGCCCCAATGTCGCTATGCTTTGATAAGTACAAGTTACGGACCATGGCACATCAATCGGTAAAGGTTTTGTGTCAATTGGTCCCATAGGCTTCAAGAATGGCTTGCCCACAAACCAGTTTCTGATGGTTTTGGGGCATTTTGGCAACTTTTGACCTGACCCAAGGTCACCATGTTCTGGAGAAGATAGATTGTTGACCATGGTGCATCGATTGGCTTATGTTTAGGGCAGATTAGTCGCATAAGCTTGGGACATAGAGTGTGCCGAAATGAGTTAAAAACCGAGCGAGGCCATCCCATGTATGCCTAAAACGTTCACTCTTTTGCAGAATCGATTAGTGAAACAAATAAATTATATCAAAAGGTTTGAACCTGCGCGCCCGCAATCTCGGAAGCAAGGACAGCGATGGTCTGGGTTGCAATTTCCGTGAAACCGAATGGCGTTGGCCAGTGCAAGTACCACCATACGCCCCGCACCAGAGAGACCGTCGTGAAGTGATCGTTCCGAATGTCTTTCAAAATTAAGTCGTACCGTTCAAAGAGTAAACTGAGCGTACCTTTTAGTATTAACGGCTTAGTATTAACAACAAAATCGACACTGTGCGGCCTATGGAGACTGCAGCGCCGGGCATCGAAGTTTTGACTAAGAGTTCCGAACGCACATGTTCAAAACTACGTACACAATTTGTATCCCCAATCGACTTTGACTGGAAGTTGAACATTCCCGGGCAAACGTGGCTTGGCCAAGTTAATACAAATTATTTAGCCATTTCCATCTACAATCTACATTCGCGGGGTCCCTTATACCTCTGTAGAATCAATATAAAAATATAAAAATATAAAAATTCTGACCAAGCTTCTGATACCTATCGGTTTAAAAAGAGTCCACTGGATCATTGAAAAATAGTGAGCACCGCCGATTGATTTCATGCACTCGCTTAACGTATTGTTTTATTCAGTTCATTGACTACAAAATTCAGTCAGCAGTTATCTATCGTTAGTTTCTGGGGCCTGTCCCAGCTGTAGGGAAAATAAAGAAAGAAAATATAAAAAGCGTGCCCTCATTAGCAAATGGTCTATATCTGACGATCTTGCTTTCCTTTGGGGAGGAGTTCCATGGTTAGGGGGGCCATTTTCAAGCCACCCCCTGTGCCCCCTCCCCTTGGCAAAGCTCTGCCTACGCGCCTGGCTAAGAGCATGGAGCATGAAGCATAAGAGCATTGTCTGTAAACAACCGTCTTGTCTGTCCCGTTTTGGGCATTTTTGGTAACTTTTGACCAGACCTGAGGTCCCCATCTCCTGGAAAGGATTAGATATCGACTATAGCGCATCAACTGGTGAAAGCTTCATGGATATCTGTTCCGTGACCTCGGAGCATGCGGCTGTCTGTAAACCGATTTTTTTCGGTTTTGGGCTTTAGATTATCATATTCGCATCATCATATTCGCATGTTGACCAAAATGTTTATTAACATGACGCATTCCACAAAACTATTGTATTGTAGTTTACCTGAGATCTTCATAGTTTGTTCACCTGGTGGTGTTATTCCCTCATCATCCAATGGCACGCCATGGCCATCATTGACTTTTGAACCAACTTGACCTTACACTTTGGCCCCGGCAAAATCCGCTCTAGTAGCCTAATTTGCTGGCTTTATTAAACCATTATTCAGAAACTTCGCTTCTTCGGTCGCTAACAGCATGGTGACCTCAAAGTTAATTACAGGTCACTAACCCTGTTTGACCTGAAGGTTTTCAATTTGAAACATCGTGCACCGTGTTAGGAATTTGATGGTCACATTTGCTCTTTCGCTCTGTAATATGATTTGCACACTTTTAGTGACAATGATAATCTAAACATCGCATAATGGGATAGCGAACAAATTGACCTTATATGACATTGACATATAATCTACGACAGAGACGCAGGCTGGCAGTCAAAAGCGGAGGTCCGCAGTTCGGTTATTACGCAGTACGTCAGTGTTTTACTTTCTGTCCAGAGCCATCCATGGGAGAAACCGAAACAATCCGGGCCTAAGTGCGCCGCACCTTGGCTGCGCCTCTGATGTAGGGTTAGCTGCATGACCACCGTCAGTGAGCGAGCTATCGTGTAAGCAGAACAGCACAGATCAAATAGACTGAGAATTCACGGATCTTCAAATAGAATTCGCTAATCTTATTACCAGATTTGAGGACGTTGATCTGGTCACTGCAGCCATCTCTCCAGCCTGGTCACACCTGTCGTCCTCGGCTGCGGTCACCTCCCGCCTGAGATTCCAGGCACGAAGCCAGTAAGGTAATATTGATCTGGTTCTGTTATCACCTCGTCGACATGGCCTCAGGCAGCATGCGTATACTACTGCACTACGTGGACGTAAATAGCACAGGCGATGGCTCGGGCTTTCAGGCGACCCCCAGCAGAATTCAGGCCGCCGGTAATTTCCCCCAGACAATGCTGTCCCAGCTCCAACTGTTTGTGTAGCGAGCTTTGGTCCATCGCTGTTGTTTGGCTCATCAGTTCGAGCATGGTTCAGTAGCTACACAGTCTGCAGCTCTGACAAAACCTTTGCAATAGCTCGGCCCCAGTCCAGCCTCCAGACGGAAGTCTTGTTTTGCACTCGAAATGTGACGTTCCTTGATGCCAGAGCTGACAGCAATCTGTTTCTCAACCTACTGGCCAGTGCTATCTACGTCACGCCCTGCCCGTGTCGGGTCCGATCAGACCAATGCAATGTGGCGGAACTAAAACGCAGGTGTCAACGATCAGAAAGTGAAACAATGAGCGCTCTCCGCTAAAGCGAAACGCCGTTTGATGGCTGGAATAAGTGGGAAAATACTGGTAAAACGACCAAGCGTCTAACTCGAGTGCTGTTTTTGTGATTAACCGAGCAGCGTGACAGGGGTTTTAAGTTCTTTTCTGTCGTGTTTACTTCGCTTATCCTTCGATCCACAGCCACATCCAACTATTCATTCGATTAGCTCACTAGGAAATTACGTATCGCTTCACATTCAGCTGTGCAACCATACCAAATTCAGCGTGACCACTGCAGCTTCACCTCTCGCATCACCAAGGTGGACAGCACTGAATACTGTTCCTAACTCACCACAGCGCCCGTGTTGGTGCGCCCCGCCAGTGGACGCATCAGGGCAGACAACACATACTGCCTGTCACGGCCGGCGCCGCCTCATCCGCCCGGCGCCGCTCTCGGCAGTCCGTAAATGACCTGTCGGCGCCGGGCGACGGCGTGCCGACGCCGCGTGCGGCTCCGGCGCGGTGTAATATCCGCCGCGCGACAGGAAGCATAGCACCAGCGGTCGTCGGCACGCCCGAGCCGGCGGCCGTCGGCTCCTGGAGGAGGCGCGGGCCCGGCTGCGGGCGCAGGGACGGCAGGCGCCGCGGCCTCGGCTGTCGTCAGCGCGCGCTGACGACGGCAGTTCATGGGGCGGTGCGAGCGGTCCGGGTCGTCGGGCGTTTTGGCTGATGTCAGCCGAGGAGTGGACAGCTCTCACTGTGCCCTGGCCTGTGCAGCGACGCGACGTGGTCGACGGAACACGTGTTGTAATCGGAGCGTGCGTATACTCTTGCAGATTAATCGGCTTTATGTCGGAGTCAGTCCCAGATGCCTGGACAGACATGCGGTGGCAGATCACGGAGATGTGACCCGCAGTCACACGCCGATCCGATCAACTTTGCAGATTGCTTCGTTGGTGATGCGTTGCAGCCAAGCTGAGAAATCGATGCAGCGTGCATAAAACACCATATATCGGACGCGATGTAGACCAATACAAACATACACGATCAATTAAATATTAGCCAATTTTTTCGCACGTTCTGAGCTGCGGTTGGCCACCTTGTTACGAGACTTACGGTATCCGAAATTTATGAAAATGATGGTGCATAACAATCGTCAAGCACATCATTGCAAATATTACACCCATAACACACCATGCAATTGATATAAAACTAACCTAGACACGACGTCTTCCTTACTTACTTGTCCACACGAACCGACGCAGCATCAGGCCCCGAAATAGAAACCATTCCAGCAGCGCTGCTGTGGATTAGCCTGCACCGGGATACGCCGACCTGTTGTATCCTGCTTTCATCTCCGTTATGGGATTTCCCACTGTCGTCTGGCCTCCGCAGAAATTCCCCGCCGTCATCAGTGACGTGCGGACTGTTGGTAAAAAGTCGTTTATTAGTTTACTTTTTGCGAAAGTTCTGAGCGGCTTTAGCCAGCACCGATAGATATTGACCAGTTTAGCACCGTCGATCAGCGAATGATCATGATGGTCACATATTCCGACCAATGCGAACGACCGGAATCCTCGCCAGTGTTCTCATTAGACCGATGCTTGCGTGATGCTCGCATGCAATGTACACTCATGGCGCCCGGAAAAAAGTGTCGAGCACTTTTGTGTTGAACACAAAAGCGCGTGAGCTGTGTTGCACAGAGATCATTTCAATGGAAACGCGTTCACCTGCACATCATTTTCTTAAATGTCTAGTGTCTACTCAGCATAAGCACAGGGTACAGGCAAATTTGATGGCCCAGAGGTCCCTGCACAATCGCTATCCTGGTCACTTTCCAATGACGCGCTGGCGCAAATGCAACGATATTTCCGCGTGAGAAGCGGGGGAGTGGGGGCGAGAACGTTCTCTTCTAAAATAGCGAAACTAGACATCTAGTTTGGCTTTTCGATACGCAGACTCTAGATGCATATTCTAGAGCTTGGCCACAAGGTTCGATTTTCAATCCGTCCTTGCGCCAAATCACGAGCATGAAAATGCCCGCAGCTCTGGAGGGTTCAGCATCTGTGGGACTTCTGCACCAAAGTCCTAATAAATATGCGGGCGTGTACAACTAATATGGACTCTTCAAGTGCGAAACGTCACAAAATTACTGTAAACACAACTATAATGCTACAAATATTATATATATATATATATATATATATATATATATATATATATATATATATATATGTGTGTGTGTGTGTGTGTGTGTGTGTGTGTGTGTGTGTGTGTGTGTGTGTGTGTGTGTGTGTGTGTGTGTGTGTGTGTGTGTGTGTGTGTGTGTGTGTGTGTGTGTACGTATTTAAACTAGTATTTAAACGGCCCACTGGGAATGACAGGTCATGCCAGTATTTGGCAGAATGGCTTGAGTGGACGGTTTGGTATGTATATAATAATGCTTCTCGCAAGTGTTCCTACCACCGCGTATGTTTGGAACTTCATCATAGGTTTAAATATGTCAACATGAACTGTTTTTAGCCGTGTGAATGTGAGCGACGAACGCCAAGCCTACGTTTATTTTGCAGCCAGCACCACAACTGAACTTCATGGACAAGAGCAGGTCATGCGCATATGACCCCACCCAAACCCCAACCAACGCTAAGGCCCTAAGGGTGCACGCTGCCCTACGACCACTCCGTTTACAGCGTCGCGCACAGTGCCAGACGGCGGGTCGCGTTGAGTGTGCATAAAACTGCTTACATGAGCTGTTTGAAGTTTTTGGAGAATGCAAGAATTAGCGACGCAAAGGACGGCGGCGTTTCAACTTTCAGCTTTCATGTCAGTACATGATATAATCACACCCATGATGGTACCACCTACAGGCCTTATGGTATCTCAGACACCTAGCACCATAGGCGTAGGAACATCTCACAAAGCGTGTGCGTGGGACAGACCCCATTTTTAAGGCTCCCATGCTCTGCCATGTTTACTGAATTATTACCATGCTTCGCCATAGAGTTGACTTGGGAGCTCATCAAAATCAGGGACGGTGCCCCTATGTTCCACGTCCAACGTGTAGTTTCACCAAGTGGCGCAGTATGCAGGCGCGCTGTGGGGCAACTTTGTGGGGCTGGCCAATCCCAGGGTTTCGTGTCTTGGCCTCTTCTCCCGAAAGCCGCGCAGATCGCCCAATCGACGCGGGGGCAGTGGCATTTCGGCCGCACGGTCGGCACCTTAATGCAGTGGGCGGTTCAAGTTGTCGGCCGGCCGGCCCGCCTCATCACCCGGGTCGGCTCTCGCCACCCACGCCTGTGCGGGGCCCACGCCGGCCACGGCCCGGTCACTGTAGGCGGTCGATCGGCCGCTCTATCAATACGCCATCCGGCCTCATCAAATGTTTGTCTTCCATCTGGGCGGCCGGCGGAGCCGCCTTTTTGCGACGCCGCACCTGCGCCAGGCGCCGCCGAGCCGCCATATCGATTCCGCGGCGGTAGCCGAAGTTGGCCGCTCGCTCGACAGATGGCAGTGGCGGTCGGTCCGGCGCGCGGCGCGCGGCGCCCGGCGCCGGCGGCCTGCCCGCCGGGCATACACCGGGACTGAGGAGGTGACTGCACGGGCTCCAACAGGTGTAGAGAGGCGGGCGCGCGCTGCGGTGCGAGGCGGCCCGACCGGGGAGCGCACGGGGCTGTGCGGCGGCTGGAGCGCCACGAGACGTGGGCTGTGCACGGGAACAGCGAGACTCACCGAGAGAGTGACTGGGCGCGCGGACACTGGTGATCGTGACTTTGAAGCGGCATGTTGGCCGGCCGCGGGATCTAGCGTCGCGGCGCGGCGCGGCGCGGCGAGGGCGGCGTATTTGCATCGACTCAAGGTGAGCAGGCGGCGGACCCACGAGCGCCCCTGAGCTGCGGGGCTGGGGGTGGAGCTGCAGACGCAGGCCAAATGCACCCGGCGTAAGCGCCGCGTTACGCACCAGTACCTGCCGCTGCTTCTCAAGTTTAAACACCCATGAACGCTATTTGTCCTGCCGTTGCTTAAACACGTGGCGTAGTTGCCGAAGGCTCGTCGCGCCGGCGTTTCTTTCCTCTGCAACCGCGGCACGACCGAATCCCCGTCGTAAAAAACGTGAAAGCTTAGAGGCACGTTCTTCCCGGAGTGTTTACCACTAATGCGGCATTGTGGTGCGGCGCCGTCCACGCCATGTTGTCCACGGCTGGCTGGCTGCTGCCGGGCACGCCATATGTGTGGCGTCGCTCCACGACTGGCTGGGCTCCGGGCTCCGCGCGAGGGCGGCGCGGCGCGGCGCGTCTGTGGGACGGCGGAGCGACGCCGCGCGGGGCCACCGGTGCGGTTCGGAGCCCGCTGCTGTCTCCCCGTCCGTTAGTGCGCCGCGCGGCTCGCTCGAGATGTTGTCGAGGGTGGGGTGTTGAGGACTTGGAGGAGCGGGAGTCCGTGGTGGGGATCGTGCTGGGGAGGCAGCCGATGGAGCTTGAAGTGGCCCAGCGGGGGAACGGTAGCGGGCCAGTTGTCATCACATGTCACGCCGGAGGAATATTTCCTGAAGGGCGGCACAAATCACAGGCGTGAAACGACGTCCAGAAATACCAGGCTCTCGTAAGGGTTATTAAAACCTTGTCGAGTTAAGAGTGACCATTCGTCAAATAAGATAGCCTGCCGCCCATCATTCTGTCAGTTATGTCGAGCTGAACCGACGTATGCCTTCTTAAACCAGGTCGGATGTATTAGTAACTCAGAGCGGCCGTCATTTTCGCCAGAACCCACGCGTGGCGAATGCGTCAGCCAAAGCTCATCGTGTGGTTCACGTCGGCTCGATGTGGGTCTGTGTTCCGTTCGGAGATCAGACTGTTCAATTATGCATTCAATTTGTGAAATCCGTCTGACGTAACTCGCATGTTGGCTACGTTCAAACTAACACACACATACGCATGGAAACAGAATTAATTAAGACGAGCGCCGTGATTTGCAAGTGTTCTCGGCCCGCAGCCCGAGCAGACGCGTCAGGTACGAATGGAGTTAAAGGTGGATCCATGTACGCTTGTCAGCTGTTCATCTGGGACGTGACTGTTATTCGGCAGTAATTTGCGCGAGATGAGTGTTGTTAGAGGCGATTGTTCGCTTTCAATGGTGCGATTGTTCGCTTTCATTAACTTCGACGGGTGATTACAGCGATAATATAATAGTAGACACTTTTTCAAATTACGATGCCCACTCCAGCCATTCATCTTTATCCGCCTGTGAAACATCGTCTTCTAAAAGCCATGCTGAATGTTTTATCCACCCCTCTGCAGCCCGCATTCCTTTTCACTGGAGCGATTTCGCCCTCCGTGTGTGAATCTGTAATTCGCAGCTTGCGGCGGACGCGCGGGGGCGGAGGATGCCGGAGAGTGGAAGCCACTCTGCTGCAGTTGGCTCTGTTAGCCGGTGTAAAGAAATGGCGGCATTTGCTACAGGCTCCCGTGAAATGCTATCCGTTAAGGCGACGGGTAGCGGGCAATATGAGGAGGAGCGGCGCTGTTTGGGTGAAGATGAAGTACACTCGTGCCTGTGCAGGCATCGGTGTCAGGATTACAGAAATGCTGCTTTGGCCTTCAACGGGACCAAACGCCGTGAACTTATCCAGCGCCCGTGCCGTCAAAATGAACGTTAAAACGGGCTCCGTGAATAAAAGCGAGCAAAAATCACGGCCATGTGCAGGCGGCACATGCCTTCACGCTCAACAACCTGTGATTCATGCAGTGAACGTTTTGACAAGAATATACTACCTAGTGCGCGCCCATTTGGCATGGGGCGCAGACACGTCTTTTCAAACACGACCGTGTTATATCACGGGGTGACGTTAAACTGCTCACAGGTTCGGAGGCTCAAGCCGGATGGTTCCCCGGGGAAGGGACAGCGATCGCTTCCTCACTCCCAGTTCCCGCGGCATTGAACATGGGTTCTGTGATATGCGCCCAAAACGTGCCTGGGAAAATGAATATCGCCTGGCTTAAATGGTGTCGGTGTGACGAATATCTACGCGTCACCAGCTTCTGCACAGCCGGCTTCACTGCACCAAAATCCGCTGCGGCAATAAAGCGAACCTGCTGCAGACGCCTGTGGACCCCAGGAAGTGCTCGCTTAGTGCGGCTGGCGGCTGCGGCGGCTAACACAGCCGTTCATGTCATCGTTCATAAAGGCTCACCTGCCTTTGATGCGTCGCAGATACGCGCCCTCAGCTGACAGCGTTGATCCGACATTTCTTGCGGCGGCGTCCACCCGCTCTCCCCGACGGAAGCACCCGTGGGGGCCGTCACAGGTCTGAACACCGCAGCGCTGTTTTCACCGCGCTGTTTACACTCCGCCGCCGGATTTGTCGCCGTTGCCCTATTTATGTCCCTCCGACGCCCCTCTGTTTGCCGCCCCCCGCCCCACTCCCCATTGGAATCAGTGGTCACCGGGCGTCGACGCGGCGGACCAATCAGCGCGCGGCGCCGTGCCCTCGGGCTATCAGTGGGTGGGCGCGCCGCGGGCGCCTCTCTGTCAATAGGTCACCGCCGGCGGCGGCTACGACCGATCGATCGTCGTTGCTGTCCGCGCGGCCCGCGTCGCGTTCCGTCGTCGACGCCGACGCGACGCGGGCGTCGTCGTCGACCCGACGGGCCGACGGCCGCCGTGGCGGTTGAGTCCGGAGGTCGTCACCCGCCGCTCCCCAGGACGGTGCGCTGAGCGCGCCCCTGCGACGGCCCCGCCCCGGCCTGGTCGTCGTTTGTCACGTTCACGCTTATTTGCGCCGCGGCGCGCATGATTGCCGGTCGGCCTCCGGGGATGGCCGCGTCGGGCCGTCGGTTACGACGCGGCGGCGCTGGGCCACCGAGGCGTCGAGTCCGACCTCCCCTCCCCCCCCCCTCCGCTCGTGACCTGGCCCCGGCCGACCCGGCCGGGGCGTAAGTACCTCACGCGGCGGGCGGCGCGGGGCTTCCCACTGCCACTGAGAGGAGGCCAGTGTCGGAGCAACGAAGTGTGGGCTGGTGGCCTCTGCAGTCTGGAAAGAGGTCAACGGGTTCGAGAGGTGGCCTTCGTGTCCCGCTAATGGTGAGCTATGTCGAGGCTGGCGCTGTGGGGTGGGCGAGCTGCACCCCTCTGAGGTGCGGGATGGGCCTCCGCCAGCTGGCACTACATTGGGCTGGGGACATAACCACATCGGCATCCAGTGCCAATGATCTTCACTCGTCATCTCGCGGTGGTTCGCAATGTTATTGCGGTCAAGTATGTCGACCTGGGGCTGTGAGCATCGACGCGTCCCTTTCTGCTGGCTGTGATTGGTGATAGCTTCACCGTTAGCAGGATCTGATTGGATATTGGTATTGCATGAGCAGTGCTGGATTCGATCCGAAACGGCACGTAACGCGACGGTGCTTTTCGTGACTGCTCACGGCGCCAGGTTGTGAAACGGCGAACAAGACTGAAAGTGAATTCACTGGGTGTGCCGCTATCTCGAATGGTTGCGGTCAACTACGAAACATTTCGCTAATCGTATCGATCACGTTTAGTTTCGCTTCACTTTTACGCTCGATCATTCGCTTTCAAGTTCGTGGCGGTGGTCGGCACGGCGAGCGGCAGCGCCGTTCACTTCACTCGGTGCAGACGAATTGCTGCCCGAGAGGGGACGTTCGTGCCGTGTGAACGGGTCCCCAAGCACTGCTACCTGGTTCACAGACTAATCATTGCAATGACCTCTCAGTTTTCTATCGCAGAACTCACTCGAAAGTAGGTGACCTTGGCGTTCTTCGTATGCATCGAACATTACGGGCACCTCAGCGAAGGCTGCACAAACCGCAGAGCTAGGTCGCATAGTTCCGCGGCTTTAGCGTGCAGCGGAGGGCAGGGTCACTGGTCGTTTAGCCAGCGCTCTCACCCACATACGTCAGCCGTACAACTTCTCCGAGCGCGCCGGAAATTCTCTCTCCACTCCATGACGCTCGAGCAGACTAACAAGTGCATTTCAGAATTGTCCCGGCTCATTCTTCCTAAAGTCTGAGGACACTCGTAAAGTTCTTCTGTTTTAAAAGGTGGTGGGTTATATAAGGCCCATAGCGTTTCCGGTAAAATTTCTTTGGATGGTGAGTGGTGTAGTTGAGCTAATGGCTATGTGAATGAAACGGCGAGCTCAATATGGTCATCATCGATTACTTGCCGATGGATAGTCGTTGCAAGCTGCTGTTGGCAGGCATATGTCACCAACAAGCCTTACATCTTCTCATGTTCTTTGATACTTTTGTTGTTAGATTTCCGAGCGGGTTGTTTCTTTGTTGTTTTTTTCAGATCTGAAATAATTTTATTAGACGGTTGGCTGCGAAACACTTGGCAACAGAGAACCATTATGCCAATGGTGGGTTCTCGATATTATAGCATCAGAGCTGGTGCGCATATTTGCGAGCCTTTCCACGTTTCCTCAACCTCAACATACCTCACCTTGTCGCGAATACAAATCTCCCAACTGGCGAGTGCGCTCCATCGATCTGCCCCCACGCTCCCTGCAAGTCTCCGCCACTGGTTCCGCCGCGGTCCGCCAGTGCATGAGCGTTCCACCGTACTTCGCCATCGCCTGCCAGTCCCGTCCTCCCGCGCTCCTGACGCTCCCTCTCCGCGGTCACGCCGGCACCGAATTAATGACGGCTGATGACGGTGGCCCAACAGCGGCGCTACGCTATTCATGGGGTCCCGCCGCCGCCCGCCGTCCGGACGGACCGCACAGGCCGTGCCGGCGGTCGGCGACGGCTCGCGGCGCTCGCGGAGCGGCGCAGCAGCCAATCAGCGGCTGCGGTGGCTGCGGTTCGGCTCCGGGTACGGCTCCTCCAGGGTCCGGGAGTCCCGCTGCCGTCACGTGACGACGCCGACCCGATGCCGGCTGGTGCAGCGCGGTATGTGATGTGGCTTCCACGGCAGGAGGTGAAACCAGACCTCGCATGGCCGGCCTGCGGACCGGAAACCACCAGTTTAGCACCGCCATGCTCTCAAATCACTTTGACTGGACTTCGCAGCCGGGGGGGCTAGAATTCCTGGACGTGGCCGGTTGGCTGAGCCGCGTTTCTTGTCGATCGCGGCGGGGGAGACAGTTTGAGAGGTCGCGATGGGTCGCGCCTAGGGCGTGCCGCGCCCATCGTCGGCGCGCCGCCACGAGACGCCGTGGCCTCTCATGCCTGCGGCCACCGCATACGATGAGCTCACGCTGATTTATGCATGACACCTCGTTGTCGCACGCCGCTGCCTGCTGGAGGGCAGATGGTGGCGTGCGGCTCGGTCTCGGAGCGGACGGAGAGGCGAGACGCCGGATGGCACCTGCTGGAGCCGCCCCTCTCTCCCGCCGCCGGCGGCGCCGGCTCCTCCGCAGCGGACCGCACGCCTTAACACGCGTCCCATTCAGCGAGAGACCGACGCGCGGCGGGAAGTGGGCGGGAAGTGTCGTCCTCGTCGCCGGCCAAGTTTCTACGCGACGACTAATCAGCCGCGCCGAGGAAAGTTGCCGCAGCGAGACGCCAGCGTGCGGCCTTTGTTTCCGAGAGCGGCGGGTAGTGGGCATTGTTCGTCGGTTTTAAACCAGAGCTGCTGCAGTGCGAGGTCCATATTGCCGCCGAGAGTGAGTCGAACGAGCCTTTGTTATGGAAATGCATTGCCGACGGTGTGTCCCGGTGCGGTGAGAACGCGGGTTTCAATCGTTGCGTCGCGTACCTGACAAGCGCCGAGTGTGCCGGGCTGCTGTTTACCGTACGGCGAGCGTGCCTAGGCGCTGTTGACTGTACGTCGCAGCCGGATTTTGCGCGGCTCCGACGGGACGCCGGAGGCGGTCGTACACCGCCTGAAACTCGGCTTGAATCGGTATTACTCCCGACGGTGTTTTTTGCCAGCGTTCAACCTGGCGTAAGAGAACTCCCAGCTGAATCGGCAGGGCCTCGCAGGAGCCCGCTGGACGTCGGGCGCGGAAAGGACAAGTTCGCGCTGGAACGTTGCGAGTGCTCGCTGGGATGGTGGACGAGAGAGGCGCAGTGGGCTACGAGCTCGTGCTAGACCGCGAGATAATTCTGTCACGGATTTTGTGGCGTTATCTCTCTCGTTTCACTGCTCTCTCTCTCTCTCTCTTTCTCGGCTGAAAAACATGCCGCGATGGAATGAGCGGCCTCGGTTTCCCGTGCGGATTTCCAATTAGAGCGTTTTGTGCGTTACACGTGAGAGAAAGTAAATTCCAGTAAAAAAGAAAAACGTTTTCTCCTTCACATTTGTATGATTCGGTTAGGTGGTGTGCATTCCCTTATCTCAGTCCCAGCTCTGTTACAAAAGCCCGTCTATCCGCCACTATCAAAACAGCCACTCACGGCACAAAAGCGCCACCGAGTGGGGCCGGAGGAGGGACACCATCCGCACCGCCGCTACCGCCGCCGCCGCCGCCGCCACCGCCACCGGTCACCCGGTTCCGCAGGGGGCCCCGGGGCGGCGGGCGCGCGGCGCTGAGAGCCGTGCACTGTTGCAACGGCCTCCTGAAGGTCGCCGACCCCGCTGGCCGGCCGGTCCGAGGTCCACACTGGCCGGGCAGCGGCGGAGGTCGGCGGGCAGGGCCGGCCGCCGGACCGGCCGGGCCCGGACGCCGGGCGTCGGCGGGGAACGCGGCCGGCCGGCGGGAGCCCGCCAGGGGCTCCTGTTCCGGCGTCTGGTGTGATTGTGAGGTTCGACCCTCCTCTCTGGTGGTCCAAGCTGAGATCCTCCCCTGCCCGGTCCTCCGCTCCGATGACTTAGTGTTCGGTTCTCTCCTTTGGTGGTCCGATCCCAGATCCTCCCCAGGCCGGCCTTCCACTCCGATGATTTGAGGTACGGCCCTCTCCGCCGGTGGTTCCCTCCTCCCCGGTGGCCGCCGCCGTCGCCGCCGGTGGACGCGGGAGCAGCCCTGTGACGGACGACGCACGCTTCGCCGCGCGGCGCCTCCTCCGGCCGCCGCCGCCGCCGCCGCTGGCAGGTGAAGCGTGACCGCTCGTTCCCAGCGGCCCCGTCCGGCCCTGTGTGACGTTCTGGCTCAGTGGCCGCCGCGCCGCGCGCCGCAGCGCCGGCGCATACGAAAGCGATGCGCCGCGCGCCGGCCAACGGACGGAGCAGGGGTCGCGCAAGACCGCGTCCCCCAGATGCCCGCGGGTGTCCCTCGAAGCCCGCGGAATCGCGCCCGCACCCACAAAGGCACGCGGGCTGGCCGCGGCCGACCCGCGGGGAGCAGCAGCCCGCGGAAATGGAAAGCGGTGAACGGTCCGTCTAAGCATACACAGCTGTCCCGGGAGAACATATGCCGACGTGTGTGGGTACACAGACACAGAGACTCAGCGCGGCAACAGAACTCCCGTATCATCCGACGTTTTGACGTTCATGGAGCGCGCTGAAGGACCATAAAACAGAATGACTTACACCTGTTCGCGCGCTCCGCCGCGCACGCGCGCCAACGCAGACGTGCCCGGCATGCGTTACGCGGTATGCATACGTCCGAGGTCACGTTGCACGGACCCAGCCCGAAGGCCGTTTGTATTCACACGGCTGTCGGGTCTCAACGGGCACCGCCATTCTGCGCAGCAAAGGCCAGGTGGGGCCCGTCTCAAGATATCGGAGTGCCGGGCGATGTCTTCGTTGACGTGCAGCGAACCTAAGTGGAGCCGATTTGCGTAATCACCCCTCGTCAGTCAGCCAGCCGCGGTTACGTTCCCGAGAAGCGGGGAGGGGAGGGGGGCGGAGTGAGCCGCAAGTGTCGGTCCGGCGTCCCCCGCCCCTCCCCATCAGCTGACCCTCGGCGGTCACGGCGCTCTCCTTTCGCTAGCGCGGCGCGGCGGCCGCGGCGCCGCGGCCGGGCGGCTAACGAGCGCAGGTTACCGTTGTTCGGGTCACAGGTCGGTGCAAGCGCCGGCCGACAATGGCTCAGGCAGTGGCGGACGTCCGGACCACATCCGACCGGCGCGGCGCTGAGAGGAGTCGGACCTCCGGAGGAGAGGAGGTCACGGGGAGGACTGAGGAGTAGGGAGGAATAGAACGTGATGAAGCACGGAGGACCGGAGACAGAGGACATAGGACAGAGGACAGAGGATGGCGGAAGGAACGCAGGACAAAAAATGAAAGATAGGGAACATGCGACAGAAAACATATGGCGGAGGACAGCTGATGGAGGATAGAGAGCAGAGGACAGGTCCGGGAGGACGGAGGTGGGCTCAGATCGGACTAGTGACGAGGGCTGAGAGACGAGTATTTCCGCCTGGTTGGCCAAGGAGCCGGCCTATGCAGACGTAGGATAACAAAAGCAGATCATACTGACAGGACAGGAAGAAGCCGTTCTTCCTCGTGCCAGGCCCATTGCAGCGCCGGGGGAACTAAGGTGCGTCAAACAATCACACCAAACAAACCTATCCGAGGCTCAACAAAACGTCATGGGGTTTCTGGCCACAGCGCCGTACCACATTCAACACTGAAGCACCGTTTCACCAGGGTCAATTCGTGTCAGCATCTCTGACGAAGGCTGTAATCTCGCGAACGCTGTGCCCATTCGTCCCACCCGATGCGCCTATGTCGCCGTCGGTTTATGCCGCCGCATGCGCACGTGCCGTCGCCACCTGCTCTGGTACGTCCGCCCCCACTCCACCGCCGCGGCACCCATCGACCCTTGCGATAGCTCCTGCCTCTCGCCGCCTGCCCGCCTCTCCATCCTGGCGGCCGGCCCGCCTGACCCCGACTGCCGCCGGTGCTCCTCTCCCCGGCGCCGCCGGCCGGCCAGCCCATTCAATCTGCATTCATGCCGGTCGGGGCGCGCTATCCGCGCCCGAGACGCTCGCGCCGCGACGGACGGCCGGCCCTGCCGCTCATAATCGCGCCCAGCTCGCCGGCGGCCTCGCCTACGCCCGGCCGGTCACCGGCCTGGGGGGCGCGCCGGACCCGCCGGCCGCCGCCCAGCCGCCCGGCCGGCCGACGGCGGTGAAGCCGGGCGGGCCAGCGGGCGGCGGAACGGCGCTGATGGACGCTGGGCGGGGTGATCGCGATAGCGGGCGTGCCTGCGCGGACCGGTCGATGGGGTGATGTGTCGGTGATGTGTCGGCGACCCGCAGCGTGCGGACTGACCTGACCTTATGTCCTCAGGACAGGGGGCTCTGGATAGTGCTGAGCTTCCGTGGGGGGCCGTGCGGACGCCTGTGGGTGGTGCTATTCCAATCCGGCGCCTACGTGGGTAGTTCGGCCCGTTTAACGTCCGGTCCGTTTGCCGCCGAATTTAGTGGCCTGTCGCTGCATTACAGTATTGCTAGAGCGACGTGGGTGGCAGTAAGCGAGCTTTCAACAGGCTCGTTAAATCAAGTCTGGGGAGTTGGCTTTCAAGCCAAAGGTCACTGACTTGTGTCGCTGAGGCTTTAACTGACGTCAAACGCCAGCTTATAAAGCCGTGCGCTCTGTGGTTACAGCGCTGTTTGACGTGGGCTCTACAATCGAAACTGTGCGCGTGCAGGTTGTGACTCTTGACTTTTTTATGCGTTTTGACATGCAACCTTTGGCACCCTTTCCATTCCAGCTTTTCCAAAGTAACCCGCAAAGTATAAATTAGAGGAAGCCTTCACGATGCCGTCACCTGCTGTTGTTCTGATGCCCGCTGTTCCAGGGCTTTAGGAGTGAATGCCGCCAGAAGCAGCAAACCATTCAGCCTCGTCAATATGCATATATACATATGCACACATGTGTGTGTGTGTGTTGTGTGTGTGTGTGTGTGTGTGTGTGTGTGTGTGTGGTGTGTGTGTGTGTGTGTGTGTGTGTTGTGTGTGTGTGTTGTGTGTGTGTGTGTGTGTGTGTGTGTGTGTGTGTGTGTGTGTGTTTGGGGTGTGTGTGTGTGTGTGTGTGTGTTTGTGTGTGTGGTTGTCGGGGAGATAAAATAGTCTATGCCTGATCACCCTCAAAACATGGCTTCAACATCGCATGCCTTGACATCAGCGGCGCTCAGTTGTACATATACACCCATGTGGCCGACGTGATCGCACTTGTGTGATTCGTCCCTGACCCTAGGTGCATTCAGGGTTGCCCGCTGTCGAGCTGCAGCTCTTCCTGTGGCTGTACCCAGCTCTGGACCTCCACCCCGGCTGGAGGTCGGCGTCACTTCAGCATGTCATGGTGCGGGAGGATTTGTCCACAGATGTTTGTCGGCACCGCCCCGACGGAAAACCTCAGCTTCCCACGTTTTGCTATGTGGATGCGATGAAGAAGCCGCAATGATGCCATAGAGTGCAGTACTCACGTTTGGGAAAACATTAACCTCGATATACTTAGAAAGTGGTGAATTTACAAAGTTATGCATTTAACAGAATTGAATAACTGCGCTTAATAAGATTAGGGTCGTCATTAAGGCCTGTGTGCGCGATGTTTTACACGCTAGGCGGGCGCCCACGGCGCTACTAAGCCGCTGGGTGAGCAATTCAACACCACAGGGATGCTGACGCGTTCGGTATCATCTCAATGATTTCCACTTCTGAGCTGTTCAAATGTGAGGTTTGGATGAAGTGTTCGGCCCGTCGAAACTTGCCACTTAATATTTTCAAGCGGTCGCGTTCCCGACGACCTTTTCAGCATTGACATTTTTACGTCTGCCATGTTCGTTCAGAGTAAAAGCCGATCTACGCATGACCCTGACCCCAGACGTCTCTTCCGTCCCACCCAACGACGACACCAGCGCGGCGAAACAATGAGCGCGAGACCCCGCCGCTCCATCCCCTGGCGCCGGCCCAGTCGTGCGCCGCCCGCTCCCCCCCCCCCCCCCCCCTCCCGCCCCTCCTCCGTTCCTCCGACTGACAAGCACACGGTCCGCAGACAGTCGCCGCCGCCGCCGCAGCTCCCCGTCGCTGGCCGTCTACAGGGCTCCGGCGCACGCGAAGCTCATTACCCGCCATCAGCGGGTAATCGGGCGCCACGCGGGCATTGTTCCCCGCGGCGGCGGCGGCGGGCCGCGGCCGGACGGCGCGCGCCGGTTTCGTCACCGGCACGTTGCCGCCGTCGCGCCGGCCGCCGCCCGCTGAGCGGCCGGGAACGGTGCGCCGAATAGCGAAAGTGCATTACCGATGGGGCCGAGCCGGTCGAATCGGACGATCTGCGGATAGAGAGGCGGGCGACGCGCTTCTGGGTTGCGGTTGGATACATATCGATGTTGAGGCTATCCCGGCCGGCAGCGGGCTGGAGAGCGCGGCTTCCTGATCGCAGGGCCGCTCGGCGGGCAGTTGCAGACGGGATTCGGGACGGAGACGGGAAGAGGGGACGGGGCAGGCCTCCGGGATTTTGGCGAGTGGCTCATAATGCATCGGCCCCTCTCTCAATGTTTTGGCTCAGAACGCAAAAATGAAACAATACAGGTGTTGGGGGACATCGGCACACATTTGAAAAAATACAGTACCAAGAAGTACCCAAGTGTCATTTTGATTTTTTTAAAAAATGTGCTGCAGGTAGATCAGCTGTGTTTTCTTCGTGTTCTGAGTACCCAACGTCAAATTCCAGCGCCTACGCTGCCGGGTGTTGGCCGGCCAGCGTCGGCGGGTGCTGACGGCGTGTGTCCGGTCCTTCCCGACCCCGTCTGCGCGCAGCGGCCGACGGCTCGCCTGTGTTGGGCTGCTCCACATCTGCTGGTGGCCTGTTTGGGTTGCCGATCGGCATACTGATCAGATGGGCCGCCAGCCGTTGACATTGAGCTCTTACCTGCGCTGGGCAGCGGCCAAGTCGCTTTCACTCGTCGAGTTTTTCTTGAACGGCTTGGCTCCCCCGCCCGCTCGCGTGTTCATTAAGCCGGTGTTGCATACACTATCATAAGCGCGGAGTTTTTGAATGGCGTTTCGGAAGGAGTCCAAGGCATCGCATGATGTGCCTTGGCCATTGATTTGAGGGTTGTTGCGGGTGTGCGCAAGGCTCGAAATTGACATAGTTCGCTGCTGACCTTGCTTTCGCCCATGCTCCGTACTTCAAGACTTTGTCTCTCTCCTTTTGCTGTCAAGTGGTCGAATCCAGCAACGTATTCGTATATCCTAAACGTATATTATATATCCTAAAAAATAGTGGGGTTTCGGCATTTCATCAACGTGCGATGACCTAACGACTGCCAAGGAGCCGCTATTCGAAAGAAGAAGAGAGAGAGAGAGAGAGAGAGAGAGAGAGAGGCGAGAGCGAGAGCGAGAGCGAGAGCGAGAGCGAGAGCGAGAGAGAGAGCGAGAGCGAGAGCGAGAGCGAGAGCGAGAGCGAGAGCGAGAGCGAGAGCGAGAGCGAGAGCGAGAGCGAGAGCGAGAGAGAGAGAGAGAGAGAGAGAGAGAGATGCAAATTTTACCACTTCAGTATACTTTGAAAACAGGAATGTTTTGCCGTAGAAAGCCTTTCGTTCATTGCCACGTCCTACGCACTAACGAAGTTAACATCCACGTCGACGACGCACTCAACGGAGGATGACACATCGCTGCTTCATACGCGGCTCTACCACGCATGTCTTGCATAGGCTCTGTCGCTCCTGGAAACACTTAGGAGCCTCGCCGTGAAATTGGCTGCATAATTGACGGCGTTCACGGGGCGTTACGCGCCGGGCCGAGAGCCTGCTGCCAGCGAGCCTGGCGGCTGCCGGACGGGCTTACCGCCCTGTCTTGTCGGCTGTAGCAGCTCCGGGACCCCGGCTTACCGACCGAGTCGGCCGTGCTGTGGCGCCGTGCTCGCGTTCGGCGAACTTGCCCGTGCCGCGGATTAGGACGAACTGCGGGCGGCCCGGGCGGCGCAGCGGTCGGCCCCCGATCGGGGAGATACGGCAGCAGGCGTCGCACCGGAGCCGCGCTGCGCCGCGCCGGGGGCCGCGTGCAAGGCACCTCGGGTGCATCCCGTGGTGCTCCATGGGGTGGCATGGTGCTCCCGCGGTGCTCCATGGGGTGGGAGTGGTGATCTTGTCCTCATCCCCGTCGCTCTGGCTGCGTGACCTTTCAGGCACGCGGCGGTGTGATCGACAGATGGCAGGCGTGGGAAGTGCGTGGTCTCGAGATCGCGCCGATTTCGTCACACGCACCGGCCCACCCCCGAAGCTGGCCCGGCGCGACAGCACCGAGAGCTGTCGACAGCACCGACAGCACCGAGAGAGGCCACACAGGCGCGCAGGGCGACAGGGTTACACGGGCGCCCCAAAACAGCGCCACTGCCAATATAATGTCAAATCGGACCATCGCACGCGCGGCACGCCGCCGGCTTCCGACGGACGGGCGGCCAGGTATCGGCACGCACGTGCCGTCACGTGCCATCACGTGCCGATTCGGCCACCGCGTGGTCACGTGCCGCATGCGCCGGGCCGAAGGCAGCCGCGCGCGCTATCTCATGCCGTCGTGCTCGCCCGGCCTCGTTGGGCGCCGAAAAACGCGGCGCGACTGGCCACCGGCGGGACGAGCGGTGATGACTCAGATCGGGATAGCCAGCAGGTTGTACGAGCGACCCTGGTAGTGACAGCCTGTGCCCCGGGGAAGGTACCGGTTCGGTGTTATTCACCGCATATGCTGCCTGGGCCGTAGCGTGGCCGTAACGTGACGAAACGTGGTGGTACCGCAGGCGCCAACAGACATGCCACAGGGTGCGGCAACGTTTTTAACGAGAACTTAGAAAAGTTTTAAGGAATGGGGAAAATTCCAGCTGCTCCGCTGATTCTCGCGCGCCGTACACGTGCAACTATTAAAAAAATCCTTGACATGGGCCGTCGTACAGTGAATCGGACCAACACAGCCACCCCAAACATTGTCCCCCGGACGCATCGGCAGTGTAAGGCGGCCATCGTTCCGGGGCAGGCGCGTGCATGACGGCCACCCCTGTCCGCGTGTCCGCACACCCGAACCGGTCCAACCGGACGCAGTCACGGTGCCGTCCAGGGCCACGGCACCTTACTCGGCACGTGCTGGGTGGCGCCCGCGGCCGCCGTCGCCCCTGCACGCGGCGGCGGGCGGCGGCGGGCGCCGGCTGCGGTCCGGACGCCGGCGGCCGGTGCCTTTTGCGGAGATGTGGCGCCGCTCAGCGCCGGAGCAGATGCGGCTGAGGGGAGGAGCCACAGGTGGTCACCGCCGCTTAAGCGCCGGTGGATGGCTCACGCTCGTGGGCTGATGGGGTGTTGTGAATGTGTTCCGGCGGTGGATGCAGAAGCGTGGGAGATGGGCTGGTGGGACTTGTGTTGTGAATGTGCCCGAACGGTGGATGCAGGGGCGTGGAAGAGCTGAGAGGTGAGTGAGGCGCAGTGAGGTGCAATAAGGTAAGAGGCGCAGCAAGAGATGCTGTGTCAGTGCCTTTAAAACCAATGGTGTCATATTTCGGCTTGCGTGCTGCGAGTGACAACATTTGATCGCAACGTAGTTCCGCGCGTTCGAGGTAATGGCGCGAAGCGGTTTTTTTAGCGCTGTCGCGCACCGTTTTTCCGGTCCATTTTTACATGCAGCACTCACAACGAGAACTGAAATAGTGGCGCGAACGAATACATGAAAGGTCCGAATATAAGTTCCAGTAACTCAAGGCAATTTACGGTCCGGCTTCCCGCGGGCGGCTGCTCCGAATTCCCGCACATTTACGACCGCTGTTAGCTTGACAATGAAGCTTAACTGTTCTCGTGGACTCGTTTCTCCATTTTGGGCTGGTCAGCGGCCAGCGCCGGCCGGAGCTGAACGGACGGTGTCCGGGACAGACAGGCCCCGCCCCGCCCGATCGACCCGTGTCCGCCACCGTGTCCGCCCCGTGTCCGCCCCGTGTCCGCCGCCGTGTCGGGCTGAGGCTGGACTGGGCGAGCGGCACTCCGTTAAAGAGTCCCGGACCGCGGCCGTGTTCCGCCTGATCAGCGCACAAATGCCGGCAGTCAGCCAGCCGCCGAGGGTCGTCCCAAGACATAACAGGCATGTCGCAGCATGACACACTGTCGCGCAGGTCCGCGCGACACCCCCAGCCAGAAAACAGGTCTGGGACCGCGCTTTCGTCGGCCGTGAAAACGCTGTTCCCACAGCTAGCTAAGTCATTGAGTAAGCGTACACCTCCCGCTTGAACACATCTTGATGATCCCGTGTGGGTGGCAGGCTCGGTCATCTGCGTCACGCACCTTCACCCCAAGAGCATCAATACCGGTCGCTCGGAACAAAGCTCCCATAAAAACCCGTCGTCGGCGTGGCACGCGGACGGGGCCAGATGTTTGATGGGGGCGGCGGCCCCCGCCGGATGGGCCACGGCAGGCTGGGCCCTCCGCGGCGCCGAGCGCCGATGAGTGACGGGCGGGCCGGCCGCCGCCGGACGGCGGGACCGGCGGGACCGGCGGGACCGGCGGGACCGACGGTCGGCCGCGGACGTCCGGTCACGCCGGCCGGCTGCACCCGCTGGGCGAGACTGGACCAGCGGGCCGGAGCGCGACCTGCTGGACTGGGGAAGATCAACTGGACTGGACTGCACGAGGCGGACTAGACTGGACTGGACCGAGCGGGGCCAACTGGATTAAGCGAGACGGACTGAGCCGGGCTGGACAGGTCCAGCGGGGATGGACTGGATCAACTGGACAGAAGCGGGCTGGGTGGAATGTACCAACGGGGCTGAACTGGATCAGCTATCATACGGACGGTGGATCATACGGACATACGGACTCTCTCTCTCTCTTTCTCTCTCTCTCCTCTCTTCTCTCTCTCTCTCTCTCTCTCTCTCTCTCTCCTCTCTCTCTCTCCTCTCTCTCTCTCTCTCTCTCTCTCTCTCTCTCTCTCTTCTCCTCTCTCTCTCTCTCTCTCTATCTCTCTCTCTCTCTCTCTCTCTCTCTCTCTCTCTCTCTCTCTTTTCCTCCCTCTCTCTTCTCTCCTCTC
>NW_023596136.1:27219658-27282325 GCF_011947565.3 Pollicipes pollicipes | reverse complement strand
GCAGTTGGTGTTTGGGCCTGGCCACGGTCGTACTCCGGCGCCGCTGCCCACAATCCACACATTTTCAGAGCCCCCCCCCCCCCCGCCCCTCCCGGCGGGAGTCTGGCGCCCCTCCAGACCACCGGCCGGACGTCGCGGAGCAGACGCCGCCCCTCCGAGCGGCCACCGTCACCCGCGTCGCCGCCTCCCAGGTCAGGGCAAAGCAAGCTCCGGAGCACACCGCCAGCTGAGCTGAGCGGGAGCGGCCCCGGCTTCGACCGCGCCGACCGGGCCCGGCCGGACGGCGGCGGCGGCGGGCCGGCGGACCCGCAGCGGCGCCGCCGCGGCCATCCGTCTGACGCGTCCACAAAAACCGGCCCGCCGCCCGCGGTGCGACAGACACGGGCCCGGCGGGGGACCTCGGCCGACCGACGGCGCAGACGGAGCGACAGACGGCCCCGGCGGGAGCTCAGCGGTGCTGTCAGACGACGCCGACGTACACCCCCGGACGGACGGAACGGAACGGAACGGAACGGAACGGAACGGAACGGAACGGAACGCGGGACGGGACGGGACGGGACGGCCAGGCTTCACCACGCGCCGGCTCAAGCTCACGGTGGCGCGCGCCGTGCCCCGACTCGCGGTCTCGGACGCCGGCATCGGACCGCGTCTATTCGGGGCTGATTTGGGCGGCTGTGAATGAGCCCTGTTCACTATGATGGGCTACCCGTTGATACGAAGGGCGCCTCGGACAGACCTTGTCTCAAAGGGAGTTGGCGTGCTTCTCATGAGTCATGTCTTATTTTCAGCTTCATGATCGGAAGGGAACGATCCTATCAAATGTATTCCGGCAGTCACGACGACTTTAATGCGTCGTTAAGGCATAACACGAATTTACAGCTTTTGATACGCGTACATAAATCCGGAAAAATGGGCCATTATGTTGGCCTGAATGAGCACCCGACACACAAATGATCATGAGGCAATAAGTTGCGTCGAAAAACCACGGTACAAAAAACAAAAATGGAAATCCAGATATGAAACACGGTGAATTTAATAATCCACGACGAATGCAACATTAATTTGCCTGTAACCTGATTGAGTAACCGGGATTTTAACACCATTCCCCATCACAGGCAAAATTGTACTGACCTGCCTAACTCAAATCGGAAATGTAAAATTTCTTAACACAACAAGTTTAAAACGGGCCCCAATCTGACCCCACCCTCGGCGGGCTGGGATCACGATGACCACAGTTACTTGACTCGCACAGCTTGGTGCGTGAGAGAACGTGCGACCGCCTCAGCAGGAGCGTGTGTCGACGTGAGCAGTTCACCACGCGCCCGCCAGCGCTAACACTGAATCCGCCGGTCTGGGATGGCTTGGAGGATCGATGTCGGGTATCGGCACCCAGAGATGAAGACGTGACAACAGCTGCGTACTGCAGGTGAACATACCGTCTACAAAACAATAAGCGAATCAAACACTACCCACCCCACCCAAAGGCAGCACCAGTAATCGACCAGCAAGCGGCCAACGCCATCTTTCTGAGACTCGGTCTCAAACATCACGCGGTGGAACCTGAACTTGGAGGTTGGGTCACGTTAACAACACAGGCGAGTACGCCGGTACAATGTGTTCAGCACCCATAAAAAACTATGTTTTTTACAATACTTATGTCTTTGTCACCAAGAACGTTAATGCTTCAAAATTAATCCCCTCGGTGAATTGAAATGATGGCGTCTCACAACGTCTAATGCCGGCTATTCTTTTAGGAATGCTGCCTGCTCACCTGCGCATGAACGCTGTACAGTAATCCGACATTGATCGGGCTCCTCAGCAGCGCGCCATTGAACGGAAGCGGGGGGGGGGGGCAGATTTGACCATCCCTGCTAATCCCAAGAACGGCCGGGCCGAATAAAAAAAATCGCAATCGCTAGCGCCGTGGCGTGCGGTTTCAATACAATGAACCTGAGGCCGGAGGTCAAGGTCAAGTGATTAAAATTTTACTTTTGAATATCTGACCGCTTCCACGGCGCACTTTATTAAGAAGAGTATCTCAGGGTGCGAAATTATTGCGCCCTGATCAAACATGCTATATAGGAAGGTATCCAATGTTGCGCGCCGTACCAGGCTTAGAGCCAAGGTCACGTGCCGTGCAAATGAGGACGGACACATTGATCTGTATGTCTATTTTGATTATTTATTTCTGTCACATATGAAGCAGCTTAACACGAAGTGGGGGTGCTTAGCAACCATTATGAATATCAGACACGTGAGCAAGAGCTACTACTTGTCCACAAGCCTTCTAAGGTCAAGGTCAAATGAATAACCTCGGTGATGAATAAGCGGCTGGATCAATTTTCGCGCTATTTTTGAGGGTTCAGTCCTGCTGACAGTGCAACTTGGTGCCCATCAAACCCGCTGCCAGTCGCATGGTCGTTGGTTTGCGTGTGAATCCGATAGACGGCTTCCTCCGCCCCGTCACGTGTTGCTGCGGCAGACCTGAGGCCCCGCCGCCGCGCCGCTGCGGCAGACCTGAGGCCCCGTCACGTGTTGCTGCGGCAGACCTGAGACCCCGTCACCACGCCGCTGCGGCAGACCTGAGGCCTCGTCGCCGCGCCGCTGCGGCAGACCTGAGGCCCCGTCGCCGCGCCGCTGCGGCAGACCTGGGGCCCCGTCGCCGCGCCGCTGCGGCAGGCAGACCTGAGGCTCCGTCGCCGCGCCGCTGCGGCAGACCTGAGGCCCCGTCGCCGCGCCGCTGCGGCACACCTGAGGCCCCGTCGCCGCGCCGCTGCGGCACACCTGAGGCCCCGCAGCCCATCGCTACGGGCCCAGCCCACCTGGGCATGGACAAGGTATGATGCGATGCATTTCAAGCCTTAACTCAATCATGTACAGATAAGCGCTTGAAACTTTGTACAGACATCCTTCAAAGTCGTATCTAGAACACCACCTTGGTATTTTCATAGTTTTGAGAGTCAAAAGCCAATAAATGTTGGGTGTGCTCTTTATCCATATTTTGTTATTTGACGTGCCGATACTTCGATGTGCAGCATTGAAACAACACGACAAGGCATATGAATGATGGAGAAATTGGCTCACACTTCCCGTTTCCAGGTATAAAACATGTTGTTTCGTTCGGCTTCTGTATCACTTGGTCTACGACTACGCGCTTTTGTCAAAAATAGGCAAGCATGACATCATTCTGACGTCACTCACGCCTGATCCATCATGGTCTCTTAGCGGTTATTCTGGCACACGGCGTACAACTCATGCAACTCACCCTGAATTTCGCAACGATATCTTAAGTTTTTTGGACTATCGCGAATATTGGACAAAGGGGGCAGATTTGGCCCCCGGTCTACACCGGGTCAAGGCGTCTATACCAACTAAAATCATGAAAGCGGAACGCCCTAACGCATGTATGCCGTCTAGTCACGAGCGAGGCCTTCGCCGAGCGTGTTTTACTTGAACGACGAAATAATTTTTCAGCTTAAGCGACCTGGCCTAATATAGCCCGGCCCTTACATCATCCATGTACATGTCTTTTCAACCAGCTGTGGCTTCGAGCAATTTTCAGCGACGAGAGCCGTTATTCAAAACATTTACATAAATACTGTCCAATTGGGCGTGGATTCACGCAACATTGTATACCGCCATACATGTGCAGGAAATGTACAACAAATTTCACCTTGATCCAAAAGCATACCATTGCCTGCAGCTGCACTATTCTGACATAAAACAAGGTATAGCTCCCATATATCCATTAGCAGTAAAAACGTGACATGTAACTTGCAAAAACGCTACACAATGCGTACACAAATCGGATGCACAATCCATTATCATAAAGCACAACTTCATCACGGACGAAAACTTTATCGTTCGATTTAGAGCCGCTCCCCATAATAAACGTCTTGGAAAACAAACAAAACAGAGTATTGCGTAACAATATAAGAACGTTCAGCACGTTTTTTTAAGGCGTTTAAAACATACCAGTTACGCAGAATCCTGCGAAACGGCATAACAAACAACCTTATTTTAAACGGCATAACAATGTAATTTTACTTCAGAAAAATAGCCTCCGATTCCATTACTCCGAAGTAGTAAAGAAGCGGCCAACACCCTTCGACGGAGGAGCGTGCGATCGTACGTGCGCAGGCATCTGTGTGGCGGACGCCCGAGCGCGAGCTCTGGGTTCGCCCATCGTGTGGCCTTTCTGAGGCTTCTCAACACCGACTAGCATTCCTAGCGTATCTTGGCCATAAGAGCAGATACAGACGTGAAAGGGGTCACGATAACATGGGCACATGATTGCCTAGGAATCAGTAAGCGTTCTGGAAGGCTGTGCGAGCCATACCACCGCCAATGGTCTGCCTTGTCTCCTAAAAAACGGAGTCTCGAGCGCCACTCGCAGCGGCCTAAGCCGCGAGAGACTGCTGGAATGACACCTTCAGATGCGCCACAACTCCATCATTGCGGCTGCTGACCGACTAAACATTGACGTTTTGCAATACTTTCGGCGCACTCACAGGGGCAAAGAATTATAAATCCACCCATTGCGCGGACATACATGGCTTGGCCTGCCCAGGCCGCCGGGTAAGGCCTGCTGTGGCCAATTTTCAAGCGACGTCATGTCTTAATACGTGCGTGGACACGGCATAAAAGGCTATGAAAGCAATGCTGTATCAAGAGAGTCCAGCCCTCTCATGTAGGACGGAAATGTACATTCGTTCGCAACACCCATGCTACATATGCATCGGTTCCATGCTCGATATTTTTATCTTATTATTTTGTATTTCTGCGGCACTTTTTCATCTAATTGCATTGTTTGGTTGTATTTATTTTCGGATTTCCATTTGTTTGTATTTGTAAGATATCGGGTTGCATCCACCTAGGTCTCGGCATAATCTGGGTTATGATAGCCAGCCCCTGTCAATGCATGCCGCGTCCCACTCCGTACAGGACACCGCACTGGTCCCGTACCCCGTTGTCCGGTTAAACGGCGTCTGGCAAACATGTACCGCCGTCCAATCACACATCTCGTCTTCCAGTTTTGTGGCAAATGGAAGATGGAAGACAATTTGCCAACAAGATTTGTAAACGAATGGGGCCGAACACAGAAATGCTGCTTGTTGCAGAATGGCAAGCCAACAACGCTGGTCCAAGTATAGGCCGAAGGTCAGAGAATGCGTCTATTGTCTTTCACAACAGATGCAGGACCTCTGAACACAGCCCGTGCCGCCCACCGCCTCACGTGACACGTCGAGCGCCAGTCCCAAGGCACCAGTCTTTTTGCCTGGATACTGTGCCAAGCCAAATGCTGAACCGTCCCGCGTCGCTGCATTAATCAGTCGCCAGCCGCGACTCACAGCACCCAAATCGAGCACGGAAAACGCGACGGCTCGCGTGCCGGGACCAGTCTGGTGAAGATCAGTAAAACATTCCGTTTTGCGATCGCGAACTGCCGACGGCGATACAAGAAAAGAGGCACTCATGCAAATCAAATGTAACGGTTTGGAACACGGTAAAAAATGGGCTTGACACGACGACACCGTGCGGACCCATAAACGAATGGCCGTGACAAAACAAAAAGTGGTGGTGAAAGGACGTTTACCTAAGCGCGATGGAGCGATTCAGCATGCTTTAGGCGTGCATGCATGCAAGCAAACACGCATGAGGCATGGTTTAGCACGATCTTTTCGATGATCATATATCGCACTGCGTGCAAATTGTTGGTCTGTCATTTCGTACATCGTGTAAATTGTTGGTCTATCATTTCGTACATCGTGCAAATTGGGTGGATTACACTGGTATGAAAATTCGGTAAATCTAACTGCATAAGTCTCATACATTCCCTCATTTACAGTGTTTTCCACAGTGCACCACTTTCCTAATCACAATTCTAGTGTTTCCACGCACATATCCGCTGCACGAGGACGTGCTGTACCGATTTCGGCACCCCACGGACCACTCGGTGCGCAACCACATCATGAACGGCAGGTGAGGTATCCACGCTCTGTCGCGAAACCAGCTAAATGTGGTGCGTGTCGGACAATACACACGCGCGCGCGCGCGCGTGTGTGTAATAGCGGACCGATCAGAGTAGTTGACGCACCCTAAAACAACCAGTCCATTTAGGGCTCAGGTGACTCCCCATCTGCGTGGCAGCCACCAAGTGCCGACCGCACCAGACAGGCGCGTGATCACCTCAGCCACATGCCGCAGACGTGCGACAATGACGAATGCCTACATCGGTACACACTGCCGCGTGCGACAGGCGTCGAGCGGAGACCGAGCCGCGCGCGCGGCGCGCGTCGATCGCCTCACCGGGCCGGCGCCGTGTGACGCGCGTGCGACAGGCGTCGAGCGGAGACCGAGCCGTGCGCGCGGCGCGCGTCGATCGCCTCACCGGGCCGGCGCCGTGTGACGCGCGTGCGACACGTGTGCGACAGCTGTGCCGGCAACACGCCGTGCCATTGTTGCTGGTAACGAGCTGCAATCTCGGCGTCGGCTGGCAGCGGGCCCAGCATGTGGCGGCCAGGGCGGGACGGCGACCCTGTCGCGCTGGGGAGACGGCTGTCGTCGGGACCGTCGGGGACAGCTCGACCGTCCGGGAGGGAGCAGCGCCACACGGATCCCTCAGAGGAACGGGTGTCGTCGGGACCGTCGGGGACAGCTCGGCCGTCCGGGAGGGAGCGATGCCACACGGATCCCTCAGAGGAACGGGTGTCGTCGGGACCGTTGGGGACAGCTCGGCCGTCCGGGAGGGAGCGATGCCATGCGAATCGCTCACAGCGCCGAACAGGGTGCAGTTACGGCGCGCCGGAAATGGAGCGGCGTTCGTAAAGCTTCGGATTAACTAGTCGATTTAAGCGATATCATGAATTGCATAGCAGAATCGGGCGACCCGCTGCGAGGAACGGCACGTGAATAATACGACCAACATGCGCTGATTTATATTCTCTAATACAAGGAAACAGCCACGCCTCCCATTGTCAAAAGCCATCACGAGCGCTATTAAAATTCAGTCCTCACACATTCCTTGGTCTCCCAGGCGGACGGCTGCGAAGCTTGGCGGGCGGGCCGAGCAGGACTGCGGAGCACGTGGCAGAGGAATGGTCGTCGCGTTCGTCGCACGCGTCAGACGGGCCGCCCGACTACCGCGTCCGCATCGCACCGCACAAAAAGCCTTTTATCTGGCCGATCGGCTTGCATTGCACAGAGAGCGTTGCCAGCCTCGCGCTGAATGTAGGCCCGCGACCCCCCCCCCCCCCCCCCCCCAGGCACTCGCGATGATCTGCCGCCCATCGCTGTCTCACTGTCTACTGGCCCTGCATCCAGACAGGATGATTGGCACCTTGCCTTGATCCAGACATGGGTGGATTGCATCCATGACATCATACATACTCCAAGCAGCGGCCGGAATCTCCTGCACACCGCACCTTTACCACGATGTCGCGTCTGAAGTCATCGCCAACAGTGGCCTTCAACCGCGCACGCTGACCGTACCTGCAGACAGCACCTCAGACACCACCCTTCACCCGGGCTAGCCCACCGACGCCTTCCCCGCCGAACCCCCGACAGGGACCGACAGCTGACGGGGCCGATGACCGCCGGCCGACCTTGACGCGTGCCTCACGACAGGCCAGGGGACCGCGTCTGCCCGCCGCCGGTCACGACCGTCCGCCGACGTCACGGCCCGCGTCTGGGACTCACCGCCGGGGTCCGCTGGGGTCGGGGGGTCAGCGGCGCGGAGGGGGCGGGGCCGTCTGTCGCCAGGTGGCGGCGGCCGGCCGGCTGACGGCGCCGCCAGTCCGAGGCAGCGGCCGGCTCGGCGGCGGAGGGGCGGCGGAGAGCGGCCAGTACACGCCAGGTGGGACACCGCACGGCCGGCTTCACAGGTGGGACACCGGACCACGGTCCTAACAGGTGGGATATCAGAGGACAGTCCTCACAGGTGGGAAACCGGAGGACAGTCCTCGCAGGTGGGACACCAGACCACGGTCCTCGCAGGTGGGATACCAGAGGACAGTCCCCACAGGTGGGACGCTAAAAGACGGTCCTCACAGGTGGGATACCAGAGGACGGTCCTCACAGGTGGGATACCGGAGGACGGTCCTCACAGGTGGGATACCAGAGGACGGTCCCCACAGGTGGGATTACAGAGGACAGTCCCCACAGGTGAGATGCCAGAAGACGGCCCTCACAGGTGGGACACCGGACCACGGTCCTCACAGGTGGGATACCAGGGGACGGTCCTCACCGGTGGGATGCCATAGGACAGTCCTCACAGGTGGGACACCAGAGAACGGTCCTCACAGATGGGACACTGAAGAACGGTCCTCATGGGTGGGATACCAGGGGACGGTCCTCACAGGTGGGATACCAGAGGACGGTCCTCAAAGGTGGGACACCAGAGGACGGTGCTCACAAGTAGGACACCGACGGACGGTCCTCACCGGTAGGATATCAGAGGTCGGTCCTCACCAGTTGGATGGTCCTCATAGGTGGGACATCGGATAAGGTCCTCACAGATGGGACACCGAAGCACGGTCCTCACAGGTAGGAGGGACAGCACGGTCCTTACCGATGGGACCGCGGAGGACGGTCCTCACAGGTCGGGGTGGACGCGACAGTCTTCGCTAATGAGATGGGACGACACGGATCTCGCGGGTCAGACATGGCAGTACGGTCCCACTAGGTGGGACACAGCGGATAGTCCTCACACGTGGAACACGGCAGGGCAGTCCTCACGGGCGGATAGCAGTGGGACGGCGTCCCCGACAATGGTGATGATTTGGGCTTTAGAGTGCGCCGACTGCAATGGTCGTGTGGCGCCCATGATATTTGGGACGCGGACAGGCGTTCGTCGCAGGTGAGACGAGCCTCGACGATACCCATAGTCTGGACGAAACGGAGGTCCTCACAGGCGGGACAGACCCGCGCCGTCCTCACCCGTGGGACGGCCCAGCTGCCGCTGGCGGGTCTGACCTCCCGGCCTTGTCTCGGCCTGCACAGCCTGGCCGGATCGATCCGTCCGTCAATAAAGGTGCCAGGTGTGTTGACAGTGCCCAGGGCTGTGCACCATGGCGTGCACAGCCAGAGCACCCGTCCCGTGGCGGGCCATGTGCTGCCCAATGCATTCGACACGAGGCGTCACTATTTCGCGCGCCGTCGGGTGCGCTTTTTTAGGTGGACCGCGATCACGAACCCTTTCAAGGGGCGCCAGCGACTGGTGACCATGCTAGCGCTCGGGGGCCGTGGCGGAACCGGGATCGAACCCGGGCCCTCCACGTGGGAGCCGAAGGAGCTGACCACTCGAGCGTTTTCCTCGAGCGGTCGCCACTTCGCCAGAGCGCCCGCTGCCAGGCTGAGCTGGAGTGTACGTTCGTGTTCAGCCGGCAGAGCGCCTCCTGCGGAGTCCAGTTAGTGCCGACCCGGGACGAGCCAAGATCGCAACGATGTAGTTTATGCTTTAGTGCCAGCACAGGTTGGTGCCGTCAATTTAAATCCTAACCTTGATATCTTATACCTACTGCAGGGTCGGCAAGAGCGAGACAACTTTCTTCTCTGCTAATCCACGGAACTAATATTGGCTACTCGTGATGGGTTTGTGAATCACCGCTGTGCACAAACAGTGCTGTTCCTAACTTACCACATTCAGACAGCGAGTTCGCAAATGCAAAAATGTAAATGCAATTTACTGAGTCTGTCTGAAAGTCCGTGACACGCGCCCCTTAACTGAAGACCCGCTGACCAATATTCAGCGCACCCGCATGATTATTGACGAGCAGTCGCCTCAGATAACGATGTTTCTCAGGTTGGTACGCCTGAAGATCGAAGGTCACCTTAGCAGTAGCCTAGAACGGCTTAAGTTCAATGCCATGAACTCATCTCCATGAATCTACCGCCCCAGTCCCTGAGTGGCGGAGCCTCGCAGACAAAGGATGCGAGATAAAGTCGTGCAACGATCTGGCCACGTTTCCCCACTGACCCAGGCGGTGTGGATGCACTGATCGAAGCCCGAGGTAGTCACATCGCGTGACGATGTGGTTTGAACCCTCCCCGTTCCACATAGCTCATCGGCAGTGGCCGGTTGTTGAAGCACGCTGCACCGCTGCTTGTTTGCTTCGAATACCTCATCTCCGATCATGACGAGCGATCTAGGGGAAGGGTTATGACCCCCAGATTACCACAAAGCAACATCAGGTCCTCGACGAACAGCACATACCTTGAACCAAGAGGACCTCCTGGACCACCAGCGTTCGAGGAGATGCACAACGTCCCCCACTTAAGTTATGCAGGCCTTGTCATGGCGGATGGATTCGCGCGAAAAGCTTAAGGCAACACCACTCCCATCACAACCCCTGCACCAGCACGACTTCATGATGCCGCGCTTGCCTGTGGCAGATTACGTCACCTGGATAAAGCTATGCTCGCTGGGCTAATCTGAGCAAAAATGTGGATTCCATCACGATGACTATGTGCCGCCCGTGATCAAGCTGTTGACTACAAGGTGGATACGTGTTGCTGCGCACTACACAGGACATCAATAAATGTTGTGCGATTTTATAGAGCCCTGGCCTTAGCTAACAAGCTTACGGGACTGGCCTTTGACACTCTTGAACAACCTACGCACCTGGAATGGATCAAAATGCATTTGGAATGCATGACCATTTTGATCATTACGACAGGTCTTCCAATAATTTTGGGTGGCCGTGCAAATAAAATAGGCAGTCAATTTCTGTCCGCGTTGAACTATCGACATCTTCAGCGGAGGTGTGGCGAAATAAAGCAGGAGAGCACAGCGTGATGCCCCAGCGGCACCTCACACCAGTGACGCCCAGTCCGTCCGGCAGACAGCAGCCATGGCCGGCGTCGACATGGCCGACCTGTTCAGCCGCGTCAGCGAGGAGCTGCGCACGCAGGAGGGCAGCCTGCTGCACCGGCAGCTGCGCGAGGCCAGTAGCGGCAGCGGCCGGCTGGCGGCGCTGATGCAGCTGTCGGCCATGTCGGACGTGACGCCGCGCGGCCCCGGCCGGCTCTCCAAGAGCCAGCCGGACGCGGCCGAGTGGCTGCTGCGCGAGCGCGACGCCACCTCTGACGGCGAGCGGCTGGCGCTGCTCAACCTGGCCGTGCAGCACGCGCCCACGCCCGGCCCGGACGAGGCCGAGCCGCGCGACCACGGCGAGACGCTGACGGCGGCGCTGCTGCGCCGACAGCGCGTGCTGCGCGCCTGCGGCCGGCCAGCCGACCTGGCCGACAACGAGGCCTACCTGCGCCAGGTGATGGACACGCTGCCCGAGCCGACGCGGCGCAAGTACGACCGAGAGCTGCAGGCCGAGCTGAGCGACGGCGGCGGCGCGCTGGCCGGCCCGGCGCCGCCGCCCGCCCGGCTGCCCAAGATCTACGGCGGTCTCCACTACAAGCTGAAGCGCGTCTCAGCCCTGGTCAACGTCGACTTTATCGAGGGCAAAGGCCGCTGCCTGGTGGCCAACGAGGAGATCCCGCCAGGTGAGCGAGCCGGCCAGCGGCCGCCCACTGCCCACCGGAGCCGCCTCTCGTGTCATGGTAATGCGGCCTGGTGCCTGGGCTATAGTGCAGGAGTGGCTGACCACCTACCCTGTGGATGATCATTGGGTTTGACAAAGACAGGGCGACACGTATTCCCTAACAACCTAGCTGGGGGAGGGACAAACGCGTCTCCGTATCCGCCGAGCAGCCTTCTTCCCACAGTCCATCACGCCCCAAAGGATCCTGAGCGTGCCCGTGCCTGCACTGCCTGTCGTTTGTTGCAGGCTCGGTGCTGATCACCGACTCGCCGTACGCCTGGGCGCTGAGCTCGGAGCGCTGGCCCACCCACTGCCAGTCGTGCTGCCGGCGCACGCTGGCGCCCGTGCCGTGCACGCGCTGCGCCGCCGTCGTCTTCTGCAGCGCCAGCTGCCGGCAGACGGCCTGGACGCGATTCCATCGGGCCGAGTGCGGCGTGCTGGAGCATCTCCGCGCCGGCGGTCTGACGCCCATGGCGCTGATGGTGGCGCGCACGGCGCTGACGGCCGGCATGGCGCGCCTGCGCCCCTACCTCGACCGCTGCGACACGTACGACGTCTCCGGGGTCGACCCGGCCGCCGCCTACGACGGGCTTGATTACGAGGCCGTGTTCGACCAGGTGCCCAACAGCGCGTTCCGCTCGATCCTGGACGCGATCCGGCGCGGCACGCTGGCCATCTACCTGCTGCGCTGCCTGCAGCTGACGGAGCTGGGCGTGGCCGAGCTGGACGAGCAGCAGCAGCTGCAGCTGGCCGCGCTGCTGCTGCGCCACCTCGAGAGCTGCGCCTGCAACGGCTTTCAGCTGAGCGAGCTGGTGGCGCCCGAGCCGGGCGACGAGAGCGAGCCGGAGGCGCTGGAGCTGGGCGGCGCCGTCAGCGCCACCGTCAGCCTCATGAACCACAGCTGCGACCCGAACGTGACGCGCGTCAACCACGGCCGCCACCTGATCGTGGTGTCAACGCGCACCATCGCCGCCGGCGAGGAGCTCCAGGACAACTACCGGGCGCTGTTCCACGAGGCGCCGCGCGCCCAGCGCCAGGCGGCGCTGCTCGAGCGCTACCACTTCAGCTGCCGCTGCGCAGCCTGCCGCTTCCACTGGCCGCTCTACGACCGGCTGCCGACGGTGGCGGCGCGCGCCCAGGTGCGCCAGCTGCTGGCCGCCGGCGAGGAGTACGAGGCGGACGGCGAGCACATCAGTGCGGCGCAGGCGTTCGGCGCCGCCGCCCAGCTGGTGGAGCAGGAGCACGACGACCGGCTGCAGCCGTGCCGACTGCTGGTCGACTGCCAGGGGTACCTGACGCGCAGCCTCTGGCTGGCCTACCGCCTGTGACGGGCGCGGCCTTACAGCGCGGCGTAGCGGCGTCAGTCCCGCCGGCGCGTCCGCGGACGCCTCAGGCGGCGGACGTCGTCCCGACGTCGGCTCGCCTGATTCCAGGCTTGAGGGCGCGCCCAGCCTGGGGAGGCGGCCGACGGCGGATCCGCCGCGGAAAGTGGTGGCCCCAGCTGAGCTAGTCCCCGCAGTTGGCTGTTTGGGCACCCGGTAGCGTGCGAATAGCGCCCTCCCAGCGGCGGACGGCCGCGTCCGATCGGCGAGCGCCACATAGTGGCGAGTCACTTCTGCTGTGATCCTGAGTGGTGTCTGAACTGACGGCATGCCCCGCCGCCGCCCCGCGCGGAGTCGACCGCGGCGAATGTCCGGTCGGCGCGGCCCGCTCCTCTCCTCCCCGCAGCGGGCAGTCGCTCCGGGCGACGAGGGCGCCTCCCCGGCCGGAGCGCCGCCCCGGCGCCTGGCACGGTGCCGGCGCTGACCGGAGGGCGTGTGGGAAGGTGTGCCGGCCGCTGTCCGGCGCGCCGCCGCGACCTTGGCGTCAGCTGGCCGGTCTGTGCGGCCGCGGCCGGCCGGGGAGAGGCGGGCAGGACGGGGCGGGGCGGGGTGCCCCGGCTCCGGCCGCAGTGCAATAAACCGGTCGCCGAGGGGCCCACAATAGGCTGACATGGCTTGTGTCGAGCGACCGGACCGCCACGGCGGCGAATGCAGACGGATATCCGGTGTCCACGCCGCGGCACGCGGCCAGAGCGAGCCGCAGCTGCCAGCCCGCCGGGCGCCGAGCCTCAACACAGCGAACACTTGGATACGGCCTTTCCAAGTGGGAATCGCGAGAGAAAGGAATCGGACTCCCACCAGGGGAAACCCGACAACGTTCATTTTCCTGTCAACTCGACAGGGGTCACTGGCGATGACCAGAATTGAACACTTCTACAAACGTAACATCGATGTGTCAAATCTGGCTGAAATGCACAGGCACCGGCCTAGAGCCAGCAGATTATTGCTCGTATGACTACGAAGACCGGCTATCAATGTGTGCGATACGGCCCAGTTTTGAAGCAGTTTATTTCGATGCTGCGCATGCCCAACACAGCTCCACTCACGACATTCACGGCGCCGGCGCCGCTCAGATACGATCCATACACGGTATCTTCATCTCCAGACTCCGCAGATGGCCCGGCCAGCCCACCGGCCGCTATCTAACGGAGCGGCGCTCGGCTGGAACATATCAAGTTCACGGCCAGGCCGCCCGCGCCCGTCCGGTCGGCACCAACAGCGGCTGCACGGGGACCAGGCCAACCCCACCGGCCAGACGCTATCACGAGGCAGCCCATGGCTCCGCGCCCCCTAGGACATACGACGGGGCCATTGAGGGGGGATCAATACCGAGTCTTAACACGCGATCCTTGCTGGGCCGCGTGGAACGGCAACAACAGCGCGCAGCGCAGTCGTTACTGCCGATGCAATGTAAAAACAACGGGAATAACGGCTACAGCGAGCTGATGGGCATGACCGCAGGACGCTGAAGGAAGCCCACTTAGTTTAAGTGCACCAGCTAAGCTGGCATGCACCCCTGCAGGTTTC
This sequence comes from Pollicipes pollicipes, assembly GCF_011947565.3. Classification (NCBI taxonomy): domain Eukaryota; kingdom Metazoa; phylum Arthropoda; class Thecostraca; order Pollicipedomorpha; family Pollicipedidae; genus Pollicipes; species Pollicipes pollicipes. Next base: position 27,267,882 of record NW_023596136.1, on the reverse strand, counting down.
CACCCCGTGTCCGTTGTGGAAGCCCTGTTTCTGTTGCGGGCCTCCGATGAACGACCGTGTCGTTCTGGAGAAATATATACGCAAATATCGGCGCCTCTGCATAACACCGCAGACCATTACACTCCGTGACTGTTGTGCTCCGATCGAACGACAGCGCCTGGTCAGTTGTGGATCGGGCGCGTAATGAAGCCAAGGACACTCACGATTATTTATTGTGGATCAGATTGAGTAACAAAACAGTCGGGCGCCCGGTTAATGTCACTTACAACGGCCAAGTTCTTGATTCAGGGACGCTCGACACCACGCCAAGTTACGAGCATTGGCAACATCGCAAGCCAACAGCTCAAAACGGCAACACGTCTTCCGCAATGTAATAGATGACGACACATGCATCACTGGAAGAGACAAATGGTGACAGTTATGGCCCCGTTCACCACGCGCCTATCAAGGCTGCGCCGAACACGCCTCCCTGATTAACAAGGTCGATAACATTGGGCATCGAAAACCAGGCGGAGATATAACTGCCTAGCTCTAACAGCTAAGTGAGCAAGGCCGGAGAAGACTGCTATAATATGTTAGCTTACGCGCAGAGCCATCCCCCTTCCCCCCCCCCCCCCCCAATCACCGTTCAACACCTTGCCAACACACAGCTTGGACCAAACAATGGGCCCTCGTTGGTTAAATTGCAGCTTGGTGACGGTGATTATCAGGTATTCACGTCAGCAGATCACTGCCATACATGAAGTACTAGCACAGGAACATGAGTATCACAATCGTTAATATGACGCGACATGTCCTATCTCTTCACACCGCCGCATGGTCTCACGTCAGGAAAATCCTCCATTAATGGACTTGGTCAAATCCAACACGCAGAGCAAAGATCGCCAGGTCAGGCGTTGTGTTGCGCTCGCGTTTGCTTTCTTTCTCATCATTAAACTCTACCCAACACACAGCACCTAATACAGATGCCCGGAGACCACAATATTGTGCGCTGCCCATGGCGCCAAAACTGTAGGCTGCTTTAAGTCGTTACCATCAACGCCCCTCGTGTTCATTTTTGCTGAGGTAGTGGGAGCAGCATAAATGGAAAAACGCATACATCACGCACTGAGCTTAAATGAGTTGGAGTTGCGCAGCTGACAAGGAATGCAAGCGCAAAAATCGCGCCCTTCGAAATCACGCCACTGTTTACATCAAATTGGATAGTGGCGAAAGCCAATTTTTTGCTTCCCCTAATGTAACATTCGGGTGTCAATTCTAAAATCTAATTCCTTGAAACCTGCCTGGTTCGACCTGGGTTGTCAATTTTAAGGAACATCAATAAATTTGCCATGATTTACGAATTTGACAATGACGACGAGAGTGCATGGTCGACTTAATAAAATTTGTTTGGGCTTGAAATTAATCATAATCGACAAGAACATGTTCTCCAAAGTTTTGATGCCTCAACATCTCCCAATTCATGCCCACTGTCTTGCATTCCAAGTGGCTTTCGATTTTCGAAGGCAACATTCCGTTCGCTTACTGACACACCTTTGAGCTCGACAGTTTTGAAAAGCGTTGGCGGGTTATAGCGGGTACATTCGCCAATAACATGTCGATTCGCGCTTTCAGCTGCCCTGGTTGCTAAGATCTGACCTTGATAAAGAAAAAAAACTTACCAAATGGGAGGAACCATGGTTTGCGCACGACCGCGCGACCTGGTCTCCACGCACCTACCCACGCTTGTGCGGAAACGATCGTCTGTTTTTCCCTCAGTTAGTTTTTGCTAATCTCGAATTGATGCGGCCCCGGGAAGTCCATACCTGGGCCTGGTTTCGAGGCGTGTTTTTAAGCTTTTCTATCAGAGACGTCCATTCGATCACCTTATTTCTATTTCCAAACACAGAAACTTTCCTGCCATAGATATCTGTGGTATGATACATATATGCTCACTGTAATTTGAATTTTTTATTCTATCACGTTACCTCGACGGCATATCAAATCTTGGTGACATTGCAAGTGTTACAAGAAAAGCCCACCTGATCAAGTTTACAGGCATACGTCTAAAAATGCATACATCACAAGCTTCGTGAGTTGCGCTTTGCGTTGCTGAAGAAGCTTGGACTCGCATCCAGGGATTGCAAATACATTAGCTTCAAGGCAGCGTGGCATGGGGGCCGAGCAGCGTGGCACAAGTTGACAATGTTATCATAGTTCAAGTGATAGCCGGCCTACGGCCTCGCTCTAAATCACCATACACAAGCCATTAGACATTTTTTACCATTGCAATCATGTGTAGAATCACAAAAACAATCTCTGATGTGGGGCCTTACCACTTAATGAACACGCCTTGCACATGTGTTGAAAAGAGTCGGGTGAGGACACAGGACCAGCCGGGTGGCCGGCTGATATTCTCCAGCGCGGCTTCTGGCACACCTTTTGGAAGATTTGGTCACACAATACTTGTTTTAAAATCCACTTGCGGCCTTGGACATTGTGATGGGTAAGTGGCGATGAGTTTTGACATGCCACGGCCCTCCTGGCCCCGAGATGCCAGAAGTCAGTAAGACAATTCTCTGCACAGTATTCTGCTCACCCAATGCTATCCTTTCAGTGAAACCTGACTACCATATTTAGCGGCCCCTTTACTACGAAAACAACATTTGGATTGCAGAAGGGCGTCATTCCTCGACTGCCGGGGCTCAAAATGGACCAAATCGGACACGGTTTAGAATTTCGGCGTCCACAGGTGTCTATTCGTTTATGCATGCACATGGGCTACATGGATTAGGCTGCCGTGTATTAACCTTCCTCGCACACCACATGTAATAATTACGCGCCCGAGGCAACGGGAGCCAAGTTTATCTGCGGAAATATGATGGCAGGGGCGCACGCAGGCTCACGCTAAGTGGGGGAGGGGGAAGTGGGGACTCTAGCCACGCCACAATCGCGGGCGACGTCATGCTTATGTTCTTTGTGAGGTATGGCCGTGTTCGTGTTGTCACGTTATATTTAACGACGTGATGTTTTGACGTCATGCTAAGTTACTCTATTATACCTCTGATTGGTAATTGCCCGATTTGTTCACGACGCAACGCACACCTTAATACATCAATAACCTTAGACGGCAGGGGGGGGGGGGGGGGGGGGAGGGCAGGCGTCCCAAGGGGCCACTACTTGAGGTACGCCCAAGGGTGATAAGAAATGAAACGATAATTTGCCACACCGGACCATGACAACTTGGACTAATGCAACTATTCCATCACGATGCAAAGGCAATGTGAGCACTCTAGCAGCCATTATCAAAATATTCCGGAACTGCTCTTTTAGCCGGAACGCGAAACTCCATACGCCAGCAATGTCGTCACGGTTGACAACAAGTGCGCAAATGTGGGCGTCGGCAAGAGTATTCGATTGTTAGCATATTGCTCAAGTGTCCAGACCCCACCAAGTCCAGCCACAAAGCCTGCGGACAGCACACAAGCCGCAGCCAGAGGGTCGAAGCCTTTGACGGATCGACATATCGATGATTGCCGTCAGCAGCGGAGCGAAAGCGAGGCAGAGCAGGGTATTGATCGCGGACAGACGCGGCTGGGCATTCGCTCTGCTTCCTGAGTGATCCACTACCCGGCCAGGCGCCTGGAATGAAACCGCAACCGCGCCGAGTTGGCAGGCAACGTTCATCTACAGTACTGCGGTCCACGGTCGTAGAACTCACCTTTCCATTGGTCGAATGCCACCTTGTTGTTCTTCCACGGGACTTTTTTGTTGAGCAGGCCCGTCTCAAAGAATATCCGGTTCCCAAACTTCAAAGCGACAAACCTGAGGGCCACGACAATGGCTTGCTTGGCGCAACATACCCGAAACATGATCTGCATCACTCACTATGATAGTCCGGGCTAGTCGCAGAGACAACATGCCTCAAATCACACTCACTATGATAGTCCGGGCTAGTCGCAGAGACAACATGCCTCAAATCATCACACGCAGTTGGCACAGCACATGGTGCAGCCAGAAAGCTTCGCACACTGCAAAGCGTCCTAATTATCTGCAGGTACACCCTGCTGTAAGACATAATTGGTATCCACATCACTCGCAACTCCCCGCCCACGTCGAGCGAACAACCAACCCCTCCCGCTCCACCATGCCGTTCCGTGCACCAGTCACCGCGGCGCGTCCCCACCACTGACCTGAAGTAGTCCCTCCAGATGAGCTCGAACAACACCCAGTACGTGGACTTGTTGGCGGTGCGCTCCGCCTCGTAGCGGCGCACCTCGGAGTGGATGTGGCGCGGCGACAGGCAGCCGAGCGCCAGCCTGCGTACGGCACGGGACGGCTCAGGTCAGGGGCAGCGGCGGGCAGCGGGGAGAGGAGGCAGCCGAGCGCCAGCCTGCGTACGGCACGGGACCGCTCAGACCGGCAGCTCGGGCCGGGGGCGGCGGCGAGCCCGTGGGGGGGGGGGGGGGACGGTGGCGCGCTGGCCATGTGCGGATGACCCACAATAATTGATGAGGTTACCGCGAGCGACACTGCACGGGCATGGGGCCAGAACACGAAAAAAACGTGACAGCAACGGGCCCCGGGGATCAATTATACGTCCTTTTACGAGACTTTCAAGACATTCAAGGCAAAATATCCCAGATGACACCATTCATGACACCTGCACCAATCAGGAGTATAAATAAAGAAAACTTTACAGCATACAATTCGAAAAAAACGAGTGCAATAAGTTCCTCTACGAAACTGGCTGATAACTACCCGGCCGCCGCCAGCGCTGGCATCGCGCGCCACGCACCAGGGGCTGAATTTGGTGGAGTAGTCAGCGCCCACCAGGCCGTTGCGCGTCTCCTTGTAGGTGGCGACAGCATCCGTCTGCCAGAGGTAGTGGCGCAGCCGGTCGAGCGCGGCCGCCTCGCCGCCGCGCCACGGGAAGGCTGAGCGCGCGTCAGGCGCCGGCGGCGGGCCGTCCGGCAGGCCGAGCGCCGCCGGCGCCGGCAGCGGGCCCGGTGCCAGCGCCGGCCGGCAGCGGCCGCAGACGGTCCGGCATTGTGAGCGGGGCGCGCACGCTGGCCCGCGACTCCACCGCCTGCCGGAACTGCGTGTAGACGTCCGGCACGCTGCCGGCGGCGCCACGCGTCAGAGAGAGCCGTGATAGGGGGCGGCACACTCGCAGGCACTGCGAAAAAAAGCTGCACCGGATCAAGAGCAGGCAAGCTGTTACCAAAACGTTTTCTGAATGGTTCGCAACAGTGAGTGGTTCAAAGTACGGCGAACGTTCCACGTAGCTTGTTTCGGGCCAAAGGACAACGCATTAGCAGCAGAGGCGGCATGGCGGAGGCAGCGACGGCGGACCAGACATAGGCCTGATGGTGTTTAACTAATACTGGCCTCCCTGGCACCTGACTGCATAGATTTCGCCACGCTGTGGCTTACGGCTGCACGAGCCGGTGGCATCTGACCTCTGGACCTTGAACGGCAGGTCGTCCCGGTGGTAGAGCGTCGCTCCCCACACGGTGTGGACGGGTACGCTGAGCCGGCGGCACGCGTCAGCCAGAGCGCGCTCCACCCGCAGCTCCTCGTCGGTGGCCTCCTGCTGCAGCACCAGTGACAGCCGGTGGCCCGAGAGTGACGACAGCAGGTCCGGCACCGCCGACTCCGGACGACCCTCCCGTATTACCAGGTCACTGGTGATGGGCAGTGCCGCAGAGGTCAGAGCTGTCCCCTGGCTATCGGTATCAACAGGCCACTCTGAGATGGGGCATGGTCACAGTGCCACTCATGCTGATGGACTTTCTAAAAGCAGACAAGTCAGACTTCAAGTGAGCTTAACATGTAAGAAATGGCTTCCTTCAATTTACAGCAGTTGTGAATTCCCTGGTGATCAGTACGAAAATCTTTGCAACATACCTCACTCTGTGCCAAAAATGGATAAGCCACTCATCCACATTGCAGCTCCAAAATCCCATTACAGTTCATGTTCATATATTTTGTAACTTTCAACAAGATCCGGTGGCTTTTTAAAAGTTACATGTCACCATTGATATATATGGGCATAAAAGAGACCATGTAAACCCTAGTACAAATAGCCTAACACATCACACATCAGTCAAGGGATCATTTTGGTGATTCACACTATTGCACACAATACCATACTATAATCATACTATTCCAGAACAGCATGCCAACAGATGCACATGGTGAGAACTTCATCCTCACCTGCCATGCTTTGTTAGCTGGGCCCGCAGGTCCTCCAGGCTCTGCAGCAGAAACCTAGCCCTGTGTGCTCCTGTCTTGGGGAAGCCGAAGTGGTATGTTGTCTGGAAGTGACGGGGGTCCAAACAGTAGAGTGGTACAACAAAATCTGATGAGCTGTGGGCCATGTGAAGTACCTGCAACATCAAACATCATCAGCCAGCATCCAGAAACAAAGTTCATAAAGGGTGGTTGAGGAAGTCCTTCTCCTTGCAGGATTTCTTTAGGACTATACTCTCCACCTTGCAATTGGTAACCCTCCTAACAGCAGGCATATCAGTCCAGTTACTTCTATCTCTCCTCCAACCTTTGAGACATACATTTCCCTACCCACATCTCAAATTGTACTAAATTCTTGAATTATTCTATATTGAAAATATTGATCTAAGTATTCCTTCTAGCAAAAAAACTCTGAAACATCATAATCCACTCTGAAAATGGGTTTCTAGGCTTTGATATTGGCAGTAACCATGCACAGAATCCTGTAAATTCTTGACTTCCTAAACAAACACAATTTCAGCTGGAATCTACCTGCTGATGGATATTATGTTTCCTACATTGCCAGACATGTTCTGCATAACATGAGTGTTTTACTACTTGGGCACAATAAAACCATAAAATTGTTATCTTAGTGAGCACTCTTGCATGTCAGATACTGTACCTCATTATCCAGGTACCGGAGGTCATTTCTCAGCAAGGCAATGGCAATCCTCTTTCCAGACATCCTCCCCACCTTCAGAAAGCTTGATCACAGCACAAAATACGAGCGGAAACCTGAAGCAAATAGAGAAGTCAACTGCATGCATATGGTAGGGGAGTTTGTTCAATTTCCATTTGATACCTTCGACTGTGGAGTACAGCTTATCCCTGCCAATAAATATTGCCACCACCAACCCGAATAGCACAAACGTGCAAAACGTGCCCCAAGTGCTTATGGACCAATATATTAATTTCCCAACCCATCTAATAGCAGCCTGACACCACAGCACCAGATCCGTGCCAATATTACCACAGCATGCGCTCCGCAAGTTTACGTTACATAATAATGACATGATTGCGTGCCGCGCGTTCATTGAGATTCAGTTTACGCACGGGCGCACCATTACTGCCGCAAAATCCGGGAAGGACTAAACGGCTGACAAAACCTACTGATAATCCCATACTCCGAGCCGATAAAATAAATCACAACAAAATTTCACCAGTCGATGCAGCATTCTCAAAATACTCGTATTTTTGGAACAAAGTGGCCTTGGACTGAGTCCAAAGCAAAAAAAAAAAAACGCCGAAAGCTCCAGTAGTGAGATGCAGACATCCCCGCTCTCCCAGCCTATGTGACCTTACCGATGTCACAAAACCTTAAGAAGTCGATTGTCATCGTCAAAAATCTATGCTTTCCAGAACTTGGTGACACCGACTCATGACAGCGATCACCGGAAACGCTCAAACGAACAAAACATATTTTGGAAACAGTCCCATGCTCCGAGCCTATGGCACCGGTAGGCACAAAACCTTCGCCGATAGATACGCCATGATCCGTACCATATCATCCATCCATTCCATCCATAACATCGAGGTTTTGAGTCAGATCAAACCAAAAAACGCCAGAAACCATCAGAAATTTGCTTCCAGACAACTCCATGCTCCCAGCCCATGGGATCGATCGCCACATAGAAGTCACCAATCGATGCGCCATGGTTCATTACTTGCGGCCCAGGGCTCCAGGACCAATCACAACAAATCCCCACCAGTCAACGCGCATAACCGATATCTTCTCCTTTCCAGAAAATGGTAAACTTGTGTCAGATCAAAGATGACTAAAAATGCGCCAACTCACCTGAAGCTAGCATGCAGGACGCCCTTTGGTCCGAGCTGATTGTACCAACCGCCACAACACCTCCACCAATAGATGTGCTATAGTTGATCACCTGGCTTTTCCAAAAGCATATGATGACTTGAGTCACGTTAGAGGTCGCAAAAAATGAAAAAACGGAAAGGCAGTAGTTTGTGGACAACCTTATGCTTCGAGCCCGTGGGGCGACCAGCACAAATCGTTTACCAATCGATACGCCATATGACTTTATACGCCATAACATTAGCCCCATGCCCGAGTCTACGAAAGGCTTCGGCACGAAACCTTTGCCAATCGATATGCCATAGTCGATCACCAAACCTTTCCAGACCATGGTTTCCCTAGCTTCTGTCAAATATCAACCAAAACGTCTGAAACTGACAAAAATCGTTATGCTAACAACCCTAGGCTCCGAGCTTATGGACCGATCATCACAGCACATTTGTCAATCGATACGCCAAAATTGATATTTTACAGTTTCCAGTTAAGTGATGACCTTTGATTGGGTCAAAAGTCACCAAAAACTCCAGAGGCACCATTTGGCTATTTGTGTCTTCGGCGAAATTTGACCGGACTCAGTCACCTTGTTCTGCAAAAGGACGGATTATCGACCATGACGCATTCATTGGTATGAATTATGTCTACCGTTGTTTTAAGGCTCGCAGCAGTTGACTGTCTGCAGTCAACTGGGGTGGGTTAGGGCGTTCTTGGTGACCTTTGACCTGACTCAAAGTCATCATCTTCAGTACATGATAGGTTATCGACCATGCGGCATCGAGTGGTGCAGGTTTTGTGTCATTTAGTGTGCTCGGGATCTGGGATCATTTGCAAACCAATTTCTGGCGGTTTGGGGCGTTTTCGGAGACCTTCGACCTGACCCAAGGTCACCATGTTCCGGAAAGTATAGGCTATTGGCCATGGCGTATCAGGTGGTAAATGGTTTGCGATGATCTGGCCCATAGGTTCGGAGCATGAGGTTCGCACAGAATCCGTCTGCAATCCAATGTTTCCGGTTTTGGACACTTTTTACTTTTGACTCGGCCCAAGGTCATTTTCTGCTCGGAAAGACAGGTTATCGACAAAACGGCATCGCATGGCAAAGATGTTATGTCGGTCAGGCGCATAAGTTCGGAGTATGGAGTTCTCCGCAACCAACTTTTTATGATTTGGGCGTTTTTGGCGACGTTTGACCGGACCCGAGGTCACCACTTTCTGGCAAGGATTATATATTTACTATATCGCATCGATAAGTAAAACCTTCACGGTGATGTTTGGACTCTGAGCATGGGGTTGTCTGCTCACCAATTTTTCCGGTTCTTGCAATTTTTGGTCATTTTTTTATCTGCACCAAGGTCACCATCTTCCGGAAAGAATAAGTTATCGACCAAGTGGTATCGGATGATCAAGGTTTAGTTTCAGTCGATTCCATAGGTTTGGAGAATGGGACTGTCAACAGGTTTTGTCGACCGTTTAGTCCTTACGGGAGCAAGGGCTGAAAGAGCACATACAAATTCTAATACAAGGAATACATATAGATGTGAGGATGGAAATACAAGGAACACGGAAATTTACCAGAATGTCTTGTAAAAAAGCTTTTAATACGATATGTATATATATATATATATATATATATATATATATATATATATATATATGTATAGATAGATATAGTTCACCAAAGTTGTGATCCTCGCCATTCACCACCTCAGTCTCGCGAACCAACAATCTCCAGCCACAATCGGGCAGGAAATCACACATGCAAATGATTTAGTAAATTATATTGTATCACACCCGTACAAAGTGACTTGCCAGGCGAAACAAAAGGCTTAACGCACAGGAGTTACGAATACTGTGGTAATGGACAAATACAATGCTGAATGAACCATCGCAGGTCCTCTCGCATCTGACTAGATCAAATAAAATGGGAATGGCACAACACCCACCTAAGACACGGCACAACCCTCACTGCGCAGCTTACGAGGCGAAGTTCGGAATTCCACCAATGAAGAGCTCACCGACGATCTCCTCTCGATGCCTCATTGGCGAGATGGCGGGCTGACAATTCAACGACGATACGAATTCGCACTCACACCGTAAAAAAACCGCCATCGACGATATGTTTGGAATGCTGTCTTAACATAACGGATACACTCTTAACGCTCTAGATCGGTGGAGGTATTTCTCCAAATTTTCTCAGGTAGGAAATCATAAGCAGACTTGCAACACTCATAACCACATAATGATAGATAACTGCGGAACTAATTACAAGTTGACAACATAACAGCGAGAGCATAAGACACGCGAGCATAGCAGTGAACGTCAGCACTACATCCAAGCCCATCCTCGGATAAGCAACACACCAGCAGTTACAGAGGCATGGGAATTGGCGGTGGCTAACATGCACCCACCAGACACGGTCCTTCCGCATCGGGGGGCACGATAATGCAGCAACAGGGTCGCTCTCTCTATCTCTCTCTCTCTCTCTCCTCTCTCTCTCTCCTCTCGATCTCCTCTCTCTCTCTCTCTCCTCTTTCTCCTTCTCTCTCCTCTCTCTCTCTCGTCTCTCTCTCTCTCTCCCCTCCTCCCTCTCTCTCTCCCTCCTCCCCTCCTCTCTCTCCCTCCTCCCTCTTCTCTTCCTCCTCCCCATCTCTCTCTCTCCTCTCCCTTCCGTCTCTCCCTCCCTCTCTCTCTCTACTCCTCGGTCCCCCCCTTCTCTCATCTCCCCTCCCCCCTCCTCTCACTCTCCCTCTCCCTCCCCCTCTCTCTCCGCCCTCCCCCCTCCTCTCTCCTCTCGCTCCTCGCTCTCGCTCCGCTCTCACTCTCTCTCTCCGCACCATCCCGAAAGGCCCTTACCTCGGGTTCATATCACAAGTCTGCGGTCCTGGCCGACCTGACTGGGAGAAATCCTCCCATCCACCTCTGCGTCCGCGCTCTGCGCCCCTTTTGTTACAGCGTTCACCACAGCCCCTCCCTCAACACCTGATGGCCTCCGCCCCACCCCGTGGCTCCCACCCGACGTCAGCGCCCTCTCCTCCCCGCCGCCTCGACTCATCACTCAGCGGCTCCGTCCAGAGGCCACGTCTGCAGGCGTCCGTCCAGCAGCGCGGCGGCCAGGCCGGGCCGGCGCGGGTGAAACGCCACGTCACTGACGCCGGCCGCGGCGGCGCGCAACTGCGCCAGCGGGCCGCGCGGCTGGCGCACGTCCCAGAGCCGCACGTGCGCCGCGTCGGCGCCGTGCGCCAGCAGCCGGCCGCACGGGCTCACGTGGAAGCCAGCCGGCAGCGCGCGCAGCGGCGCCGGCAGCCGCTGCGCCAGACGGCCGCAGCGGACGTCCCAGAGGCGCACGCCGTCGGCCAGCGACACCGAGCCGACCAGGTCGTAGAGCGGCAGCGCGGCCGGCACGCGCGCCGAGCCCTCGCAGAGGCGCGCCAGGTGCGGCGGGTGCGGGTGCGCGCGCGCCAGTGTGCTCGCCACGCGGCCTGCCTGCACGTCCAACAGGCGGAGCGCGTGGTCCGAGCAGCAGACGACGGCCAGCGTGGAGCGGAACTGGGCGGCGCCGGTCACGTGCAACACCTCGCGGCAGGGCAGCCGGCACTGCAGCACCGGCCGCAGGGGGCTGGCGGCACGCGGCGGACGCTGTCACGGGGTTGCTGGTGGGAGCACGTGTACGTGGACTGCAATGTAGCGCCAAGTCGGAGCCAAACGTACGGAGCAACGCAGTTTTGGAGAGACGGAACAATGGCGGGGTAAGCCTGCTCGTAGTGTAACCGGATGCATGCTGCCAATGAAAATCTGGGCACATGTTATATTTGAGTGCACTGATCCGAAACAGTTGAGCTTCAGGTTCATAGAAAGCCTTTTCACGCATTTTGTTATGAAGATCAATAAGGTGATTCCTCGACACGTCCGCCCAGGAGCGCCAGGCAGCACTGGAGGCTACTCACCTTCGCACGCCGTCACCGTCGGCCAGACGGAACAGACCGACAGTGTCGCCCCAGGCCGACAGGACGAACTCGTCCATGAAGAAGAACTGCGCGGCGGCGAACAGCGCCTTGGCCGGCGGCCGGAGCCCGATCGTTTCTCCCGAGGGGAAGCTCCACAGGTGAAGGCCGGCCGCCGAGGTAGCCACCTGAGGACAGCAGAGACGCCGCGTCAGCAGCCGACACACAGCTGGAGGCCAACACAGCTTCAGCGGAAACAGCATGGCACAGACAGACAGCGAGTCAGCCACTGAAGCACACCTAGGCGACACTTTAAAGGGCCTGGACTGTGACTTTAAACATATTCAACGCGAAGTGGCCACACTTGACCTTTAAAAAGGTAAGCGAAAGGTTGGCCACCTACAAAGACGCTGTTCTTCCCCGAGGCCGACTGCAGTTAGCTACGGCACATAACATAACGCAAACGCCTAGTGCATAACATAGCCACCGCTGACCAGTCTGTCGCTGCCCAGGTTCCAGGAGACGGACGAGACGGGCCCCTGCGTGCCCATCAGGAACTTGTCCTGGGTCACCGCCAGGCCAGTCAGTCGTGCCACCTCCAGCGAGCGGCCCAGCCGGCTGGAGCAGGCCACGTGACGCCCGCAGCCTGCAGAAGAGGTCACGCCACGCCACGGCGTCACGCGCGACACCCCGGTCACATACCCGCGACGTCGAACAGGTGAGCCGTCACAGATCGTTAGTTGTGGGGTTTTACGGGCGCGTCGACTGCATTGGCTATTTGCACCCGTCTCAGATCATCACCACGTCATTCCAACCCATGAGAAGCTGAGAACCGAAGTCAACACCACGAGCACTAGCCGTGTCCGTGGCATGCCTCGGGAACGATGAAGCGTGCGTGCTTCGGAAACGGGAAACGGCGCATCGCAACATCACACAGGACCACGGGCTGACAAAAGCAAACACTGGCCAATGGATGGCCGAGCGCTGCGCAGCGCTTATCACATGATACTCTGAGGTGGGATGAATGCCGCGATCCAAACAAATGGCCACTATCTGCCCTCAAAATCCGCCATCCATACCAGACCGTCCCTTGAGCCCGAACGAACACCACATGACCGAGCGCAACAGCGGATGCAGGGCTGGAGCTACTGACCGGAGACGGCGATCCTCAGCAGGGTGTCGCCCTCGCGGAGGATCCTCAGCGGTCGGCCGGCCACCGGCGCCGCCACGTGACACCGGTATGTGGCGCTGCACTGCGCCGGCGGCTGGTCACGTGACGCCGGCGGTCGCTGCTCCGGCGATGGCAGGTTCGAGAGGGACAGCCGAGACGGACCCGGCTGGGGAGCAGTGTCTATGAACTACACGTGGTGACGGTGGCGGCTGGTGAGGGCTGGGGTGTCAGACGTTTCAAATGCACATTTATAGGATAACATCGAGCTAGCTTACATGTGATATGCATCGATGCTTGATATGCATCGATGCTGGCGGTCTGTGACGGTCGAGACTCTATCATGTGTCTCCTGCCACTTCTGTCCGAAATGAGAGCCGATTCTAAACAGAGCAGCCATGATGCATTGACAATTCCCACACCACACTCACCCGACATCCCTTGAACCTGGGCATACCACACACGCCAACCCTTAGCGCTCCTCTGTTGCCGCCCCTCGCCAATGGCCAGTCAGCCGCGCCTGTCTTGCGCCACTCTCCCCGTGATGTCCCGGCGCCCACCTTGGCGGCGCGGCCGGCGTTGGTGCGCGGCTGGAACATGGTGCGCCGCGGCGCCGAGCCGTAGCCGGAGGAGCGCACCTTCCGGGCCGGGGCCGCCGGCCGGGGCGGCGGCGCCGGCGCCGGCCGAGGACGCAGCACGGAGCCGACCGGCAGCGGCGACCTGAGGGTGCGCCTCACGTCAGCGGTGAGGGATTGACCCGCGGCCCAGCGAGGAGAAGAGACGCGGGAAGGATGGGTTAGAGCAGTAGAATCTCAGTGGATATGCGTGATCCATCACGCGATTCACTATGTCGGGACCATTGCAGAAATAATATAACCAGGGCTCAACTGGTAACGCTCTTCTTTGTTTGGCTGCTCCCTTATACATGATATGCACTGGAGGTTGTAAAGGCACGAGTCTTTATTTGAGGCCCCGGAAGAACGGCCACCAATCGACAGCTGTCAAACGTTGTACAGTGGCAAGGCGGACATCAGCTCGGGCATAAAACGAGCCATCTGCACCCATGACATTCCATTTTCTTATCACTACAAGCGGCCAAGCCGCCCGTCGCTGCCTTCAACCCCCACTTGCTGGTCCTCGCGAGACAGCCCCCAACAGAGACGGCGGTCTCGACCACGGCAGCACACCTGCAGACGATGGAGAGCTCGCTGAGCTGATCGTCCACCACGTCCGCGAGCACCTCCAGCGAGAAGGCGGCCACGCGACCCTGCAGGGCCGACCGGCCGCAGACGACGGCAGCGCCGCCCGGCGTCAGCGACAGCGAACTACCGCCCCACGGCTCCGGCCCTGCGGCCGCGGGACGGCGGCTGATGGTCACAACCGCGAGCGTGCACACACCGGCCACCAGTCCCACAGTGGCACCAGGGCAGCACGAGGACACCACACACGCGAGATGTCACGAGGATGTCACGTGACCGGCCATTTTTTAAAGAGAACACGACGTGCATCACCTCGATCCCTTTATGGAGCGCCAGCGACTGCGTTGGGCATATTAACGTTCAGGGATCATGGCGCAACTGGGATTCGAACCCGGGCTCAGCGCGCGGGGGTCCGACGCACCAACCAACCGGCCATTACGCCTTCTGACCGGAACCCGACGAGCCGGCCGATCGCGCCGCCTTCGCTCACGGCAAACCCATTCACTCGTATCGAATCCCGCGCCGCGTTTGACAGCCGGCCACACGCGTTGGAGTCTCCCGCGCCATCTGTGCGCCGCTCGGCCCATGCCGGGACGCCGCGCCTGGCCGCCCGGCCGGCGGCCGCTCGCGAAGCTCACCGGTGCCGGGCGCCGAGTAGACGGGCAGCCAGGTGCGCGGGCTGATGACGCGCAGGCCGTCGGTGGTGGCCGCCAGCAGCAGCGAGCGCGGGCCGAACAGGGCGGCGCTGGGCCGCCGCAGCGCCAGCAGCGCCAGCAGCGCGCACTCAGGCCGCGGACTGGCACTGCGGCCTGGCGGCGGCGGCCAGACAGCGTCAGGCGGCGGAGAGGCGGCGTCACGAAGCTCGGACGGCGTCAGGCGGAGTGAGGGGCGGCATCACGGAGCCCGGACAGCGTCAGGTGGGGGACAGTCGGCGTCACGGAGCCCGGGCAGCGTCAGGTGGGGGACAGTCGGCGTCACGGAGCCCGGACAGCGTCAGGTGGCGGAGAGGCGACGTCACAGAGCCCGGGCAGCGTCAGGTGGCGGAGAGGCGACGTCACAGAGCCCGGACAGCGTCAGGCGGGGGGACAGTCGGCGTCACGGAGCCCGGACAAGCGTCAGGTGGCGGAGAGGCGACGTCACAGAGCCCGGGCAGCGTCAGGTGGGGGACAGTCGACGTCACGGAGCCCGGGTAGCGTCAGGCGGGGGACAGTCGGCGTCCACGGAGCCCGGAAGGCGTCAGGTGGGGGGACAAGTCGGCGTCACGGAGCCGGGCAGCGTCAGGCGGGGGACAGTCGGCGTCACGGAGCCCGGGCAGCGTCAGGCGGGGGGACAGTCGGCGTCACGGAGCCCGGGCAGCGTCAGGCGGGGGGACAGTCGGCGTCACGGAGCCCGGGCAGGCTGTCAGGTGGCGGAGAGGCGACGTCACGGAGCGACTCAGCAGGTTATTACAATGACGGGCAACACATACTATGCTATGAAGTGATACGAAGTGACGGCAACCCGTAGCTAGCAGATAGTTAAGATGAGTGATAGAAGACATCTAGAGCCAGCGGGCGGCGACACTGGGCCCGATTCGAGGGTCAGTTCACAGCCAGGGTGATCACCGAGGCCCATGGCGATGGGGGCTCCTGCCACGCACCGGCGGGCGCTCTGACGCCAACGCTATTCACCCCGACACATTCAGCACAGCCAGCTACAAAACCCTGCACCGTCTGGGAGCCATGCCAGACGACCAGCGACGGAGTACAGGTCGGCGGCCCGCAGCCGCGCCCCGCAGCCGACCGACCTTCTGGGGCGGGCCTCTCCAGCTCGGCGGCGGCCACCTCCGTCCAACGGCCGGCCACCTCGCCCATCACGGCCACCTGGGAGCCGCGGCCGGCCGCCAGCAGCCCGGTTACCCGGTCAAAGGCCAGGTCACCGGCAGGGCGCGGGGTGACCGCGTGAGAGGTGTAGAGCAGGGTCGGCCC
The DNA here is from genome assembly GCF_011947565.3 of Pollicipes pollicipes. Classification (NCBI taxonomy): domain Eukaryota; kingdom Metazoa; phylum Arthropoda; class Thecostraca; order Pollicipedomorpha; family Pollicipedidae; genus Pollicipes; species Pollicipes pollicipes. The sequence goes on along the minus strand of NW_023596136.1, from coordinate 27,251,524 downwards.
AGCCGTCTCCCACACCTGGCCGACAGGGAGGTCGGAGTCAGACACGACGCTCTTAAGTCCCTCTCAGGAACGTCCAGAGACCAAAAGGTTGGCTGATGTAGGAGCTGTGAATTGAACCAACACACTTAAACGTTCTAGTGCGAAAACAAGACACGAGCCCGTTTTGTGAAGACGCAGTGTTGTGGAAACAATGCATGTGCGCATGATCCTATGATACATTTTTATTTAAACTGGTCCGAAAAAGCATAGGGATGATGAATGAACTAGCCAAAGAAGAAACTGGGACCGTAAGTATGGGGTTTTGTGGTTCCCACAATATGGTGGAAAAGGTTGTCTTACCTTGACCTCGCCCGATTCGCTGCCGGCCGCACAAATGGTGCCCTCGAGGCGGACGCAGGTCAACGTGCTGTCGTGACCTCGCAGGGTCATCAGGTGCTTCACGCGGTCCGTATCCAGCAGCCAAACATGTTGGCCCACGCCGAGCGAGAGAACAGCAGCAGCGTCGGCAAGCTGAGGTTCGCCACCAGACGATAGATGGCAGCACGCCACCGTCGAGAAGTCCTCTCCGAGCATCACGGGCGCTCTGGTTGGCTCTTTCGAAAGATCAAACAACCAAACTTCAACACTTTGAACACGAAATCCAACACGTTTGACATTCATTAAAACTTATCGAAGAGCTTGCAATATAACTCAATCGGAACAAACAGCAGGATGGCACACAAGGCCTCCAGGAATTCCAAATAAGCTGCAGCATGTTGGTGTAATGCTACGCAGCACGACATGCCCCGTGAAAAATATGCAGTACTTGCCTCGTAGGTCCCACAGAAGTATGTTGCGGGCGCACGTGACGAGGAGGTGCCCCGAGCCATCCTGGAGCGCCATACACTCCACGCGGGGATGTGGCAGCGTCCGGCTCTCCACCGACTGAGAAAGTATTGAGTATGAAAATGGGACAATGGTCACCGAAGGATACAAGGCATTGAGTAAACATTTTGAATCCTTAAGTACTTATCATTTAGTTATAATGACGCACAAACCTCATGCATCATACAGCATTGAGACCATTTCAATTAACAGGTCACCCCTTGTCAAAGCACAAACAGGTGTGCACCACCTTTTCATGTACATGGCGTGGGCGACCGTCACCATGACCTCCATGGCAGCGTTAAAATCGTGCGTCATCACGGCGCTTACATGGGATCCCGACCAGCCTCGCCCGCATTGATCGCTGTCCTCTCTATCACCATTTACCCCGCCCCCTCCCCCAAGTACTCTCTCGCCACTTTTCTGCAGGTGTGGCCGCCCTTGACGCCAACCCGTCGGCACCACCGTACCTGTGCAACCAGCGTCGTCCCCTTGTCCAGTCGCCACACCAGCAGGGTCGCCGCGGCCGTCTTGGCCACCACGTAGCGGCCGTTGCTGTGCACGTGGCGCACGTGCTCGTCCGGCAGGCCAGGCAGCGGCAACGGACGAGGGACGAACAGCAGCGGCTTCGGTCAGCGCCGGCCCGGACGAGCCCTCGGCGGGCGGCGCTGGCCAGCGACGCGCGAGTCCTCGTCGGCAGAGGGCGCATCGGCCGGGCCCTTCGTCGGAACGAGCGGCAGCTGCCGACGACGCCTCCGGTAGGGTGCGCTGGGGCACGCGCTGCGCCCCGTTTATCGGGCGAAAGGCGGCCCGCGGCCGGACTGGGCACCCGCGGCATCCCCGCCAGGGCGGCGGCGGGAGTACGCAAAACTCACTGGCGTCCAGACTACCGACGCCGCGCTGATGAACACAGGACAGCGCAGATCAGCACAGGGTTTCGAGGCTTCTACCGCGTCGTCCGCTGATCTATGGCAGGCGACCCAAGGCGGGGATCACAGCTCAGTGCCACCACCATCAGCCCCTGCAATCGCTAGCGATGTGCAGGTAGTCCTCTTCACTCGACCTGAGTCTAAAATCTGCGATAACTTATCACTATTGTTCCCGTACTGAAGCAGTCTCACCCGACTCACGAGTCGAAGCGGGGGCTCGCCTCAACTGTCGCGGCGTGCAGCCTCACGCCCATTCGTCACCCGCAGAACCGCCGGTTCTCTACAATCAATCACCTCGTGTCTCGGACCTCTCGCCTCCGATCCGCTCGCGGTCCTCAGCACCACAGTCAGCCCGCACCACGGCCCTTCAGCGAGCCGCCGCCGCGCCCGCGCGCGTCCGGTTAACTGCTCGCCTCTCCGTCACCGCCTGGCGGCCTCCTCCGGCCGCAGGATCAGCTGAATGCCGCGGTATACGTCGCGTAGCTGCGCCACGCGCGGCCACGTGTGGCGGAAGAGCGGCACGAGGCGCGGCGGGTGGCGCAGCACGATCGCCAGGTACGCCACCACGCGGTGCATGGTCAAGGCTTCGGCGATCACCACGTCGCTGAGCCGACCGCGTCGGATGAAGAGCGAGGAGCGCCGGCCGCTGGCGAACGTCGTGGTCAGCTGCACGCCCAGCGACGACTCGACCAGCAGCGTCTCCCGCTTCACCTGCGAAGGCCGGAGCGCTCGGGTCACGAAGAGGGCGCAAAACAATGTGGGTCAGGGACGGCGCGGTGAAATGAGGCTGTCACGAAAATCCGGGGATAATTTTAATAACTCCGTGAAATAGCCTACTACCATTGCACTATGGCACGAGCATAAACAAGTGGCGAAATAGCGCGGCAGTGATATCAGCAGCACGATAGCAAGTTTGCGACTGAAGGTGAGCATTTACACTGGAAACACGTAAGTGATGTCATGTCGAATCACTTGGATGAAAATATTCAATAGCATCCGCTACAGCCTTTGGAGCGGCTAAACTAGGAACCGCCCGATGCAATAAACGATGTATATTTAGCACCTAACAAAAAAGGTGAAAACCAATTACGACATCAACCTTACAACATCAAAGAAACGCAATCCGCGCACAACGCACACATCCTCCAAATAAAATCGGTGAGGCAGCATCATGCCATTTTTATTGGGCACTTCCAGCATCCGTATTTGCACAGCTTCGAAACAACATGCGACTAAATCAACCCAAGCTTGGATGGAATATCCGTATTTGCACAGTTTCAAAACAACATGCGACTAAATCAACACAAGCTTGGATGGAATCGATTGAACTATCATTCATCAGCGGCACTGACAACACAACTCCCACGCGTATATGTGCAGCACACGCTTCTGCCTCCTTCCTGTCCCGCGGGGGCCTCGCATCCGTCCGGTGGCGGCAGTAAGAGCAAATTCAATTGGAGTAATCCTGACCGATACGACAGCAAACCATTTCTCCGATTGCATTGCGCAATATGAGCTGTCATAGCGGCCATATTGGCCGTGTCATCGAGCTGAACGGATGAGAGAGCTGCGAGTTCCGGCGGCGGCAATCTGTACCTAAAGTGGTGCTCCGCGGGGTGGTCAAGTGACATATGGGTTCAATAGTCCTTGAAGAGGATTGTGAACCCACTAAATCCATCCACTGAGAAGCACGGACACACAAACTTTGGGAATTATGTCTCAGCCAATTCTAGCCGATACAGGGACAGCTTTGAGTAGCGATAATGTAGCGTGCTGCTCCAGTTTACGTGATACATTCGCTGAGACTGTTAAGACACCGAAAACGCCACACGGTTCATATTTCATGACATGCAGAATGCTCCCAACGCACTACCACATGGGGGATTATCCCCCCAAAAAGGCATGCTAAATCGTAGCACGCATCAGAACGAATACAGGAGAACACGTTACCCAGGCGCCAGCAAGACGAGCAATTTGCTCATTGCTAGACTTGCCGGAAAAGCCCCAGCTTTTTAAGTCAATCCTGAGAGCACGTAATCGTTGGTGGGTTCCAGTCATTACCAGAGACGCACAAACGTCCTAACGAGTGGGCTGGCCAAAATCATCTCAAAATTCCTCAAGGAATCACTACGATGCTATCCTGAGGCTGCCCTCCTACGTCACGACAAGGAGGCTTAACGGTCCGCCCGGTTCTCCCCATCCCGTGCCCATTTTCGGCAGGATCAGCCCTCCTTGCGCACCGCTGTAACACCCCGCCGCGTCGCCGAGCGCGGCCGGCCGCCGCCCCTCACCTTCAGGTGGAGCTTGGCCAGCAGTGCCGCCGTCAGGCCGACCAGCAGCGCCACCAGCAGCCGGTCGTCGAGCGTGTGCAGGCCGAGCCAGAAGAGCAGGGCGGCGATCAGCGCCGTCAGGTTGAGCCAGAGCGAGACGCTGAACGGTGCGCCGCTCACCTCGTACTCGGCCAGGCGGCCCGGGACACAGCGGAGCACGCGCACCATCCCCGCCCGCTGCCGGGGCGCGCCGGCGGCGGTCAGATGCGGGGCACGGCCGCCTCACTGCAGCGGAGCACGCGCACCATCCCCGCCCGCTGCCGGGGCGCGCCGGCGGCGGTCAGGTGCGGGGCACGGCCGCCTCACTGCAGCGGAGCACGCGCACCATCCCCGCCCGCTGCCGGGGCGCGCCGGCGGCGGTCAGATGCGGGGCACGGCCGCCTCACTGCAGCGGAGCACGCGCACCATCCCCGTCCCGCTGCCGGGGCGCGCCGGCGGCGGTCAGGTGCGGGGCACGGCCGCCTCACTGCACACGCAGGGCAGCGACAAGAACGCGGACAGCGCACACAAAAAAAAAACAGCTACGGTGCGTTGGTGATCGTGAGGGTGTGCGTCTACAATCAGTTGCCAATTCCTTTCACGCTCTTGTAGTTGGAATGTACATTTCCGGTGTGGTTTGGAAGGGCAAATCTGGTGCCATTGGCAGCATTGTGTCATTACGGTATATTGTCCATGCCCAACCAAATGAATTGGACGGCTAACGTAATCTATGATATTATCCGATGTGTGGAATTTGTTCTTCAAAATAACTAAGCAAACATTCTGACACTGTACAGTGCATATGACTGGAATCTACTTCACTTTGCGATAGGTTTGGAACCGACAATATCGACCTTTTGCACGGCATTGTCCGGGCGAAAATTCACGCATGCAAAGGAAGTGGACAGCCGCTACCGAACATCGCCACCAATGGAGGTAAATGGCAGACGCTGCTGCTGCGCCTAAAATAATTGAGAAGATGAATTCCCCGTCCACCATATGTCCTCTGGGGCGCAAATAACCTGCGTAGTTCATGTGCCCTTAAACCAAAATACATTTCTTATATATATATATATATATATATATATATATATATATATACATGTATAAGAAATGTATTTTGGTCGGGTGCTGCAGCTGAGCCAGCCTCGCAGTGCCGCGATTGTTTTCGCCCGTCCAGCGGCGGGCGCGGCGCCCCGGCCGCCGCGCATGACGACCGTAACCAAGCGGCGTCCCCACCACCGAGACACCCGTCGGCCGGCCGGGTCGCCGGGCCGGTCGCGGGGTCAAGACCGGCTGCAGCAGTGTTACTATACCCCTCACTGGGTCACCCCTTACCTCCGAAATGGTGTAAGATGGAGCTAACGCAAGACCCAAAACCAACGCCAATTTACGTGTGCTGTTCGTTAGCCATCGGTGGGCTCTCGCTGATGGGTGGGCAGTTCCTTTCCCGATATTTCAAGATAATTATACATACTTAAGTCATCCGTACGAACATATGCAGCCAGTCTTCGAGATACTATTCAGTGCATCCGCGTGCTGCAAGTCTACACCAGTGACAGCACCGGAAAACAGATCCATAATGGAAAATTCAAAATTGGTCCACATCTATCTCATTTATTACACCTTTGTCTCATTTATAAGTGTTTGCTGGTTGAATAAAAAAAACACACGCATGCACACAGGCATGGGCCCACACATGTGACATTTCAAGTATGGTGCATTACGGGTGCAATTGCGGATATATAATTGCTGTCCATGGGGGAGACTCGCCGCGATTTATAGGACGAAAATATGCATAAGTCACCCACGCCCCATGCAAACTGTTTGGAACAACTCACTTAAACAAATAAGGATGGGTGGCTGTGTGCAAGATAGTGAGTGACTGTGCGAAATGGGCTTGAAATAAGCAGTGTTATTCTTTTTCCTTACGAACTCGGAATATTTCAGGTGTGCTGAGTGGTATTCACCAAATAGGCTCACCACGGGCTCCTGGTATGTCGCATGGCTCTAAAAGAAAGGAAGCAAATCCTCAGTCTCATAGAGGCTCAATGCGCATCAACTACGCTGCGCTAGACCAAATACACATCGCATTGCAGTGCCTGCACAATTACTACAGCGTGTTGATTCGGGTTGCAATGGGATTAATACACTTCCAAGATATCAAAACCCTCGCACATTGCAAACATTTCCGTATCAGCTCAATGACTAACTTCCACAATGCGGTACTCAACGGCCTACCTGCATATGGCTAATGAATGGAACAGGAATACCGACATGCGTCTGATTCCAAATCAGTAAAATCTATTCTCCTTCTCTCGAACTCCATCACCAACGCACCCTTTCGAGTTAACCATGATACCCACCCCAGAATATTTAGCCACATTATGCGAATCACCTGCGGTAGAGCAGGTTCCCTTTCAGACTATGGACAGCGTAAATGCTAAATGCATCGGTAAAATAGCCTACACACTACTGAACTCGTCATTCCCCTCACTAGACATCGTGATATGTATAATTATTGACACGCTTCTGATTATGAGAAAGCCCCAGGCCAAGGAAGTCTGAAGGCCAACTACGCCGTAAGGTTAAATGACTGGACATCGTGCAGCTTCGACGGTGTGGCCCGGACCGGTCAGGCATGTTCCGATGAGCTTACATCTTTTCTTTCATTGCTAGTACTCCATTCAGTTTTCAACAGTTGGGGAAATTACTTGTGGAATGTTGTGGAATGTGTTTGTGGAATGTGTTTTGTGAAAAGTTGTGGAATGTGTTTTGAAGGCATTTTCATTCCAGCCGTTTGATCAGAGTACCAGTTTTTTTTTTTGCTTAACCCATAAAGCCATAAAACTGTTACATGTTTTACATCAATATCACAGTTCCAACATGGTTTCACCTGGCTGTCTGATCGGCATAAGAAGCATATAACCATCATACTGTGAAACACTGTAGCACATGTCGGAACCAGGCTCAGATCTTGACAACCGACAACCCGACGTCGCAACGCCGATCTTGATCTTGACAACAGACAACCCGACGTCGCAGCGTCGATCTTGATCTTGACAACCGACAACCCGACGTCGCAGCGTCGATCTTGATCTTGACAACCGACAACCCGACGTCGCAGCGTCGATCTTGATCTTGACAACCGACAACCCGACGTCGCAGCGCCGATCTTGATCTTGACAACCGACAACTCGACGTCGCAGCGCCGCGAAGCCGCCACAGTTTCTCGGACGAAGAACGGGCAATCAAACTCAAACAGGCGGCGTCGATGTGTGAAACCGACCAAATGCTCTCTTACGCAAGCTGCTGACCCGCCGGCCGCGGCTGCAGTTCTAGGGATCAATGTTGGATCTAAACAGCCAGAGCAGATAAAGACGTGAAACTGAAACGAGCAGGTGAATCGGAAAGTGTCATCTGCAAGTAACGAGGCGATCTCAGCGCTGCTCGACCCAAAGGTATGCCAGCAGTGTGCCAGTGGGCGGCCTTTCCCGAGCCCAGCCTCGAATTCAACAGGCCACAGCCTAAACCGAGACAGATTGGGGAGAGAAAACGTACATAGGCATACAGGTCACTAGGCCATTCCAAATATTGGGCTTCCTTCATTAAAATTGCTACGTCTTGCCAAGCCTGAAGCCATCCGGTTTTCAAGAAGCGCCATTCATATACGCGTTCGTGAACACCACACATCAGTGCACATCCGCCTGTGTCACAGCCGTGGAACACCTAGACATCTCAATGCAATGGCATGGTCAAATTACGGACGCGACCGCAGGACGAGCAAGTCTTACTTTAACAGTGATGAAAAAGTCCATGTGGGCGGCCCCACCCAGCTTGGTGGACCCGGCAAGCTGTCGCACACGCCATGTGTCATGTCATGTCATTGGGGCTTTACGACGCACTCAGCTGCTGAGGCTATATGGCGTCGCCTGCCTCTCACCCTGGCAGGAAGGGCGGGGACCGCGGGGAATCGAACCCCGTACCTCTGGTTTCCCAGACGCGCAGTGGTTAACGCAGACCCCTTAACCACCACACTACCGGCACCCCTCGCACACGTTATGAGATAATATGTTTGCAACCACTGGCCACGGCTTCGGGAGATTTTCAGCAACGCAAAGCACAATTCTTTGAAGATTGCTTTAGGGGCACGTGAACAGTGCTATAGGTTTTTATTTCCGAGCATTTGCGTACATACTGTGTAATCTGGCATGATTATGTCCTTGAAGCATTACGATATGACCAGAGCCGGGATTTTCCTAAACGGCTGACACCTGAGACGTAAAATTTGGCAGTTGCAAGAAAGCTGGACTAACACAGTCGAGACCGGAACCGGATTTTGACAGCCTGGCGTCGCAGCGATGTGGAGCGCTTTCGACGATACAAGACCCACAAACTGTGACCGAAGACAGAATGAACGATCTCATGGACACAGGTGTCAGTCACATAGGTCACATGCCTGATCACATGGATAGCATGCCCTCAGGTGCAAACCACGCTCCAACCATTCTTTTCGGGGAGCGTTCTTAAAGGGGCTGCTCCACATATGTACGGGTTTTGAACTGAGACAGCCACGTTCATGATCATTCTCTGTCGTTCACAATCATGCCATTTTTACGATTTCAAAGCCACTCATCTTTGGGCTAAGACGCGCGCGAACTTGTGCAGTCCCATTTCGCGCCGCGTATTTGAAAGTCACCCACCCACGTGTGTCCTCACTGAAACGTCACACGAATTCCCCACCTCAATAGCCACACTTGTGTTCAAGATCCAAAACAGCATAGTCAAACCAAATTCGTGTCTGGAGAACGTAAGCACGAATCGCAGCATCGACAGACGGCGCCCTGGTAACAACCAGTATTAGGCTGGTGTTTTTTGTTGTTGTGTGTATCGAGCACAAACCGCGTTTTGAGATATAGCACAAGCATTTGGGTAGTTTTGCTGGCTATGCCGGGCATGAAGATGAGAATCAAAGAACGTAAGAACAGCGCTGTAACCGAACATACAAGTGCAAGTAAAAAACAACATACAATCGCGGACAAATCTACACGAACACCACGAGAAAACGCCAATCACACGCTGTAACCGCTTATAATACAAACACACGCACAGACACCAACGCCATCTTGAGGCGCTTGAAGTACCACAAGTGAGAACACCGTTCGCTACAGCAGCAATTCTGACACCGCCAAGCTGGCAACGACTATGACATCATAAAATGTGTCATGATGTATCCAAATGACAATGTATTGAGGAGCAGTTTAGGTGATACTGAAATTTTGTAATATAGGGCAGATTTTTGCACTTAAAGATATATCAATAGCCACAAGTAATATTTTTTCAATCACATTGGATGGGTGTTTCAATGTCGTCAAATGTGGAGCACTGTCTTCGAACGTTAACATGCGCTCGGGTGGGAATTCAATTCAACCCCGAAGGTTTTTCCGCAATAGTTTCCGAAACAGGCGCGGCGTAACTGTGCCAAATTTTTCATAGATGTAGAACATTAAATAGCGGAGGGCGTGGTATCAGATCGTACAGTACTGGTTGTACGGTTTATACCTTGTGCGGTTGTTGACCTGCGGACAGATCCAAGTAAGGCCATGGATTCAGCAAATGCAATTTCTATGGAACTGTTCAATCTGATGTAGCAACAGTGTTAGATGACGCCACACATCGCTGAGATGGTTTCTCAGGCAATGCGACGATGAAAAGCACAAAGTCCATTGACCAAAGGCCAGGTATGAAGGTCAGGCCTAGGTCAAACCAACTTATTTTATTACTCTAAAGCTTTTGTATGGGGGAGTTTCTGGTCACTCCTTTCAAATTCATGGACAATGGGAACCACATTATGCATCTTCAATACACTTTATAAGGGTCAGGATGGGTTACTGGCCTTAAATGACCTGGGTCAACATTTTATTTTCAGGAACAAACAGCCTGGCATAATCTTTGTAAGCTTATTCAAAAGCAAGCTCTGAGCAGTCTTGCACTGATTTTGGTCATCATGACCTGCAAAAATTCAAACAAGGTCACTTAAGTCATAAAAGTATCAGTAACTTTTTGGTCAGAACAGGCATCTAGGTTCTGGGGCACTTTGAACACCAATTTGGAGTTTGACCTTATTTGACTTGACAGTTATGATTTGGGCACCACACATTTGGACACAACTGAGTTCACATACAGGCCAATACACCCTGCCAACTTAACACCTTTAGCTCTCTTAGTTTCTGAGATCTCAGGGGGTCAAATTCAATGATTCACTCCCCACCCAAGCAAATGTTACTCAACTGGCAGGTGCATGTCATGCATAGCACATATATTTGTCTGCCCAAAGAAGACCTCCAAACTTCATCAAATACTTTAAGTTAGTGACTACCCATAAGTTTTGGTATCTATTTTGGCCACCCCTCAGCCCTTTCCATTCCTGGGTATGTTCTGAACATGCTGAGTGGGCACCCCACTGCTCATACTGTGTTCAGTCTGCACAAAAATCCATTCACTGCAATGAGTTCCACAAAGTAAGATCTGTGTGTGTGTGTCATTGGGGCTTTACAACCCACTTAGCTACTGAGGCTATGTGGAGTCACCTGCCACTTGCCCTGGCAGGAAGGAGGGTACTGCAGGGAATCAAAACCCTGTACCTCTGGTTTCCTGGAAGAACTGTGTAGCCCCTGGTTGAGCTAAGATGCTGTAATAACAAGCATGCTCCTTACAATAAAGGGAGCCAATAGCACCTGGCCTTACAGTTTACACTTTTTTATACATTTCAGCATGACTTACGGCCGCACCGAAGTGTGACACTAATTGAGGGAAACCCTGCTCCCTCCTTTTGACATATACGCATAAGAGCACCACAAGTCAGTAAAAAATGCAACATAAAAATTGTGGCAGAAACCAGAGGCAACCACCATGAACCCCTCTTGAATGGAACGTTGCTTCTGGAATTTTTATATCAGACCTTACAGTTCGCTTCACGAAGTCTGCCTGGCTACAAAAACGCCAATCTAAACCTGACAGACCCACGACGTAGCAATAACAAACATCCATATCTTACCTGATGATTCCGGTTGTTTGTCTTACAAATAAGCAACGTTAAATTTATTGAACTTATTACAAATCCCGCAAAGAAGACCGCGTCCCACGGCATTTTCGTCAGCAGCGCCACAAATGACTTTGGTGCTTCGTCATTGTCAAAAAACCTCATAGTCTTCTTTTAATACTGGACCTCTGCCATTAAATACCCGTAACTAAATATTGTCCGTATCAGTAGGACGTAGATTAAGTTCGGAGAAGCCGCGTCATGTCCCTCCAAACACGCCAGCTAATCATGTTATTGCTCACTACACATTTCAAACGACTGTAGTCTGCAGGAAGACTCTCTAACAAGAAAGGATTTCAGGACCAAAAGAAACGCCAAAACTTATATTGTCATTTTGTCAATGCGGTGCCCGATTTCACAACAGATCGTGGCCGGCCCTAGTCTCACAGATTTAAACAAAATTGGTCTCGACATTTTTTATGCTGCATAGCCGTTCCAGGTAGTTTTTGGAGTGATTAAACGGTCTACAAAAGCTGTTGACAACTCCTTGCTCCAAGCGCATGCAACCAATGGACATGATGTTTTCACCATTTCATGCCGCTTGATCAATAGTCTATCCTGTCTAGAAAGTGGTGACCTTGGGTCACGTAAAAAGTCACCAAAAACTCACAAAAGAGGAAAAAACCGGTTTGCAGACAGTGCCACTGCGGCGAGCCTATAGAGTAAATCTCCACAATACTTTCACCGATCGACGCGCCATGGTGAGCATGCTATTTTTTCCAGAACATGATGGCCTCGGTTCAAGTCAAACGTCACCAAAAGCGCCCCAGACCACCAAAATTAGCTGCAGACAAGCCCATGCTCACCGTCTATGGGCTTAATCGGCACAAACCTTTACCAATGGATGCGCTATAGTCGATAACCTGAACCCTAAATTGCTGGAATTACAGCACGTGGCGACTTTATGTCAGGTCAAAGATCATCGAAACCACCCAAAACCGATGCAAATTATTTTCAGGTAACCCCATGTTTTAAAAGATGTAATCGAGTCCCATAGCCCACGAGCACATGGGGTTGTCCGCGAAACAACTTACTGGTGGTTTCGGGCGTTTCTGTAGACCTTTGACCCGGCCCAATGTCGCTATGCTTTGATAAGTACAAGTTACGGACCATGGCACATCAATCGGTAAAGGTTTTGTGTCAATTGGTCCCATAGGCTTCAAGAATGGCTTGCCCACAAACCAGTTTCTGATGGTTTTGGGGCATTTTGGCAACTTTTGACCTGACCCAAGGTCACCATGTTCTGGAGAAGATAGATTGTTGACCATGGTGCATCGATTGGCTTATGTTTAGGGCAGATTAGTCGCATAAGCTTGGGACATAGAGTGTGCCGAAATGAGTTAAAAAACGAGCGAGGCCATCCCATGTTTGCCTAAAACGTTCACTCTTTTGCAGAATCGATTAGTGAAACAAATAAATTATATCAAAAGGTTTGAACCAGCGCGCCCGCAATCTCGGAAGCAAGGACAGCGATGGTCTGGGTTGCAGTTTCCGTGAAACCGAATGGCGTTGGCCAGTGCAAGTACTACCATGCGCCCCGCACCAGAGAGACCGTCGTGAAGTGATCGTTCCGAATGTCTTTCAAAATTAAGTCGTACCGTTCAAAGAGTAAATTGAGCGTACCTTTTAGTATTAACGGCTTAGTATTAACAACAAAATCGACACTGTGCGGCCTATGGAGACTGCAGCGCCGGGCATCGAAGTTTTGACTAAGAGTTGCGAACGCACATGTTCAAAACTGCGTACACAATTTGTATCCCCAATCGACTTTGATTGGAAGTTGAACATTCCCGGGCAAACGTGGCTTGGCCAAGTTAATACAAATTATTTAGCCATTTCCATCTACAATCTACATTCGCGGGGTCCCTTATACCTCTGTAGAATCAATATAAAAATATAAAATAATATAAAAATTCTGACCAAGCTTCTGATACCTATCGGTTTAAAAAGAGTCCACTGGACCATTGAAAAATAGTGAGCACCGCCGATTGATTTCATGCACTCGCTTAACGTATTGTTTTATTCAGTTCATTGACTACAAAATTCAGTCAGCAGTTATCTATCGTTAGTTTCTGGGGCCTGTCCCAGTTGTAGGGAAAATAAAGAAAGAAAATATAAAAAGCGTGCCCTCATTAGCAAATAGTCTATATCTGACGATCTTGCTTTCCTTTGGGGAGGGGTTCCATGGTTAGGGGGGCCATTTTCAAGCCACCCCCTGTGCCCCCTCCCCTTGGCAAAGCTCTGCCTACGCGCCTGGCTAAGAGCATGGAGCATGAAGCATAAGAGCATTGTCTGTAAACAACCGTCTTGTCTGTCCCGTTTTTGGCATTTTTGGTAACTTTTGACCAGACCTGAGGTCCCCATCTCCTGGAAAGGATTAGATATCGACTATAGCATATCAACTGGTGAAAGCTTCATGGATATCTGTTCCGTGACCTCGGAGCATGCGGCTGTCTGTAAACCGATTTTTTCGGTTTTGGGCTTTAGATTATCATATTCGCATCATCATATTCGCATGTTGACCAAAATGTTTATTAACATGACGCATTCCACAAAACTATTGCGTTGTAGTTTACCTGAGATCTTCATAGTTTGTTCACCTGGTGGTGTTATTCCCTCATCATCCAATGGCACGCCATGGCCATCTTTGACTTTTGAACCAACTTGACCTTACACTTTGGCCCCGGCAAAATCCGCTCTAGTAGCCTAATTTGCTGGCTTTATTAAATCATTATTCAGAAACTTCGCTTCTTCGGTCGCTAGCAGCATGGTGACCTCAAAGTTAATTACAGGTCACTAACCCTGTTTGACCTGAAGGCTTTCAAGTTGAAACATCGTGCACCGTGTTAGGAATTCGATGGTCACATTTGCTCTTTCGCTCTGTAATATGATTTGCACACTTTTAGTGACAATGATAATCTAAACATCGCATAATGGGATAGCGAACAAATTGACCTTATATGACATTGACATATAATCTACGACAGAGACGCAGGCTGGCAGTCAAAAGCGGAGGTCCGCAGTTCGGTTATTACGCAGTACGTCAGTGTTTTACTTTCTGTCCAGAGTCATCCATCCATGGGAGAAACCGAAACAATCCGGGCCTAAGTGCGCCGCACCTTGGCTGCGCCTCTGATGTAGGGTTAGCTGCATGACCACCGTCAGTGCGCGAGCTATCGTGTAAGCAGAACAGCACAGATCAAATAGACTGAGAATTCACGGATCTTCAAATAGAATTCGCTAATCTTATTACCAGATTTGAGGACGTTGATCTGGTCACTGCAGCCATCTCTCCAGCCTGGTCACACCTGTCGTCCTCGGCTGCGGTCACCTCCCGCCTGAGATTCCAGGCACGAAGCCAGTAAGGTAATATTGATCTGGTTCTGTTACCACCTCGTCGACATGGCCTCAGGCAGCATGCGTATCCTACTGCACTACGTGGACGTAAATAGCACAGGCGATGGCTCGGGCTTTCAGGCGACCCCCAGCAGAATTCAGGCCGCCGGTAATTTCCCCCAGACAATGCTGTCCCAGCTCCAACTGTTTGTGTAGCGAGCTTTGGTCCATCGCTGTTGTTTTGCTCATCAGTTCGAGCATGGTTCAGTAGCTACACAGTCTGCAGCTCTGACAAAACCTTTGCAATAGCTCGGCCCCAGTCCAGCCTCCAGACGGAAGTCTTGTTTTGCACTCGAAATGTGACGTTCCCTGATGCCAGAGCTGACAGCAATCTGTTTCTCAACCTACTGGCCAGTGCTATCTACGTCACGCCCTGCCCGTGTCGGGTCCGATCAGACCAATGCAATGTGGCGGAACTAAAACGCAGGTGTCAACGATCAGAAAGTGAAACAATGAGCGCTCTCCGCTAAAGCGAAACGCCGTTTGATGGCTGGAATAAGTGGGAAAATACTGGTAAAACGACCAAGCGTCGAACTCGAGTGCTGTTTTTGTGATTAACCGAGCAGCGTGACAGGGGTTTTAAGTTCTTTTCTGTCGTGTTTACTTCGCTTATCCTTCGATCCACAGCCACATCCAACTATTCATTCGATTAGCTCACTAGGAAATTACGCATTGCTTCACATTCAGCTGTGCAACCATACCAAATTCAGCGTGACCACTGCAGCTTCACCTCTCGCATCACCAAGGTGGACAGCACTGAATACTGTTCCTAACTCACCACAGCGCCCGTGTTGGTGCGCCCCGCCAGTGGACGCATCAGGGCAGACAACACATACTGCCTGTCACGGCCGGCGCCGCCTCATCCGCCCGGCGCCGCTCTCGGCAGTCCGTAAATGACCTGTCGGCGCCGGGCGACGGCGTGCCGACGCCGCGTGCGGCTCCGGCGCGGTGTAATATCCGCCGCGCGACAGGAAGCATAGCGCCAGCGGTCGTCGCCACGCCCGAGCCGGCGGCCGTCGGCTCCTGGAGGAGGCGCGGGCCCGGCTGCGGGCGCAGGGACGGCAGGCGCCGCGGCCTCGGCTGTCGTCAGCGCGCGCTGACGACGGCAGTTCATGGGGCGGTGCGAGCGGTCCGGGTCGTCGGGCGTTTCGGCTGATGTCAGCCGAGGAGTGGACAGCTCTCACTGTGCCCCGGCCTGTGCAGCGACGCGACGTGGTCGACGGAACACGTGTTGTAATCGGAGCGTGCGTATATTCTTGCAGATTAATCGGCTTTATGTCGGAGTCAGCCCCAGATGCCCGGACAGACATGCGGTGGCAGATCACGGAGATGTGACCCGCAGTCACACGCCGATCTGATCAACTTTACAGATTGCTTCGTTGGTGATGCGTTGCAGCCAAGCTGAGAAATCGATGCAGCGTGCATAAAACACCATATATCGGACGCGATGTAGACCAATACAAACATACACGATCAATTAAATATTAGCCAATTTTTTCGCACGTTCTGAGCTGCGGTTGGCCACCTTGTTACGAGACTTACGGTATCCGAAATTTATGAAAATGATGGTGCATAACAATCGTCAAGCACATCATTGCAAATATTACACCCATAACACACCATGCAATTGATATAAAACTAACCTAGACACGACGTCTTCCTTACTTACTTGTCCACACGAACCGACGCCGCATCAGGCCCCGAAATAGAAACCATTTCAGCAGCGATGCTGTGGATTAGCCTGCACCGGGATACGCCGACCTGTTGTATCCTGCTTTCATCTCCGTTATGGGATTGCCCACTGTCGTCTGGCCTCCGCAGAAATTCCCCGCCGTCATCAGTGACGTGCGGACTGTTGGTAAAAAGTCGTTTATTAGTTTACTTTTTGCGAAAGTTCTGAGCGGCTTTAGCCAGCACCGATAGATATTGACCAGTTTAGCACCGTCGATCAGTGAATGGTCATGATGGTCGCATATTCCGACCAATGCGAACGACCGGAATCCTCGCCAGTGTTCTCACTAGACCGATGCTTGCGTGATGCTCGCATGCAATGTACACTCATGGCGCCCGGAAAAAAGTGCCGAGCACTTTTGTGTTGAACACAAAAGCGCGTGAGCTGTGTTGCACAGAGATCATTTCAATGGAAACGCGTTCACCTGCACATCATTTTCTTAAATGTCTAGTGTCTACTCAGCATAAGCACAGGGTACAGGCAAATTTGATGACCCAGAGGTCCCTGCACAATCGCTATCCTGGTCACTTTCCAATGACGCGCTGGCGCAAATGCAACGATATTTCCGCGTGAGAAGTGGGGGAGTGGGGGCGAGAACGTTCTCTTCTAAAATAGCGAAACTAGACATCTAGTTTGGCTTTTCGATGCGCAGACTCTAGATGCATATTCTAGAGCTTGGCCACAAGGTTCGATTTTCAATCCGTCCTTGCGCCAAATCACGAGCATGAAAATGCCCGCAGCTCTGGAGCGTTCAGCATCTGTGGGACTTCTGCACCAAAGTCCTAATAAATATGCGGGCGTGTACAACTAATATGGACTCTTCAAGTGCGAAACGTCACAAAATTACTGTAAACACAACTATAATGCTACAAATATTATATATATATATATATATATATATATATATATATATATATATATATATGTGTGTGTGTGTGTGTGTGTGTGTGTGTGTGTGTGTGTGTGTGTGTGTGTGTGTATGTACGTATACCTAGTATTTATACGGCCCACTGGGAATGACAGGTCATGCCAGTATTTGGCAGAATGGCTTGAGTGGACGGTTTGGTATGTATATAATAATGCTTCTCGCAAGTGTTCCTACCACTGCGTATGTTTGGAACTTCATCATAGGTTTAAATATGTCAACATGAACTGTTTTTAGCCGTGTGAATGTGAGCGACGAACGCCAAGCCTACGTTTATTTTGCAGCCAGCACCACAACTGAACTTCATGGACAAGAGCAGGTCGTGCGCATATGACCCCACCCAAACCCCAACCAACGCTAAGGCCCTAAGGGTGCACGCTGCCCTACGACCACTCCGTTTACAGCGTCGCGCACAGTGCCAGACGGCGGGTCGCGTTGAGTGTGCATAAAACTGCTTACATGAGCTGTTTGAAGTTTTTGGAGAATGCAAGAATTAGCGACGCAAAGGACGGCGGCGTTTCAACTTTCAGCTTTCATGTCAGTACATGATATAATCACACCCATGATGGTACCACCTACAGGCCTTATGGTATCTCAGACACCTAGCACCATAGGTGTAGGAACATCTCACAAAGCGTGTGCGTGGGACAGACCCCATTTTTAAGGCTCCCATGCTCTGCCATGTTTACTGAATTATTACCATGCTTCGCCATAGAGTTGACTTGGGAACTCATCAAAATCAGGGACGGTGCCCCTATGTTCCACGTCCAACGTGTAGTTTCACCAAGTGGCGCAGTATGCAGGCGCGCTGTGGGGCAACTTTGTGGGGCTGGCCAATCCCAGGGTTTCGTGTCTTGACCTCTTCTCCCGAGAGCCGCGCAGATCGCCCAATCGACGCGGGGGCAGTGGCATTTCGGCCGCACGGTCGGCACCTTAATGCAGTGGGCGGTTCAAGTTGTCGGCCGGCCGGCCCGCCTCATCACCCGGGTCGGCTCTCGCCACCCACGCCTGTGCGGGGCCCACGCCGGCCACGGCCCGGTCACCGTAGGCGGTCGATCGGCCGCTCTATCAATACGCCATCCGGCCTCATCAAATGTTTGTCTTCCATCTGGGCGGCCGGCGGAGCCGCCTTTTTGCGACGCCGCACCTGCGCCAGGCGCCACCGAGCCGCCATATCGATTCCGCGGCGGTAGCCGAAGTTGGCCGCTCGCTTGACAGATGGCAGTGGCGGTCGGTCCGGCGCGCGGCGCGCGGCGCCCGGCGCCGGCGGCCTGCCCGCCGGGCATACACCGGGACTGAGGAGGTGACTGCACGGGCTCCAACAGGTGTAGAGAGGCGGGCGCGCGCTGCGGTGCGAGGCGGCCCGACCGGGGAGCGCACGGGGCTGTGCGGCGGCTGGAGCGCCACGAGACGTGGGCTGTGCACGGGAACAGCGAGACTCACCGAGAGAGTGACTGGGCGCGCGGACACTGGTGATCGTGACTTTGAAGCGGCATGTTGGCCGGCCGCGGGATCTAGCGTCGCGGCGCAGCGCGGCGCGGCGAGGGCGGCGTATTTGCATCGACTCAAGGTGAGCAGGCGGCGGACCCACGAGCGCCCCTGAGCTGCGGGGCTGAGGGCGGAGCTGCAGACGCAGGCCAAATGCACCCGGCGTAAGCGCCGCGTTACGCACCAGTACCTGCCGCTGCTTCTCAAGTTAAACACCCATGAACGCTATTGTCCTGCCGTTGCTTAAACACGTGGCGTAGTTGCCGAAGGCTCGTCGCGCCGGCGTTTCTTTCCTCTGCAACCGCGGCACGACCGAATCCCCGTCGTAAAAAAACGTGAAAGCTTAGAGGCACGTTCTTCCCGGAGTGTTTACCACTAATGCGGCATTGTGGTGCGGCGCCGTCCACGCCATGTTGTCCACGGCTGGCTGGCTGCTGCCGGGCACGCCATATGTGTGGCGTCGCTCCACGACTGGCTGAGCTCCG
The DNA here is from genome assembly GCF_011947565.3 of Pollicipes pollicipes. Lineage (NCBI taxonomy): Eukaryota > Metazoa > Arthropoda > Thecostraca > Pollicipedomorpha > Pollicipedidae > Pollicipes > Pollicipes pollicipes. The sequence continues at coordinate 27,232,294 of NW_023596136.1, read as the reverse complement.
GGCCCCGCGCGAGGGCGGCGCGGCGCGGCGCGTCTGTGGGACGGCGGAGCGACGCCGCGCGGGGCCACCGGTGCGGTTCGGAGCCCGCTGCTGTCTCCCCGTCCGTTAGTGCGCCGCGCGGCTCGCTCGAGATGTTGTCGAGGGTGGGGTGTTGAGGACTTGGAGGAGCGGGAGTCCGTGGTGGGGATCGTGCTGGGGAGGCAGCCGATGGAGCTTGAAGTGACCCAGCGGGGGAACGGTAGCGGGCCAGTTGTCATCACATGTCACGCCGGAGGAATATTTCCTGAAGGGCGGCACAAATCACAGGCGTGAAACGACGTCCAGAAACACCAGGCTCTCGTAAGGGTTATTAAAACCTTGTCGAGTTAAGAGTGACCATTCATCAAATAAGATAGCCTGCCGCCCATCATTCTGTAAGTTATGTCGAGCTGAACCGACGTATGCCTTCTTAAACCAGGTCGGATGTATTAGTAACTCAGAGCGGCCGTCATTTTCGCCAGAATCCATGCGTGGCGAATGCGTCAGCCAAAGCTCATCGTGTGGTTCACGTCGGCTCGGTGTGGGTCTGTGTTCCGTTCGGAGATCAGACTGTTCAATTATGCATTCAATTTGTGAAATCCGTCTGACGTAACTCGCATGTTGGCTACGTTCAAACTAACACACACACACGCACGGAAACAGAATTAATTAAGACGAGCGCCGTGATTTGCAAGTGTTCTCGGCCCGCAGCCCGAGCAGACGCGTCAGGTACGAATGGAGTTAAAGGTGGATCCATGTACGCTTGTCAGCTGTTCGTCTGGGACGTGACTGTTATTCGGCAGTAATTTGCGCGAGATGAGTGTTGTTAGAGGCGATTGTTCGCTTTCAATGATGCGATTGTTCGCTTTCATTAACTTCGACGGGTGATTACAGCGATAATATAATAGTAGACACTTTTTCAAATTACGATGCCCACTCCAGCCATTCATCTTTATCCGCCTGTGAAACATCGTCTTCTAAAAGCCATGCTGAATGTTTTATCCACCCCTCTGCAGCCCGTATTCCTTTTCACTGGAGCGATTTCGCCCTCCGTGTGTGAATCTGTAATTCGCAGCTTGCGGCGGACGCGCGGGGGCGGAGGATGCCGGAGAGTGGAAGCCTCTCTGCTGCAGTTGGCTCTGTTAGCCGGTGTAAAGAAATGGCGGCATTTGCTACAGGCTCCCGTGAAATGCTATCCGTTAAGGCGACGGGTAGCGGGCAATATGAGGAGGAGCGGCGCTGTTTGGGTGAAGATGAAGTACACTCGTGCCTGTGCAGGCATCGGTGTCAGGATTACAGGAATGCTGCTTTGGCCTTCAACGGGACCAAACGTCGTGAACTTATCCAGCGCCCGTGCCGTCAAAATGAACGTTAAAACGGGCTCCGTGAATAAAAGCGAGCAAAAATCACGGCCATGTGCAGGCGGCACATGCCTTCACGCTCAACAACCTGTGATTCATGCAGTGAAGGTTTTGACAAGAATATACTACCTAGTGCGCGCCCATTTGGCATGGGGCGCAGACACGTCTTTTCAAACACGACCGTGTTATATCACGGGGTGACGCTAAACTGCTCACAGGTTCGGAGGCTCAAGCCGGATGGTTCCCCGGGGAAGGGAAGGCGATCGCTTCCTCACTCCCAGTTCCCGCGGCATTGAACATGGGTTCTGTGATATGCGCCCAAAACGTGCCTGGGAAAATTAATATTGCCTGGCTTAAATGGTGTCGGTGTGACGAATATCTACGCGTCATCAGCTTCTGCACAGCCGGCTTCACTGCACCAAAATCCGCTGCGGCAATAAAGCGAACCTGCTGCAGACGCCTGTGGACCCCAGGAAGTGCTCGCTTAGTGCGGCTGGCGGCTGCGGCGGCTAACACAGCCGTTCATGTCATCGTTCATAAAGGCTCACCTGCCTTTGATGCGTCGCAGATACGCGCTCTCAGTAGCTGACAGCGTTGATCCGACATTTCTTGCGGCGGCGTCCACCCGCCCTCCCCGACGGAAGCACCCGTGGGGGCCGTCACAGGTCTGAACACCGCAGCGCTGTTTTCACCGCGCTGTTTACACTCCGCCGCCGGATTTGTCGCCGTTGCCCTGTTTATGTCCCTCCGACGCCCCTCTGTTTGCCGCCCCCGCCCCACTCCCCATTGGAATCAGTGGTCACCGGGCGTCGACGCGGCGGACCAATCAGCGCGCGGCGCCGTGCCCTCGGGCTATCAGTGGGTGGGCGCGCCGCGGGCGCCTCTCTGTCAATAGGTCACCGCCGGCGACGGCTGCGACCGATCGATCGTCGTTGCTGTCCGCGCGGCCCGCGTCGCGTTCCGTCGTCGACGCCGACGCGACGCGGGCGTCGTCGTCGACCCGGCGGGCCGACGGCCGCCGTGGCGGTTGAGTCCGGAGGTCGTCACCCGCCGCTCCCCAGGACGGTGCGCTGAGCGCGCCCCTGCGACGGCCCCGCCCCGGCCTGGTCGTCGTTTGTCACGTTCACGCTTATTTGCGCCGCGGCGCGCATGATTGCCGGTCGGCCCTCCGGGGATGGCCGCGTCGGGCCGTCGGTTACGACGCGGCGGCGCTGGGCCACCGAGGCGTCGAGTCCGACCTCCCCTCCCCCCCCCCCTCCGCTCGTGACCTGGCCCCGGCCGACCCGGCCGTGGCGTAAGTACCTCACGCGGCGGGCGGCGCGGGGCTTCCCACTGCCACTGAGAGGAGGCCAGTGTCGGAGCAATGAAGTGTGGGCTGGTGGCCTCTGCAGTCTGGAAAGAGGTCATCGGGTTCGAGAGGTGGCCTTCGTGTCCCGCTAATGGTGAGCTGTGTCGAGGCTGGCGCTGTGGGGTGGGCGAGCTGCACCCCTCTGAGGTGCGGGATGGGCCTCCGCCAGCTGGCACTACACTGGGCTGGGGACATAACCACATCGGCATCCAGTGCCAATGATCTTCACTCGTCATCTCGCGGTGGTTCGCAATGTTATTGCGGTGAAGTACGTCGACCTGGGGCTGTGAGCATCGACGCGTCCCTTTCTGCTGGCTGTGATTGGTGATAGCTTCACCGTTAGCAGGATCTGATTGGATATTGGTATTGCATGAGCAGTGCTGGATTCGATCCGAAGCGGCACGTAACGCGACGGTGCTTTTCGTGACTGCTCACGGCGCCAGGTTGTGAAACGGCGAACAAGACTGAAAGTGAATTCACTGGGTGTGCCGCTATCTCGAATGGTTGCGGTCAACTACGAAACATTTCGCTAATCGTATCGATCACGTTTAGTTTCGCTTCACTTTTACGCTCGATCATTCGCTTTCAAGTTCGTGGCGGTGGTCGGCACGGCGAGCGGCAGCGCCGTTCACTTCATTCGGTGCAGACGAATTGCTGCCCGAGAGGGGACGTTCGTGCCGTGTGAACGGGTCCCCAAGTACTGCTACCTGGTTCACAGACTAATCATTGCAATGACCTCTCAGTTTTCTATCGCAGAACTCACTCGAAAGTAGGTGACCTTGGCGTTCTTCGTATGCATCGAACATTACGGGCACCTCAGCGAAGGCTGCACAAACCGCAGAGCTACGTCGCATAGTTCCGCGGCTTTAGCGTGCAGCGGAGGGCAGGGTCACTGGTCGTTTAGCCAGCGCTCTCACCCACATACGTCAGCCGTACAACTTCTCCGAGCGCGCCGGAAATTCTCTCTCCACTCCATGACGCTCGAGCAGACTAACAAGTGCATTTCAGAATTGTCCCGGCTCATTCTTCCTAAAGTCTGAGGACACTCGTAAAGTTCTTCTGTTTTGAAAGGTGGTGGGTTATATAAGGCCCATAGCGTTTCCGGTAAAATTTCTTTGGATGGTGAGTGGTGTAGTTGAGCTAATGGCTATGTGAATGAAACGGCGAGCTCAATATGGTCATCATCGATTACTTGCCGATGGATAGTCGTTGCAAGCTGCTGTTGGCAGGCATATGTCACCAACAAGCCTTACATCTTCTCATGTTCTTTGATACTCTTATTGTTAGATTTCCGAGCGGGGTGTTTCTTTGTTGTTTTTTCAGATCTGAAATAATTTTATTAGACGGTTGGCTGCGAAACACTTGGCAACAGAGAACCATTATGCCAATGGTGGGTTCTCGATATTATAGCATCAGAGCTGGTGCGCATATTTGCGAGCCTTTCCACGTTTCCTCAACCTCAACATACCTCACCTTGTCGCGAATACAAATCTCCCAACTGGCGAGTGCGCTCCATCGATCTGCCCCCACGCTCCCTGCAAGTCTCCGCCACTGGTTCCGCCGCGGTCCGCCAGTGCATGAGCGTTCCACCGTACTTCGCCATCGCCTGCCAGTCCCGTCCTCCCGCGCTCCTGACGCTCCCTCTCCGCGGTCACGCCGGCACCGAATTAATGACGGCTGATGACGGTGGCCCCAACAGCGGCGCTACGCTATTCATGGGGTCCCGCCGCCGCCCGCCGTCCGGACGGACCGCACAGGCCGTGCCGGCGGTCGGCGACGGCTCGCGGCGCTCGCGGAGCGGCGCAGCAGCCAATCAGCGGCTGCGGTGGCCGCGGTTCGGCTCCGGGTACGGCTCCTCCAGGGTCCGGGAGTCCCGCTGCCGTCACGTGACGACGCCGACCCGATGCCGGCTGGTGCAGCGCGGTATGTGATGTGGCTTCCACGGCAGGAGGTGAAACCAGACCTCGCATGGCCGGCCTGCGGACCGGAAACCACCAGTTTAGCACCGCCATGCTCTCAAATCACTTTGACTGGACTTCGCAGCCGGGGGGCTAGAATTCCTGGACGTGGCCGGTTGGCTGAGCCGCGTTTCTTGTCGATCGCGGCGGGGGAGACAGTTTGAGAGGTCGCGATGGGTCGCGCCTAGGGCGTGCCGCGCCCATCGTCGGCGCGCCGCCACGAGACGCCGTGGCCTCTCATGCCTGCGGCCACCGCATACGATGAGCTCACGCTGATTTATGCATGACACCTCGTTGTCGCACGCCGCTGCCTGCTGGAGGGCAGATGGTGGCGCGCGGCTCGGTCTCGGAGGCGGACGGAGAGGCGAGACGCCGGATGGCACCTGCTGGAGCCGCCCCTCTCTCCCGCCGCCGGCGGCGCCGGCTCCTCCGCAGCGGACCGCACGCCTTAACACGCGTCCCATTCAGCGAGAGACCGACGCGCGGCGGGAAGTGGGCGGGAAGTGTCGTCCTCGTCGCCGGCCAAGTTTCCACGCGACGGCTAATCAGCCGCGCCGAGGAAAGTTGCCGCAGCGAGACGCCAGCGTGCGGCCTTTGTTTCCCGAGAGCGGCGGGTAGTGGGCATTGTTCGTCGGTTTTAAACCAGAGCTGCTGCAGTGCGAGGTCCATATTGCCGCCGAGAGTGAGTCGAACGAGCCTTTGTTATGGAAATGCATTGCCGACGGTGTGTCCCGGTGCGGTGAGAACGCGGGTTTCAATCGTTGCGTCGCGTACCTGACAAGCGCCGAGTGTGCCGGGCTGCTGTTTACTGCACGGCGAGCGTGCCTAGGCGCTGTTGACTGTACGTCGCAGCCGGATTTTGCGCGGCTCCGACGGGACGCCGGAGGCGGTCGTACACCGCCTGAAACTCGGCTTGAATCGGTATTACTCCCGACGGTGTTTTTTGCCAGCGTTCAACCTGGCGTAAGAGAACTCCCAGCTGAATCGGCAGGGCCTCGCAGGAGCCCGCTGGACGTCGGGCGCGGAAAGGACAAGTTCGCGCTGGAACGTTGCGAGTGCTCGCTGAGATGGTGGACGAGAGAGGCGCAGTGGGCTACGAGCTCGTGCTAGACCGCGAGATAATTCTGTCACGGATTTTGTAGCGTTATCTCTCTCGTTTCACTGCTCTCTCTCTCTCTCTCTCTTTCTCGGCTGAAAAACATGCCGCGATGGAATGAGCGGCCTCGGTTTCCCGTGCGGATTTCCAATTAGAGCGTTTTGTGCGTTACACGTGAGAGAAAGTAAATTCCAGTAAAAAAGAAAAACGTTTTCTCCTTCACATTTGTATGATTCGGTTAGGTGGTGTGCATTCCCTTATCTCAGTCCCAGCTCTGTTACAAAAGCCCGTCTATCCGCCACTATCAAAACAGCCACTCACGGCACAAAAGCGCCACCGAGTGGGGCCGGAGGAGGGACACCATCCACACCGCCGCTACCGCCGCCGCCGCCGCCGCCACCGCCACCGGTCACCCGGTTCCGCAGGGGGCCCCGGGGCGGCGGGCGCGCGGCGCTGAGAGCCGTCACTGTTGCAGCGGCCTCCTGAAGGTCGCCGACCCCGCTGGCCGGCCGGTCCGAGGTCCACACTGGCCGGGCAGCGGCGGAGGTCGGCGGGCAGGCCGGCCGCCGGACCGGCCGGGCCCGGACGCCGGGCGTCGGCGGGGAACGCGGCCGGGCCGGCGGGAGCCCGCCAGGGGCTCCTGTTCCGGTGTCTGGTGCGATCGTGAGGTTCGACCCTCCTCTCTGGTGGTCCAAGCTGAGATCCTCCCCTGCCCGGTCCTCCGCTCCGATGACTTAGTGTTCGGCTCTCTCCTTTGGTGGTCCGATCTCAGATCCTCCCCAGGCCGGCCTCCCACTCCGATGATTTGAGGTACGGCCCTCTCCGCCGGTGGTTCCCTCCTCCCCGGTGGCCGCCGCCGTCGCCGCCGGTGGACGCGGGTGCAGCCCTGTGACGGACGACGCACGCTTCGCCGCGCGGCGCCTCCTCCGGCCGCCGCCGCCGCCGCCGCTGGCAGGTGAAGCGTGACCGCTCGTTCCCAGCGGCCCCGTCCGGCCCTGTGTGACGTTCTGGCTCAGTGGCCGCCGCGCCGCGCGCCGCAACGCCGGCGCATACGAAAGCGATGCGCCGCGCGCCGGCCAACGGACGGAGCAGGGGTCGCGCAAGACCGCGTCCCCCAGATGCCCGCGGGTGTCCCTCGAAGCCCGCGGAATCGCGCCCGCACCCACAAAGGCACGCGGGCTGGCCGCGGCCGACCCGCGGGGAGCAGCAGCCCGCGGAAATGGAAAGCGGTGAACGGTCCGTCTAAGCATACACAGCTGTCCCGGGAGAACATGTGCCGACGTGTGTGGGTACACAGACACAGAGACTCAGCGCGGCAACAGAACTCCCGTATCATCCGACGTTTTGACGTTCATGGAGCGCGCTGAAGGACCATAAAACAGAATGACTTACACCTGTTCGCGCGCTCGCCGCGCACGCGCGCCAACGCAGACGTGCCCGGCATGCGTTACGCGGTATGCATACGTCCGAGGTCACGTTGCACGGACCCAGCCCGAAGGCCGTTTGTATTCACACGGGCTGTCGGGTCTCAACGGGCACCGCCATTCTGCGCAGCAAAGGCCAGGTGGGGCCCGTCTCAAGATATCGGAGTGCCGGGCGATGTCTTCGTTGACGTGCAGCGAACCTAAGTGGAGCCGATTTGCGTAATCACCCCTCGTCAGTCAGCCAGCCGCGGTTACGTTCCCGAGAAGCGGGGAGGGGGGGGGGGGGCGGTGTGAGCCGCAGTGTCGGTCCGGCGTCCCCCGCCCCTCCCCATCAGCTGACCCTCGGCGGTCACGGCGCTCTCCTTTCGCTAGCGCGGCGCGGCGCCGCGGCGCCGCGGCCGGGCGGCTAACGAGCGCAGGTACCGTTGTTCGGGTCACAGGTCGGTGCAGCGCCGGCCGACAATGGCTCAGGCCGTGGCGGACGTCCGGACCACATCCGACCGGCGCGCGCTGAGAGGAGGTCGGACCTCGGAGGAGAGGAGGTCACGGGGAGGACTGAGGAGTAGGGAGGAATAGAATGTGATAAATCACGGAGGACCGGAGACAGAGGACATAGGACAGAGGACAGAGGATGGTGGAAGGAACGCAGGACAAAAATGAAAGATAGGGAACATGCGACAGAAAACATATGGCGGAGGACAGCTGATGGAGGATAGAGAGCAGAGGACAGAGTCCGGGAGGACGGAGGTGGGCTCAGATCGGACTAGTGACGAGGGCTGAGAGACGAGGAGTTCCGCCTGGTTGGGCCAAGGAGCCGGCTATGCAGACGTAAGATAACAAAAGCAGATCATACTGACAGGACAGGAAAGAAGCCGCTCTTCCTCATGCCAGGCCCATTGCAGCGCCGGGGGAACTAAGGTGCGTCAAACAATCACACCAAACAAACCTATCCGAGGCTCAACAAAACGTCATGGGGTTTCTGGCCACAGCGCCGTACCACATTCAACACTGAAGCACCGTTTCACCAGGGTCAATTCGTGTCAGCATCTCTGACGAAGGCTGTAATCTCGCGAACGCTGTGCCCATTCGTCTCCACCCGATGCGCCTATGTCGCCGTCGGTTTATGCACGCGCATGCGCACGGTGCCGTCGCCACCTGCTCTGGTACGTCCGCCCCACTCCACCGCCGCGGCCCCAGCGACCCTTGCGATAGCTCCAGGCCTCTCGCCGCCTGCCCTCCTCTCCATCCTGGCGGCCGGCCCGCCTGACCCCGACTGCCGGCCGGTGCTCCTCTCCCCGGCGCCGCCGGCCGGCCAGCCCATTCAATCTGCATTCATGGCCGGTCGGGGCGCGCTATCCGCGCCCGAGACGCTCGCGCCGCGACGGACGGCCGGCCCGGCGCTCATAATCGGCGCCCAGCTCGCCGGCGGCCTCGCCTACGCCCGGCCGGGTCACCGGCTGGGGGCGCGCCGGACGCCGCCGGCCGCCGCCCAGCCGCCCGGCCGGCCGACGGCGGTGAAGCCGGGCGGGCCAGCGGGCGGCGGACGGCGCTGATGGACGCTGGGCGGGTGATCGGCGATAGAGCGGGCGTGCCTGCGCGGACCGGTCGATGGGGTGATGTGTCGGTGATGTGTCGGCGACCCGCAGCGTGCGGACTGACCTGACCTTATGTCCTCAGGACAGGGGGCTCTGGATAGTGCTGAGCTCCGTGGGGGCCGTGCGGACGCCTGTGGGTTGGTGCTATTCCACTCCGGCGCCTACGTGGGTAGTTTCGGCCCGTTACGACGTCCGGTCCGTTTGCGCCGAATTTAGTGGCCTGTCAGCTGCATTTACAGTATTGCTAGAGCGACGTGGGTGGCAGTAAGCGAGCTTTCAACAGGCTCGTTAAATCAAGTCTAGGGAGTTGGCTTTCAAGCCAAAGGTCACTGACTTGTGTCGCTGAGGCTTTAACTGACGTCAAACGCCAGCTTATAAAGCCGTGCGCTCTGTGGTTACAGCGCTGTTTGACGTGGGCTCTACAATCGAAACTGTGCACGTGCAGGTTGTGACTCTTGACTTTTTATGCGTTTTGACATGCAACCTTTGGCACCCTTTCCATTCCAGCTTTTCCAAAGTACCCGCAAAGTATAAATTAGAGGAAGCCTTCACGATGCCGTCACCTGCTGTTGTTCTGATGCCCGCTGTTCCAGGGCTTTAGGAGTGAATGCCGCCAGAAGCAGCAAACCATTCAGCCTCGTCAATATGCATATATACATATGCACACATATGTGTGTGTGTGTGTGTGTGTGTGTGCGTGCGTGCGTGCGTGCGTGCTCGCGCGCGCGTGTTTGTGGTGTGTGGTGTGTTGTGGGTGTGTGTGTGGTGGTGTGTGTGTGTGTGTGTGTGTGGTGTGTGTGTGTGTGTGTGTGGTGTGTGTGTGTGTGTGTGTGTGTGTGTGTGTGTGTGTGTGTGTGTGTGTGTGTGTGTGTGTGGTGTGGGTGTGTGTGTGTGTGTGTGTGGTGTGTGGGGTGTGTGTGTGTGTGTGTGTGTGTGTGTGTGTGGGGTGTGTGTGTGGTGTGTGTGTGTGTGTGTAGTGTGTGTGTGTGGGGTGTGTTGTGTGTGTGTGTGTGTGTGTGTGTGTGTGGTGTTGGTGTGTGTGTGTGGTGTGTGTGTGTGTGTGTGTGTTGTGTGTGTGTGTGTGTGTGTGTGGTGTGTGTGTTGTGTGTGTGTGTGTGTGTGTGGTGTGTGTGTGTGTGTGTGTGTGGTGTGGTGTGTGTGTGTGGTGTGTGTGTGTGTGTGGTGTGTGTGTGTGTGTGTGTGTGTGTGTGTGGTGTGTGGTGTGTTTTGTGTTTGTGCGTGGAGATAAAATAGTCTATGCCTGATCCACCCTCAAAACATGGCTTCAAACATCGCATGCCTGACATCAGCGGCGCTCAGTTGTACATATACACCCATGTGCCGACGTGATCGCACTTGTGTGATTCGTCCTGACCCTAGGTGCATTCAGGGTTGCCGCTGTCGAGCTGCAGCTCTTCCTGTGGCTGTACCCAGCTCTGGACCTCACCCGGCTGGAGGTCGGCGTCACTTCAGCATGTCATGGTGCGGAGGATTTGTCCACAGATGTTGTCGGCACCGCCCCCGACGGGAAACCTCAGCTTCCCACGTTTTGCTATGTGGATGCGATGAAGAAGCCGCAAAATGATGCCATAAGTGCAGTACTCACGTGTTGGGAAAAACATTAACCTCGATAATACTTAGAAAGTGGGTGAATTTACAAAGTTATGCATTTACAGAATTGAATAACTGCGCTTAATAAGATTATGGGTCGTCATTAAGGCCTGGTGCGCGATGTTTGACACGCTAGGCGGCGCCCACGGCGCTACTAAGCCGCTGGGTGAGCAATTCAACACCACAGGGATGCTGACGCATTCGGTATCATCTCAATGATTTCCACTTTTGAGCTGTTCAAATGTGAGTTTGGATGAAGTGTTCGGCCGTCGAAACTTGCCACTTAATATTTTCAAGCGGTCGCGTTTCCCGACGACCTTTTCAGCATTGACATTTTTACGTCTGCCATGTTCGTTTAGAGTAAAAGCCGACTACGCATGACCCCTGACCCCAGACGTCTCTTCCCGTCCCACCCAACGACGACACCAGCGCGGCGAAACAATGAGCGCGAGACCCCGCCGCTCCATCCCCTGGCGCCGGCCCAGTCGTGCGCCGCCCGCTCCCCCCCCCCCCCCCTCCCGCCCCTCCTCCGTTCCTCCGGCTGACAAGCACACGGTCCGCAGACAGTCGCCGCCGCCGCAGCTCCCCGTCGCTGGCCGTCTACAGGGCTCCGGCGCACGCGAAGCTCATTACCGCCATCAGCGGGTAATCGGGCGCCGCGCGGGCATTGTTCCCCGCGGCGGCGGCGGCGGCGGCGGCCGGACGGCGCACGCCGGTTTCGTCACCGCACGTTGCCGCTGCCGCGCCGGCCGCCGCCCGCTGAGCGGCCGGGAACGGTGCGCCGAATAGCGAAAGTGCATTACCGATGGGGCCGAGCCGGTCGAATCGGACGATCTGCGGATAGAGAGGCGGGCGACGCGCTTCTGGGGTGCGTTTGGATACATATCGATGTTGAGACTAGCCTGGCCGGTAGAGGGCTGGAGAGCGCGGTTTCCTGATCGCAGGGCCGCTCGGGCAGTTGCACGGGATTCAGGACGGAGACGGGAAGAGGGGCAGCCCCTCGGGTTTTTGGCGAGCGGCTCATAATGCATCAGCCCCTCTCTCAATGTTTTGGCTCCAGAACGCAAAAATGAAACAATACAGGTGTTGGGACATCGGCACACCTTTGAAAAATACAGTATCCAAGAAGTAACCCAAGTGTCATTTTGATTTTTTAAAAAATGTGCTGCAGGTACATCAGCTGTGTTTCTTCGTGTTCTGAGTACCCAACGTCAAATTCCAGCGCCTACGCTGCCGGGTGTTGGCCGGCCAGCGTCGGCGGGTGCTGATGGCGTGTGTCCGGTCCTTCCCGACCCCGTCTGCGCGCAGCGGCCGACGGCTCGCCTGTGTTGGGCTGCTCCACATCTGCTGGTGGCCTGTTTGGGTTGCCGATCGGCATACTGATCAGATGGGCCGCCAGCCGTTGACATTGAGCTCTTACCTGCGCTGGGCAGCGGCCAAGTTGCTTTCACTCGTCGAGTTTTTCTTGAACGGCTTGGCTCCCCCGCCCGCTCGCGTGTTCATTAAGCCGGTGTTGCATACAACTATCATAAGCGCGGAGTTTTTGAATGGCGTTTCGGAAGGAGCCAAGGCAGTCCCATGATGTGCCGTGGCCATTGATTTGAGGGTTGTTGCGAGTGTGCGCAAGGCTCGAAATTGACATAGTTCACTGCTGACCTGCTTCGCCCATGCTCCGTACTTCAAGACTTTGTCTGTCCTTTTGCTGTCATGGTCGAATCCAGCAACGTATTCGTATATCCTAAACGTATATTATATATCCTAAAAAAAGAGTGGGGTTTCGGCATTCATCAACGTGCGATGACCTAACACTGCCCAAGGAGCCGCTATTCGAAAGAAGAAGGAGAGAGAGAGAGAGAGAGAGAGAGAGAGAGAGAGAGAGAGAGAGAAGAGAGAGAGAGAGAGAGAGAGAGAGAGAGGAGAGAGAAGAGAGAGAAGAGAGAGAGATAGAGATAGGAGAGAGAGAAGAGAGAGAGAGAGAGAGAGAGAGAGAGGAGAGAGAGAGGATAGAGAGAGAGAGAGAGAGAGAGAGAAGAGAGAGAGAGAGGAGAGAGAGAGAGAGAGAGAGAGAGAGAGAGAGCGAGAGAGAGAGAGAGAGAGAGAGAGATAGAGAGAGAAGAGAGAGAGAGAGAGAAGAGAGAGAGAGAGAGGAGAGAGAAGAGAGAGGAGGAGAGAGAGAGAGAGAGAGAAGAAGAGAGGAGAGAGAGAGAGAGAGAGAAGAGAGAGAG